>NC_064215.1:6647480-7331027 GCF_023101765.2 Spodoptera frugiperda
AATACATTGTTATATTGTACCCGCAGAGCGTTGTATGCCCTTTGAGTATAACTGACCCACAGGCCGCTCGTGTAAAAAGATTGGCAATAAGCTTTGAAAAGCGTTAACTTAACTTCCACATTACAACGAGCAAACCTGCGAGCCAACATGTTCCCCGGACAGCCAGCGCCCTGCGTTCACGTTCGATATCTTCATCATCCTTCAGGTCATCACTGCACTGTTATTCTGATAGTGCATACATTTACGATTTATAGTCTCCGGCTCGGTGGTTGAAGGTTACATTTGCGAGGTCGGAATAAAGTCTGACCGCGGTGACTCAGATAGTTTGAACATAACTTGTGACATTGTTGTTGTCTTTGCTCTGGCGAGTTGCATTTCTTATGAAACTTTAAGAGCTATTGTCCCCGTAACCGCACGGCGTTCGCACGCTTAAGTCAATTGACGAATGAATGACGATTGGAGGTCGCTTCGAACCGGCCTATCTGGAATTCACTGGGGGTGGCCTGTGTTGAGCAGTGGACGTCTTATGGTGATGATGATGAAGGTGATGATTGGAAGATAAATGCTTGCATCTTGTGCAGAAACAGTAGCAGTAGCTTAATAATTAATCGGTTCATCTGTGCTACATCAAACTTATGCTGATTTTTAGATGATCATTATTTGTCATCAGTCATGTTAAGAACTAAGTAAAATGAACCATGAACATCTTCATTTCCACTCTAACATCAGATAAATAACTAAGTTTATAAGTAAAGTTTTCAGTTGCAATAACAGACAGACTATCTAAACCGTTCACCGTCAGTGCTGCGTATAAAATGGCTTCACGTCTGCAGCAGGCACTTTACTTCTACTTCAATAGTTATAAACTGAATCTTTTTACTAAGAACTATTTCAATGGAGCTTTCGTTGCCGCATTTTATTGAATGTTTAATGTTGCTTGGGAAGTATGAATTCAATTTCGACTAGTGTATTTGAATGTTCGAAATAAGTTGCGATTTTGTAAAGTTTTCGTAAAAATTTTCTGGATGAATAATGTTTGTATTGAGGATTCTTAAGAATTGTTGTTTCGATTTCCAAGCCTTCGATAGCCTTTAAGAAAGTAAATAATAATATGTAGTGCTCGATGGGTAACTGTGTACTGTTATATTTTATGTATTGATACAAGTTTTTCGACTGATCTAAAACCGTCAAGAATCAAACGGTTCACTTCTTGGGTAGGCGAAGATTCTATCTGATGATATGCTAAACGTGGTACCCAAAACAACTGGTAGCAATGTTTGTATCACAAAACAGCAAGTTAAATGTCCTTATTTAAAAAAAGTACTAGTAACAACAATCAATAGATAGAAAGCAAACCTCCCAATGGTATAAGGTTAACATATAAACCTAGATAAATCAGCTTTGATACTTTATTTCACTTATAAAGTTCGTACCGTGGAGTTTTAACAGTTTTAAGTAAACACAAAGTTCCAAACTCGTCTCAGTTACAAGTTTACGTGTGCTAAACAAGTCTGGCCGTGTGTTAGAATACGATGGGAACTTTCAAGCCGCGTGCGCTGTCACTATTAACGCTTCGAGAGGGTTCCACCAACTTCCAACAAAGAGGAACTTCTTCAATTTAAGATTGTTGTTATTGAGTATTACATACATGTGTTAAACAAAGTCGTGGGATTTTATTTGTGTTTGATTATGTTAACTGTGTGGTGATGTTTGTGTCTATAGGTATATGTAATACTAGGCTTCCCGCCTGCGGTTTCATTGGTGCGGAATTTAGATTTCTCTAGTAAGTCCCGATCTTGTAGAAATTGAAGTTTGTTATTACTTCTTGAAAAGTAAACGAACCCGTGATATTTTTTTAAAATTAGTTCTAATGTTCATTCAATCAAACGATCAAAACTTTCTTCTTTATGTTTTTGTTTAAAAACTATTAGCTGACTAAGTAATTAGAAAACCTATTATTATATTTATAGACTAGCTGATGTACGCGTCTGCGCGTAGATTTCGGGCTTTGTGATTACAAACTAAAAACTACGAAGAAAAATATTTATTCTAAAATAAAAGTAGTCTTAGTTACTCTTTAATACCCTTAGTACATCAGCAACCTGCCATTAAAAGTCCCGTCAAAATCGGTCAAGCCATTTGTTCAGAGATTAGCATGAACAAACGGACAGACAGACAAAAATTGCAAAAAATAATATTTTGGTATATGTGTTGTATGTATCTATATTCATATTACAAATAGACACTCCAATTTTATTGTATAGATACATAATTATTGTCCTTCGTTTACACGTGGACGGAGGTACGTTTATCTACGAAATCAGGTTGTTTAGTTCATTGAATTCCGAGTAGATGTATTTTATAACAAAAATCTCATCTGTTTTCCTGGAATAGGAAGTACGGGGCTATTTTCTTTAGTTATTGGTTCGATATAATGATCTATTAATGTACATATAGCCAGAAACTAAACTTCCTGTATTTTTAGAGTATAATATACACATATTATGATATTTATTTTATAAATGTAGAAACGATACGTAGGTACCTACAACCTTTATACTATACGTATATATGGAGGAAGATGCTTTGTTAATAGGGATAATGATGGTTTATGAAAATAAATAATCTATTTAGTCCGTCAGTTAGATAAGGAAAAGATATTAGACGCGTATTTTTGTATTTTGTCATAATACGATACTTAAATAAGCCCCGTTTTTACCAGCACCTGTTTGCGGCTGTATACTAGATGAGTGCAATTGATCTAAAACATCTAAATGTTTACCGACAGTACTTTTGTTCCGCGTTGACGTGGTCGCGCAATCAATTCACGACTTTTCATCTGACCTCCGTAGGGAATACCCAGTACAGTGCTGTGAATCGCCAACTAATTGCCTCAGGTATTGTTTGCATACATACCTACGTAACTCTGCATACATTTACGCATTCATACTCGTACCTATTGATCCAATCTGACTTTTATATAAAACCCCTTTTTACTTTACGCAAGCTGGGAAGGGACACGGTAATGTAAACTTAGTCATGGGTTCCGTGTTTGCCCTTTTAACCTTTCACGTTTACCATTCAGAACAGAATTTTAACCTTGGTTTTGGAATTGTATAAAGGCTTTCATGCTTTCAATGTCGGCATGATTAGAAGTTTTATTTCATTCTGTAAAAAATGTACTCTGTTGGACCATTACTTTTTAAATAACAATTAAATTGATATCATGATCCTTATAAGGGGGAGTCTTTGTCATCCAGCATCAGCTGGCAGCATCATCAGATAAAGGTGATAATACCATTGTGTGATTTTCATATTGTAACCAAATGCGTACACTATTTTAACAGCATCAAAACGTTCCAAAAAGATAGAGATATACCGTCCCTCATTCCAGGTACCAAAAAACTACATAAAAATGAAAATCAGGTAGAAAACAGTACTGCAAGAGCCACGATTTTTGTTACGGTGTCCCTTCCGCCCCTTTTATAAGCATACGGTGTATAAACGTCCCACGTGATAGCTTTTAGGTAGAGTAAACATCATTGACGCATCGCGGCTGTAGGTTAAAAATGCCTGGTCTTTTTGTCCCGACGCCGCGCGTCCCTTTCATAATCTATCCGTTTTATGTGAAAGTCTAGGGTTATTATAGTTTAAGTGCCAGGAAGTTAAAGTAAGTTGTATAGAGCTGTAAGAGATTTTTTTTTCTTTCGGTGGTTAGGAATTTAACGTTTGTTGGGGATTGGCCACAATGGAGTAATTGGGCCTCCGGAAACCTTATACAATGAAACACAAAGCAAGCGTTTTTTCACGTCGGTTTTCTGTGAGGCCGTGGTATCACTCTGGTCGAGCTGGCCCATTCGTGCCTAAGCATGGCTCTCTCACACTTATATACTTACTACAACCACAATACCGGTTTTCTTGCTAAAATATGTATAAAGGACTTGCAGTCCATAAAGTTAAGTCCGTAACTGGAAAACCGCTGACACGATCAGCAAAGGATAAGTTGTGGAGTGCTGACCGGTAGCACTTATGTGCAGGACATCCCTAACTTGGGTACTTTGTAACTCCTGCTAGTTATATACTCCTGGTAATTTATGCGAAGTATCGAGAAGGGCTGTTGTTGATAAAAACTAGAGTGTTATGAAAGTATACATTTTATATGAGTATGGATATAAAGAAAAATCTTAAAATCCAGACCCATAAAACAATTTGTGGATCACACAAAGAGATGTTCCGTGCGGGAATCGAACCAGTTACACGTTACACGGCAGCTAATTGCCCAGCCACCGCGCCAACGGTGCAGTCATTACTGTTAAAGTATTCACAGAGAGATAGAGACAAGTAAAGAAAAAAAACTTATTTTATACTTACTTTTTACACAACACGCACTTATATTAACAATGTTCATTATAAAATTCATGTTAGAAAATCTAACAAATATGCATACAGAAATCGACAAAAATAAATTTGCCATTACTACATAATATCACAATCACATTTACAATGTACATATTGAAGTGGTAACTTTGCTGTAAACAAATTAGATAAAAGGACAAATTAAATTAAAACATTTTTGTTAAATATACATACACATAAAAAGGCAAACATTACCTATGTTAAATAATTTATTAACCAATAAGTTCACCTTGTTTCTTTCGGGATAGATCCATTCATCCGCCTATAGATACCTGCAACACCAGGGGTTATATGTGCCAGCTTTATGGACGTAAGAAATGGTACCTAAGCGAATGGTTCTTGGGCTGTTTAAGTAACGGCATCTTCTGATAAGTAATAACAGTTAGACATGCACTCCTTTCAGATTGATCAAAAAAACGAAATTAAATTTAAAGTTCTTTAAATTAAACATACATAGTCACGCCATCATTTTTGCGTTAGTAGGATTCTCCAAATGAATATTGTATAATCTTGTTACATCGTTACATTAATTTATTGTTTTTAATACCATCATACTAATGCTTAAAATGTTACTTTTTTCCAGGAAACACGGATGAAACCGCTGACAAAAGTTAGTATGTAATAAATAAATTATGTAAATACAATGCAAGAATATTTAGCAGATTAATATTTTTTTTCTCTATCATACATTTATTTTGTAATGTAATACTAATATTGTTTCAGAGTAAACATTTCTTTAATCGGCCCCTACCAGATGTAAATTAACTAATAATTTGCTCGGTAGTGCGTGACAAAGCCGATTTTGTTCTAGCGTTGAAATTCGGTATAATGCCGCCTTTAAAGTCGATCGGTCTTGGTTTTTCACATCATACGAACGAGCACTGAAGCTCGGCACGATGGCAGAACAAGTGAGAAAAACATTTTCTCTGGTAAGTCACAAGGTTATTCAAAAAGCATTCCCTTGCCGTTCCTATGGAATTCCCTAAAATAAAAACTATTCTGTCTTTTCTCAAGTCTTAAATCAATATGTAACAAATTCCATTGAAAGTGTAGTCTATAATAGTTCAGTGGTAAAAAATGTGGTTTGAGAAATAGTTTCCCTTATTCTCGCCCTGCCGGGAGCCAGGGTGGATTTCAAAGATTCTCTACGAGCTGTTACGCTACCGTAACAATTATTACTTTGTCTTAAATGTCCTCTTTCTGCTAAGTAGTCCTGTAAGCTAAGGAGGAGGCTTCCTCTCTTTTCAAATACATATTCTAATTTGTTTTAAAATTACATTGTAACTAAAATACATTTGATTTTTTCTTTTCAGTTGTTCTTCTTTGCTATCATCGTCGCAATATGTCGAGCTGATGACGTGTCCAAGAGCAAAACTAATCATTCTACTATAGTTGATCATAACAAGAGTAAAAATGCTTTACGGTATGGCTATGGATCTGGTGCCAGCGCGGCGGCTGCTGCTGCAGCCGGTGGATATGGAGGGGTTGGTGGAGGTATTCAAGGTGGTATTGAAGGAGGGTTTGAAGCTGGCATAGACGCCGGCGTGGAAGCTGCCGCTGGAGCAACCGCCAGTGCTGGTATAGGTGGAATGATATCAGGCGCCATTGGTGGATTATTTGAAAGTAGTCTTAGTGGTGGCGTGCAAGCTGAAATCGAAGGCGGAATACAAGCAGGCGTTGAAGCTGGTGGGAGCGCTGGCGCTTATGGCATTGGCAATTATGGTGGTAATGCTTACGGAGGAGCTGGCGCCACAGCTGCAGCTACTGCCGGAGCAGGTGGAGGCTACAGAACTGGTGGAGGTTATTATGGTGGAGCTGATGCCAGTGCTGCGGCTGCTGCCGGGGCAGGAGGTGGCGGCTTATATGGTGGAGCGGGCGCTAGTTCTGCAGCTGCTGCAGGAGCCGGAGGTGGAGGTTACTTAGGTGGGGGATTATATGGTGGAGCTGAAGCCAGTGCTGCGGCTGCTGCCACGGCAGGAGGTGGTGGTTATTTAGGTGGGGGCTTATATGGGGGAGGGGGCGCTAGTTCTGCAGCTACTGCAGGAGCCGGAGGTGGCGGTTATTTGGGTGGGGGCTTATATGGGGGAGCTGATGCCAGTGCTGCGGCTGCTGCTGCGGCAGGAGGTGGTGGTTACTTAGGTGGAGGTTTATATGGTGGAGCGGGCGCTAGTTCTGCAGCTACCGCAGGAGCCGGAGGTGGTGGTTATTTAGGTGGGGGCTTATATGGGGGAGCTGAAGCCAGTGCTGCGGCTGCTGCTGCGGCAGGAGGTGGTGGTTATTTGGGTGGTGGCTTTTATGGAGGGGCTGATGCCAGTGCTGCAGCTGCCGCTGCGGCAGGAGGTGGTGGTTATTTAGGTGGTGGCTTATATGGTGGAGCGGGCGCTAGTTCTGCAGCTGCTGCAGGAGCCGGAGGTGGAGGTTACTTGGGTGGGGGCTTTTATGGTGGAGCTGAAGCCAGTGCCGCGGCTGCTGCCGCGGCAGGAGGCGGAGGTTATTTAGGCGGAGGCTTATATGGGGGAGCTGATGCCAGTGCTGCGGCTGCTGCCGCAGCGGGCGGTGGAGGTTATTTAGGCGGAGGCTTATATGGGGGAGCTGATGCCAGTGCTGCGGCTGCCGCCGCAGCGGGCGGTGGAGGTTATTTAGGCGGAGGCTTATATGGTGGAGCTGATGCCAGTGCTGCCGCTGCTGCTGCGGCAGGAGGTGGAGGTTACTTAGGTGGGGACTTTTATGGTGGAGCTGATGCTAGTGCTGCAGCTACTGCAGGAGCAGGAGGTGGAGGCTATTTGGGTGGAGGTTATTATGGTGGAGCTGATGCCAGTGCTGCAGCTGCTGCTGGGGCAGGTGGTGGTGGTTACTTAGGTGGAGGTTTATATGGTGGAGCAGGCGCTAGTTCTGCAGCTACCGCAGGAGCAGGAGGTGGAGGTTATTTGGGTGGGAGCTTTTATGGTGGGGCTGATGCTAGTGCTGCGGCTGCGGCTGCTGCTGGGGCAGGAAGTGGAGGTTATTTAGGTGGAGGCTTATATGGCGGAGCTGGCGCTAGTTCTGCAGCTGCTGCCGCGGCAGGTGGTGGGGGTTTATATGGCGGAGCGGGCGCTAGTTCGGCAGCAGCTGCTGGAGCTGGAGCAGCAGGTGGAGGTTATTTAGGTGGAGGTTCATATGGCGGAGCTGCTAGTTCTGCAGCAGCTGCAGGGGCAGGAGGTGGTGGTATATATGGTGGAGCGGGCGCCAGTTCTGCAGCTGCTGCCGGTGCTGGAGGTGGAGGTTATCTGGGTGGTGGCGGCTTGTACGGTGGATCCAGCGCCGGTGCGGCGTCAGCTGCTGCAGCTGGTGCTGGTGGGGTTGGAGGTTACCTTGGCGGCAGTAGCGCAGCTGGTGCAGCCGGCAGTGCTGGTGGCTACACTTACACATATGGTTTCAAGTAACATGAAAAATACGAATAGTCAAATATGCAATTTTCAAATATAGTTTTGGGACAATTCAACCACCTGTTATGGAAAGCAAACCACAATTTTAGTTTAAAAAATGGTAATACTGCATTGAAGTTGAACATGTATTTTTGTGTAGCATTATAAATCTATTATTTGTATTAACAGAAACTGGTAATTTTACCATGCGTGCAAAGTCTGTCCATTGACCCGTACAGATCGTCAAATTGGTTGTATTTTATTATACATAAGTATTTGTATAAATATGTATCCATATTAAATATGTATAATATGTATTTAAAATATTTCTTATTATTTTTGCAACAGTTATTTATTGTTTTATTATATATTATATATAGTTCAATATCACTCTATTTTATTCCCGTAGGATGGAAAATTGTAATATATTATACTACTCAATGTTATGAAACGGTTATATATGTAATACTTTTATTTAATAAATATGTATGCTTGATTTTATATATAGTTATAAAAATAATATCAATAGTGAACAGACGATCTGTATAGACTAAGATCTCATACCAAATGCCCTGTTAAATATAGAAAATTATAAAATGAAACCTGCATTTTTATTTTCTGCATTTTATCATTAGGTAATTTATTTGACATCACAAATAAAAAAAGTACCTTAATAACAGGTAATTGAAAACAGACTACGAATTTATCAATTTATTTCATTAGATAGCCTACTAGAGACTCTTTAGTTCGTTAATATAGAGTTTGGGTCAATTTAAGGCAATTTAGTAATTTTATTTTCACTATATATCAGACAAAAAAGTTAACAGGTTATATAATATAACTAGACTAGACTCACGATATTGATAATATAAAAAAATCGTTACTGTGTAGTATACAAATAGACAGGCGTATTTTTTTAATACTGAACGGATCGAGTAACTCTGGTAAGGGAGAATAGCTTCAATTCCTGAATACAAAAGATTGTTCATAATTTTATAACATTTTAGTCCCTATTTATCAACGCCTTGTTTCCCGATAAAATTATGACAACGTTCGTTTCCATGGTCAATATTATTTCACTTCCTGAAAATGAAATCGGTTCGGGAGTTTGGGCGTGAAAGCGTAACAGACAGACATACAAAGCCATTTTCGTATTTATAAAAACTTTGAAAAAAAATGTTTGTAGTATTTCTCATTAACTTGGAATTGAAACGTCATCTTTTTTTTGTAAGTCAATAAACCAGCAGACCAATCACCTGATGGTAAGAAATTGCCGTCGCCCATGAATACCCGAAATACTAAAGGCGTTAAGTGCTTTGCCGGCCTTTTGGGGGTAAGGAATTTAAGGGTTGTTGGGGAATCGGGGATTGGAAATATTGGGAAGGGGAGTAATTGGGCCTCCGGTAACCTCATTCACACAACGAAACACAACGCAAGCGTTGTTTCACGTCAACTTTTTGGGAGGCCGTGATACCACTACAGTCGAGAGGGCCCATTCGTGCTGAAGCATGGCTCTACCACATTAAAAAGGTCTTATGTAAAGCCCCGTAATTTGTGCCGTTGTCTTATAAACGTATTACCACTGGATCGAGATCGATTTCGAGATTTTCTTTTCACGACCAATATTTAAAAAAAAGATGGGTTGATGGTACTATCAAAACCAAATTATTTAGGGAAAACAAAATTCTCGCTTCGTATTTCACACGGTCTCCTTATAAAATGAAGATCAAATTATTTTTATTTACCTTTGCGGATGTTGGTACGATTTTCATTGATTCTAAAATTAGGAGCTATTTTTATTCAAGCATGGTACACGGTGCATAGTGCTCATGGAAACGATCATAAAAAAGTATTTATCAGGTTAATCAATGTATTTTTATTTGTACAAGACTAAACCTTTTCTGTAGTCATTCTTATACGTAAAACATTTGTTAAATAAGAAAACACCTTTACTGTAAACCACCACCGAAAATTTATTTAATTTTCAAGTCAATACGTGTTAAAATACAGAAATCATCTAATTATTGTAAAATCCTATTAATCATGTTAAATGTGGTAATTAGGTGTATGCAGAAAATAAAATAACCAGTCGAAACCAGTCGTTGTACTACAACATTTAACGTGAAGTTTAATCGTGTACGACTTAACTTGTGCTTACTCATACTATTGGTGTTTTGGTAGGCACTATAGTTTGGTGTATCGAGTTATTTGTCAGATATATGAACAGGCAAGTTCTTTTTATTTCTCGTAAAACTTAATAAATTCACAAGAAAAAATTAACTAAGTACCGTGATAATATGTATTTCCACATAATTGAAGCTGTGTATGTTCACGTTCAACACAAAACTAACTATTGTTATCAAAACTAATCAGTTTTTATCACTTGTAAACTTTGTAATGTTCTTAGAGTGACAGGACAAGAAGCAATTAATTTCTGGCATTTAAATTTGCTTATTTTGTGCTGAAACGAGCCAGTCTCATTTGCTTCCGCCATACTGCAGCTGGAAGCCTTTTAAAATTCACAATGAAAATTCGTGACCAGGTGAGTTTTGAATGTATAGAAATAAGCATATAATTAACGTTAATATATTGACCATAATTATTTATGGTAATGAGGCAAGATAAGTATGAAATGAAGAAGAAGAACATAGTAGGAAAAGAGAGTGTGGAGTGTGGTGCAAAAGAGATAGAGATAAAATTCAGTTTGGACATGATGAAGGTATAGGCAAAAGTGAGATTACGAACGGTTTTTAAAGATTTGTGCGATGTGTAATGCCGAAAAGCCGATCCTGGGTTTAGTTTCTGATTACCAAAGAGACAAAGTAGTTAATTTCTAATCTAGAGATTACAAATATGCCTAAACGCCTAAGGTTTGATGAATCTAATTATTAAGACTCCGTTAATTTTTGGTGGAAAGGACTAATTTAACTCGGTGATCTGTGCAGATAAAACTGACATGAAGTTATTTATGTTGAATTAACAGCTTACCAGCTTTTGTTTCATTTAAAAACAGCAGTCGTTTTAAAGAAAAACAGGTTGATAAATGGATAACTAAATAATAATAATAAATAATTATGGTTCTTTGTGTAGAAAAATATTAAAATCATTTTTATTAACATGTTGCTGTTTGTCTTTTTATTTTTTACATAATATATTTCCGCTTTGTTAATTAGTGATTTTTACGTTTTGTTTCAGTTTTTATTTATCTCATTCGCAATAATATGTCGAATTGGTGTGGCATCTCCAAACAGACGCGGAACAGATGTGGTCCTAGATGTGGATAACACTGATCCATATTATGCGACTAGATCAGGCTATGCTAATGCTGAGGCTGGTAGCTACGCTAGTAGTGGTGCAGTTGGTTATGGGGAAGCAAGTGGGTTCGCTGGCGGTGGAGCATCAGGCTATGCTAATGGAGGAGCAGGGGCAGCTGCGGGGGCAACTGCAGGGGCAACGGCAGGAGCAACGGCAGGGGCAACGGCAGGGGCAACGGCAGGGGCAACGGCAGGGGCATTGATTGCGGTGCCACCAATAGGTATTGCACCACCTAAGTACGGTGAAGAAAGTCTATCTGGTGCCTATAGCGGTGGAAGCAGTGGTGCCTACGGCAGCGCAAGTGCTGGCGCCAATGGCGGTGCAGGTGCTGGCGCCTACGGTGGTGCAGGTGCTGGGGCCTATGGTGGTGCAGGTGCTGGCGCCTCTGGCGGTTCAGGTGCTCGTGCCTATGGCGGTGCAGGTGCTGGGGCCTATGGTGGTGCAGGTGCTGGCGCCTATGGTGGTGCAGGTGCTGGTGGTCATGTTGGTGGAGGTGCTGGTGGCCATATTGGTGGAGGTGCTGGTGGCCATATTGGTGGAAGTGCTGGTGGCCATATTGGTGGAGGTTTAGGAGGATATATTGGAGGAGGTGCTGGTCTTTATGGCGGTGCAGGTGCGGGTGCCTATGGCGGCGCAGGTGCGGGTGCCTATGGCGGCGCAGGTGCCGGTGCTTATGGTGGTGCAGGTGCTGGTGCCTATGGCGGTGGAGGTGCTGGTGCCTATGGTGGTGGAGGTGCTGGTGCATATGGCGGTGCGGAAGCTGGTGCTGGTGGTCATATTGGTGCAGGTATTGGCGCCCATCTAGGTGGTAGTATTGGCGGATTTATTGGTGGAGGTGCTGGGGCTTATGGAGGTGCTGGTGCTTATGGAGGTGCTGGTGCTTATGGAGGTGCTGGTGCTTATGGAGGTGCTGGTGCTTATGGAGGTGCTGGCGCCTATGGTGCTGCAGATGCTGGCGCCTATGGTGCTGCAGATGCTGGTGCCTATGGTAGTGGTCCAGCTGGCAACCTTGTTGGTATTGCTCCTGATCCTTATAGCGGAGCAGATGGTGGTGCCTTAGTTGGTAGTGCTGCTGGTGCTTATAGCGGCGCTGGTGCTTACAGTGGGGGAGCAGCAGGTGCCGCAGCTGGTGGATATAGCGGTGCTGGCAGTTCTAGTTTTGCTGGAGGTGGTGCCACTAGTTTTGGTGGAGCTACAGCTTCTAGTTACGCTGGTGCTGAAGCTGCTGGTTATTCAGGTTTTGTGTAATAAACAATCTTAAATACAAATCGCAACGATAAAACCAGTAGGACAGTAAAATAAACTCATTTGAATTATTTTAGTCTAAATATTTGGTTCGAACGTATTGAAGCTATAAATGAAAATAAATAATCAAACGGAACCTGTTGCACCATTATCGTGTTGTTTTATTTAAAATGAAGGTTTTCGGACGACTTTACTGGTATACCTCTGTGAGAGAAATGCTTCGGCACAAATGGGTCGGCTAGACCGGAGTTTCACCACGGCTTCACAGAAAACCGACGCGAAACAATGTTTGCGTTTTGTGAGTGAGGTTACCGGAAGCCCAATTGCCTCCCTTATCTATCTTCCCAATCCCCGAATCCCCAACAACCCTTAAATTTCTAATGCCCAAAAGGCTGGCAACGCACTTAAAATGCCTCTGGTGTTTCGGGTCTCCATGGGCGACGGCGATTGCTTACGATCAGGTGATCCGTCTGCTAGATTACCAGTTTGTTCCATAAAAAAAAAAAAGTGGCTGGCTGCTGCGAAGCTGGTTCGATTCCCGCACGGAGCAAGTATTTGTGTGATGCACAAATTGTTGTTTCGGATCTGGGTTTGTGAACTTGTATGTAACACAGGAAAAAAACTGGGACAACGTTAAAAAAAAATACTGCCACATCCTTAACTGTAATGTAACATGGTGCTTGTAAGTCTAGGTTTCTGCTAAGCCCAATTTTACCAACTTCTCATAAATTTAAGAACCTAATCTGAGAGAGATGACACTTAACATGAGTTTTGTTTACACCGAACTATAAAATGACACCTAACAATATAAGTAAGGGATTACTTTAGGTGCTAAGTTACGCTAAGTGACTTTTAGGTAAGAAATAGTTTAGGAGTGGTTGGTAAAAACGGCTATTACGTACTTACTTATAGATAAAGGTTATGTCTGACTCATACCGACTAAAACCACACTCTCGTTCCCTGAAAACAAGAGGGTCACTGAGTATTCGAGTTAATGAACTTGCCAGTGACACTCATTTTATGTTACCATGTCCTATCTTTCGGTGTTAAATTCTACGGCGATTCGTACCACGCCGCCTTTGTCTCCGAGTTGGGTCCATCCTTTCTCGGTCCCTCTCTGCAGTTTCCTTTTATGAAACAGTTTCCTTGTGTAAAATCGTTATGCTTCACGGCTTATAATGCTGTTGGTTCTGATAGCATAGCTAAAATGACTGTCGGTAAGCAAAAGTTATGGCTACCTTCCTTCGACCAGAACGCAACCTTACCAGGTTATTCCCTGCATTTGTGCCTGGCCGTCGTTTTGGCCCAACCAGGATTTCATATCGACCTTCCCGGACCTATCGGATTTCAGATAGTAAGTTCGATTTGGAAATATACACCAGGTGCAGTCGGGTAGGAAACCCGACTGTCAAATATGACCTTCCGTTTTTATATTTTTGTTGTAAATTATTAGTAGGAAAACATGTCCGTCACGACATATTTATTGATAAGTTGGCATTAGAGGTAATGTCTCAAACCTCATCAAATCATATTTTAATATCAGATAGCAATTTACAGAAACCGCCTCTGTAAGTAAAAATAATAAACAAGAGAATATATACAAATCAGAAGAGCGCACTGTTAAATTTGGTGTTCCACAAGGTACTGTCATAGGACCACTTTTTTCATATTGTACATAAATGACCTAGGTACTCAAAAGCATAACCCATCCCAGGACGCTTTTTGCTGATGACAGGAACAATTCCCTGCGTTAACAGAGTAAATAAACATATAAAGTGTATTATTTATAAAATTTGTATTTTTAAATGATACATTTTTTTAATCTACATATATGACATAAATAATTCTGCATCGAATCACATTAAGAAACGAGTACCTCTTGACATTTGATTCAAATTGATAATTATATTAATTCTTAAATTAGATATTGTTATGGATTTAATAAATAATAATGTTGACATCAGAATCTGTAATTGACCTTTTATAACAATTTGTACGCCGTTAAGGCAAAGCATATCAGTGATATTAAAAATATAACATCTTGCATGACATTTATTGTGTAATTTATACTCGTGTTAAGGACAAATAAATGTCTTACTTACTTACTATGTCTTAAAAAATATGTAGTTGGTCGCGCATTTATATAAATTAAATACTTTGCCTACTCTGGTTCTCTTCGTGGGTAGCTCTCTGTAAAAAATGGCGGAAGACAACAAAACGCGATTACAGTTTCTAGATGTCATATAAAACAAATAATATATGTGTGAAATCAATTGTTTGACTTAAAAATCGATTACATTCTCATGTTTAGAGCAAGGAAAATTTGCCAAGCTATACCAAACTGTAAAATGAATATCCTAAAGTACATTTTTTATAACAAACATCAACGACGGATTGAATAATATGTTATAGAAAACGTTATCTTTCTGTTTAACATTATATTGTATTGAATATAAAAAAAGTTAAAAGAAAACATTAAATATCAGTGCTTATCGTTTAATAAATTAGGTAATATCGTGTTAAGAGAGAGTGTGACTAATCGCCATTTATTTCTACCTTTTATATGGGCTAGATTGCCACCCTGAACAGGCTAGTTAGTTTTAGTCCACTGCCTTAATTGTATGTTTAAGTTACGCTGAAGATATTGGAACAAATAAATATGAAAATATATTTCTTGGTAAGTGAAAATACAATAATAATGTATAGTGTAGTATGAAACGGTTCTACAACCGTTGTTTTTTGGCTTGATAAAGTGGTTTACCTATTACTCTTTCTTCCTTATGTTATTGGTCGGTAGAAGTTGGCTTAATGTGAGCTATAACTTTGTATTGTCTATCTTCCATAGTTGTACTTTCTTGGTATTAAGACATTTAAGTAAAATAATGATTTACTGTATTTGTTTAGATTTTTGGGAAATAATTTAATCTTTCTTAATGGTATTGGTTTAAAAAATATTTATATATTTTTGCAGGTGTTCCTCTTCAGTGTGATTGTTATTAGCCAAGTAAATGCTAAACCAAAATCACAATTCAATCAAAATTATGGTAACAATTACCGAAATTATCTCAGTAGACGCAGTGGATCTTTAGATGGCGAACTTTCATCACTTGAAACCCTAGACACGGAACAAAGACTAGATGTAAAAAAAAATCATGCAAAAACTGAAGTGACAGCTTTGACTTCAGACATCGGAGTGATTCCGCCACTGAAAAACAGACATCAAAATGATGATTCCGTAAAATCAAGAGGAAAATCACTTAACGGCGTCGCGGATTTAGGACTGACTGACCGATATGCAAATGATAAATCAGTACATTCAGAATTGTTATCTAGTGTAGATCGCGCAGATCCTGTGGGATTAGCTGTACATAATCGGGCATCGACTAACAGTCATGCAAATGCAAATTCTGCAGTGAATGATTTGGTGGGACACTTTAATAGCCAGTCACTTGCTGATGCCTCAGTGAATGGTTGGGGCCACGCTAATAGTCAGTCAAATGCTGATGCCTCAGTAAATGGATGGGGACAAGCTAACAGCCAATCAAATGCTGACGCTTCAATAAATGGTTGGGGACAAGCTAATAGTCAGTCAAATGCTGATGCCTCAGTAAATGGTTGGGGCCACGCTAATAGTCAGTCAAATGCTGATGCCTCAGTAAATGGTTGGGGCCACGCTAATAGTCAGTCAAATGCTGATGCTTCAGTGTATGGCTGGGGGCACGCTAACAGTCAGTCAATTGCTGATGCCTCAGTAGATGGTTTGGTGGGACAGACTAATAGCCAGTCACTTGCTGATACTTCAGCAAATAATTGGGGAAATTCTTACAGTCAATCAAATGCGGATGCCTCAGTAAATGGTTGGGGTCACGCTGACAGTCAATCAAATGCTGATGCCTCAGTAAATGGTTGGGGCCACGCTGACAGTCAATCAAATGCGGATGCCTCAGTAAATGGTTGGGGTCACGCTGACAGTCATTCAAATGCTGATGCCTCAGTAAATGGTTGGGGTCACGCTGACAGTCATTCAAATGCTGATGCCTCAGTAAATGGTTGGGGCCACGCTGACAGTCAATCAAATGCTGATGCCTCAGTAAATGGTTGGGGCCACGCTGACAGTCATTCAAATGCTGATGCCTCACTAAATGGTTGGGGTCACGCTAATAGTCAGTCAAATGCTGATGCTTCAGTGTATGGCTGGGGGCACGCTAACAGTCATTCAAATGCTGATACCTCAGTAAATGGTTGGGGCCACGCTGACAGTCAATCAAATGCTGATGCTTCAGTGTATGGCTGGGGGCACGCTAACAGTCATTCAAATGCTGATGCCTCAGTGAATGGTTGGGGCCACGCTGACAGTCAATCAAATGCTGATGCCTCAGTAAATGGTTGGGGCCACGCTGACAGTCAATCAAATGCTGATGCTTCAGTGTACGGCTGGGGACACGCTAACAGTCAATCAAATGCTGATACCTCAGTAAATGGTTGGGGCCACGCTGACAGTCAATCAAATGCGGATGCCTCAGTAAATGGTTGGGGCCACGCTGACAGTCAATCAAATGCTGATGCCTCAGTAAATGGTTGGGGCCACGCTGACAGTCAATCAAATGCTGATGCCTCAGTAAATGGTTGGGGCCACGCTGACAGTCAATCAAATGCTGATGCTTCAGTGTACGGCTGGGGACACGCTAACAGTCATTCAAATGCTGATACCTCAGTAAATGGTTGGGGCCACGCTGACAGTCAATCAAATGCTGATGCTTCAGTGTATGGCTGGGGGCACGCTAACAGTCAGTCAAATGCTGATGCCTCAGTGAATGGTTGGGGCCACGCTGACAGTCAATCAAATGCTGATGCTTCAGTGTACGGCTGGGGACACGCTAATAGTCAGTCAAATGCTGATGCCTCAGTGAATGGTTGGGGACAAGCTAACAGCCAATCAAATGCTGATGCCTCAGTAAATGGTTGGGGCCACGCTAATAGTCAATCAAATGCTGATGCCTCAGTAAATGGCTTAGGTTACGTCAGCAGCTACCCAAGATTTAATAAGTTTTCTAATCGTTTTGGAGACCAGGCTTATAGTCAAGCCTATGCTGATGCCTCAGTAAACTGTTTGGGTTACGCTAATAGTCTAGCAAATGCTGATGCTTCAGTAAATGGTTGGGGACAAGCTAACAGCCATTCAAATGCTGATGCCTCAGTAAATGGTTGGGAACAAGCTAACAGCCATTCAAATGCTGATGCCTCAGTAAATGGTTGGGGACAAGCTAACAGCCAATCAAATGCTGATGCCTCAGTAAATGGTTGGGGACAAGCTAACAGCCATTCAAATGCTGATGCCTCAGTAAATGGTTGGGGACAAGCTAACAGCCATTCAAATGCTGATGCCTCAGTAAATGGTTGGGGACAAGCTAACAGTCAATCAAATGCTGACGCTTCAACGAATGTTTGGGGCAACGCTAATACTCAGTCAGATGCTGATGCCACAACAATTGGTTGGGCACCAGCTAACAGTCAATCATATGCTGATGCCTCAGTCAATGGTTGGGGACAAGCTAATAGTCAGTCAAATGCTGATGCCTCGGTAAATGGATGGGGACAAGCTAACAGCCAATCAAATGCTGATGCCTCAGTAAATGGATGGGGACAAGCTAACAGCCATTCAAATGCTGATGCCTCAGTAAATGGATGGGGACAAGCTAACAGCCAATCAAATGCTGATGCTTCAGTGGGTGGTTGGGGGCCGGGTATTAGTACGTCAGATGCTCAATCTGTCGTTAATGGTTGGGGGGGACAAGGTAATAGTTATGCTGTAGCTGATTCTTACGTAAATGGCTGGGGCGGTTACGGTGGTTGGGGATCACCTATTACAAAATTAAATCCTGAATCTGCTGTAAATGGTTGGGGACATACTAACAGTCTAGCGAATGCCAATTCCATAGCAAATAATGGTTGGGGACCAGCTATCAGTCAATCAAATGCTGAATCAGTAGTAAATGGTTGGGGACATACTAACAGTCTAGCGAACGCCAATTCCGTAGCAAATAATGGTTGGGGACATGCCAACAGTATAGCGAACGCCAATTCCGTAGCAAATAATGGTTGGGGACCAGCTATCAGTCAATCAAATGCTGAATCAGTAGTAAATGGTTGGGGACATACTAACAGTCTAGCGAACGCCAATTCCGTAGCAAATAATGGTTGGGGACATGCCAACAGTCTAGCAAATGCCAATTCCGTAGCAAATAATGGTTGGGGACATGCCAACAGTCTAGCAAACGCCAATTCCATAGCAAACAATGGTTGGGGACCAGCTATCAGTCAATCAAATGCTGAATCAGCTATAAATGGTTGGGGGCGTGCTAATAGTCTAGCGAATGCCAATTCCATAGCAAATAATGGTTGGGGATCAGCTATCAGTCAATCAAATGCTCAATCAGCAGCAAACGGCTGGGGACATGCCAATAGTCTGGCAAATGCAAATTCATACAATTATAATAATTTGTATCCGAAATATGTAGGCGTTTAAGGATCTTTCGTAAATGAAAAAATTACAAAGTATATAACATTTATTAATCCTGCAAAATTACAAATAAATTTCAAATTAGAGTATTGTACCCTTAGTCCGAGTTTGCTACGTAATACGAAAACAAAACGAGAGCGTGTTCGGATTTCTAATTGGTAACTTCTTCGCGTTCTTTTCGCGCGCCAGTCAAATGAGAGCCCATTTGGCGCTCTGATTGGCCGGCTCGAATAAAGCAAACTCGTACTAAGGGTACAGAATGCCGAACGTGCTCTCGTTTCATTTTCGTTCAACGTAAAGCAAACATGTACTAAGGGTACTGTATAACAGAATACTGAGAGTATTTGTATTTATAAGAAATAAAGAAAGACAGTTTCTGGTTACGACTGTACCTTCTAGGTTAAAACAACGTATTTATGTAACAAAATTAAAAATATTGATTGTCGACACTATATAATTGTAAATTATGTTTGTATACAAGTAAATAATATCTAACTGTAAATGTAGAACAAGTCTCGGCACGTCATTTAAATTTTAATATTATGGTATACCAATTCAACCGCATAGATGTTTATTTTATTTTATATTGTTTCAACAACTCTTTAATAATGAAGATTACTTTCATAAAGGGTCTTATATATCCTCGTCAAGAATAATTGATGCCTACAGTTGAAACCATACAAAAAACCATCTTTTTAATTTAATTTACGTGTTGTGATCTTTACTTTCACCATGCATAGAGCTGCCTAATGTATGTATGTGTCAATAAAAGTTATAATATGTATCATCAAAATATGAAATTTACGCTATTTATTAGTTTATAATAAACATAATAAGTAATACATAATAAAACCATCATATTTACTTTCTCACGATGTTTCTTTTCAAACAAGCCTTTATATTTAATCTTTTACAGAGAATGATGTTGTTTGTATTTAAGAATGAATATAATGATTCAGAAGATTTTTGAAGACTATTTATTTTATTTAATACTAAATTTTTATAATATTATCCTTGACGAATTTCGAAATGTCATAGGGGAAAGAGAGTTTTGACAAATAGCAACATTACAAACAAATAGCCTTGTACATAATTATAGTAGGTGATCACTTCTAATGTCCTTCACAAATTTTCAGCATTGACAGAGCAGCAAATACTTGTGTTCCAATAACTACAATTTACCTTAGTAATGTTAGTACGTGATTACCCCACTTGGTGTTCGGCTTTACCCGACATCAGTTGGGTAAAACCGAACACTAAGGGTTTTGTTTTTCGGTCATTTTGTTATATTTTATTTAAAAAAATAATGATGTTGATTAGTAATACGTTAGCTAGATAAGTTCAATAATTAAAGAAACTCTGTGATTTGATTCCACTGTTTTATTTATATTTTCCCTTAGGTGTTCGTGTTTCCCCCACTTTCCCTAATTATAGTAGGTGATCACTTCTAATGTCCTTCACAAATTTTCTAACGAACGGGGTAATTTTGAGTCGGTAAGAGTGTAACACCCTCTTTCGCCTTGCCTAGAGCGAGAAAAGTCATTGGATGACTTTCCCACCAAAAGAAAAACATAAACAATATTTCAGTGGGATTCCCATAGGAAGACATCTTGAGTCCTCATCATTATCATTTCAGCCATAAACGTCCGCTGCTGAACATAGGTCTCCCCGAATGACTTCCAGTTTATAATAGCTGACTTAATTAAAGAAAATGGTTCAGTTTTGAGAGTTTATTTTTATTTGTTCTGGATCCTGGAGACCGGAGACCTGACTTTATGGTTATGGAACTAGGTACCTTAAGGGTACCCTTTCAAACGTTTTTTTCATAACAGCGCCTGAACTATTTTCATAGCAGTTTTTTTCGTATGAAGGTGTAAAAATAATTAGTTCGTAAGTATACCATATTTTTTATACATTATTATCTTTTTTTAGATATGTTATTGTTATAGGATGTAGGGTAATTTTCTAAGTTGAATTTTGAGTTTTCATTGATAGTGGCGATTGTTTACCATCAGGTTATCCGGCTGCTCCTTTACCGGTTTATACCATAAAAAATAACTTAAGTTGAACTAGTGACTGTTGCTGTTATGCTATTTGATGGCCTCATGGAGAAGCAGCGTAAAAAACGTCTGCGTTATGTTTTGTCGTGTGCGTGAGGTAACCGGGCACTCAATCCTTTCAACTCCTTTGGTGTTTGTTACCCATGGACATCCATGGGTAAAACCACTGTCTAGCCAATAATTTAATTCTTCAATTTGTAATTGGGTATTGCACTAATGGTCCAATGGCTGTGGTGTGCAATCAGCTGCTGGGTAACGTGTAGACGAATCGATCCCTGGACTAATAATTCATACAGTATTGTTCCGTGTAATTGAAATCTGTGTTTAGATTACTATAGATAGGTACAGGATCTACGCTCACATATCATTGATTAATGCTTATAAAGTCAATATGGATCTGTATACAAAAATATCATTGATTAATGCTTATAAAAGTCGCATAAGACACACACACATGTGACACGATAAAAGAACACCCTGCATTTATTAAATTATAATTATTAGTTATTTATAAGTAAACTTCGTTTATCACACCTAATAAATAAATATTTTTGACTTAAAGTAGTATTTTTATCGCAATATAAAGAAAAAGAATTTGAGTATGATCAGCCCGTAAACATTTTACTGGGGAATTTATATAAAAATTTGGATAAATAAAAAATAATAAGAGTTGTAGATCAAATTTAATAGGTACATGCGTTATACAATAATCGTGTTTGTTAATCCAAAATGGTTTGATGGAAAACATTAAGCTAATCAATATTAAACAAACTAATCACTTGTAAACGATAAAATATTTTGTTTACGAGACTGAAACTAATGGCAATTTTGTTTTAGCGGTAAAGCCTACGTATATGTAATGCACGCTTAATAAAGGGCATCACTTTACTTCACCCGCACCGGCCGATCGTGGAACCGCAGAAAACCTCCAAAATATCGAAACCTTTAAGATGAATACTCTTGCTTTGGTAAGTTTACATATTCAATTTAGGTATTTTCATGTCGATACAAACTAAAAATCTGGAAAACTAAATGTCTTTGGCAAAAGAACAAATATCTAATTTCTACGAAGTATTTACATTTATTTGCTCTAACATTTTTTTAATATTTAACAATATTACTAGTTAGCTTATGTGTCAGAGTAGTAAATTTTTTTAAAGAAGAATTTTGTTTACTATATTTATTTATGTCGTTAATTAATGTTATAATATCACTGCAATAGAACAGTATTTTAATAAGGTTTTATTTTTATTAAACATTTTTAACGATGTTATCCGTTTGGTTTTTTCAGTTATTTTGCTTCGCTGTAGTCGGCATTAACCAAGGCATGGCAAGACCACAGATATATCAGAAGCAAAATTACGTCGGCGAAGGGGTGCCTGGGGAAGTTGAGACTGAGACTCGCTTCGGGTACGGTGGAGGCGCGGCGGCGGCGGCTGCTGCTGCTGCGGCTGGAGGCTACGTCGGAGGGCATCTTGGAGGTCACTTAGGGGGACACGTCGGTGGTCAATTCGGAGGACAAATAGGCATGGGCGGTAGTGCCGCCGCAGCTGCGGCCGCTGCCGCCGGCGCAGGAGGATATGGCGGCTACAGACACGGCCTTGGCTATGGCCGTTAAACAAACCCCGACTAGAATTACCTCTTGAAATTATCGAAATAAAAAATATCTATTTGGCTGAAATTAAAAGTGTACTCAAAACTGCCCAGGATTTATTATTTTCTTGGATATACATTATGCCTTTAAAAAAATATTAATCCTTATTTAGTTATTAAGAAAAATTATAAAATTCACGGAACTTTTGATTCGTTCTCGAATTGTCAAGTTGTTGCATATAACGAGTTGGCAATATGGATTAAAGTCGAATTACATTTACTGAATTTAAAGGCTCGAGGAGACTGGACACAACTTAGTAGTACGCGTACTTTTTCACACATACTAACGCATTCCATCTACTCGGGCCTTAAAACTCCATCACCAGCGGCTTGTGAATTTAGACTATATTGCAAAAACATTAACGTTCAAATTATCAGCTAACATCTTCTTGTTGACTGGCTAGAGAGAAAGAGAAAAGATAGAATCTTGAAATTTCTCCTCAGTCAAGATCAAGAATTTTGAACTTATTCATTGAGAAGTAGAAATCGAGGGAATTTTTTGTATTACGTTTACAAAAAGCTTTTACCGTTTGAGTTTCACCGCTGGTATAACTGCTATCCCTTACTCCAGAACGTCTTTTGCGTTGGCTGGGATGTGAGGAAGTTCATTTGTTGCTAGTATGACCGCTTCGTAGAAGGAAGAGATGGCTTTCCAGTTCGTCTCACTCTGCGCCATGGCCAAATAGGCGCGAATGGTCCCAGGTACTGATCACTTCTCTGAACACATGATGGTACTCAGCCATACCAGGGTACAGCACTCTACCATTGTTCTATGTTATTCTATTCCTTACAGTGATGACATCTGGGTGTTTCTTCCCGCTAAACCCGAAACAGATACCTTTTTTAACATCCATGTCAGGTAAGAACCTGTGTCAGGCGGAAAGTGTGAACTTATCATTGCGATAACAGCGAGCCCGAAACTGCATTCCTATAGAGACAAGAGAACGTGATAAATATAATTTGATAATTAGTGTGTCAAGCAGAACACCATACACTACACTATATGCTTACTACGTCTTGGCAGGTTTGTCCAATGAATTCATCATCAACCTAGACACGTCCACTGCAGAACAAAGGCCCCCCCTCTTAGTCCTCCACGTAGAATCACCGCACTGCATCCACTGGCTCCTCGCAACTCTGACGATGTCGTCGGTCCATCTGGAGGGATCACACACAGAACTGCCTATTCAAAATTCTAAACATAATTATAGCAATTGTATTTGACTTTAATATTGCATAATAATGAAGTTGTATAATATTAAATATAGGTAAGAGCAATACGATATCGGTTCGATAAGCTAGGAAACGGTTTAAGTCCTCATGATTCCATAACACTACTAATCAAGGAATAAAAGAAATACTGACCGTACAAAGAATAATTATTGTTGGTAGAGCTAACCTATCTTGGTGACACACTTGAGTAAAATGTTGAAGCCAGCCATCCTGTTTCAATACTGATAAGATGAAGGTACAAGATAATAAAACACTGATACATGTACAATCATTAAAGCTTGTTAATGGAAACAAATGAATTTGCTGTTTTAAGGATTAACAAATATTCCACGTGTTCTTTATAATGGCGATGGATTGATGAACAAATTGAAACTAAACACGTTACGCTAATGACTTTAATGTGTACTTGTCCTTTCTACATTAGCATGCTTCACTCTACTGTACTGTAGAAAATTTCTGTCACTAAGTATTTTCATTGCAATAAGGGCTAATTTTCTGTTTTCTGTGAGGGGATGCCCGTAAATTAACCCTCAACCCTGGCCAGGCCTCAGTCCTAACAGGCTTCTATAGTGATCTGGTGGCACTTTGGGGTGCACGTAGAACGCGATGGTGGTCGTAGATTGACGCATGATTCCTAAAGCCCGGAGCGTCTCCTGCGTGGGTAAATTATTTTCTCACGTGCCCTCCCATTTTACTAGCAGAGAGAATTAGGATTACTTCTTTAGTAGCTTTATTATATCTCCCTTTATCTTTATAATCAAGTGAAAGTATCTATAATTCTATACTCTATAGTATTGTAATAGTAATAGGCATTCGTCATCCAAATGGTGATCCAGAGGCTTAAGACGTCCGTTTCTCATGCCAGGTCATAGGTTCGATACCTGGCAGGTATCAATGTAACTTTTTCCAAGTTATATATTTATAAGTTTAAGATTATTTGGACAACAGTGACATACAGTAAAAGACCGACATCCGTTCAGGACTAGACCCACTAGATCCAATCATCAAACGGCAAAGTCATTTGATGATTTTCCACCTACAAAAAGGCTTGAATATTTATAATGTGATGTGTATTGTATAAGAAAATTAAATTACTCTCCATACTTAGTGATTGCCTCTTTTGATCAAGTGGTTGCAAGTGCGACTGCCAGGCAAGAGGATCCTGGTTCGATTCCCCGGTCAGGCAAAATATTGAATGAAAGTATTACTGGGCTTTTTCGGTTTATCGAAAATTTCTCAGTAGTAGCACGGAGTCTGGAATTGTACCCAGTATATGGGACTTATAACATAAATGGTGAAAAGTAAGTTTACATTGTACAGTGGCATTACGTGCCGTAATGTGCACCTCTGCCTACCCTTTCGGGGATAAAAAGCGTGACGATATGATTTAGTTTCTAGTTTTATCAGTCGAAATTGGTGCCTAACACCATTTTCGTCATCAACGTCATTTTCCAACATACTCTACGTTACTGTCAATCTATTGAATTAACATACTTTGTATTTGTTATTTTGGTCTACATCACATCATTTGCTCATTTTAATATCTCATGCAAAAAACTTGACTGGATTATTATTGTAACAAGGTTTTATCATATCATGAAGTAAGTTTTATGATAATGTTATTTAGGTTTTTGGAGATTTACTTATTGGCCAACATTTATATCTATGAACACAATGGCAACCGAGTACATATTTCCCACAGTAATAGTTACACGAAAATATTGTTGTTATTAAATATTTGTGGGTTTGTGTGTATATTTGCCTGAATCACGTCAAAACAGGTGATGGAGGGATCGGGAAATTAGGAACAGGGATAGATTGTGGTCTGGAGTAACACATACGCTATTTTTAATCCCAGGAGAACGCCAGTGAAGCCGCTGGCAGAAGCTCGTTACTATACCTGTATACCTAAAGCGATTTTACGTCTAGCAAAAACGTGGTGTAATTCGAATAATTAATCAGATTTATTCGATTATAATCGAATTATAATGGAATAAATCCGTGTGACAAAGTCAGTTAAAGTCGAACATTTATTGCGTTTATGTTAGAAAATCTTTTTTCACGGCAACTACTCTTATCATGAATGTTAACGAGGAAACGATTTGTTTACCAATGCATTACTAATGGGAATATACTTCTACAATTTCAACTTTGATATTGCCCTTAATCAGTTCCTCTGGACTTGGCTGGCCACGCCAGACGCAGAGGTTGAGCAAATAAACAATTATGAAAGTATATATTCAGGTGAGGTATCAATAAATTGTTAAAATAATTATCGTTGAACACATACTTATTTCAGAAATGAGGCTCTAAATCTAAGACGTTTCTTGAGACAATAGTGAGTTATACAAATTTTGGACAAGCCCTCATAACTAGACACTTCACTAGAAGATAAAGGTAATGTTTGTTTAACATTTATTTTAAAAGTACAAAAATCATCTGATTTCAGGTAATCTTTGCTATTATACTCAGTACGTGTCAAGCCCAAGTAATACATAACCGACATATAAAGAGGGAAGGAGATCATTCAAGTGATTATGAAGCATTAAAAGACTTAATGATGCAATATCATATAGAACATTCAGTTGATCCACACTTCGAAACACCGTTAGTTCCTTATAAACCAACCGGTCCTTATGAACTTAGAACAAACCGTGTACCAACGCATTTCTATAGAAAACGAATACTGACACGTTCCTATGGAAACCCAATGAAACACTCTCATTTTCTTCGACAGCAAACTAGACCTAAAGACGATGAATATAGACTTAGAAAAGTTGACATAGATACTCTAAAACAATTACCAGAGGCGGATCGTTTACTCATAGAAAGTCACCTAACGCCACCAATGAGACATCAACTGTTATCCCAAATGGAAACTGGTAAATTTGATACAATGCTTTTCCAAGATAGGTTTGGCTTACCTTCCTTTGACTTAATCACTAGTACTATTGAAAAGATTGGTGCTGGAGCCGGGAAATATATAGGTGGTAAACTGGCAGGTGAAATCGGCGCTAGACTAGGAGCAAGTGCAGGAGCATATCTGGGTCTTGCTGCAGCAAATCGCCTCACCAAAAAGAAAGAGGATACTACGAAAAAGCCTGAAGAGGCTACAAGTAAACCGGGTAATAAATATGGTTATGGTGGCAGCTACGGTGCCATGTTATTGAAAAGTTGATTTTAATAATAATAAGGATAATTTAGTTTAAGAAATGTTATATAAACTGTTAATTCTCTGTTAATTGGTATTTTTGAGTTCATTAGACATTCAGGTTTGGAAAAGAGTTCCATTCAAGAGATTAATATTGATGTCTGCAATACTTTAGTAATTTCCGACGATTTATTTTAAATATCATCTGATCTCATTATTCGTGTGTAAGTTAAAATGTATGTACATTTAAATGTGTTTTCTATCGATAGAAATAAAAACATAGTTATGACTTTCCCTTTTTCCATTATTTCGTATCAAAAATAAGTTATTAAATCATTAATTTTACTTGGGTTTTATTTTGTAAAGAATTAAAACAACTTAAGATGTTAAAATATTATTATTTATTATTATCAACCTGTTGCAAGACAAATACCTCTGCAATCCTGACGATTGAGTACGATCTGCAGCCCTTAGCATCCAAACATTGGTATCATGATGTAATATGTTGTATGTTTGCGTAAACGTGATCCTTATTCCAAAATATGGATACCCCAAAAATACTGATTTTCCGACAAGCATAGCTTAATCCCAACTATTATTAAAAAAATTGTAAAAATAGTTTTTTTACTTGTGTGTATCTCTTTACGCTTTACCTATTCATATCTATGAACCTTCTTAAAATTTTGTTTACACATCTCACATTCTCACCCAGTTATAAAGACGTAGAAAACAGATGCCAGTTAAAATGACTACAAGCAAGCTATAAACAAAACTTGCAGGGCGGCTACTAAGACACTATCAGCTGCTAAAGAAAATGGCATATCGTTTTCTTTTCTTTTTGTATATTTGGTGTTAAGAGGGAAATTAATTAATATGCTATGTTGATGAAAAGTAGTCACCAAAGCCCATGGATGACATACAATGGTTGTTAAGTGTTTTTTTTGAGGGGTGAATATATCATCCAATGTCTTCTCCCGCCTTGGGCGAGGCGAATGTGAGTCAGATTCTTACTGACTAAAAACCACCCCGTTCACCGCTAGGTAGTAGGTAGGTTACCCGCTAGGTAATCCACAGCTCCGGATCCTGTGTGAGCTACCGACGATCTTTAGGCCTGTCGCGACGTTTGTAGACGTTGAGCGGGGTCCATACGGTAGTGAGTTTTGCCCACTGCTCATCTGACAAGCGGTAGAAAAGACCACCCCAGTTCCATTTCATTTTATTGGCTTTATGACCAACGTCGATGATTCAACATCGAGCGAAGTGTGATGTTTTTTATTTTGTCTAATAGTCGAACTATACCACGCTAGATACTGCACTCCATGGCCCGCAGAACAGATACAGAGAGGAGTGGAGGGAGGGTAGGTAGGTAGGCCTTTGCCCTGCAGTGGGACTTCGTGGCTGAAATCTAAATAAAAAAAATCTATGACAAATCAACAAAATGTATGTATATGAAACTGAAGCGTTTAGGAAATAGGAAGTATCATATTTTGCAGCAGCCTATAGGTTTTGACGATGAGAATTACTTTTCGACTTTAAGCAAGTCGATTGACTATTCTGTATTTTAGTGGGTAACTTGCTGCTACCACCCATTTTGAGGATATTTTAGGAGGTTGCATTTATAAGACAAAGGGTCTATTTCAAGTATAAAATATTGATACATAGTTTGATACGAGTTGACTCAAAAGTTGAAAAACCGGAATTCCCAACCTGTAATCTTGTAACTGCATTGGTTTGTTATACACGACGAAAATTGGGCTAATCATAATGGACAAGACAATGTCACTTTTAAAACTACATTTTGTTTGTTGTTTACTTGCATAATCGACGGTGGCAGTAAAAAATTAAACCAAATTTTACTTATTTAAAATTTTTAACTTATTAACCCTCACCCAATTGCTAAGTACATGTAATTTTCTTTTCAGTCATCGTGAATATTTGATAATTGTTTAATGGTTAGTTCCATATTGCAGATACTTTAAGCACATATTCAAGCCAAATAAAATTACTGTATGTATTATGTAAATATAAATCGTCACACACGGAAAAAATATTGATTTTTTATGAAATATTGTACAATTTTTTCAAACAATAAGTTATTTCGTGTTTCTTTCTTTGTTAGAGTTATATGATAATACTTTTTATACCTACATGATTTAAAGTAAAAATGTTTGTTTGTTTATAACCAGTATAGATATTTTGGATTGGCTTGAAGGGAGTGATACCACGCCATCACAGAAAATCCGACGTGAATAAACGCTTGTGTTGTGTGGGGACCACCATGAAGGGCTACCAGAGGAACATTCCCTCTCCCAAAAAATGCAAGCAACACACAATGTCCTTTGATTTTGTTGGTGTCTCTGGTTGGTGATGATTGCTTAGGTTAGGACGCATTAGTTCGTTTGTTCTGATCCTATAAAAAATATCTTTGTGAAAGGAATCGAAAACTAATAATGCATTGACTAATTGTGGCGTTTTATGTTTGATCTTTTTACTTTTATTAAGATATTGACTAAGTGAGTATAATTTCGCTCGTATTATGTAAGCGAAACCAGGAAAAGAAATATGTTTATAAAAAAATCTATTTAAATATTGATTTAATCTGTTCTTGGCATATGTAAACAATATATTAAAATGGTTGGAGCAATCATGACGAATTGGAATTTATTTATAATATGAAGAACTGTGCCATAATACCATCTTTTTAAATTCATTCGGCCCATACCATATTATAGCTCGGCAAAAATCGGATACAAAATTACAAAAATGAAAACATTTTTACTGGTAAGTAATATTTTGTATACAGAAAAATAGAAAAGACGATTTTTATTTGTCAACCTATGTGACAATTTCTATTTCTCTGTCAAATCTTTTTTTTTTCAAATTGAATGATATCCTTATTTTTATTTTCAGATACTTCTTCTGGCGCTTGCCAGTATATGTCGAGCTGCTCCATTCATTAATCCGTACTTCCCTGATCCTTACGGGAGATGGTACTACGGCGGGTATGGTGGAGCATACGGTTACCCATATTCTCCTTATTATGGTGGTTGGCCATACCCTCCACCTATTGGAGCCAGAATTGGGGGAGGAATTGGTGGTGGAGTAGGTGGTGGAGTTCAAGGTGGTATTGGAGGTAGTATTGGTGGTGGAATTGGCGGTGGAATTGGTGGTGGTATCGGTGGTGGAGTAGGTGGCGGAATTGGTGGTGGAGTTGGTGGAGGAGTGGGCGGTGGTGTTGGTGGAGGAGTTGGTGGTGGAGTTGGCGGTGGAGTCGGAGGTGGAGTTGGGGGCGGCATAGGTGGAGGTGCTGGCGGTTACCTTGGTGGAGGAGTAGGTGGTGGGGCTGGTGGTTACCTCGGTGGAGGAGTAGGTGGTGGAGCCGGTGGGTACCTTGGTGGAGGAGTAGGCGGTGGGGCTGGTGGCTACCTTGGTGGAGGAGTAGGTGGTGGGGCCGGTGGTTACCTTGGCGGTGGAATATCTGGTGGTGCTAATGGTTACCTTGGCGGTGGAGTGGGTGGAGGCGTTGGCGGTGGTGTTGGTGGAGGAATTGGCGGAGGTATTGGTGGGGGAATAGGTGGCGGGATCGGTGGAGGAATTGGTGGGGGATTAGGTGGAGGAATTGGTGGAGGTGGTGTTCTCTACCGTAGAACTGATACCGACCGTGTCAGTCATTCTCATCCCCACAAACCTATTCAGTCAAGACATGGGTGGAATGGAGGCCCTGGCCACTCACATGTGAACCATCATTAATCCGCGAGACTGGATTTGTAAAAACGATTAACTATTGTATGATATAGTTTCCTCAATACCTTTGTTCCTAAAATATATTTGATTTTAATGACGACTGAATTAGCATATGATTGTTTGTTCATCTCGAAAAGTAATTAATGGAAATAAATGAAAGATCATACATAGAGGTAGTGTTTTTTGTGTTATCATTCCCAAAAATAGAAAAAGAAATTGCTTATAAATTTTATATATAATGTTATTTACATTTATTCGTTATCAATGCTATTGATATAGTCTCTGCCTACCATGAGAGACAGGCAGAAGGTTATATTGTATGTTTGCATCTGTATGTAAAAAAAATAACAATATTGCAGACTAAAGTTAAAAAAGGAGGCTTGAAATAAATATATATGGATGTAGAGGGGTGTACAATAACTATTAAGTGACAGTACAACAGCAACACTATTAATTGTTAAGTTAAAATTGATACATGGCCGATACTTTATGTACCACAATGATAAAATTAAAAGGCTATTATTTGCAGTTTCATACAGTTAAATTTTAATGGATAGTAATGAAATAATAATATTAAATACATTTCTCATGTAAGTGAACTCTACATATACATCAATGCGAGAGAATAAAAATCTTTAAACACATGTGCCAAAAAATCTTCACCGTGTGAGAAGAGGCCTTTGGTCAGCAGTGGTCACTTATAGGCTGACGATGATGATGATGATGATATGCCAAAAAGAAAGTTTCAATAATGATAATTCCAGGTGTTTTCGGGGGTATTAGGCATTTCGATAAACGAAATACCCCGATACAAAAAATTAAATAAAAGATTTTATTGTTTAGTAAGACCTCAATATCTACATAGTACCAAATTTTTTAATTAAAGTAAGAGATTCAGAATATACAAGACCAAATTAAGAATTTACTAATTGTTTGATTACGATTCAGTGCGTACAAATGTAAAACCTTTAGCCGTTTACGATTTGCAATTCCAAGGACATTCAAATAACACCAAAGCGGTAATATTTTCTGAAAGTGATCATGTATAGCTTTGCTTATCACCTGATTACCTTAAACTTTTACATTGGCTAAAATTGCGACATGTTCAAATGTTGATTGACTACTTAACAAATATTAACTGAAAGGCTATAATTTGTTTCTTAACGCGTATCAAATGGTGACTTGGTCGTAATACCAGGTACTGCTATAAAGTGATAAATGATCACACTAATTGTAGACATCTTGATGTGCTCAGTTCGAGGAAGCAAATATGAAAACCAGCTTCTTGGTAAGTATAATATTGAACTATGTATTTTTCTTATTAAATCCCTTCCCTATAATCTCCGTGTGAACGTAGAACAAACCTAGTTTTTCATTGCTAAGCCTAAAAATTTTGTGATTCTTTGCAAATACGTTTCAATCTAATTGGCATTGTCGTAGACATTTTGAGAAACTATATAAACTACTCGTATGTTGTAAGTAGGTGAGTCGTCAATACGATTATATTGTCATAAATTACCGCCCTAAATAATATCTGTTATACATTCACAATAAGAATGTTCTATTCCTCAAAGAAGTAGTATTTTAGGTAAACTAAACATTAATTTGTTACAGGTATGTTTGATTGGTGTAGTCATCGTGCATCCAACGGTCTCATACAGTTATTATGATCAAAACCGGCAGTATTTCCGAAAAGACTTACAATATGACTCGGCTAATATTGCAAGAGAGGGGAACTCAGATAAGTACAATTTAAATTATAATGCGATGAACATGGCTCGACAGAGAAATTCATATAACCTATATAAAGCTCTACGAAATAGTTTGGCTGAGAGCGAAGATGATTATAACCATTCAGCAGCCAACTATCGAGCTAATGACGCAGAAGATAAAATTGAAAATCCTTCAAATTCAAATCCGAATAACAAATTCCCTGAAGAAAATACTGCTGTTAATGAAGAGCTTCCACAAAATAATGACCAAAATTCAAACTATCAATCCCAACAATACAATGGGGATCCGGCTTATATAGATGATCATCAGGGTCAATGCGTGGAATGTTTGAGCGATCAACTACTACCACCATATGATCCACCTGAGGTCGTACATACAGAAAAGCGGTTTGGTTTTCCATACGGCGGATTTGGTGGGTATGGAGGTGGCGGTGGATGGGCGGGTGCTGGCGCAGGAATTTCTGGTGGTATCTCGGCTGGGATTAGCGCTGGCATAGGAGGAGGAGTTGGTGCAGGGGCTTATGGGGGCGGCTATGGCTATGGCGGGTATGGATTTCCTGGATACGGATAATTAAAAACTAATAAAAGCAGTCCTTTATTAAAATATTATATATATAATAATTATTTTAAGTATCTTATTTTTAAGGAAATATTTTATTGTGTAAAAATTTGCTTAGTAGATTTTTTTTTCGTTACATTTCGTGCTACATGTGTATAATATATATGATGTATTATATAATTATCGTATTTAATTGAATATAGTAATATCTTTTCTAAAAATGTTTCAAACGAGTTTTATTTATGGGTTTTCAGATTCTAGTTAGTTTCTTGTGAACATTAATTTGGGTCACACTGCCAAAACTAGAATGATCGCACTATATTCACTGCATTCAAAACAAATACAAACCTTACAAATCACCAATACTCACAGTTCATAAATAATCCGCAAAAATTTATTCGTATAGGTCACAGCTCTAAAAAATGGGTTATAAGCTCCACAAAATTAATGAATGGACTTAGTGCGATTTCTTCAGATTCCGATCTCTTCAGTAGTTTATGCGTGAAACAGTACAAACATGCATACTCACAAAATTTCGCATTTATAATAATAGTAGAGTAGGATTGCAAAAAATATTGGTTGTTGTACATAAAATATTAAAGGATAATGTGACATTAAGATTTCATTCGTTATTTTATATTCATGTCATTATAAAATAAATAATAAACAACATATATATTTTCAGAAAATTGAAGTACATAGAATTACATAAGTATAGTATATTAAAATGTTTATTACTTTTTTATCATCTTGTTTTTAGCCATACGTGCCATAGCCGTAAGAGGCACCTCCGACGACACCATAACCACTTGCACTAGCATCAGCTTCTGCTTCTGCGCTTACACCAGCGCTTATACCAGCACTGAGTCCTGCGGAAATTCCGCCGCCAAATCCCCCAAAACCACCAGCTCCAAAACCACCGTAACCACCAGCTCCTATACCACCGTAACCAAGGCCTCCTAGACCTCCATAACCAAGAGCCCCGAGACCGCCGTAGCCGTAACCACCAATACCACCGTAACCACCAAATCCGGCGTTTATACCAGCGCTTAGTCCTGCGTGGAGTCCTGCATGAACACGACCGCCTACGTGACCACGAGCTCCTGCACCAGCTCCAGCCCCTGCACCCATACCAAACAAGGTTCTCCTGTTATAGTATTCTTGCAAATAATCATTGCGTCTGTTGTTGTTGGCATTATGTATTAGTAATTGGTATTGATACTCCTTTTCTGTTAAAGGCTTGGCTTCACAGACGATGGTGAAAGTGCAAAAAAGTAACTGAAATGAAAGAGGATAACGTGTTACAATCTTATAATTTTTATTGTTGATTTGGAACCTAAATCTAACATGTATAAATAAAAAGTTTCCATTTTTTCCACATAATGATGATTACTTCTTTTTTAAGAGTGTTAATTTACCCTGTCTTTGTTTTCATCACTCACACATACGTACTTATAGGCAATAGATTTTTAATTTCTACTCATAATGAGATAAGTTAGATGTTACTTACAAGGATGACAGTCCTCATTTTCGTTTCTTGCCTTTGAAGTCTCAGCCAAGAGTGACTCGAGTACTATACCTACATTTAAACTAACATCATTGATTTGTTAACAATTCCTTTGTTCTGATTTCAATGATACGTTTTATTTTATTATTTTTATAACAATAAAATTGTGATTCGTCTTGGATCGGTGGTATATTGTTTGATTAAATCATATTAGACTTACATTTTAACTTTATTCATAGTGATTTGCGGTGACGCACATAAAACCTATTGATGATGGTTTAAAAAAAAACTGTTGTCTACTCCATGCTTAGCAGACTGGTTAAGAAGTGCAGGCTTATTAAACCTGCTGTCTTATCTCTTTAAAATGTTTAGTCGCATATAGCCGCTTTCAAAAACCGATCTAAAACCAAAATCTTTAGATTAAGATTGATTTTTAACATTGGTTCTATAGAGTTTCTGTCAAAAATGAAGATCGATTCAAGGAAAATCTTTATTGATTGAGATCGGTTATTAAAATTGACAGTTTTTACGACCCGCCAAAAGAATACAAATGATGACTACTGAATTTTCCTCTACCATTTCCACTTGACTAAAATAAATAAGGTATAACTTTATCAGAAAAAATGGGGAGAAAAAATATGACATACAAATATTCCTTTTTAATTTAACAACGTCACATAAAATCAGTGAGACGTTTTATTCGCATACCCAAGGATAACGAATCGTAACAATGTGCCCCAAAAATATTGTTAACGTACAATAAACTGTACTAAAATATTACAATCGGTTTATGAAGGAACTTATATTTTTTTTCGTGTCAGAAGCCGAAAAATTTTACTTATAATATATGCATATAAGTAAAAAAGTATCTTATGATAGATTTTTCTTGTATTAAAACAATCTTTTACATTTTCTATCATCTTCATAGTTCAAATAAATTTGTTCTGATCTGGTTTGTCATTTGTTTTTTATTTATATTGAGAAAACTTATAACTCAGTAGAATGAGAACACGCGATATTGCTATAATTGTCATTTAAAGTGTGACGTCACTGACGTGTCATTTGTTTTTTTTTGTTTCACGAATATACCTAGCTATTTTTAAGGAATATTTTATTTGATTAGAAAAATGAATCTAGTAGGAAACACCTCACAGGTAACACAACGGTGTCATTCATATTACAGGTATTCGTCGAGCGTAATAAAAAAAATTTTTGGTATTTTTCATAAATTTTTAAAAGTTAAGATTAAAAGATTTTTTATTAAAATTTATTCATTACTTTCCCTTTCCTAGTTAGAAAGATTAGTCAAACGAAAAATACAATTTACCAAACTCGAGGGTAAAAAAAAATCATGAACTTTTCAACTGTTTTTGGGCATCCATTTTGCGTTGATTAAAGTCATCCGAATTCTGCGGTCGGACGCGTTCGCGGTTCCAATCAAAATATGGAAAAGTGCAACCTCATTGGTTTCAGATAATAATGACTTTAATTTATTTCCAACGTGTGGCTTTATTCCATTTTCGTAAGGATTAAAATATATTTTTTAATGATAATAAATAAGTGTGGACTGTTGGCCATTCGGTGAATTATAGCTGATCTGTTTGTAACAGTAAAAAGTGAGATAGCATTAAATGCTTTTATTTATTTTTGCAAGATATAAAACTCATACTAAAAGGGTACGGTACGTATTTGAATTCCTTCACGTTTAAACAAAAATTGTTAAGGAGGTGAATAATTTAAAAATACAATGTCACGGGCTGATGGTAAAAATTAAAATCTAATTAATTTTTACTCCATCTTAGTTCCACCTGAAGTTTAATATTCGGAAACGCCCTTAATATTATATAGCTATTTGACTATACAGTAATAATAATTAAGCTGCTAACGTCTTTTAAGTAGATAGACGAAAATATTAAATAAATTGATCGTGCATCTTCACAAGCTAATGCACTAGTGTAAATTAATTTAGTAAGTTCTCGGTTGTCTCATTATTAGGCGGAGTTCGCATCGAAGTAAGTTTAGTGAAAGCCTTCACTTAATAAACTGCTACGGGTAGATAGTCGGGCGAAAATTGGAAGCAGTTGCTCTAGACGGATAGCTAATTTAATTTTAATTACGGCAACACTTTCAACTGTTTGCCAAACAATGAGGAAACACGTGCTAACTAGTTGCCATGTTGGAATTAAATCTGTGTTGAATGCCAACGTTTTAAAATTCGTAATATGAAAAATGTTTATTGTAATTTGTGGAATTAGCATTTTATATATTTTTTTTTAAAGCTGCTATGCTATGTTATTGGTCGAGAGTTCGTTAGTGTGAGGAACAAGCGAGATATAACCAATGATGGTACATATTACATTAATGGTACATCCCACCTGTTTAGCATCATCATCATATCAGCCACAGGACGTTCCTTGCTGAGGCCAACCGGTTAATATCAAAAAAGTTATTGTTATTTTCAACCGACTTCTGTAAAACACACTGCTCACGAGTAAGAGTTTCTCTGTGACTCGAAACTCGTAGAGTTGTTCTCAGCATATTTACGTGAGTAAACCGTTATTTTTGCAAAAGGTTAAATAAGAAAGATCTGTAATTGAGACCCGTCATAAAATTTTTAGTTAATTATTCGACACCTCAACAACATCGTTGTTAGTACAGTCTTAGTGAAATAGTCTCAAGTTACGTTAAAGTAAGTTTTGTGTTGAAACAGTTATGAAGCGCTAACTACTCCCGACTGTCTGGAAGGGAACTAATTTACCTAATTCTGCTAAACGAACAGGTAAGAGAATGGTTACATAATACGAATGATAGAGTAATGCCTTGGTTAATAGATCACTCATTTTAAATGTTACCTTAGACGACGGAAAATGACGTAGGCAAGCATGTTTCAGTTTCTCAGTAGATACTTCTCAGTGAATATTAATAAAACTTCAGACAAATAACAGAATAATATGATGGTGTAATTTGGAGACGTTAATCAGTTATAGCTAACTTATAATACTACCTCACAAGTAATCTAAGTATGTACTTAGATTACTTGTTGATCAATAACAACGTCAACAGCCTGGGACAATCCTCTGCTACACTATGAGCCTCCACTGTATATGACGGTCAGTGGTCAAGACAACAAGATTTCAAATGTCACAGAAATTCCTATAACGGCTATTAAAAATAATTCCAATTGGCTATAAACATAAACAAATAATCTTAGCACCTTTATCTAATCTTTAAACGTTGCTAATTTTCTAAAAGACCATTCCCAATTCAAGGCCTATAAATCCCGGATTTAATAACTAACAAGGGAGCAATTTTCCTCTAGATTTACCGAACAAAAACCCATACTTAGTACTTTTTTGTACTTTGTATAGGCATATGGAGTTACTCTAAAGAGTTGATGCTCATTAATGGACTATCAACTGTAACACAAAAGGGTAAGATTGAAATTCGAATAAAGGATTTCGACAAATAAGAGTAGTTTGACGTGCTGTTGTCCGTATCTAAAGTTTTTTCCGTAATTTCCACATGCTTTGTACAGAACTCTGGTAGTGTTGTGATTCGGGGCACGATCGGACCTCTTTATTAACTCAGTTCGGTAACTCAATTTGGCGTTGAAGGGATGACGAGAACTTGCGTACGTGTTACGGCAACTGTTATGTTACACGACGTATCCGAACGAACTCGGATCACTGTGGTGACTTGGTTATCGAATGATTGTGGGTCCCGATTCTGTTATTGAATATGACTGTATTGGAGTGAACTGATTTCTATTTTAAGGTTATTAAAGTTGGTTTTTGTGTGAGGATCTGTTGATAGCAGTAGGTAATATTGTTTAGATAGATTCATTTCAAGATCCTGTTGTTGTTGACAATATTGACTTTGGGAAACAGTAGAATGGGTTATTTTGTTTATAAACGAAAGATCTAATTTGGAATTTGGGTTGCATTTTTACTGATGGTAAACACTAAATTTTTACATACTCACTCACACTCAAAAACTCATGAATAAGTATCGTGAAGAATTCGTGAAAGTTCACATACAATTTAGACATTTGATAGCTAGCGTACTACCAAATTCGCATTCAAGGCGTCTCTTAATTCCCCTAAGAGGTTGGGAAAAAGGCCGGTTATGGGCACCGTAAGTTTTTCAATCGTACTACCATGCCATTGGGTGCCGTATTAAATTGTATATTTTATTTTCTTATCTCGCTTAAAACAAGTTTTATATAAATGGATTTGTAGTTTAAATATTATACACGTTTTCATTATATTAATACAATCGCTTTTATTTTTTTCTTTAGTTCTGGCAGTCACAGTTTGATTTCTTACTTAGAAAAATATGTTATTGTTATTTAGTAACATGATACTGTTGCGTGTGGGTTTGTGTTTTGTCCTACTTTGTGTATTACTGTATGTGTATTTTATCTTAGGTATGTGCTGTAGGTAAATGGTATTTCAACGTACACTCTAAGATAGGTCATAAGAAGATCCGGTGTTCCTTACAGGTGCTAAGGTTGGCCACTAAAGTAGTTTTAGTGTGGTAAAAATCCCAAACTCTCTAGTCTTTTTTACCAAAAAGCTAGGCGCCTTTTGAAACTTTTCTCCGTCACTCAAAAAAGGGTAGAAAAGGTAGGTTTAAAAAATATTAGTATGGGTAGCAATAAACAGTGTGTATAATGGTAAGTTGGCATTTTCTGCGTACACACAGTGTAATGCCAGAGGCATTACACTGTGTGTACGTAGAAAAGTAGACTAGGTAAAAATTTTTTTAGTTACGGTATCATTTTAAGTGAGCCCTATCCCTTAAAATGATTTTACAATTGATGGATTGATCCGAGAAGGCTACTTTTTATATCGGAGCCAGTGAAGCAGGCGCTGACAGAAGCTAGTATGATAAATATTTTACTAATAGAAAATATCTACGGTACCTACATGACTATATTTAAAGTTCATAAATCAGAGTTTATAAAAAATATATTTAAGAATCGATGTTCTATTTACTTTTTATTTACTCTTTTATAGCGAGAAATGTGCAATAATTTTACTTTTAGAAATGTAAAGAATTCAAAATATACTAGACTTGGTGTTATTTCAATAAATATTTTCTTAATATTAGACAGATTTATAACAAATAGTTCTATATTTTCTTAATAGTAATTTAATATTTGATTTATGTTCTTAAGGTTAGACTGGGGCAAAGATCATATTATTTTGTTTATTTTCATTGTTTGTTTAATAAAACTGAGGATTTTCTGCATGGGTGCATTTACAAACATGCAAATTCACATACACATGACAAGCAGACCCAAAACAAAAATTTGTGGATTACACAAAGAGTTGCTCCACCGGTTGCCCAGCCACCGCACCGACCGTGCAGTCACTTATAAGTCAGTCACATAGGCAGTGATTACTCCAATCAAGTCCAAAAATAAATTAGTGGCAGACAATTCTATTAACAAATAGAATTAATTGAAATTATAATTGTTAATATGTAAATATTGGTGCGAACAATATTTGGAGGTTACATTAATTTAAAATACAAAAATCATGTCGCCACAAATGAAAACATACAAAGTAAAGAATAATCCTTCATTCCTATCCTATAGTTACCGTATACAGGATGATGTGGGTACGATATATTGTTGATACTGTATTGGCCCTAATGTGTTCTGCGGAGTCAACACGCCGGATGACGCTAAAGTAATGTTTGCTCCCACTAAAAGCTGGATCGAGCTCTCGATATTACTATTTATAGATTGCTGTTTTGTGTGGCTTAGCTTTACTGATTTTGTAATGCATATGTGTAACAAATTGGTTGTTAATTGTGTAACTATTGCTAGTGAGAAGTTGAAAATAAAGTGTAACTTGGAAGCATAAATTATGATATACAGATGTACGTAACCAGTAAGTTTCTTGGAGACATTTGTACTTATGTTGGTCTGGTAACGAAAACCTGAATTGGTGCAGTCGTTTTGGAGTTGCGATTGTACATACAATTATCCTAGGCAGCAGGCCACTGCCAATAAATAGAATAAATGTAAAACGAATAATGTAATATTATTTTCAGTTAATAGTTTCTGTGTAGATGATACCATGAAGTATTTCTTTGAATTAATAATAACAATAAAATTGGGATAAAAATGCTCGGTATTTTTACGATACAAACAAATATCCACATTTTGACCTTGTGATACTATATAAATTCCTTCTTCAAGATTGTTTAGCGTCAATTTCTAAGAAAATACAGCAAGTTCACATTTATCTAATGGAAGGAAGTTGTATGTTTTGGTTTAATAAATATATATTTTTTTCGTAAGTACGAGGAAGCAATAAATCGATTAGGCAGGCTGGCTTTCGTTTGTAGAAGTACTCTGAAATATTAGCCGGTGGAAGAATTTATGGGCGTTAGCGTTTAGTAGGTACATGTTTCTTTAGATTTAGAATTCAGCCATGATCGTCCCACTGCAGGGCAAAGGCCTTCCTACCTTCCTTCCACTCCTAAACTCAAGGTTTGCCAGCGGGCTATGGAGCGCAATATCTAAAGAGTTCGACTGGCGGATAGACTAAGAAACACCACGCTGCGCTCCACGACTAAAATCATCGACGTTGGTCATAAAGCCGCCAGCTTGAAGTGGAATTGGGCTGGTCACGTCTGCCGCATGTCGGACGAGCGGTGGGCAAAACTCACTACTGAGTGGAGCCCGCTCAACGTCCACAGACGTCGCGGCAGGCCCAAAAGGAGATGGCGGGACGAACTCAACAGCTATGATAAGGATTGGCCGCATAAAGCTTTAAACATGCTTCTTTAAAGAAAAGTAATGCCTTGTTCGCACTACTCTAGTATTTTAATCTAGTAGCAAGTAATTTAGTAGCTCTCTTTCGCTAATGTCCCAAAATTGTTCGCACTTTACTAAACTAGCAGTTGGCTCGATTGTAGTTTGTAGTACTTGGTAGACACTAAATCAGTAGTGTTTGGTGTTTAGACATATTTAGTTACCAAATAACTAGCTAGCGACTAATCTACTAGCATAGTTCAAACTGGGCATAATTATTAGTCTATTTTACATCGCTTTGTATACATAGTTTAAAAAATTAAGTTATTAAGTCAGTAATTTTATTTTGCTTACTGTTTTGTGAAGTAGGTAACCAGATTCTGATAATGATCTTTTTTTTGAAACATCATGTTGTCATTCACATTTAATCAGAAACCTTTTTAAATTCAAATATTGTAAAGTGATTGTATGATCATTTCATAGGCGTGCAAGTACCTATATTAATTGACGAGTTTTATAAAAATGTTAAAATGATAAAACCCAAATCGCTATTCATTTGTAACTTAAACAACTGAAACAGATATTTGATTTCTCGCGTTTCGATTCCTATGAAGCAAATTGAGCTTAAAGGGTTGTAAGAAATACGTAAAGTGAAAAGGACCCTTCGTACAAAAATTCCTTTTGACTCGTCTGGCGAGTCCAATTACTTGATGGAAAGTGGATTATTTTTTAAATGGAACTTTTGAATCGTATTAATGCAAATACGTTGCCTTTAGTAGAAATACTGAGCTATTTCATGTAGTAGTATGTGTATGTCGGTAAATTAGTGAACGCAAACTATGAAAAGTATAGTAGGTACCTAAAAGATTGTTTGTGTTTATTTATTTATTGTAAATATATTTACCTATGTATATTGTATACATTATTTGGTTAAGTGGACTGCCACAGACGAATACCGTATTTCATTAAAGTAACCAAAATATTTCCATCAAATTAACTATATCAAATTGTGTATTTTGATTTAACCTTTAAGTACCGACGCGTGGTCTGACAGACACCTTGATGCTTACGAAAATCTAGGTACATATGTTAGAGTGGACTTATCACCCTGTGAGTCTGTCTACCCCTTAGTTAGTCGACCAGGAGCGTTCATGGAAAATTGCTGCATCAGCGTTCGTCATTTCGGTGAGTTATGCCTTACTGAAAATTTCGAGTGGTCTGACAGACCACTCGTCTGTACTTATGTAACTTTTTTTGAATAGGACTTTTACCCAATTTTAAAGTTTTTTTCTTTTAATTCCAGTCAGGTACAAATATGACCTATACAAATATATTTATAAGTCAAGTCAAGTACTTCGAGCTTGAAACGGGCAAGTATCAGGGCAAATAAAAGTGTTTCTCTCAAATAGATAATTTATAAAATAACCCTCCAAAACAAAAAATATGAATTTTTTTTACAAGAATGGCATTTGTCCATCAAAACTGAAGGGCAAGACTGCGTACAAATTTGACACTTGTAAGAAGCATGTATGCCTATAGTGCAGCAAACCTGTCTGCAAAGCGTATTTGTGAAGGTAGCTGGTTACCTCCAATTTGGTGCTTTGCGATTTTTACGATATTTGTTGATTATGTGTAAAGTATAATGTTTTTTTATTTATATGATTATTGATCTTTAAGAAAAAAAGACTTTCAGAAAATATATATTGTTTGTTGAATCATAGTAGTCAACAAGATAAAAGTAACTTTTTTCGTTCAAAAAATGTGCGCCTGCAATAAAAAAATTTAATATTAGTAATGAATGGTTATACTTTACTTTTTTGTTTAATTTATATAATAGCTAAATACATATACAACACATAAATATATATATTTATATGATATATTAATAAACATCAAAGATTTCCATAATAAAAGTCTGGTGTCTGGCAGACCTCACGTCGGTACTTATGTAACTGAAATTGGACGTCGGTACTAGAAGGTTAAATAACAGTAAAGAAAGGTTGTTGGGTAATTACGTACACATTTCTCAAAATTCAAAAGCAAATAGTTTTCTTCGGGTCAAAGCTAAACAAAAATTTAATAACATTCAACGTTTAACATAACAACAGAAAATGAGCAAAACGTTTTACAATTAACATACTTGGGAGAAAGCAAATACATTTTTCATACAAAAGAAATTAATACAGTTCGCAAAGAGCGTACAAAGGGCTGCAAAGAAAACGTTATAACGCTTTTATAACAATCTCTACCTACTACTTAACATAATGCCGGCTACATTCAGCGAGAAGAAATTAAACTGTACCCCTGAGAGATTATCTAGGGTGTACTCCGGACTTGCATCAAAGAGTATGAAGATGTAGAAAGCAAACGCCTTGAATTCGAAACTTTCTTGGTATGGATCTACGTTCTTATTATGATAGCTCTATATCTAGAATTTATAGTTTATAGAAACTGAGAGGTTGATGGACAATAATTCTATTTTAAATTGTAAATTAAGTAAAAATCACGGTTTACTTACGTACATTAATGGACGACGTACATTTGATGTCACCCCGTCTGTGCACGCTGCTCATAATGAAGAGACTCTAGTAGAGCTTTTCTCCATTAAAGTATGTAAGTAAACGATGATTTTTGATGAAAATAATGCTGTTAAAATTTGTCTGGGCCTGGTAATTTAGACACTGTATAAATGGTACAGAAGAAGTTAATACATTCAATAAAATAGGACTGAAGATCATCGAGATGGCAAGAATGGTCTAAAAATTTTTGTTTTTTTAAACTTAACGCGACTATTCATTTGCTTTATTGTAACTTTCGTGAGACATACTAAATTAATTATTATGTTATGGCTTACTCACGTACTGTTTTGACGAGGAACTCGACTAGTTTCAAACCATGTAGAGGCTCATATTCATGAATGCTGCTCATGATGAGTACGTTAGTAAGCCGATAACATAATAATTATTCATTTGCTGTTTTACAAAATTCACAAGTTGTTTGAAATATCTATGACAAAATCTCAATTTTTTACAGGTTTTCAGTGATGGAACCTCTGTTATCTATCTTTACTCTATGCCTGCACTAAGTACATTCATTAGTATTAATTAATTTTGTAGAGCTTATAAACTGTGACCCACACGAATAAATTTTCGCGGATTATTTATGAACTGTGAGTGAAACTTGGTGTTATCATTAAAAACGTTGACGACAAAAACAAGGGTTGGACTGTATTAATAATTTACAACGCAATTTCGGAAAACCTATCAACGTGAATAAGAAAGTTGTTTTAATGGAAATTGTTTTTTTAATGATCACAACTTATATTTGAAGGATTGTATTATAGTTTTGAAAGACTTTGGAGCATGATTCTTTTTAATGTTGTCCCACACTAAGATTTTCTCCTGTGTCGTGGGTGCGTTTACAAATATACAAATTTACATACACATGACACCCAGACCCGAAACAACGATTTGTGTATCACACAAAAAATTATTCCGTACGGGAATCGAACTTGCTATACGTTGGGCAGCAGCCGGTTGCCCAGCCAAGGTGCCAACTGTGCAGTCAAATGTTGATTTAGTGGTTTGGTTAAATTAAATAAGCAATTGAAATTTTTGCTAAATTATTTTATGGATGCATTTATGGTAGATGGTAGTAAGTAAATTGTAAATAAGCTTTAATTTAAATTTTTAAAAAGTTGAAAACCGTCCTTTGTTTGCCTGTGAACCTAAGTTCATTTACAGTGATTAAGTGGAAAAGCAATGTTAGCATATACCTAACCATCACCACAAGCAGAAAACAACATCAACATTTACAGTAGGTATAACAAAAGGGGAGTTTAACAACTCCTACGAGTTCAATACGCAAAACATTAAAAAACAAACGTCTAACGGTCTACGTACAAGTAAAAACAAAAAGATTCAGAACAAAATCCTTAATGTAATTTAAAGTTTACAAACGTTTCATTGGTCGAGTATTGTTCTCATTTCAATTGTCAAGTTTGTTTTTTGGGAAAAATTGTTGTTGTTTACCTCAGGGGATAACTTTGAGATGAGACTAAACTTCGCTATTGTCACAATTGTCACGGAGAAAGAAACGCTAAACCACAGGAGTGAACAATTCCCGGCGAGACGATTTTCAAATGTTTTGTTTTTTGCTCTGCTGGTTAAAAAATGTAAAATGCTACATTGTATTTATACAACTATGAAAGGAAAAACAAGTATAATGATAAATGTCTAGTTGTTTTCTGTAAAGGATAGGAACAGGTATATTTTCCAGTAAGTATATCTATCTTTTGCTGGGTGCAAGTTGCTTCCTCCCGGGGACTCTATCTGGAAGTTATTGAGGCAGGTCTATATGAATTGTGGCCGTGCTATGGCTGATATGATGATGATATCTATCCTTCGCCAGTTAGGTATAATATTATTAGCCCAGTTGGAATGATTTTGAGTTATTTGTCAAATCACTCATATCTAAGGATATATATAATTAGGCAGGCTTAGACACGTAAGTTCTGACATAACGTCACACCTTTAATCCCCGAAAGGGTAGGCAGAGGTGCACATTACGGTATGTAACGTCCCTATACAATGCACACCCACCTTTCACCATTTGTGTTAGAAGTCCCATTTAATAGAGGGTGAGTCAGTTCCAATAATAAATTCCTAAATATTAAGAAAAATAATTAAAATTAATGAATAAACAGTGAACTGCAAAATATCGTCTGCCTTCAGAATTTTAAAATATAAACAGAAAATATGGAAGGCTATTTACGGGATGAAAACGAAAATTAGTTTTCAAGTTTACTGAACCATTAAAATTAATAAGCGGACCTTATCAAAACGTAAGTTAATTAATTTTTTGATCGAATATTTTGAATACTTCGTCGAAATAATTAGACGAAGCTTCGAGGAATGTTAATTACTACGATATTAAAACTATCGTATTTAGTACCTAAGTAATTTATAGGACCGTAATAATTTTGTAGTGGTTTTGTAATTTGTTGCGTCAATTATTCTTTGAGCTGTGGACTGCCTGGCAGGTTTACCAGGGCTCCGGCTCAAAGCAGGAAGAAGGAACGATCTGGTTTTTAGTCAGTAGGATACTCCGACAGTCTGATACTCCCTCTCGCCTCGCCTAAGATGGGAGAAGTCATTGGTTGATTTTCCCCCTTAAAAAAGTGGCATGTTGTTTTCGCTATCGAAACATCACCTTTCCAAAATCTATGCAACTGCCATGCCATCACTCTGGGTTCAGAATCAAGATTCAGTGCTTTTTAATCAATAATTAGGCATTTTTAAACTCAACTTTATATGTATTACTCTGCCACCAAATCAACAAACTAAAAAAAGACATGGCAAATCATATTAATAACTAATTGGATTATCCTTCAGAAAACAAAACGCCATTAAGTTCTATTATCGTATGCTGCCTCACGATACCGAGAGATTTACTATGCGTGACTGTAGAACATACAATCCAGGGAGTCAAGTTCAATCCAGTTATTATAGACTTCATTACACTGATGTGTTTACTTTGAGACTTTATCCATTTCCTACAACATTGGTGATTCTAAGTTTCGAGTTGTAAGTAAAGGAGTTATAACTTGTTGGTTGTTGATGGTTACTCTAAGACCTTGATTGTAAATAAAGTTGATGGATCGAGCTTAGTATAGTAAATATATTTGTATTGCGATCCAATGATGGCTGAGTTGTATCAACTATATTACTAAATACTGGGTATAATGCCAGATCCTGTCATATCATGTACTGTTAAGTCCATCTTTCTTTGTGCCAAATATAAATAAGATCAACTTCTTTATGGTTTAGGCGGGTAAACGAGCAGGCGGATCACCTGATAGTAAGCAATAGTTGCCGCCTGTGGGCTGGAACTGTACCGGTGAATGCCCAGTGAGTAGGGTGCGGGTTGCAGGGCGATACTCTAGTAAGTCGGAGTAGTGAGCTCGCAGTGTCCCACGGTGAGTCGGGGAATAGGTGTGCCTGAGAATTTAAAAGTAGTGTACAAACCTCACTGTATTCTCAAATAACCATCACAAAATTATATGCGTAATAAAACTATGTCTCATTATCTACTGGAACATGTTCAGTGGTGAAGGCCTGGGAATTTCAGTAACGTAAAACATACAAATATTAACTCATGCTACTGCCAAGCCCTATGGTCGCAGTATTATTAGCACGTACTCGGGTCCATAAAGTTAGATGCGTAACATAATATAATTTGCAACTATAACATTCACACAATTCTCATTCAAAACAGACTTGTTAATTAAACAACCCTTTGTTAGGACCGCTGGTATTCTGTGGATTCCATGGTAACTAAGATTTAGTCATTTGAAATTCAAATAGAGATATGTACTCACATAATATTATTATTATTTCAAGACGAATCGAATCTTTATATCCTTTAAGGCTATTTTAGTTGAAGTCTTTCTAAAAATACGAATTGAGTCGTCGATGCTAGTACGATACGAAGAATAAAATTGTTGTCAAAGAGAAATACAAGTTAGGTAGACTGCTAAAAGATTCCTCGACGGATTGGAATAGGGATGTACCGATGTAAATCTTGTCAACCCTTTATTAATAATTTTGTTCTCCAAACCTTTCACTGTTTTCTAGGGAAACAGGGAGGTCCTTGAATTTGAGGAATTTAGTATTCCAGTTTTCTTCGACCCTTTTCATCCAAAGTTTAATAAGGAAACACGTCACCAAGAAACCTAAAGATTCTTTTACGAAGCCATCGAAGGAACCTGAGGAACTGTTTCGGGCAAGTTCAAAAATAAATTTAATGCTTACGCCGCCGGCATCGCAAAACGTTCCAAATAAATAACTGAAAACTTTTTCAATTTCATCCCACGATCCGCAAAATTGTGTTTTGCGTCTGAGTAAATCGAAAAATGAATAACAAATTTTACCTTCTACAATAATCAAGGTAGCGAAATTAATTGCGTTTAGAACACGTTTTGCACCGCATTTGACTTCAATTTTGGTATTATAGAACTTCAATTCAAAGGTAAAAATAATCCGATTCGATTGGAAACAACAATTGGTTTGACGTCGATACCAATTTGCGTCAGGCTTGATCTGATAAGGAAGATCTCTTGTGGCGGTTACAATAGGTCGTCGGAGCTACAATTTGTAATATTAAACAATAATCAGAGATGGAAAACAATGTGGGTTTAATCGAACAAACAGTGGAGCGGGGAACAATGTCCAGTTTTACATATTCATCGGCTATTAATTCAATTTTCATTGGCGGTTTTCACTCAGCGAGTTGATTTTGGTTCATTTGTCATTTTTCGCATGAATAATTTTCGGATCTTTGTTTAAACAGTGTTGGCACTTACGTGTCGCTATTTGTGTATTCTCTTTCATATCGAAAACAGTGAGTTTAATGATTCAATTTATTTGCGTGAAGCGAATTCATTTGATGTGCGCCGAGGAAATTGTATGATTGCAATTTCCTGGCATCGGTAAGTGCTGTTAGTACTTGTATTAAAGCCATGTTATGAAGTTTTAATTAAAATCATTCGATTAACTGAACATGAAAATTAATCTAGGAAAGTCTTTTAGAATACCTCATTCGTTGTGCTAAGAAAGGAGAGAAAACTAACTGTAAAGTAAGTCGTATAGGTATTTGTTTGCGTTCTAGCTTAAAATATAAAACCTCTTCAAATGACAATGCCAGAATCTCTATAGAGCTTTGCCCCACTAAAAAACTATATTGTACAGGCATGCCAAATGTAGCATTCTATTGCTACTCTATTAGTGATAACTAAAACCATGTTTAAAAGCCTTTAGAAGTTGCGGTTTTTATGTAAATCTAAGAAAAAAATACCACTTTTAGGTTAAGTACCAGTTTAGGTTAATTGCAGTTATAATGGTAGAAATAATTAAATTAAGTGCTTTATATTATTACAATGCTATCATAGGGTGTTTAGCTATGAAAGGCAGGAATGTTTTCACCAATATCACCTTTAGTAATCCTACTTTTAATTCATAATCATAACGAAACAACAATGTAAACAGAACAGACAGAGTGAATGTCAAATAATGACTTTTTGGACATAACTGGCGCACGCACGCCAATGACGTTTCGTTACATTTAATCACTAACGTTCAAACACGAAATAATAATTAGAATATGCATTCATTATAATATATATTATAAAAAAATAAATTAACTAACAGTATGTATTAAAACCAAATTCATATTAAAATCCGTACACGTTACATTAATAAATCTTTTTTTATTGAATAAATCGTTTTCTTCCTCGTGTATGCGTACTAAGAAACGCAGATGGTCGCCATAGGAACAGAAAATAGGCCTTGGGTTTTTTAAATTCTTTTTATTTCCTACTTTTTATCCGCAACTTTATCAGAATAATTATTAAGTAACCAAGGGTCCTATTTTCATTGCATAAATTTTGATTAATTTACTTTTCTTGTACATTTATGAAATTGAGTGGGGCAGGATCTGGCATTGTCATTTTCGCATGTCGAAAATCAAACAAAATGTTAATAGACCGTCACAATATCCAGACTAATTATTAACAAAAAAACCTTATCAATATTATATAAACCATGGTAGGAATTTACGACCTCGCGCTGACACGTTCCGTATTATATTTATTTTGTACAAATAACTAGATACACTATATAATTATGTATACGTGTCGCTATAATTATAAAGACAATAAACTGAAATGAATTTCTAACACGCGATTCTATCGATCACAAGAGATTATGATAATTAAATGTTCATTAGTGACTTTTTAAGTCGAGGACGTGAAGAACGCAATTATGACAGGAAATCTGACATATTATTATAAAAAATCGACGCTTTAATTATGTATGTATCAAAAGGCTCCGGTTGACTGATTAATTATATGTAATTTTTGTGATAAGAATTGTAATTTTGATGCTTATAGTGGGTTAAGTATATAATATTATATTAAAAAAAATGTATGAATAGCTATCTTAATGATTTTTTAAATAATAAATACGTAGCTTCACACTAGCATTTTCTCCTGTGTCATGTTTCACATTCATATGACTCCCAGACCCGGAACAATAATTTGTGGATCACACGTCCCACAGAGCTATCAGACCACCACAGATGGGGCCCAGCAGGACTGCTGCCGACCTGGAGATGCGAACTGCCTAGCGGGTTACCGGGGCTCCGGCTCGAAAAGCAAGAGTAGAAATGGCGTAGTTCGTCTAGTTAGGATAGTCTCCCTCTCGTTTCGCTCAAAGCGGGAGAAGTCACTGGACAATGAAACGGGGTGGGTTTACATAAATATTACATGTAAATGTAACACATTAACAGCCACATATCAAAATCCTAAATTGTATTCCATTTTAGAAGTCATTATTCTACACAGACGAAGTCGCGGCCGAAACTAGAAATTATTATACTTTGACATAGACTACATAGATACGTATCAAATCTTAAATGTATCATTAGTGCGTAAAAATGACGAAGGGTTCCTTTACAATAATTTTCTATGGCTTAAGGTTTGTGTGGTCCGCACAGTTGTTACATGACAAATGGTTGGCATAAGTTAGAAAGATGTGATGCGGGTTTTTCTTTATTTACCTTTGCAGAAAGTAGGTCGACGCATGAGGCTGACGTAAATTGTTATAAAATGCCTTTTAAGTTTCATATAAATTTTCCTACTTATGATGTTTGTTTGCATTGTGTTATTTATTTATTTAATTTGTTAGACCTTTTGGACTTTTACGTTAAAGAAGAAATGAAAATGGTAATTTAGGATAGTAAATTCACTTTGGTACACATTATGTTATTTGAATGCACGGAAAAATCACGGTTGGCTTGGTGGCTAAGCAACAGCTGCCGCGCAACGTGTAGCGCGTTCGATTCCCGCACGGAGCAAATCTTCGTGTGATGTGCAAATTGTTGTTTCGGGTCTCGGTGTGATGTGTATATGAAACTATATGTTTATAAACACACTCACGATACAGGAGAAAATCAAGAGCGGTTTGGGGAACGTCCTTTAAAAAAAAAAACAATAAACTTAGTCTTATTACCGAGTTAATATTTGAAAATACCCCAAATACGCAACATTTGAATCAAACCGAAATACCTCGCTTGCCACTTATACACACTCAAAAAACGAGTTCAACTATAATATACTAAACAAATATACTTACAGTATTTAATAAACATATTCCAAATTAACATTTAAAAAGTTATTCACAGTAAAGTTGGAGAGCGGGCACAACTTCTTGCCAGTTTAAAACTATTCGACTGTTCCGAACGTGTACTTTTTTATTTTAAAAGTTATCCAGTGCAGTGCACATGAATGGTTCTACACTTATATTCAGTTAGAGTTGAAAAAATCTTTTTAAAACTGGATAGGGTTAGCAAAGTTTTAAAATTTTATTTGATAAAGAGACAATACTGTTCATTTTGGTCTTTGTCTGATATACGTGGTTGTTAATATAATTTGATTGAGCTCTTTTGTTCTTCTTATTTCTAGAATTCTAGGTGATTTACCCATTATAGACTAAAACAGGGGTAAATAAGAGGTAAACCTTTCGCCATATAAGTACACACCCAAGATACAAAATGACTCTCTATCAGGGACAATAAGACAGCAGCAGTGATAATGAACCATACACTTATTACATGCAGATATATTTATACATATCTCTGCAATACGTATGTCTTTTAATTTTCTTTTTATTTACGTTTAAACTCATTATTCGCTCCTTGCACACAGCGTATACTTCTCTCTGCCACCAATGGTATTAAGTCCGCCTAATGAACGATTGTGCATAAAACTTGGATAAATAAATAGATATTTTCAACCCACATGTTCAAAAACAGTAACCAAAATAACAACGAACATTTTTGCAACTACGAGTACATACAGTCTCAGTATTAATCCAAAACAGTCCAGATGCCCCAGTTTCTTTTTTCCGTAACGTACTTACGTATCGGTCGTGTAGAGGCCATCAAATGAATAAAATAAAATTCGGTGGATAGTTGGGTCAGACGAATAGGCCCAGTCCACTAGTGTTTGAATATTTAATGCTCTAGCATTCGGCATTCGGCCCTGCATCGGGTATGAGACACATTGACAGCAGTTATCTCGGCTAATACACATTTGAGCGGCATTTGCAAGTTAAATTTAGATACGTTCGACAGACGTATCTATTAAATGTAACGACATCTGCCTATTTATTCGATTGAAGCGGTTAATACATGATTTGATGCCTGCAAGTTGAAATTGCCTGGTATTTGGACGGAAACTGTAATATGTATGTAGTCAGGAAATGGTATGAAGTTTTTTGTTGTTTCTGAAGTAAAATGGGGGCTTTTAGAGGTCCGCTTTGGAGTGTTCTACTAGAATTTTTATGTTAGAAACGTAGGTTGGTATAGTTTTTGTGACATGCGAACCAAGTACGTGTACGAGTCGTACATACGTGTGTACATGTATGTATATGTATATGTCAACGTACTCGTACCAATCTTACAAGACAACAGTTCAATCTTAATATTGAAATCCATTATTAAAGTATGGTAAAGTGAATGGGTAGTAACAAACCTTTCAATAATGAAATTACATATTTTTACTGTATAGTTTGGGATAGTATGGTAATGTTAATTTGTTATGGTTTGATGTTAGTATAGTATGGTTATCTTTAATTCTTTTATTTAATTTAAAGGGTAAACTATAATAAGATGTAGAAGACCTAATCATAAAAATCGGTACTACGGATTTAGTACGGTACGAATTTGTTGTACATTTAACGAAAACGAAACGTTACCGCGCTTGGTACTCGTGATTGGCCGGCTCCAATGAACTAACCAATCAGAACGCCAAACGCGGTCTCTTTTCGATCTCATTAAACGTAAAACCAACTCGTACTAAGGGTACTGAACCGTTCAAGTAAAAGGGGTATCAGACTGACTTTTTCAAGTATTTTCATTTATTTTTATTCTCAGCTAGTATTAACAGTTGTTTTGCACCGTGTTACAGGTGTTGCTAACTGCTGTAGTTTTCTTGGCTGAAAACTTTTTTGTTGAATAAATGTTTTTATTTCAACTGCAAAAGTGTTTATTTTTCTTTGTGAATTTTCGGTATCAAAAGTTAGAGTGCTTGCGTTTAGTGATAAAAAAAACTAATTGTTGACAACATCTGGAAGGCTTAGACAAAATAAAATTTTAGACTTAATTTTATAGATTTTATTTGATAAAAATTATTTACAGCCAACAGAAGACTAGAATAAAAAAATATTCAAAACAGTTATTAAATTCGTTTATTTCTAAATGCAACGTTTTTAGTACGGTAGTCTAGTAAGACTAGAATAAAAAAATTATTAAAAGTCTGTTATTATTAGTTTATTACTAAATGAAATATGTTAAATACTCTAGTTCTAAGAAAAACAATGCTCTTTCAATGTACTACATATATAGTATTCCCATTTACGCAAAAGCTGGCATTAAGCTATGTTATACGTGACTTCCTATTAAAAATACAGATAGTTTTTCTCACAGAACGGCTTTACGACGAGGTCCCATTTCTATTAAGATAGGAATGAAACATCGTCGCCGATCGCTGCGGTAGATTTATACGGCACGACACGATTGTGGTATGACACAATATGAATGTGCTATAAAAACAATAATTTTGACCATTTTAGTAGGCTATTATTTATAAATTTTTACGTGAATCGAAAATGGAAACTTATTAGCTCAATAAAGTTGTTATACATAAAAGAACACTATATTTTACAACTTGCTAAGTAGCGGTAATTGAAGAACCTAATAAAACAGTCATGAATTTTCAAAAAACAAATAAAATTTTTATCTTTGATGTATAAATTGCACATGCACTCACATGTGTATTAAATAAGTAAATAGGTTTTTAAAGAACATGTAATTGCCTCAAGTGTTACAAGCATATGATGCTTCGCCACGGTAATATACTTACCATCAGGTCGGGTGATTTTTGCCACCGTAGTGATACCAAAAATATCGTGTCGTACTTATATCGTCTAAGTTAAAATTATAAAAAGCTTCCTTACGATCGCGTAAGGATGGTGATAATATTCAACGACCATAATACCACTATCAAAAGTCTTTATATCTATTTAGCTTCTATCTACCCCGTTAAGTAGTTCTCTTGCCATTACCCTATTTTTACCCTCCCAGATTACCCCTTAGACTATAAGATCATAGCGTAGACATGCTTCTTTAGTTCATAGATAATAATATTTTGGTTGTGGTTTTCTGTCTTATAGTTTCGGTCGAGGGGTAGCGAGTATGAATAGAAAATGAGGTTTTCGATCAAATTGCTTTTTTAATTTTCAATAGTAGTGTCTAATAAGTAATTATGTAAAGTGTTTTGATAATATGTATACTTGTCCTTGGTTGCAATATTACTTGTGTGTATAATAAAAGTATCATAACTGATGGAACTTTGTATAATGAAATACTAACAATTTAATAATTTCGACACCAGCAATTTATACTACGCTAACTCAAAAAAGCGTACATTTACAGTAGAGGCGTTTAAAGGGAAAAACGTATACTTTTACATTTATTATAGATACTTTTTTGAAATTTGGTATGCTTAATATTTAATGTATTCATTGTACCATATCCATATTTATATTACCTTAATTATTTCTATTTTTTGATTTAGCCCAAGTTAGCCGTATGTAAACGTAATTCATCAAAAAAATGTTACATCTTTACACGTCTAACTTATGTTAGCAATAGTTTAGTACGGGAGGTTAGTGCATGATCAATCATCTGATGCATATTTCAATATTTTTATAAAGAACATGTACTTACTTACAAAAAGAATAGTCAACGTACCATTAATAAACTAATTAATACGTTAACACATAAGTTTTACTATGTAAATTAGTCGCTTAAGTATTTCATTTTACAAATGAACAAGTGTACAGTATGTATAGTAATCACACGAACGCACTAAACTACGCTAACTATGAGTTAGTGCAGTGTTGCACGGACTTTGACCAAAGTGATTCCCGTGCACACTGTCGCTAATAATAGTTGGCGTAATATAAAGCGAGTGATTTCAAAAAGTACCTTTACTTAGCGTTTTATAAGATTTGTAACTTTCTTATTTTTGCATATTTCTTCTCATTCTTTTTATGACGGATGTAAACACATATTTTGTACTTGGCATAAAAAAACGTTTTTTCCAAATTTCGAGTTAGCGCAGTATAAATTGCTGGTGTCGATTTGATAACTCCTTATATGTTTTGTGTAACATGTATGTGGGAGTTGTATACATGTATGTTAAAGTATATTTATTTATTTATAGATAGATATATTCATTTATAAATAAAATATGTATATAAATAGTTAATGTATAGCATGTTACCATACTCCAATGTTCTAGCCTACCATGTCTTGTTTCTAAAGGTCTCAGCACACATATGGGATCGGAAAGGGATCGTAACCGTAACGCCTTTCGCCTCGCTGTCAACCAGGCGTCAACCTACCATATGCACGTTAACGAAAGCGTATCAGCAGCGCCTGTACGTCAACTCGGCTACGGCTAGGCGACACCGACTTTCTAACACGATATTAGTCTTACGGAGAGACGTAAGCGAGATATCGGTACGGAGAACACGTAAGCGCGGGGACGATGAGCCGTAAGCGCGGGAATTCAAGTTCGGAGCCTGTTCCGAGGCGAGGGTCGATTACGTTATTATTCCGATTAGAGTAACGTTGCAGTAGGGAGTTTAATACAAACCATTCTGATACGGCGAGGCGATACGGTGAGATCCCTTTCCGATCCCTATGTGTGCTGAGACCCTTCTTAAGGTATAGTGGGATAAAATACCCTAAGTATTAACTTTCGCATCAAAGTACATTTCATGAGGATACTTACATAAGGATACCATTTTGTTCTGAAAACAATTGCTTAGGTCTAGGTTAAGTAACCATTCAATAACTCTGAGTACGGCGGTTAGTTCGTCTTGTACTACAGTTTATGCAAAAGTAGATATTAAATAAATAATGTTGCGAAGTAATTTTTACCAATTTCAACCGTCTTTATCACATCGATTACGTATTAATTAATTAACAGTAATATTTTCATGCATGTTGATTCATGCAGCCCTGTATTTATAATTATCCTAAATAATAATAAAACTAGTTTGTTGGCCAACATCTACCTAAACTTCAGTTTATCCCACCACAGTTCTATTACGCCGATGATCGGTGACACGCACCATGTTTGAGCGTTCGGTTAGTGCATAATCTTGTCGCATGAACAGGCAAATATACACAGCAGAGGGGTCGCTAGAGGCTGGTTTAACCCGTTCTATTTAGGTGAATAAATAATTAATACACCTCCCCTCTCCCTGTTCTAGAATAGATAGCTAGATATAATGTTGTATTTGTCTCATTAGACGAGTTAGTAAGTGTGATTGAACAATCTTAAAGTATTATTATGTTTTAGATTGCCAACATTTACAGTTATAAAAATATTAAGGGCCATTATATAAGTAAGTAAGTATGCCTCAAACGGACTAATGGAAAAACTGGTGAAAACTAATTAAGTATTGCATTTTGATTAGTATACTTAATAGGTTTATATGATTGTACTCTTTTTTTAAAGGAGGAAAATCATTCTATTATTTCTACAGTCCCGCCTTGGGCGAGGCGAGAGAGAGTGTCGGACTATTACTGACTAAAAACCACTTCTTCTGATTTTCGAGCCGGAGCCCTGGTAACCTGCTAGGCAGTTCAGGGTGAATATCTTAAATACTCGTAAAATCTTATAAAAAAAACTCGTTAGCAGACGCTTACCTACATTGAAATTCCCAACCAGAAATATAAAACAGATATTATTTTTAAACACACAACCGTATAAATTTTCACCAATTAAAAACTACTGCGACACGGCATAAAGGCTTTTACCTCTAAACCCGCAAAGATAAACATTCAAGCTCGTTGAATAAATAAAAACTCGGGTCAAATTTCGTGTTTATAACGCGAAGGAAATTCAAAAATATACATATTTTTTAATGGAACGTTACTGCGGTGCTAAATGCACGGCACGGTATGAAATTACGTGGTTACCAGCGCCGAAGAGTTATGTTGTATTTGTTTCAGCCTGATATAGTAATTTCCCAGTTCTTTCGGCGCATTTTCATCTTTGCTATGTTTTAGTATGGGTTTCATGGTTGGAAATGATTTCTGTGAGGGTGGTATCTTTTTGTTTGTTAATTATCTGAAATCGGAAATGTTGTTTAGAGGTACTCGTGGCTAATTAATGGCCGCAATATTGTGTTTTTTATTTAAGCATAAGTTAAAAATCTACGTCAAACTAATTCTTAAAAAGTTATTAGCAACATATATGTATGAACACAGTATACAAACACACGTTTTACTTTTCATGGAACCGGCAGGTATAATTAACCGATCAGTACATCCATTACTTGCCACAGGCCATTACTCGATGTACATCAAAACGCCCATATTCTGTACCCCATTTCACAATAATTGAGCCACAAAATTATACAAAAATATACTATTAACCTCGAATGCGTATTTACTCAGTAATTTCGGTTAAGTATAGATTTTCGTCACAAAAGCCACCCAATAATTGCAGCGGCGACGAGATCGTTATCGTTGACGCTTTCCCACCTAAATTGTTGAATTAAACCTCAAAATACCGACCCATTTCTTGTTCCGCTAAAAAGCTACGTTTAACGTTTCAAATTAAAAAATAAACACAACGTTCATTTTATGTTTTAAAAGACTTTCTAAAGGATACAGTTTTATAAAATACTGCGAGCAATTACGACTGCGTCGTAGTTACGAATTTAAAAATTCCAGTACAATGACTGCACAAAAGTGCAAAGAAAGCTCGCACAAAGAGATTTGAAAGCATCTGCAGCTTGGGCACAGCTTTGGACTGCAAATTACAACTGAGATAAACAGTGGCTATGCGCCGAGCCGCGACGCCGCCGCTACGTCTACGCCAGTTCGTAGCGGCAGCACGTAGCGAGCGGACGCCCGTAGCCCGTCGTAGCGAGCGACTACGCCGGCGCGGTATGTACGAACCAGCACAGTGCGTCCGCAAACATAAACAAATTGTGATATGAGTTGTGCGTCTCCGAGTGTAGTATTCCGACTAACTCTCCTCATATTAACTTTTATAGTGTCGTGTACATTTGTCGCCAGTTTGGTGTGGTTATTGCGAACAAGTGGCTCCGCTAGCCAATATGAGAATTATTACTTGTCGAGAATTAATATAAGCGCCGTTAAGAGCGACAGTAACAATATTTCGACGACGCCGCCTGTATCGGACCATTATAAAGACTTGATTAAAATAGAAATAGCGATGCGGCGGGTGGAAGAAAACAGTAGAAGATTAAAAGAGTATACAAAGTCGTTGTTATGGGATAACAAGGACAAGTCTTTGTGGTGTGTGTTGTTCAAAGAGAATGGGAGGATGGAGAAGTCGTTGCGTGGAGGGAAGAACAGGCATACGATTGACGAGAAGTATATTCGGACGTTGAGGGAACAGAAAATGAGAGAAGCCCTGATACACTTGAGGCATCACGGGGCCCACCACCGGCGGAGACCCGACGTCCTTCCAAACCTGCCCTACATCAAATAAATAGCTGTTTATTGAACAACGTTTCGCGGAAATTGCCTCGGATTCTCTACGGAACAATTTCGCACTAAAATATGATGTTCAACTGAAATTGTTGTGCTGGAAAATGATTCAAATTATATATAAACAATTCGTATAAATTCCGATACAATTTCGGCTGTGTCGCGCGGAGACGATATTAACGATAGTATGTTGTGAATATTTTGTACGTCGATATAATGTAAATGACTGTATCCATTGTGTAAATATGTAATGTTATCATACGTGTAAATACGATACGGCACAATAGAATAAATGTTTGTTGACTTCAGACAATATATCAAAGTAACGTCACGAGTAGTTCGATTTGTTTTGTTAAGTTTATGAACATTTCGACCATTAATATATACGTAGAAAGGTATAATACAAAATTGTAATTCAGTATATTCTTTCTGTCCTTGTTTTTGAAATATTTCAATAAATAACAATGATAGTTAAGCACATGAAATATTTTGCTAATATAACCAATTTATCATTAACCAATCATAATTATGAATTCTTGAAACTTCATTAACAATAGATATAATGTATAAACCAATTTGTGTATAAAATGTATTTATAAATATCTGTGATTATGATGATTTCGGCCTAATTAATTTATTGTTAACTCTTTATAATATGTTTGACTGAAATTTTGTATAGTTTTGATTCTGGTTCGTACTTTATTATATAGTGTTAGACAAAAATAGTACAGTAGTTAAATGTGATTGTTTTTTTCTTTTTTAAACTTTGTACACACTAGTATTTTCTCCTGTGTCGAGAGTGCGTTTATAAATAACAATTTATAGGATCAAGAGTTGCTCTGTGCGGGAATCGAACCCGATACACACTGCTCGGCAGCCGGTTGCTCAGCTACCATGCCAACAGTGCAGTCAAGTCTATATAATATAAGAACATTCATGTCATATTATGTATAATATAATATTATTTGATTATAATACGTTATGGTAATATACTATTTGACGAATCAAACATGCAATAGCCTCGACATCAAATTTAAGCAGTTTTATAATACTTTCACAATGGTTGTCCATAAATTACTAATTCATTTAACAAAACTAATTTTTATTTAAGTTTTGAACATCGAACGTTGAAGTTTTTTGTCTAATGCTATTTAAGTACCGTAACAATGTATTTAATTTTAAGTTGTATTTATCAGTATAGATATATTAATACCAACGATTTATTATTTATATTATACATATACAGACTGTGTCTACAGTAAATGTAAATTATACAAATAACATAAGATAGTAAGAGAAGATGAATAGGAGTATCATTTCTTATACTAAACGCCATTATTCAATACAAATTATCATTATTCAACTCAGTAATTGTAAGATGTAATAAATCTATCTATACTGATAAGTATTCAGTGCTAAATGTCGGTGCTTTATATTCAAAAAGTTTTGGCTCCAATGGGACTTTTACTCCGAAAAGTTAATTGTATAAATCCATTTAATTTGTACTGATTTGATTGAACATTTAATTTGCGCAGTACTTTAACATTTCATCGTGTTGAAAGTATGTATAAATAAACTCGTTTTTGTATGAATACTTTCGTTTTATTTATGAGTAATTGGATGATGAATAAATATGCTGTAAAGGTTTATTTGTTTGGTTGTTTCTCTGTAAATCACGCTGAAACTACAAAACGGATTATGTTGAAATTTAGTGTACAGACAGGGTATAAGTTGACTTGGGTGATTGGATACTTTTATCCCACGGAATGGGGGTGAAACCGCTAGCAGAAACTAGTTACATATAATTTATTCCCATAAACTACTATTTCATATACAGTACATGTAATACTTAAAGCATAATAATTATGTTTCATGACCTTCGTATATAAGCCGACAAAATAATGTGACACCCATATTTTGTGGAACAGCAAATATCAAAATTAACAAAATAAATTCATTGTTGATAGTACAAATATGAATACAAAGTAATATCCAATTCACAAAGGTAATAAAAGTTCGGTTAGAAACCGAGGTCAATGACTTCGATAACTTTTTATAGATATAAAAGTTATTTGTAACAATTCGTCTGTGTTACAAAGTGTTGTGTAATAAAAGTGTCAAGGAGAATCGATAGATATCAATGTTCAAATACTGGAGGTGTATTTGTTAAAGTAATGTAGGTGTATCATTTGTGTTACAATGAACGATAGTATTCATTTAACGTATTGTTATGCCTTTTAACCTAGAAGGGGTAGGCAGAGGTGCATATTACGGCACTTAATGCCACTGTACAATGTACATCCACTTTTCATCATTTGTGTTATAAGCCCCATGTAATAGGGGGTAAGCCTATTGCCATATACTATGCATATTTTTAGACTCCATGCTACTTCTGATAAATAACTGGTCCACTACTGACCAAAGGCCTCTTCTCATACGAAGGTTTGAGCATTACTCACCATGCTTGCTCAATTTCTAATTTATTGATTATACTTAGTAATTATAAACTCAGGTTTCCTCTCGATGTTTTCCTTCACCGTTTATTAGTGGTATCTAAATAATCTTAGAAAGTAGTGGTAGGTTTGGAATCCGCACTCTCATACATGAGAAGCGGGTGTCCTGAACTTTCTTAAGTCTACTTTAATATTATATAAAAGCCATAAAATCATACCTTTTTATCAGATTTTGTAAAGTATTTTAAGTATATAAATAATGTTTTCTAAGTAAATGACAAAACACGTGGGTCGTTACGAGAAATAATCGCCCTATGACCGTGTTAGCCTCAGCTGTTGACTCCCACAATTATACAAACTTTGTCATAGCACTGCACGATTCATAGAACGCTGGACTTATGGAAATTACTTAAATGAATGGGCAAATGTCTTACTTCGACGTACCTTTTACCTAATAATAGCTTTGACAGTAAAAATCGTGCATTACTTGCGGGAATTTTAAAGTTACTAAGTGTATTTTTTATGACTTAATGTTGCGCTTTGTCTGTTCTGTAATATTGTCTGTGTAATCAAACGGGTTTGTAATTATTGAACTAATCTTTAGTCAGGTACTTTTTATTTTAATCATAACTGTAGTATAATATAAAACTAAACAAAACATACTTAAATAATACGACATGAAAATAAATAAATATGTACATCTTAAAGTAAACTAAAACTAAATCAAAGGAAAAATAAAATTCAAAATTCTTTAGTAAAAATTACAGTATTGTTTTATTGCTCGATGCAACGTACATTAAAGTTTAATTGAATACAAAATCAGTTTGTACTGCATCAAGCATATTATTATTTTTGATGAGAAAATTGGGGAATAGTTCCCTAATATCTCACAAATTCTCATTACCAAAGGTACTAAAGTGAAATCGGTCAAAAATGACAATATTATAAACATTTATGGGCGCCCGTAGATAGTTAAACACTGCCGTATATTTTTATGACACTATACAGGGTGACTACACCGACATTCTTACCCGTTGCTATATCGAAGCATTAACCCCTAAAATAGATTATACTAAGGAAATGGTGATATTCACGCAGGCTGCGACCGAATTTCCCGGAAGATTGTTATGACTATAAGCTTTCTGAAGGAAATGTAAGATCCATATCAACCTGTATATGCTGATACGGAAGTGTATAGTGCTCTTACGCAAGAGAGTATTTTTGTAATAGGTAAAGGAGGAAAAAGGTTTTTGTTAAGTAAACAAAAGGGTTCTATTTTAAACTCCTTGCTGGTAAGTACTTTATACAGTTTGAAAATAGAAGTTTATTATTTGAATAAATTAAATTACTGAACTTATTTTTAGTGTTTCAAAAGGTCGATGATTGTTTATTTTAAACAAAAGACTCTTACCGTAAGCTACTAGGTTATTCAACTCTTTCATTCAAGCCAATTTGCTAAAGCGTGGTTAGACAAAAACAGTAATTTATGATCTAGTATCTTCAGATCCACGAAACGATAGCTTCTACTTATAAACAAAATTGAGGCAAAGCCTGTTTTATGATTCACCATTTTTCAAACACCTTCACCACCGGAGGCGTTAATTATTCCATATTTGTAAACACCATACCCATAACCTTAATTGGGTTAATCCATTCTAAAAGAGGTCGGATTAAAATTCAGGGCGCATATTTCGCTCTCTTAAACTACATATTCGCAAACTGACCTATTTATTCAAAGGGCTAACTAGTGCTTAACAATTCGGTGGCTAAGCTCTGTTCGTGGTTCGATAAGCCTATGCAAATATTGAATTAAAGTGACCTGAATAGTCCGGCCCTGGAAATTTGCGCATAGTTGGACCCTGCTTAGTAATAATCAATTGGTTATCGAAATTTGGAGTGGGGTGGATAGAAGTTGATATTTTCACAAAGGGTACAGCTTCGTATATTAAAGATTTTGAAGGGATTTGAAGCTAGTGTTCAATGTGAAGCAACCACTCATTATATTCTTTTGATATAAAGTTGTGGTTTATTTAGTTAAGTCTTTATTTTGTAACTATGATAACAAGTATTATATACTTGTATAGGATTTAAAACATTCACCGGTGGAACTTGTTGATTTTAATTTTTAAGAAAATTTGCAAGTCGTGTGTAATGTATAAAACAATGCTAATCCCATAATTAGGTGAAACGTGCAATTTCAAAAAAGTAGGTTACAGATTCTCTCACTTCTTGTCATTTTTAAAGAACATAAGCATGGAACATGATTGCTAATCTTGAGTTATGAGCTCAAAGACCGTCGACATGCTTTGTGTGTCAAACACTGCTTCTGTGTTTCAAATTGAAGGACGTATGTTTGTCACAATCATGTGGTACGGGCGGTACTATGGGGATGTGGCTTATTGATCAATGTAAAGTTCAAAAAGTTAGGAAGTTTTTTTCTCTAAACGATTAGTTTTAACCTTATATACTGTTAGGACACGGTAGTGATAAAGATATACATACATACATACATTCAATCCAGTGCAGCATTGCAAATGACAATATACTAAAATATTATAATATATTGTTATAATTGAGTGCAACATAGTAGAATAAAGTTCAAAGTAATGCAATTAGAATTTAGTTGACCTTGAACAATTAGATTGTAGTCCTACCCTAGAATACTCGTAGTACCCAATACCCTAGAATTTGAAAATTAAAGTAAGTTTTAACAATATTTGAGATTGGAGTTCCCGTTTGTTCCACTCCTTCGTAACAATCCACACTATACTTGGGCGCATATAATAATGTTTCAAACTTTTTGCCAGTTATTTATTTACGTTTTGAGTCCACTGCACCAAGTTTATACTGACTGGCTAGCTCTAAACCATGTAAAGTAAGTATCTATCAATGTAGTATCCCGTACAGTCGCCCAGAGTACTCGTAACAGTAACATATTGGATTTATACTCGATATTTGAGCATGAATAGTGGCAGCTTGCCAGCTAACTGCAATCACAATATCCATTTCGCGCAGTTGACTTGTATGACTGGCGTCACTGGCATGGCAAGTGTGTCGTGAAAGTCGACTAGAACAAATAAGTGTCGAGCCGTTTATGCATTCAAACGAGGCACAAGTTATGTTCTTTTTGAATACTTTTAGTCATGTCGTTATAAAGTTTTTGAGTTCTTTATTTTCTTATCGTCAATGTTTTAAACTGCTATGGTTTTTAAATATTTTTAAACTGGTTACTCTGGTCTGGGTAACTGGCTGCTGTACAACGTCTAGGGCTTCGATTCCCGCACGGAGCAAGTATATGTGTGATCCACAAATTGTTGTTTCGGGTCTGGGTGTCATGTCCATGTGAAATTGTATGTTTGTAAATGCATCCACGACACAGATACAGACACGATAAATTATCTGTTGAATTACCTATAACTAAACAAATAATTATACTGAAAATCTATTGGTTAGCATTCGTACCTAAAGCTTCAAAGCCTTCAAGGTATGCTAGAAAACGTAAACAAACAAAAAGAGATGTCTTTGTCCATGCAAAACACTAAGCGGGAAGTCACACGTAACATAAATATTATAACAGCCGCGACTCCTGTTAGATACGATCCGTTTCCGCTGTAAAGTTTTTTAACGAGCTGTTAGTCATAGCTTTCACGTTGTTGTTAAAATATTCCGAGTAAAAACTTCTTCGTAAAGAGTTATGAAAACTCTTTCGTGACGACATTTTTTTTTAAATTTTTATAAAAAGAACATTATATATTTTTTTTATAAAATTAATAGAAAATGGGTTCGCGATATTTTGATACCCAAATTTTGAAAAGGTGAACAGGTTTTACGTGTAAAGTATGAGCTTTCTATGACATAATCTTCTTTAGGAAGTAACTTTTTGACTATAAAGGAGTGAAAAAAGGGTTAAATATATTTTCATGGCCACAGCAGCGGAAGGGTGTGTGAAACTAATAACATGATAACAGGGTCTCGGCAGAAAACTATTTTATTTTTTAAGATTCATAAAAATAACGAACTGATACACTTACCCGTTTTAGTGTATGCGACCTACGAGTATATAGTTGTGCTCATAAAATATCGTACATAAACTTTTTATATAACTTTTTGACGATGTTTTTGTATGCGGCTCGAAAAATAAGCTGATCCGTACGAACGCATTTCAGGCGATGTAACGAATTTTAAACCAAATCAACCTTATATTCGACGTCTCGTGTGGATTAAATATTATTACTATGCATAAAACTTATCATTATTACACAGTCGTGGTGAAGATGTAAGACGCCCGATTTTCATGCATGAAGGTGCGCGTTAGAAACCTATTAATGACAAGTGCCAAAGTAGTTATTTTTGAGTTATAAGTACTTTCTAAGATTATTTAGACACCACTGATAAACGGTGAAAGAAGAAACCTGGGCTTATAATTTCTAATTATAAGTTTGAAATTGCACACCCGCATTGAGCAAGCGTGGTGATTAATGCTCAAACCTTTTCCGTGCGAGAAGAGGCCGTGGTTAGTAGAGTCCATATAGGCTGTTGATGTGTGATGATATGATTAAACTTACCACTCAAACTTCCTAAAAGTGGCGACCGATAATCATAAAAACTTTAACATACATAGATTATTTTGTCTCAATATTGAATATTGATGTTAAAGTATATAACGAGACCTTTGCGTGTTGCTACCGTCCATACAGAAGCGACAAAAATAATTAAATACATAATTGATTAATAGCCATTATGTGACAGATATTGATTGCTATCGATGCGATCGTGAATGTTGTATGTTGGCTCTTCAGCGGTGTTGTAATCCTGGTAAGTGGTGATGATTATGACGGCTTTTTGGATTTGGAGCCTTAATATTATTAGCAACTTAATGGAATAAAGTTTACCAGGAGCAGTGGATGGCGTATCTAATGTCTCAATTTAAAAGTGGTTTGCCTATTGTGAACCATTAAGATTGATAAAAAAAGCAACGTCACGCCTTTTTATCCCCGAAGGGGTAGGCAGAGGTGCTAATTACGACACGTAATGCCGCTATACAATGTACACCCACTTTTCACCATTTGTGTTATAAGTCCCGTGTAATAGAGGGTGAGCCTATTGCCATATACTGAACACAATTTCAGACTCCGTGCTACTCTACTGAGAAGTATTCGAAAAACCGAAAACATTCCAGTATTACTTTGAATCGAACCCGAGCCCCTTTTTCGGCAGTCGCACTTGCGACCACTCAACCAACGAGGCAGTCAATCCATTAAGATTGACTGCCTCGTTGGTTATACGCCAAATATTATTTCTTATTCATTTACATTTTAATTTACCTATGTACTAAAATACATTTATAAAGCATTTGATATTCGAGTAATTTCTTATGATTAAGCATTTTGCATTTTGCCGTTACATCAAAGATAACTCAAATAATACAATATTGAAGTACCGTACCAAAACAGATTTCAGAAGTCCATTGAATTTTCAAAAAGATTATAATGCGTTGATAAGAAAAGCGGAAATGCTTATGTATTACGATCGGTAAAGAAAAGACAAGACAAGACGACAATTATCATCAAAGAAAATCTTTAAGTGTACGGTTTCCATGGAAACTGGTACTTAAACCGACCTTAATAAAATATGGTACCGTACATGCAAACACATACATAGTTATAATATTTTAGTCTAAACCTTTGATTACGTTTATTCATCAAATCACCTAATATGTGGAGATTAAAATATTGTGACTGCTTAGTTAGTTCATAATGCATTTATGAGGTCGCAGGGAGCCGCTGGATGCAGGTCGCTTCCAACCGGAGGTCTCTGTTCTCTACTCTCTCTCTCTCTCTCGGTATCTGGAAGTCAATGGGGGAGATCTATGTTCAGCAGTGGATGTCTTATGGCTGATATGATGATGATGATTAATGAATTTTTATATTGAGGTAAAGACTTGCCACAGAACTGTGAGACAATTCTCAATAAGTATAATATCAACAAAATTGGGTGTAATAAATAATTATAGTTGTCACATTTTGCATGTATGAAAAATGTACATGGAAAATGAAGGTATGGCAAGATATCAATGAAATATAACACCACGGTGTAACTTGAAATCTACGTAAATATACTCACGCTCATCTTTTCTACAAACAACACATATACCATTTTATATAATAGGTATTTCGAATCAAAGTCACGATTTCAAAACATAATTACAGCTATGGCACAACAAACAAATATTTTCAACTTTTAGTCTGAGCACGTACTATTTTCCACATAGATTTTATTTTGATTGGACCTATTCTGTATTTTCATTGCCTGCTATTTTACTAAAGGATTAATTGATCCTTTTGTTTTCGATATGAAATATTCTATTTTATTATAAGTGACTCAACAAATACAATTTTTTTTTATGAGACATGCCGGTAATCGAGCAGACGTATTACCTGATGGTAAGCAATCGCCGCCGCCCATGGACACTTGAAACACCAGAGGCGTTACCAGTGCGTTACCGGCGTTTTGGGAGTTAGGAATTTAAGAGTTGTTGGGGAATCGGGGATCGGGAATTTTTTCTGCAAATTAAAATAAAAAAAAAAACATACTTCGAGAGTCAGAATGACTTTCAGAGATTTAGATTTAAGATGTTAATCCAAAGAATACAGTAACATCAACTAATCAACATGTCACCTATACGCGCCATCAATATAAACCCTTCCTCAATGACTTTCAGATCGACCGGTTGGGAAAAACTTTCATCCAATGGCTCGTGGCCAACACTTTTATAACTTTTAATATTCTCAAGTGAACTAGTGACCACCAACCATTGCAGACTGTTAACTAAGCGATACCTTATTTCGCAGACTTGTTCTTTGAACCCTAAGATTGACTGGTAGGAAATGACCATACGGTGGCCAACAGGTCGATCGCGATCGACCGGTCGATCCCGAGAGCATTTTTGACCGATCGCGGACCAGAAATTAAGAAAAAACTTCAAAAATTTTGGTACTAAAGTATGTGTAATTGTGTATACATAAATATGTTGTATAAAAGGTCGATAGCGAGGGACTTTAAAAAAAAAAGTCGATCACGACTACATATAAGTTGGCCACCGCCGTATGGCATACGGCATTAACTTCGCTGTATGTACCACTATTTAATTGATTGTGTACATTAAAGATTAAATAAAATAAATAGAAATATTGGTTCGTGATTCAACCAAACAAAATTCGAGACTTTGGTCACCATTATTAACTATACATATACATACATATAAGTAGGTTTATATAACTAACAACAATTTTCTTGACATTTCCATCAAGTCACGCTGTAACTCCACTTTATCCTTGTCCAATAGGTGGCACGTTTAAAAGGCACTTCATTTACTTTTTAATATCGCAAGCAATCAATCAACGGCATGACAGGTGCCCAACGAATGTCGATATCGCGAGTCAACGCGTTATTTTTATACGCTTTTAGATTTTTTTAAGATAAAGAAAATGGAAATTGATGACGTACCTAATGCTGACTTTTTTTGGTGAGGCTTGACTTATTTTTATGGTGGTAATTATGTTGGTAATCATATATTTTACATGAAATTTAAGCCAGCGTTATACGAGTATGTAAATGTTTCATTCGCATTTTTTTCAACGTCAAAGATCGATTGATGTTGACTTGAATAAATAAGAATAACTTCTATATAAAAATATACTGGACGAATATCGTACCTTTCAACCAAACAAAATTAGAGACTTGGTCACCATTATTGACTATATAATACAACTCTTAACAGATACAAGCTATACATAAATAAATAAGTAGGTTTATATAACTAACAACAATTTTCTTGACATTTCCATCAAGTCACGCTGTAACTCCACTTTATCCTTGTCCAATAGGTGGCACGTTTAAAAGGCACTTCATTTACTTTTTAATATCGCAAGCAATCAATCAACGGCATGACAGGTGCCCAACTGAATGGAATGTCGATATCGCGAGTCAACGCGTTATTTTTATACGCTTTTAGATTTTTTTAAGATAAAGAAAATGGAAATTGATGACGTACCTAATGCTGACTTTTTTTGGTGAGGCTTGACTTATTTTTATGGTGGTAATTATGTTGGTAATCATATATTTTACATGAAATTTAAGCCAGCGTTATACGAGTATGTAAATGTTCCATTCACATTTTTTTTCATGCGTGAAGCGAGGAGGATTGTGGAATCTGAGGGTCTAGAACTCTCAGATTTCACAAAACTAAGAGCGCTTCCGCAAATGATATTACAAGTACCTGGGTATGTCAGAGGGATTAGGCATTAATGCAAATAAAAATATTAAATACCTTCAGCCTCTTAACCTAAAAGACATAAAACGTAACAAGAGCCTAAGAACACATCTTAAACTAACACAAACATGACCACTGGCACAAAATAACGTACAACTCTTAACAGAGTTCACAAGCTGACGTAAGCATTTAAATAAATAAGTAGGTACGAAGGTCATTGCTCCCTAAATAACACTGGTAAGTAACAGAGTTGTTGACAATAAACTATTTGCAAGCTCCGTGGTTGGAGATTAAAGAGCTGCTACGAACTGTATACATGCACATTTTCATTTAGTAGCTGTCAACACAAAGGGCTGAAGAGCTTTTACTCTGGGAAATATTCAACGCTGTTTTGTAAATTAAATGAAAACGGTTCTTTCATTTGTGATTCTTATTTTCGGTGTGATATTGGCTTAAGTTATGTAGTAGAGAGTGTGAATTAAATATGTTTTCTGGGATTTATTCTGAAGGACTTTTACAATCTGTTTTCTCTCCTCCTCCTATAATCTATTTACCTCGACTGAAAAAGATAAACTATACTATGTAAGGTTTAATTTGGATAGTCCCACATCGTGTAACTACAAAACAACCATTTTGAACAAGTTTTTTACAGAGATGGACAGACCGTGATGTCCTTGGTCTGTCTCTGGAGCCCTAACCACCGGTGGCTTGGACCATGCTCCCGCTACTGGTCGGCTCCTATTTTTATATTTTTAAATAATATTTTATTTTGTATGTATACTATTTAAAAATGTAAATTTAGAGAATTTTAAATAAATATAAATAAAATACTAATGAGAATTAATCAATATAACGCAGGATACTATCGTGCCCTCGACCAATAAACATCTTATTTCTACAATACACGGTGCAGACATCCTTTCAGGATTGTTTGTTTTGTCTGTTCAAACAACATAAACAATCCTTAGAGTTGTTTGTGTTAAAACAAAACAATGTATCTTAGATTGCAGTTTACTTTATAAACATTCAATTATATTCGGTTCAGGATTTTAACCTTCGGAGCGATGTCCGTTCGTATCGAGCGGGTAAATAATAAAAATACTAAATGACGTGAACGTGATCACTATCAGCCATTACTTTATTGCCTAACACTATTTGTTTAAAGTGAACCACCAAAGTCTGTGGTCCCCACTGGTCCCTAATAAACTCGTGTTGTTTAATTCTCTATTTAACTACCATAAATGCTACTATGGTAGTAAAGATCGCCCGACTAGAACCAGACCCGTGCAAGCGGCGTGTCGTGTTCCGCGCGCGTTTAGCTCATCAGACCACCACAGACGAGGCCCAGTAGGGCTGATGTCGACCCGGAGCTGCGATGGCCTAGCGGGTTACCGGGGCTCCAGCTCGAAAAACAGTAAGAGTCTGACTCCCTTTCGCCTCGACCTAGGCGGGAGAAAATAGGAGATGTTTATTAGTCCTTCAATAAAAAAAATATATGTTACAAGTCTTGTTCCTAGAAGGCAGGCTAGGTATTGACAAGAGTTAAAATAATAATGAACTAAGTATTACCTAGTTTCAAAATTTCATTGAAATCCTCCTATCTAGACACACGGCAGTGTGTCCGCCAAGTTCGAGCAAAAAAACCGACACACCGGCCGTGGGTTATATTACACGAACCATTTCGGGCCAAGTTCGACCCACCTATAACTCAAAATCTATTTTATCTACGCATATGAAATTTCTAGTATCTGTCGAGATCTACTTACTTATCTAAAATACAAAATTTCATTAATGTACCTATTGTAGGTCTTGAGATATTGACGTCAGAAAATCGCTATTTTTACTATACACTCACTGACTGACTCACTCACTCACTCATCAAAAACCTAGACCACTTCCAATGGTCGTATTGACTTGAAATTTGGCATGGAGGTAGGTCTTTAGGTCAAGGTAAAGGAAAAAATCTGAAAATGGCCAAGTGTGAGTCGGTTTTAAAAATAATGAAGGTATAAATTCATACCCCTAAGGAACTAAAACAAAAAAAATATCTATATTATCCAATGGTCGTACCGACCTAAAATTCGTTACGAAGGTTTGTATTTAGTCAAAGTAAAGTAAAATAAGAAAAAAAGAAAATAAACCTTACAAAAATAAATGAAATCCCACCCAAAACATAAATGTGAAAGGCTGCCAAGTTCGATAATATTGGAATGCTTCGCCTATAAAAGAAGTGAGATCTAAATAAGAACCAAGTTCCATACACAGACCTCAGTTAAAAATGATATAACTTGGCAAGTGTTAATAGAAAATTATATACTTGACTTATTGCATTTAGTAGGTTTATAACAAAGTGTGTGAAAAGTATTACCTAGTTTCAAAATTTCATTGAAATCCTCCTATTTTATTCACAATACTCTATTGTTAGAAAGTTTATTATTTCACAGTATAAAGCTTGTTTTCATTAATAAGGCAGAACGTATAGTCATAGTTACACGGTTTAGCTGTTACCTTGACCCGACCCTATAGCTATTGTATTAACGTTCAAAACTAAATGTGTGGTTACTAACTAACTAAACGCTTGATTACTCCGAAAGAGTGAGTTCACTTACTATCAGCAAAAGGCTATCTCACTACAAGTCCTATAGCTCCTAAATTATTTTTGGCTTTTCTTCGTACTTGTTTCGGAATTGTTTAGATTTTTTTCGGTCTCTGGAAATGTGCCCAGTGTATTATGGTAAAAGGCGCAACCTTATTACATGGGACTTATAAAGCAAATGGTGACAAGTGGGTGTACTTTGTATAGCGGCATTACGTGCCGTAATGTGCACCTCTACCTACCCCATAGGGGATAAATATACTTCTAGTCCAATTAAAGATTTGAACCGAGAATTCCGTTATAAACAGTGAAGACCATTAGTCAAATTAATCTTGAGCTTAAGATTGTAAAAACATAATCACCACAAAGTAATTACGTTAATCTAGACACTCATATTATAAATGCGAACGTATGTGAGTATGGGTATTTGTCTGTATGTTTGTTACTCAATCACGTCAAAATAGCTGAAAGGATCGGGATGAAATTTGGAACAGGGGTAGATTAGGGTTTAGAATAACACACACACGTGGCTGCGGGTGAAGCCGCTGGAAAAAACTAGTTCAAGAATAAAGTAAATAAAATAAATGTTAAACATTAAAATAGGCTTCAAATTAAGCACTAGCAATTCAAAATCGTGATACTAATCTGGGTTGTTTGTTTTAAGTAAGAAAACGTGTTGAACAAATAAATCTGAACATCACATTATTGTTTTAATGAAAATCACGTACAAAACAAACCATACCAAATTGGTTAATGAGACTTTGTTATACGAAAACCTTTTTGTAATTACTTTAAACTCGAATTACCCTTTATTGTATTGAAAAGTTTTCGTTGAAAGTTCACAACAAACATTATGTGTACACATTTGTTGAAAGTAATATGATAATAAAAGTGTGGGTTTGATGTTCGTGTTGGTATGTGTATGGGCGTTTGCTTTATCACTGCTGATGTTGATATGATGTTTTCTATTAATATTTTATTGAATGTATATTTAGCGCTGTTTAAGGTTCGTCTGATTGCTATAATTTTTTATGTAATAAAGACGGTAACGAGCCTACGGATCACCTGATGGTAAGCAATCGCCGCCGCCCATGGACACTTGAAGCACCAGAGGCAGCCTTTTGGGGGTTAGGAATTTGAAGGTTATTGGAGAATCGGAGAATAAGAAGATTGGGAAGGAGTAATTGGGTAATTATATGGATGAGTTTGGTAATCTGAACTCAGCTTATTGGCTGAAGGTAGCTTTGAAAGTTAGTGAAACTCGTTACCTTGAAACCTACAGGAAAAGAAATTGACTAGAAGGCAGCGTAAATGTTTGAAGTCACAAAAGATTTTAGTGGAACAAAATTTTTATACACTATTTTCATAAACGCTTCCAGTCCTCTGACCATATACCTAGATAAAAATCAACGCTTCTTTCACGACCCAAAAAAATACAAAGATATTTTTACTACCCTACAAGCAAAGTCCATTGACCGATACTGAACTGGACGTCAATCTCGTTATGTCCAACCAACACGATACGTAAGGTTTGATAACTATTTTATCCAGAAAATCGAACGGCTCCCTTGGTAATTCCATTCATGCGGATTGGCAGGTAAAAGCCAGGGGAATTTGGACCTTAAGAACAAAACGTCACGTAAACCAGCCGAAGCAAACCCCGACTCATTATCTCCAAAGATCCTTTTCAAAAGTTAACAAAGATTGCGTCTAATCCAAAAGTTTGAATTGTAAAGTTTGTTTCATTTACCCGAAAAATCTTTTTCTATTTAAAAATTCAATAGGCAGGGGAAAGATTTTTTTAAATTACGCTCAGAACTTAGACGGACGGACAAGGTCATTTTTACGTAGAAATTCATATAAAACGCTGTCGTCTATCACACTGTAAAAATCTCTACTAAAACAGAGTACTTTACAAGTACTTCTTTTTCGCTTGGTAAGGGACTATGCATCCGTTTTTTTAGTTGTTTATTAGAAGGACGTCAAGAAAAATGACAGTTTTGGCGTCAAACGGTTGACTTTCATAGCCACTGTCGTAAATATTTTATGGCAAGGGACACCCTTTATATTGTCTGAACTGCACAAGCCTCAACGTTGTTTAGAATGGTTATTTGATATACTTATTAAAGAACTTGCCATATATTACATATCGTCGGCTTATTGCAAGAAGTCATTATATGACATAGCCACTATTCTGAGTTAAACAGTATTTTAGTTTGAACTATGTATTGGTTGGTTGTTGATTTGCCCATATAATCCTAAATACAACTACGTTGATGAAATTTGTTTTTGTATTTTGTAGAATGGATCAAAATAAGTCCACTATAGATAAAAACGTATTAAGTGATTTTTGCAGTTAATGATTTCTTGCAATAAGCCGACGACGATATGGTATAATAAAGTCAATAATTTTGTAAAGCCCTTTTTCATCACGGCTCCATTACATTCATGGGAGTTTCCAAAGAGTTTTCGATACAATATTCATGTTGTTCGTCGTACTAACACATTAACGTTCGGTTTTGAAAACTCTTCACGGAAAAGTTGAGAACACAAGTCAAATACTGACTAATTACGGACGCGAGTGTTCCAATGTTGTTTACTTATTGTTAGTTAAGCCGAATGATGAGAAGTAATTCGCGAATTAACAGAGTAATTATTTTGGTTTATTCTGACGAGTGTTTTGATTCTGATTGTAGTGCCTTTGTTTCGCTTGCTTTGATTTCGATTTTGAGTATTGTGAGATCTTTATGTTTATGCTATGATCAGATCTTGTTCTTTAATTGTTTTTCTTCAAATACGAGTTCACTCTAAGCTAATAACCATGTGCAATGTGAATCCATAGGTCTTGGCGATCGTAGTGATTGTATTAGATCTGACTGCACAGTTGGCGCGATAGCTGAGCAAATGGATGCGGCGCAACGTGTAGCGGGTTCGATTCCCGCATGGAGCAACTCTTTGTATGATTCACATTTTGTTGTTTCGGGTCTGAGTGTGACGTATATGTTTCCTTGTATGTTTGTAAATGCACCCACGATACAGGATAAGATTCTAGTGAGGGACAACGTGTACAAAAAAAATAATATCAATTCTAAGCATAAAATGAAAACCGAACCGAAATAATTCCATTGATATTAACTCTTGTACAAAATAAACAACAATCTTTCGTCTTTACTTCCATAAAGCAGAAAATCATTCTACCTTTTCAAGGTCAAAGCAAACCACTTAGGTAATACGAAAGGTCGTTATTGGTACCTATTTCCTTGATGCCTGCAATAAATCAATTCAACCTTGGTTACTAATATGAATTGACAACTACCTAGCTGGAACCAACCTTAAAGTACTAAGTAACGTTTCATGGGCGTACATTTCTATGAAAGTAATTGTGTTTTCGCTTTATAAGTTGACCATAGGTTATAAGTCTGTTGTGTCTGACCGTCTCGTTAGTTAACTGATGACAAGTGAGTCTACCGAGTGCGGTCACAAGAATTACTAAAACATTAGTAGCTTTTATTACCGTACTTACAATAATTTAATGATTGAATTTACTTAACATACTCCTTAGATTATTTAACCTAGCATATGTTTTCGAAACAAAATTGTTACTAATGAATAGTTTAAGTAATCATAATTTTTTGTCTGAGTACGGGTGTTTAATAAGTTTATCTTTTATTTTTGAGAAGTCTTTGGAACGTTGGTAAATCTTATAGGCTCTTAATTACTTGGCACTCATTGTGTCTACCAGTCTTTACGTGCATCAAAAGGTGTGGAGTTGTAACTTTGTAATTTTTAATATTTATATTGTTGCTGCAGAAAATATTTTCTTAGATATTGTGACTGTCATACGGTTCACTACAGTTTGCTACACATTTCATGTTTAACCGAGTTCCCTGTTCAAATGTTTATCTATATATTAATACGTGATGCAAAAACTTTGGACCGCTTTTTACGAAAATTGCGCGGACGTAGGAGCATAAAATTTGGTACACTTATAGTTTATGTGTAGGAGAAGTGCAGCACGCTAATATTTTTCAAAAATAATGCTTATAAAGTACATTGAATCAATAAATAAAACATTACATACACATGCATAGTATCTCATCGTATTTGACAAAACCTCAAAATCGATAGACATTGCGATGATATTCTTACGTCTCATATGAATAGAGTTTTATAAAAGAGTTTGTTTGAGTTAAATAAAAATAATCCTTGAACGTATGTTAAGTGGTATTGTAAATTAAATCGTATATGGTTGAATTTCGACCACTTGGCGACCACTAGTATACTAAAAGACACAGAAGGCAACATATCTCGACCTTATATTCTATGCAACTCAGTACACAGGAACTCAGTACAAACATTTTCTTTTATTCCATCTACTTAATGGAGGAAAATAAAGGTTTCACACAGTTTTACTTTTAAGGAAAAAAATCTTCTCACGTTCCCTTCATTCCGTTTCGTTGGACACAAAAGTGAGGCAGAATATAAAATCCTAAGGATTTATTTATTGACTTTAATAATGCCCCCAACGTTTACTTGAAGGTAAATCTAGGGATAATGGGGTGATAGATATGGAGGTAACTGTAGTATATTGGAGGCTGTGACGTAATAAGGATTAGGGATGCACCTCACCCCAGCCGGTATTACAAGATTAGTTGGCTCAGTGGGGAGTGCTTGTGAAAAGAGCGATAGCATTACATTAATGACGTCACCATGCATTAACATGTTTGACGTCACATGTCTACTCGTTTCACGTTGGATTTGTTAACGTTTTAATCCATCATGTTTGTGTGAAATGTTTTCTGCACTGGGTACGAATTGTGGTTTTGGGTTGTAGAATTTTTTGTTTTATTTTTTCGACGCTCTATCCTTCCAACCTTAGTTTTTCTTCGTATTTATGTGTTTATGTAACAAAAGTAAGCCTATTTAAGCATCCTTGGAACGATATAGATCTATCAACTATAGTTTTTACATAATTGAGTAATGTTTTCGCCAATTTAGCATAGGTTTTATCTACAAAATAACCAGAAACTATTAGTACAAACACTTAACGCAAAACAACCAATCTCAAAGTCTATTAAGCCCCCAAGCCGCTTAGTCCAATCCATTTGATAATATTCAACAGAAACCTGGCTATTATTTTAGTCGGTACTATGTTTATCTGTTCGTCAGGTGCGCATTTCCAAATTGCTAGTGAGCCCCCTTCCTGTCCCAAATACGACTGTCAGACCCTCATCACGACCTAATTATACATTACCGTCGTTTTTATTTGGACACTCCGATATTTTCGTGGATTCCTTTAGCGACAATTTACCTCGTAAAGTCATTTTAAAGGCCGCTTTTCATGTTTGGTTTTCAAGATTGTGCTTGTTTATTTATTTTTTAGGATATCATGTGTCAGTTTTAGAGTATAGCATTTAAAATGATTACTACAGATTTTTGGTAATTATGTTCACATCAAAAAAACTTAATACGAGTAGGTCTACTTGGGTCAGGATTCAAAATCAGGATTGCATACTCCGCAGCCACACTAAAGTCCACTAAACCAATAAATATCTAAGAACCCGGAAAATCCGTTGTCAGTTACAACCAGAGACGTTTTAGGGACAGTGACATATTTACGTTTTAAATTAAATGCCCATCCATTTTGTATTTTACTATTTTCTCAGTCTAAAAATAATATGTGATGAATAATGTTTTTCAAACAAAGTAAACACACTTTGACACATAAATTTACACCTTTGCGCTATGGGACTAAGTAATAAACATAATGTAGCAACAACTACTACGATACTAGAATAGAATTACTATACAGAGGGTCTAGTATGAGTTTGTTTTACGTTTAACGAGATCGAAACATTATATCGTGTTTAGCCCTCTAATTAGTTGATTCATTGGAACAGGCCAATCAGAGCGCCGAATGCCGTAAGCAATCTCATCGAATCTAAAACAAACTTGTATTTAGCCCATAGGTAGGGAAGCGTATTTAAAATACCTAGGTTATCTATAGCAATGGCCTTGGTAAAGAGAGTGAGCCTATTGTTATTACTGGAATGTTTTTTCTTTTTTAAACGTTGCCCCACTCTACGATTTTCTTCCGTATCTTGGGTTCGTTTACAAACATACAATTTCACATCCACAGAATACCCAGACCCGAATCAACAATTTAAGGATAACACAAAGAGTTGCTCCATTTGAGAATCAAACCGTTGCACGGCACAGATGCCCAGTCATGGCGCGGCGTCAACCACCAATTTAAAAAATTACGAAATTGAAAAATATAATTACTTTTTGAGACATTAAACAATAGTAAAAAACCAATTTTAAAACCATAACGTGACGTATATTTATGAAATATTACACTCGTAAAATAATAAAAACTTATTAGATGTCGCAGTTTTTTATGTTAAATATAACATCAAGCCTTCGTTTGTAAGTCGTACAAGAAAAGCTGTTGGTTTTTACGATTACTATAGTCTTAAAACAGGAGTTATGACGTCATTAGTGCTCTATTATACCCTTGGAAATGAAATAATGCCGCTCAAATACGTTTTTTATATCGTGCAAAGAAAAAATTAATTTAGAATTTATTTGTCTTGCTTATATCATAAAAGAAGTCATATATTTTGGACTCTTTTGCCATTATTTTACTAATGACTTTTGAAATGTGAATAGAATAGATAATAAAGCATTTTTGTTGGGTAAATTGGACTTTGAGCTGATTCTGTTCTAAAACTCTTGCTGTCCTATACCTACATTTTGCTATTTATCATGAAAGAGAAGGCAACAATTTTGACTGGTGCACATTTAAATAAAATACCTGATGAATGCAAAGCATTCTACTCAGTAACAAGCATTTATTTATGGTTTGTATGACCACTCATTGATATGACAAAATAATGACATATCTCAATTAAATAATATGCTAAAAATCTCTTTAAATCTAACCCTTTCGGAATAAAATACGTCACATTTTATGTTTAATACGTATACGAAATAGCTAAAAACTTTCACACTAATAGTATGTGTCATAAAAGTAGCTCAGGTTTACAGCACGTTTGAGATTTCTAATATAACTCACGACCCCAACTGCACTTACTGCAAAATAAATAGAATTTCCCCACATTCACGTCTGAAATGAATTTATAATTCCCTAAAGGTAAAATTAAACCCCCTGTATCTATAGTAGCTACCTCGTGTTCTCACAAAAAACTCCCTCGTTTATCACTTTGCTGCGTGGGCGGTGATATAGTTTTCTCCTAAAGCTAATTAGTGTTGTAGAAGCTGTGTATTCGTAATATTAATCTCATTTAGCAAGATGTATCGTTAAGATTAAGGCTAGAATATAGTTCTTTTGTGGTAAGTCTTAGGATTAAGATATCTTACTTATTCGTCTGACAGATATTAATATGAATGCTATATTATGATACTACATTTCTTTTAGTTCTAAATAACTAATTGAAACCGATTGATTGATGAATAAAGATACAAACACTTTTTCTTATTATAGCTTCAGTGCCCGTAATCAAAACAGTTTTTATTTTTTGTAAATTAAAAATATCACGTACTTAAAAAAAAGTGAGAACCGATAGTAACAACAAGACTCAACATTCTCTTGGGAAATTCGTGAGACGCGCAGTCGTCGGTGCGTCGCCCGAGATTGCACCTATTACTTCTAACACCCCTCTGTTTGCCGCCAAATAGTTATACCCTCCCCTAAATTATTAGCCGCAGGTACACCTGAATGTATGTGGGATACGCTCTGGGAATCGAAAAAAATATACGGAGAGGAAATTGGAGTTTACTAGACTGATATGCCGTGTACGCACTTATTACGCTCACTTTATATTGATTTAGGGTTTCGAGTCGTTATTGCTTTGGTTATGTATGGTTCCATTTTGTGTGTGGGAGAAGGGGAGACGGTTATTTTTCTTTTTTTACCAGGTTATAAAAACCGTTATTGAGTAGTGTAATTGGTTTTCTGTACCGTTCTATTATAAATAAATAATAACAGAATTTTTATTTAAGCACTGACTTATAACTGTTCTTTTTTATTTAAACAGATGGCACGCTCAAATTCAATATACTAATGATGAAAAAGTAAGTTTCAATGATTTATGTAAAGAAGAAATTCATCATCAAAAATCATTTTTAATGACAACCATTAAGTAGGTATGTATGTATGCTATCCAAAAACATTGCCGCACAACGTTCTCAGTTCCTAAACACAAAATACTCGTCATAAAAACAAAACGTCACTCTTGCTTTGACTACGAAGCCTAAAAGACAGACTTTGAATTTAAACGAGAAACGACTCGTACTGCTAATAACCGGCTTATGTAAATAAAAAAGAGGAAAATACACCACCGACTAGAGTCCAGCGCACAACTTCTGTCATTGATAAGAAAAATGGGAAATGAGAGAGACTGCTTTGCTTTGATATTTTTATTTGAACTAGTTTGCCTCCTGCTGCTTTGCCCGCGTGAGTTTCAAGATTCTTCCCGATTCTGTAGGAATGTTCCTAAAAGTAACCAATATACTATCAAAACTGAAACAATTTTCACATACAAAATTTTAAACTGACATGGTCACTAGTAAAATCATTAGAACTTAAAACGGGATATTTGATATGTTTATTAGTTTTTTGTCAGTTTCCGATATTTCGGCACTGTTGCAAGCGCCATGATCACGGATCACGGATGAAATATCGGAAACTCACAAAAACTAATAAACATGGTAAATATCCCGTTTTAAGTTGTAATGATAATTTCCACACAGTAAAAGAGTTTCTTAAATCGGTTCAGTAGTTTTGAAGCTAACTCGAAATAAACAAACAAACAGATCAAATGTCTTCCCATTATAGTATCACAATAGAAATGTAGATAAATGGATGGTTTGAAGTCTGTCCCAGATAGCAAGGTAAGTAGATACCTACAACATGAGTAGTGTTTTTAGTAATGAGAAAATAATATTGTTTTGTTCAGTCTCAACTTCTATGAAGATACTGTTTTCAATAGATACTTATGTTCGTTTCAAGTTGTTCTTTTGTAGACTTTCTGGAAACGCCTTTTAAATTGTGTAAATATGCCTCGATTGTCTAGTACTGTTTAAGAGTTTTGACGAAATCAAATTAATTAAAATAATAATGAACAGTGAGAAAGCCAATTCTTCGAAACAAAACGGCGGTCTACCAAAAAGCGCTCACATTTGGATGGATCTAAGGGTGTTTACAGACTTAAAGAAAATTTATTTAAAAATCTATTCCTTTGGTATTTTTCTTTGAAATACGTAACAAAGTATTTTTGTACGTTTTATATTAAAACTATTTGGTACTAAATAATACTAATAAATAATAATCATGTTCAAATGTTCACAAAAAAACTAACATTCCGAATCAATTCCTTTCTAACATTACGCAGTCAAAAAATCCCGCATACAAATATCGTATTAATACTGCACCAATGCGTGTACATAACAGCGATCCACGCATTCCACATAACTGCACCGTATGCAAGAGACGTATTGAAAATATACGGAATATTGCGTTTTACGCCCGCATCTATGAAACAGCTTTTATTTGTTGTTCACTAAAGATTCAATGGATTGTAAAGAATGCAATAGCGGTAAAACACTGCGATAGTCTCAATGCAGTAAAATATTTACAGAGGCCATTTCGAAATGAAATTCGACGGGAGTCGACGTGAAAGCTCTTTATAATGGCTATTTGATTTTTTTGCTACTAACAGTGCTAACCTTGCTGATAAAGTTGATTTTTCAACCGTCCATCTGCGGATACGGATTGTTTCGACGAACGAGACGTGGATTTTTAATGTAGCCCCGTCCATAGTGTCCATTCTGGATTTATTAACTTTGTTTTATCTGGCTATGATGCTACAGGCGAGGTTTGGTCGCTTTTATTTCTTTTTCTAACTCTCTGTTACATTAAATTAATAACGTAACGGGTAGAATGGTTTTAAGATGTCATTTTTTATTCCTCGAACTAAATGGGTGTTATTAGTTTATGTTTTGAGGAATTGTATTTTATATATTTTACTATTTGGAAATGGTTGAAGGTACTATAACTTCCTATTATCGATAAAATACAATTAACAGGAAATGTCTAAGAAAATGTTCTAATATTAAATCGACGGGTTTCCTTAAATCCACTTTAACATATTTTTCCAAACAATAAATATTTAAAAAATAAGTTTAAAATAAATTAGCGGATCATTATAAAAATATCCGCTTATAAACTCCAAAAATTAACGAAATGCTTTTAAAAATACAAGTTAATTTGTTTAGTACATAACTACATACCTTTCGTTCGTGATACTACTTCGGCGTTCTTTCGTGTAGGCAAACAATTTATGCGCTCATTATAGTGATGTACGCACAATATTAACCCATTACTTTCTGGTTGGTATTTGAGTACATACTAATTATTGTACCGTGAGGCCTATGTAAGGTATTCCCCGAGGAAAGATATAGCTCACGAAATATTAAAGTTTGAGCTTATATCGAAGCGGATTGTCATGAAGTTATGAAATGGATTAGTTGAAGTACTACAGGAAACTATCTAGTTGATCACACTTAACAATGAGTTTTGAGCAAGAAATTACGAGTTCAATCTCTATGTAACATGGACATTATTATAGAAGTTTAGATTTTTGTAAAATCCAGAGAAAATAATGGGAGTCTGGCAATAAACCCCTTATCACGTTGGAGCTATAAAATAACTGATGTTAATATCTCCTTTAAAATATACCTGTTTACCTTTTTCATTTAAACAATATTGAAGTTTATTACGTTTCGTATTCAGTAATTGTTTAATAGTTTAAACGTTTTATTTGTTTTCTTTGCAGAAAATATTTAAGTTAAGCTCTAGAGTATCGTTTTAAAGTGAGAAATGATATCGGTCTGCTTACAGTTGCACTTGCGGTGGGATTTCTATTCTGTATTGTAGCAGCCATTCGCTTGTATTACAAGTGAAACAAAATATTCCATTTTGTACCGACCAGCAAACAGTAGTGGTCTAAAGCACTTTATCTTAATAGGAAAACAACTGCTTCTCTGCTTCTTTAGTTTGGTCTTATGTCTTAAAGCACAAGATTTGAAAAATATTTTTATAATGTTGCGTCCACATCTATGCGCATTCATCAGATGTGGGCCTACCATAACCTCAAAAATACCACTCATAAGGTTTATGAGTTTCGGAAAAATCCCTATTAGCTTTGAAAAGAGCTTTTAAGGAATTGTAACTCATCTGTTGTTGGAAGTGTCCATAGACGGTGCTTCTCAATTGCCATCAGGTGATCCGTCTGCTCGTTTGCTTCTTTTTCCACAAAGAAGAACAGTAGCACAACTCCGTGCTACCTGTTCATATTAAAAAACAACATAAATAATTATATTATGTTTTATCTGAAAACCTCTTGCTCAATAATTGACTTATTTCAAAAGCCTTTTTAACAATAAAACAAAACAATAATTCATTAAAAACGCCAGCCGGTGGTATTAAAGCCACCATGAAAAGCGATATGAATGAACACATCCCATAATGCATTGGTGTGCTCATATCCTTTATCGAATATATGCAGTTGATCACCCACAAATCGGATTCACGCTATTGGCGCGTTAAGCCGCACTAATTTCGGCAATCGTTCTGAAATTTCGTTGGTTCGCGATTTTACATTCAACCGAGAATAAATTCATTTAGCTTTGCATGCATATTCGGGATAATATTTCGGGAATATTTGTGTGTTTTTATATTATTATAGTTTTGTTTGGAAATAACTCCGATGTTTTTGTCATCGATAGCTTTTAGGTCATTGTTAAAGTCCAAAATATTCGCTTTAAATATTCCAGAAAGATAAATAGGTACGTTACATAACATTTATTTACATACTATTATCAAACAGAGACCTTGTATGCCGTGAGAGCTTTACCAAGTCAGAATATTAAAATCGTCTTTACCTTAATTGCTGTTTCTACACATAATATATCTACACTACTACATAACAAACTACAGTAAATTTCTTATCTAATAAATGTACTCGCAATCTAGCTACCAGCTACCTAAACATGTAAATAAACGTATGTATATAAAATGCACGGATACATACATATATATATATATATACAATATATAAATAATATACATATATATATGTTACATACACATATATGTATATATATAAAAATAAATATATATATTATTATATAAAACTTATTATACTACATATTATACCTATATATTTACTAAACATTATACTACTGTGTAAACATTTACCACTAATAAATTTTAAACTTTTGGATCCGACAGACAAACTACATATATAGTTTTGTCGGACTATGTACTAGTTTATAAGTTCATAACATGTACCTTTTAATAAAATAAATAAAATAAAATAATAAATAGTCTAGTCTACACGAGTAGTCAACCGCACTAACATCTTTGTTGACCGACCAATCTTTACACCACTTGTGCTACGATTTCTTTCAAAGAAGAATTGTTATTTCCAGTATAATATATTGTTACATTGTTATGCAAAGTTTGATGTTTCATTTATTACAATAATCCATTGATACCACAACAATGGATTCTAGCGAATTCATCCAGCTACATCGATATTTCTACATCTTACTCAGCTGATATTATTTAACGTCTCGCTATCGCCATAATCGACGGCTTTTCATATGGGATATTGAAAAATGGCGTCTCAGTTAGTATAAATTATCCGCTTGGTATTCTGAAGATTAATGAAAGTTGAATATTTCTAAGAATGCGAAGTCGATGAAGTCATTTTTCCTTGGCTGCTGCCCGAAAATGACATGAAGATTGATGTTGGTAGGTACTTAGAAAACGAGACGTCAACGCGAAAAAACTTGTTTTAAGTCAATACTTTATTTTACTGGAAGTTTGTTTTTACTTTATTATTAATGGTTTATTTATATTAAATGATAAATTTATGTAGGAAAGATCCGAGGAATAACCTGCTAGCTGTTATGGGAGTTGACACTGACGCAATGTGTTTTTAGCTATCGAGGAGACGTAAAATAAATATTCAAATGGTTCAGTATGCATGTGTGCTATGTATAACCCGATAAATTGCTTATTTGAGCTGCGCATCTTCCTCACACAGCTGCATAGCTTAGTATCAGTGGAAACGCAACGAACACATAATTTCGCAGCTTAGCTATACATCTTCGTAGCATAGCCTCATAGCCCATTTGCGGTGGAAAAACATAATGTTTAACGATAGATTCCATGTTTAACATAGTGAACCTACAAATACAGCACAGCTCAAAACAAAGTGGCCAAAAGCTATGTCCTGAGAATCGCTCGTGATGCAAACCAATGTTGTTGAGGATCAGACAAAGCTTTAAATACTCGTAAAATACCTATGTAATAAGGTATAAGATTCCTTGAAGACAGTTAAGTAGTCAGTACGAAACGTTTCCGTCCTAAATAACCTCCAAGTTTTACAACTTCATTAATTTCTAACTCAACCTAAGTGCTTGGTCATGTCCTAGAAACGATTACATTTTTCATTATTATTATCCACGTCTGAATCTTTAAATTGTGCTTTATTATTAATACTATAAGGCAGCTTTAAGTGTAATCCCGTGTTATGTAATTATTTTATTTATTTTTGTTAATTCGAGGTGAGCCATTGATTTGATATTTATGGACGACTAGCTTTTGCCCGCGACTTCGTTCGCGTGGAATAGTAACTTCCGGCAAATTTTTGGTTTTAACCACATAGTTCCCAATCTCGCGGAATCTCTTCAAAAATGAGACGTAGAAGATATTCCAGGGAACTCTTCAAAAATCAACATAATGAGCTCTGCGTTTGAATTTAATAGATGTATACTCACTTAGGGCATTGAAAAAATTGTTTAAAAACGGACTTAAACTAAAGAAATATTATAATCTTTCCGAACTTAAGATGAAAACTAACTTAAAACTAAAGAAAGCTACGAATTACGAAATTATAACATTTAAAAAAGAAATTATATTACAACCTATCCTCTATGCTATAATAACCAAGCTTAAACTAAATAATTTAAAAGAAACGACTTAAATCTAATCTATCTAATTAATTAATAAATTAGACTTACAATTTTATTAAAAAACTAACTACAGTAACTACTAATAATCGATATCAAACTAAACCTACGTTAAATAATTTAACCAGAAAACCAGAAAAACCCAACAAATAAACTTATTAATTGACAAATACAACGAAACCAATTTATTTAGAATATACGAAACAGCAGGACCACTACAGACAAATAATCATACGACTAATAATACACTTTTTCTACGATAGTACCGAAGCGCTCGGCCGATACCCAACCAAATGAATGTAACGAAACCATAGCGCGATCTATTTCTATTTTAATTTTTGAAATAAAACTATCCTATGTCCTTTCTAAGGTTCTAAACTATATCTGTACCAAATTTCAACCAAATCCGTCAAATAGTGGCGGAGATTAATGGTATAAGCAAAGCATAGAATAGTGTTCGACGTGATTCTTTAATTTGACATAACTTTTTTATTTATGAACCGATTGACATGAAACAAACACTAAATGTAAATTGAAGCATACCACAATATATTCGTGAAAACCGCATCCAACTCGGATCAGCCGTTTCTGAGATTAGCGCGCATAGACACACAGACAAACAGACAAACAGATAAACAGACAAACAGACAAACAGACAAAAAAAAAGTTAATTACATTTTTGGGTTCGACATCGACATAACAATAACCCCTGCTATTTTTTTTATTTTTATTTTCAATGTACAGACAGCACTTTTCTACGATTTTATTATATGTATAGATTAACTTCTGCCCGCGGCTTCGCCCGCGAAATACTTACTTTTTCCGAGTTATATGTACTTTCTAAGATTACCAAGATTCAAGAATTCACTGACAAACCGTGAAGGAAATATTGTGAAGAAACCTGGTCATTTATAATTACAAGTTTGAAATCGCCAGCCCAGAAGATTTAAACACCGCCGCCAGAGAACCGTGTAAGAGGAGCCCTTTAGTTAGCAGTGGCTTATAGGTTCTTGATGATGATGAAGACAACGTGTTTATTATGATTTTCCTTTATAAACCTTCGACTGTATTTTACTTAGCCCATTATAAAAAATCTATTGAAAGTCTGGGTAAAATTTAGTGATTGAATCGAACGTCACCAAATCAATTTAGCTTTCATCAACATTTCCACGAAATGTTTTACGAATTGCCTTTAAAATGTTATATAATGACTTTTTATTTATATCGGGTTATTTAATTTCTTTGAAATCCTTTTACGTAATATGATCATGCTATCAGTATAAATAGGTGACGGTGATGTAAATGTCAGTTCTTGGAATTAAGGTTATTTTGAAGTGGTTGAAAGAAAAAGGTGACACGGCACTGTATTATTTAGGAAACTTTTTTTAACATAACTTTAAATTAGCAATCCGAAGTTTAAATAGTAGGTAGAATAACATTATGACACTAGATTTTTAGGGCTCCATAGCCAAATGGCAAAAACGGAATCCTTATAGATTTGTCATGTCTGTCTGTCCATCCGTCCGTATGTCACAGCCATTTATTTTGTGAGTTGTGAATGTTTCATTTACTCTTTGTTGTTAAGATTGTGTTTATTCCTTACTATTTTTAAGTAACTTTTCAGTCCGTTATTATTATAAAAAAAGATGTTAATGTTTTTATACCTATATAAAATCATATTATTCAAAATTCAGTTGGAACCCAACACAAAATAAAATCACATCAAAAATCTTACAAAAATCTATGCAAATAAAGTAATTCGCTAAAAATGTTTCCGACAGTGATGTGCACTAAGCGACGAGCCATCGCAGAGGAATGGACGATATTCAATCAACCCCTTCGATGGTGATAAATGAAAGCGTCACTCCACAGCTATGTAGGTACAGGAGGTTCTATATAGCAGTCCAAAATTGACGCCAATTTTCCCCAAACCGAAAGCATGATAGCGAAAACGGTATTTTATTTAATATAGTCACTATATAGTATTAAAAACAAAGCCGCTTTCTCTGTCCCCATGCCCCTTTGTATGCTTTAATCTTTAGAAATACGCAACGGATTTTAATGTGGTTTTTTAATACATTAGATAGAGTGATTCCTGAGAAAAGTTTATGTGTATAATACATGCATAATATATCTCCATTGCGTCTATGCAAAGCTGAGGCGAGTCCCTAATGTTATATTACAGGGTGACTTCGATTTCGACGTATATCGTTAGGTTAGGTTTGGGTTGGGTTTGGGTTAGGTTTGGGTTAGGTTTGGGTTAGGTTTGTTGTATTATCATTCTCCGAGAGAAATACGGCGCATTATAAGTCACTCTGTATACGACCTTTCATATACTATGTCAATTTAATCCTTCGGTAATGTCGCATAAACTCGTCATTACGAGATCGAAGGGATGAGTATTATATTTTGTGTTAGCGAATATTTGAGTTTGATATTACATGATGTGAATCGTGTGTTTATTTTGGTAATGTGTAAATGCGGCTCTTGATGATTATTTTTAGACTTCTTAATAGAAAAAGTGATATACCTACGTTTATAAAAATGTTTAATGGAATTTCTTTTGTGTTTTATGTTCTTTTTGTCGTGGGTGCATTTATAAACATACAATTTCACATACACATGACACCCAGACCTGAAACTACAATTTGTGGATCAACAAAGATGTGCTCCGTGCGGGAATCAAACCCGCTACACGTTGCGCGGCAGTCAGTTAACCCAGCCATCGCGCCGACCATGTCGGTAATGCGCATTGATTTAAAATTTATTTTTAGCCTAATCAATGCGTTTGAAAATTAACATAGTTTTAGTTTAAAAGTATAAGTATACTATCTACAAAATCTACATAAATATGCTTCGTCAAATCTGATTAAAAAATGTTTTAGCGAAATTGGTTAACAAAAATACAGCTATTAACATTTTCAATAACACACGACAGCTTTAATTACTGTCAATGTCATGACTTTATTTCACATTTTATAGCGGGTGATACAAACAACCCAGACTAATATAGAGGGTGTTAGCTTTTTAAACACTCATCCAGTACAGGATTATTAATGATTTAGGTTTAACGTTGATTAATGTGGAACTTTGGGCAACTAATGGATTAGATACCTAGATGTTTCGGTGCCACAATATATTTGGGCAAATATTCATAATAATAATGGTTAGGTACTTCAAATAATGATTATTTAGTGTTTTGTGTATATAATATAAAAAATGTTGAACATTAAGGGTGCTCTTTCATCAGAGATGTGCTATACTACGTTGCTGTGCGATGCTGCGATGCTGCTTTGGCTTCTATCAATCAAATTCATTGATACACATACCTTAGCACTAGTGAAAACATATTCAGCTAAGATATGTTTTTAATATGGAAAGATGTTATGGATGACTTCCCTATTATCGATACATCGCATACTCAAGCTGCGCATCTTCCTTGCACAGCTACTTTGCGGCGGCACATCTTACTCGCACCGCTACATAGCTTAGTATCAGTGGAAACGGTCACATAGTTTCACAGCTATGCATCTTAGTACGTCGTTCTTCAGCAAAGCTACATATTGTGATCTTGTAAACCAGCATTTTCTAAAAAAACATAACTTACATCGTAATTAGTGTTATCTTATTTATTAGGTTTATAAAGCATTAAAAGTAATTTAAAATTCATTAAAAACTATTTAGCGGCTTCAAGGGATGCAAATGTCGCTTATTTACTACAAGACTACTTTACATTTTTAGTTAAAACTAAGTTTATTTTCATATTAGAGCTAGTTTAAGTTTTTTACTATGGCTTGAAGTGGTGTAATTAGAGATTTTAAGCATAAAATAGGGTTGATTAGCAATTTTCTTACTTTTTAGATTGCTATTTAAAAAATAACCCAGTATTTTAAATACAAGAACATTAAATATACTTAAAGCCTTAAATTCTAGTTTGCTGGATGTTATCGTATTTTAACAAAATTGTGCTTGCAATCTTATCGACGCAGCTTTTCGAATAACCAAAAAGTACTGTATAAACTAAATAGTCGTAGTTATACTTATTTTAGTACAACACACACTTTAAAATTTTTAAAATGTCTCTATCAACATAAGAAATAGAATGAACCGTAGAATGTGTTGCTAAGGGCTAATCTCGAAAACTGCTGAACAGATTTCACTTTTTTTTGTTGGATTTGTTATTGTTAAGAAGATTTTTAGGAGTATGTAATGAAGAAACATTTCCAAGGCGAAACAAAGTTCGCGGGGTCCTCTAGTCACACTTAATACACTATTACACTTAATATTATAAATGTGAAAGTTTGTTTGTTTAACCCGGCTGCCTGGTCGTCAATCAATCTAAAACTACTGAACGGATTTTAATAAAATTCGGTATACACATAGGGTAAGAGCTTACTGGCCTGATAGGACTTTTTATCTCATGGAAACGCGGGTGAAGCCGCAGGCAGAAGCCAGTATGAAATACACCAATTAAAATCCCAAAATGACAATGAATAGACCCATTATAATATTGTAAAACGGCAGAATATTTAAAGGCACTCAAGTTAACGTATTGTTTTCGCTGAGGTTATAAATAATTTGCGATACAAACTGTTATCTGATACTTTGTAAACATCGTTTAAGGGGAAATGAGAAATAAATGTTCTCTGGAATTTTTACGACAATGGCAGAATAAGCTCATTTCTTTAGATTAACTCGTTCAAAATGTTTTTGGAATTGAAAGTAGGCAAGTCATTATATTAATGGCTTTTTAAAATGCTTTGTTTATGAATGACTTGTTTTGTTGTTGTGTTTTTTTTTTTGTTAAGAATTATTACGGCGGGATTTTCTCTTGTAAGCTTTGTATCATACACATTGTTTATGAATCATATCCAAACATTGATCAACAATTTGTGGATGCGTTTACCGTGTAGTCTATCAGATTTTTGGAATTATGTGTGTTTATTTATCTAAATTAAGCAACCCTGTATCTAATCCTTAAAACTATTTTGTAAATCCTTTCAGTATTCTACGACTAGCAGTCGACAGTCACATATGTGATTACTTGATTAACAAAATTGAAAGAGGATTATGTATAGGAAACACTCTTTAGAGATGCATTATTTCAAACACTCTTTAAACGTGAGGTATTTCTTCATCAGTCGAAATTTCGTTTGAATTAAATTGGTCCCTTTTGAAAGCAACAAAATATTCAAATGAAACCGAACCGAATGCAATTATAGCGATACAACACGAAATGAATAGTGCTCTACCAGGAAACAAATTAATACGTAATTTAAGTGACACACATTAATTTCAATATGGCTTTTAATGAAAACGTGTTCATGTTCACACAAGCAGAAATTATTTCATTTAAATAAGTAAACATTATGACGTACGGGAAGCGACATATGAGTGTAATTAAGTTATTCGTAATCGTTCGCGCTTAATATATTCAACACCTTTATACATTACGTCACGCCTTTAATTCCTCGAAAAAATGAGTACTTTTTAATGTACTTAACACCCACATTAATACCGGAATTTTATACGATAAGTAAATACGTTAGAAGAGACATTGTAATATTATTGTTTATCATACAACATTCCTCATACATAATCCTGATTTAAATCAATTCAGATGACATTCAAATATGAAAACTCAACAGATCAGCCACTAGGGTTGATCTGATAGAAGTTGGAGTAGGAATAGGGTGGTTTTTAGTTAGTAAGAATCTGACACTCCCTCTCGCCTCGCCCTGGCGAGAGAAGTCATTAAATGATTTCCCCCCCAAAAAATGGGCTGATCTAGGAAACATTACTTAAGGCGGTTGATATTTATTGTAAGACCCATATCAGGTTATCCAGATTTTATACAAAGGCCGAGGATTTGCGATAACCAAATATCAACACATTATTATATAGCACCATGTACTCGAATATCGAACCAAAAACTCTTTGTTCAGCAGTCGTGCTTGCGATCACTGTCTTAATGAGCAGTGAACACGTTAAATTAAGCCAAAATATTTTAAATTAACAGAGTAATGAAACACCCCATTAAAAACTCGCCCCTACTTCGCTCCATGGCACCATACAATAAATATACTTTAAAGACATCTTTTACGCGGTAATTGTGCACTTTTGTGAAAACAGGGGAATGCAATTTGCGTTGCAATGTCATGCATATTATTAACTTTTACCCCTTTTGTTTCTAATTTTATTTTGTGATGTTCTTTTGACTGTCATTTTGCGAGAGTTGGTGCTAATTCATAGCCAAACTCGAGGACTTAATTTCAGTTTAGTGTCCGATATAATATTATTGTAATCGCCAATCTAACTAATGGTATATCTACATGATGGCTTTTTGCTTATGATTCCCTTTTTTTGATGTCGGGGAAAACCTTCAAAGGGCGCCTAGTTTTCTGGGGAGAAAAGACTAGCAGTGTGGAATATTTTCCTCACTAAAACTACTATGGCGGCAACCTCAGCACCAGTAAGGGCACCGCATCCTCTAATAGGTCTGCCCCGGAGCCCTACCCTATGGAGCTTATACCTACGTACGTACCTTCTAAAGTTTAAAATTAAAATGTTGTTTCCTGTTTCTTTTTTACTTTCAGAGATAATTAAACAGCAACTTATGTCTAAAATGTGTTTCTAACTGTAAAAATAACTTAATAAGGTGCAAGATTTAATGAGTATCGAGAGGATGTAAAAATATTTCAACATTAGCGTGCCTCTACGCTCGGGTTAATTGTTTAAAAATGTGACAGGATTTTTTCGCTATAATATTCACGAGAGATGGTAGCTAATTAACTTGTGGTGGGTTTGTAATTCAGTGCCAAGACACGTTTTAACACATTTTTACACATATTGTTTGTCATTGTAGTCTGGCAAAGGTGTTAATTGTATTTAGGAGATCATTCAGTTAAATGGTCCTTTAGTCATTCTCCAGTATTAGTATGAAGCATAACATTCTCAGGTGAAATGGTTAATTTCAAATATTGATATCACGAAGAATATCACGAAATTTTTTAAACGTATCCTTTTTATTGCATGAAAATAAACTTGACCCACACTAATTGCAATAACCGAACAAAACCAATAATGTGAGTAAAAACAATAAAACTACTATGTACATACATGTCATCCTTGTTCAAAACACATAATATAAATACTACGTTTTACAACAAACTATGGAACTTGTATCAAAACCCAAAACATGACACTGATGTTTAGACTTATACAAAATGTATGGCAATAAACTTGACCCACACTAATTGCAATAACCGAACAAAACCAATAATGTGAGTAAAAACAATAAAACTACTACATACCACCATTGATAGACACACACCAATACAATACATACTACGTTTTACAAACAAACAACGGAACACGTATCAAAACCAGAACACGTATACCAAAGGAAAAAACAATCAGTAAAGAGCAAATTAAGCTCACTCATCAACCGCATTCCGTTCGTTCATATCCGACTGACGTTGATTTGTTTCTTTGTTGTCCAATAGAGGTGGTAAATCGTAATTACGGCTTGACGCAGGTCTGACGGTAGTAGGCACTGGAATTACGTACAAGTTTGACTCGCTTATATAGACTGTTGATAACGTGTTCGTATGTTCGTGCTTGGGGGACGAGGAGATAGGTTAAGAAATTGCTCAGTTGATATTGATTGTTTGCAGTTTATAAATGTAAGGTTATTAAGATATCTGGAGCTGCGGATTACCTAGCGTGTTTACTGGGGCTCCGGATCTAAAAGGAGTAGGAACGGGGTTGTTTTTAGTCAGTAAGAGTCTGACACTCTCAAGGTGGGATGGCAGTCAATGGATGATCCCCCCCCCCCTAAAAAGGTTATTTAGATTGATTAAGTTGATACGGCTATTATGCTAATCTGTCAACGGTATTTAATTAACAATAACAAGAATCATTTTAGAACACTACGTATCGTCTGAAAGATTTAACAAACCAGCTGATTAAGAAGTTATGTTTAGTTTAGTTTGAAGTCGGCAAAAAGAAGAACTGTGTAAACTTTATAACGAATTATTAGCATTTCCACGAATGGTCTCGATGTTTTCCATTTGTCTAATTAACGAGTGATAAAGTTTGACCGCAGTACTCTAGCTTTCGAATCAAGATTTATCATACTTGTGTGTGTGTGTGAGAGAGAGAGATAGAGAGAGCGAGAGCTGTGTTTAACTATATACAAGTATCATTTATGAAACTTTTGCTTATAAAGGGTGTCCCAATAAGAACGCAAGATTTAAATTTGGCGGCATTCGAAGTATCATTGTTTGACATTTGAACACGTGTTATTTTTTGTTAGTATAAGGTACGAGGTTAGTAAAAATGGAGCGCTACACGATTAAAAGTGAGCAGGTCAAGCGCAAACAGTCAATCATGGTGTTCGGTATCGTAAAATGATAACCAGTCTTTTCGTACCTCGAATTGAAGAAATGGATTTGGAAGGCATGTGGTTTCCACAAGATGGCTTCACATGTCATACAACCAGAGAAACAATTGAATTGCTGCATCAGTCATGTCCCGGTCGTGTTATTTCACGTTTTGGATACCAGAATTGGCCGCCTAGATCATGTGATTTATCACCATTAGACTTTTTCTTTGGGGTTTCTTAAAGTCGATGGTTTATGCGAATAAGCCGACGACGACTCAAGCTTTAAAAAGGAAATTAGACGCTGTATTAATGAAATACCGCAGCATTTATGCAAAACGGTCATTGAAAATTTCATTGAAAGATCGTGTATGTTTCAGCAAACCAGCGGCAGCCATCTGCCCGATGTATTGTTCCATAGATAACCTCATCCTCTCTACTTTACGATATTATAAAGCTTTCACGATTTTTTTAAAAATATCTGCGTTTTATTTCAAATTTAAATCTTGCGTTCTTGTTGGGACACCCTTTACAAGACATTATTTCAAGTTGAATAGAACTTTATAGGTCAATTTAAAAGTTAGTTTTGTTTGAGACAAAAGTATACAAATGTCTTTGAGTACTTAAAAATTGAAACATAAAAGTAAAATAGTCCAGAAAGTTTTGTAAAAATAATGAGTCTTTTTGAATTTATGATAAAATTGTCCTAGTCTGGTCTAGACTGTAGAAGCAAATTAAAGTGATAAATTAAAAAGTATCAAAGTACAAGTTTAGTATAAAGTTAGATAGATTGATGATAGTGATTAAAATGAACTAGATAAACCTAAAAAGGCAAAAGCGTAAATCAACAATGTAATAAGTACTTAGAGCTAAATACAGCAGACTATAAATAAAACCAATTTCATTAGGTCAGATAACACATTTGTAACGGACTTTAAATCAGTGGCCTTAGTACGACTTTGTTTAAGTTTGAACGAAAACGAAACGAGAGCGTGTTTGGCGCTTAGATTGGTTGGTTTATTCGAGCTAGCCAATCAAAGCGCAGAACGCGCTCTTGTTTCGATTACCGTACTTTAAACGTAAAGCAAACTCATTCTAAGGGTACTGACGTAGGTAAATATCTTTTCAGATAATACAGGCAAAAACTAGTGAACATTTTAAGGATAGTTTTGCCAATCTGATTATAGAACAAACTCAATCTTCCATTCAAAAATCAATGTTGTTTCACTTGTTACTGAGTAAGTACAAACAACAACAGCAACAAAAAAATGAACACAAAAATTATTCATTCAAGTGATCCTCCATTTCAAAGACATTCAAATCAGTTTACGCTTACACGTATAAAGTTATCAAGACACTTAAGCGTTTCCCAAAAGTTCCATCAAACTTCCCCAGCGCTGAGCTTAAAGGGAAAACTAAATTATTCAACAAAAAGCAATCTACTGTGTATAAACGTTTCTGGAAAATAATTGTTGACATGGTCTATATTGTCAGGGCCATAGAATACTTCGACACGTTTCTTTGCACGGCTACCTTTTGTATAAGATGTTCCTTGTTACAAAGAACACTGTTATCTCTTTTAGTGCCTACCTTTGTAGTGTTTACCTGTTTCTAAACGTTCAGTTTTCATTTCAGTAAAGTGTGTATTCAATGGATTCTATCTATATAGGTCAATGGAGAATTGGAGGCCTTTCGATTTGAAATGAGGATTGTATTTTTTTTTTGTTTGCGTCAGCCATTTTTTTGGACTTTTTTGGGAGTTGGTTTAGAATAATTGTGAATGTTGCAATAGATCAATCTATTCTGGATTTTTCTATTAATTTTTTGCTTGCAAAAGTTGGATAACAAACTCGGCTTGTCTCTGTTTCGTGTGCTTCTACTTACACTAAACAATATGGTATACATATTTGTGTATGCGAATCTTACTACGGAAAAACATAAAATGAAAACACTATTGAATAATCCATTCGGCCTTTTGTAAGGAGTGTCATAAGCAAACTTACGTCGAACACTAGCACTCGTACTGCGTAATACTGACTAAATTCCCAGTATTTAATAGACATGCCAGTTTCAGAGATTCACGACCTACTAGTGTAGGAATTTCGATATTTGAGATACTCAATAGAAGGATTTTGAACTTTAGTACTATGTATGTAAGTATGTATATTAGTATGTGTACGTCTAAAGCGTATTTTCGTATTTACTTAAGAATTTGGTTCTCCTATTGAACATTATAATGTGTTTACTCGGTATACTGTGAGTTAATGTACAGCTATACAGTATGTTTAAATGATGGTGATATTTTTAGAAAGAGGTGAGTTATTTTTAGTTATAAGTGGATAATTATTTGTTATACAAACGACCACGCAATGCTCAAAGTCCCATTCTAAATATTATGTGTTTTTCTTTTTCAGAAGATTCTAACCTTCATTGGTACTTCGAAGTAAGATTTTGTTGTAAGATCCAGCCAAAAGATTCATAAATCAAAATGGAAGCCACTTCTTACCAAGAACAACGAGACAAGAATACAATTGCGGTAACAATTCAAATAATTAAAATACACCAGTTCAATTAATGAATTAATTACACTGAAATTCCTATAGGTGCTTTATTCCGTGGCACACAATATATTTCATTTAAGGATTAAATTTCTGGCGCGTACCAGCCTTTACATAATTGAGGGCTTGTACTGTTGTGCTCGATCATTTCAATCGATTTTAGCCTCTCGAGACCCAATGTAACCTCAGCAGATATTCAGTTCGTTTAATTACAAGTTTTGGTTATTATTCGCAAGTTCCTAAGGATCAATATAGGCCATTATGTATTTTTAATTAATCTGAGGGCTTGGGAGTAATTTCTAGTACTAGCATGTTTTTGTCACCGAATTTTCGTGAAATGCTTTTTTTCTGTCCTTTTTTGTCGATTTCACCAAAATTATAAGCGTTTGTCTTCCTTCATATTCAGACACTCGTCTACAGACGGTGGTGATCCCCTACCACTAGGTGACCCATATGCTAATTTGCTTGATTTGAACCACTTTTTGTATAACATGCGTCAAAATCCTCTATTTTCTATTTTTATATAAGTGATAAAATAGATTTGGTTTCAAGATACAAGTAGGTATTCTAGATATAGGCAAAACCTCGATGTTTTTTCTAAGATAAAAATACTCGTTTACAATAAACCACAATCAAGAGCAATTCAAACATAAAACAAGATACCGTCCAGGCTTAATATTGTCTACGTTTCGTAATAGGATACTTCAAAAATCTAATCCCATCTCCCAGATTTTCGATAATGGCACAACAAGGTATTACGGTCTAACGACTAAATAGCAATACAAATAAATACTCATTTAGGACACCAACGAGAGGTATTTACTTCTATTGGGATCTGGGCATTGTGGCCAGAATAGGCTCTTTTATTGGTCCTTCGGGGCTCTTCGCTATATAAGGGGTGACGTGTACTGGTGAGTCAGCACGTTTTATGGTACAAGAATGTCCTAATGATTATGTGATGTTACGATGATTACATACTCGTAATAATGAAATTGATAATGGATTGTGAGATGCTATCTGTCTCTACTAACTCCACTCATTCCCATTGCATAAAGAGAATTGAATGGCTAATTATGCTAGGTAGGCTACCTACAAGACCGGAGCTGCGGACAATGTAACAGGTTACCGGGGCTCCGGCTCTAAGCAGGAGAAGAAACGGGGTGGTTTGTCAGTGTTTTAGTCAGTAAGAGTCTGACACTCCCTCTCGCATCACCCAAGGCGGGAGAAGTAACTGGATGATTTTCCTCCCACAAAAAAAGGGTACCTACAAGAAGGTCGTTGACTTTAAAGATATTTCGTGGCACTTTTCACTCTATCTGAATATATTTTGGTTTGTATATTCTTGCTTATAGGAGTCTGCAATCGAAATATGGTGTCCTACTGATCCAAATTCAGTGAGAGCTACACTTTACGGAGCTCTTCGGCGTTTGCCTATAAACAATGTGCCTTTGTTACGTTCCTGTTAAGCAAGTTATTTATGTGATGAACACGACACGGGAGAAATGTGGAGTGCTGGCCGGGCAGATTTGTGATGTATCGCTCCACAGGAGATTGGTTCTCGATTTGTATGGGAATTTTAGACTTATGAGATGTCAGGTCGTTACGGGTCTTAAGTTTATTGGACAGTTTTCCAGTTTCGGGTGTGTTTTTATTTCATTCAATACGTTGTTCTGGTTTTCTCTGTACAAGATGGGCAATTTCGAATAATTATGTTTGGTGTAGTATCAAATTATGTTTAGTTATTATACAATTTTAATTATTTGCTTAATAAAATCCACCAAAAACATCAAAATCATCATAAATAATCAGTGCCGAGTAGTGGCACGGAGTCTGGTAATGTCCACGGTAACATTAGGCTCACCCCTATTACAAGGGACTTACAATATGAATTGTGATAAGTGGGTGTACAATGTACATTGTACAGTGGTATTACGCGCCATAATGTGCACCTCTGCTGGTAAAAGGTGAGACGATATTTATTAGAAAGAAAACCAAAAATTCTATCCATCAATTACAAATCTCTGTCAATTTTAAAGTAAATAAAGCATAACTTTACATACACATAACAGACCATCACAGCAAAGCAGTCTTAGATGTTCGTTTTACTTAAAAATGGAACAAAGATATTTTCAGAAATTCCCCGACATTTTTATTTGTATATTTACGTGTTCAGGTACAAAGACAAATAGTAGCTAAAGTAATAAAATTTGATCCTGTATTCAAAGCAAACCCAACATACACATGTAGCGGGAACCAATTGTATTATTTATAAGAGATCAAGACATTTTCGTCGTAAAAATCTTGCCAAATAAATCTGAGCTTAATTTTCGAGGTCATTATAATTATTTTGGAATAAAACTTGTTCAGATGTAGGTATTACGTGCTCAGTGAGTCTATGTACTAAACTGACGCCCGTGTCTGCTGGGAGCTATAAACCACGATGATACATTTCGCGTAGACAGACCGTGTTATCGAAATTTTACATTCGTAGTAAAATGCCAGAGGATTTAGTTCTTCTTTGTAACAGATTTTAGTATAGCCTTAGGGACAAGGTATAATGTTTAGTTTGGAATAAAAAATGTTTTCAGGTGGACTTAGATATTATTTTATCTGACCTGTTTATTTAATCTCGACGTATTTTATTTTATTTGCCCATTGGTTTATTTTAAAGCTAAATATTACGCAGTATTGATAATTAGAATTGGTCACTGAGCAATGCGGGTTGGCACTGGCCATCCCATATTGAGCTAGCGTGGTGATTAATGCTCTAATCTTCTCCATGCTAAAAGAGGCAGCAGCAGTGGTCACTTATAGGCTTTTGAAGCGTCATGTGATGATTAGAATAGAGTTATATACCATAACGGTAAAATATCCGAAAACGGTATCCAAGATATCCAAGACACACTCTCCAACATTATTTTTGATACTCCATCACAAAGTTACAAACTTAAAATAAAATAAAATTGATATCACTTTCCATAGGTAATTTTAATAAACCGTTGATATAAACGAAATTTATACACGAGTAACTGTTACAAACATTTTACTATCACAATAAAGACGACCTACAAATACCTCCACATTTATTGTTCAAGAACAAATACAAAGTGAACATATTGAGCGATATTTTGTCTCGTTGGAGGCAGATGGATGTATGAGGACATTAGCAAAGTCTCGGGAAACACGACCAATTTATAGTCGCATAAATATATCGGATGGGAAGCGATGAATGTATTTGTAGGAACACTAGTTGAACTATATTGCAATTGCTGTGCAGTGATCCGTGATTAAGTGGGAACAGTAATGGGATACTTTGAATTAAATTACGTGCGGTTTTGTAGTGTTACGTTGCTTTGAAGTTTGGTATTGAAGTTTGTTCCGTTGAACTTGGATCTATAATTAAATACATTACTTACCTATCTTTATTTGAAGTTTATCTACAGATAGTGGAGTTGGTCTAGTGGTTTCAATTATCAAGTAATGGATTTTAAATTGATTTTATTAAACGTTGTCCGACACTGCTATTTTCTCCTGTATCGTTTTCACATACACATGACACCCAGACCCGAAACAATAATTTGTGGATCACACAAAGAGTTGCTCCGTGTGGGAATCGAACACGCTACACGTTGCACGGCAGTCAATTGCCTAGCGACCGCGCCAACCGTGCAGTCAACAATAATAAAAGCGTTATTGTACTTCTGCATAGGTTCCATACAGTCTCAAATTTATATCCATTTAACCTATCGCGTAGCTATAATAGATAACTTCACAAAAAACGAAAAGGAATATATATTCTAGACCTTTGTATCGACTTTTTCGCTATCTAACTTCAACTTCAATTTTGTCTTTGTTATTTTACCCGAAACCCTCGTATAGAATATCTATTTTGAGATAAGACCGGTGTCGATATGATTGTAGGTTATTATATTATCAAGCACTAGACCTCTCTTGTGGCCCTTCAAGCCGTTCAAGTGTAGATCTAATTTCTTTTCAATAGCCCACCGTATGTTGTACAAGAGTCACGTACTCGTTTATTTATTTTAACGTCATAGGCACTACTTTTTAGCTAAGGTACAGATGTTTTTGAACAACCACTTTTTACATCTATCACACGCATTATTTCTAAACTATGCTAGAGCATCCTAATAACGAACTGTTCTTACTAATCTTGCATAGCTTCGGATTCCGTACTATGTATTGTGTAGAATTTGAAAGTATTTATTAGCCAACCTAAGATTCAAATTCAACCAATTTTCTTCACATCAAAGTGTGGGAGAGTCATGCTTCGGCACGAATGGGCTGGCTCGACCGGAGTATTACTACGGCCTTACAGAAAACCGAAGTGAAACAAAGCTAGCACTGTGTTTCGTTTTGTGAGTGAGGATATCGGAGTCCCAATTCCCCCTTCCCAGATTCCCCAACAACCCTTAAATTCCTAACCTCCAAAAGCCACGCACTTGTAACGCCTCTGGTGTTTCAAGTGTTCATAGGCGGCGGCGATTGCTTACCATCAGGTGATCCGTCTGATCGTTTACCGGCTTATTCCATAAAAAAAAAAACACTACAAACAACAACTTCTTAACCACACTTTTGTGTTGTGCAAATAAAGCAATACCATTTAATATTACTATCATCCCTCTACCAGACTATCCCCACGAGTTTAGCTATATGAATCTAAATAACTTAGTTTACGACTAACTATAGACTTATTATACTGCCTAATTTTATTAATGACCGCTCTGGGATCGTATATTTCCAAATTAAATAGACCTGTGTCCAATGTTTCGAGTTTATTAGTTTGTTTTTCGATGTCTGATTTTATAGGTCGTTAAAACTATTTTGTGGGAATGGAGAACATACTGCCTTACTAGCGTGTCCTAGATTCAAAAGGTAATAAGAAAACTTGATTAGTCCCCGTCATATTTCATTTGGAGTACGTATACCTACACTGTCTAATGTTTCCATGCTTATTCTTGCAGAAGCAATAAGGGGTTTTGGCTGCAGCGCTCTCTGAATAAACCATTATGATCCAGTGATCTTCCACTTCTTGTCAATCAGTGGTAATCATGACAAACATATTTATGCAGACGAAACCTCTCACGTAGCAGTGTAGTTTTCTTACAAAATCAAAATATATTTCTGTCAATTTATTAATCAAAACAATTTAGGTTACAAAAAGCACGACACACGTTACACCCAAAACCTTTTAAACCGTACACCAGAGCGTAAAACAAAAAGAGACTATGAAAGCCATGTCGTATACAGCCTATGGTTTACCGGAATATTTGAAATTTCTCAGCGACAGTATGTGTAGTTGCTTTGACATGCTCATCACAAACAAGTCGCGACAAAGGAATAGTTAACGAATATTTACTCTAGCGACGTAGCTGTAGAGAGAATCTGTACAATCTGTACAGTCTGTACAAGTTAGCTTGGTTTGCTCGCGTGCCGGTAATGCGGGAACGAATGAGGTGACGGAAATTAGCAGAAATATTATTAGCTTTAGTTACGTAGATGTTGATTGTTTCGACGAAGTTGCTTTTGTTTTAGTTGGATTTTGTTATGATATTAGTTGGGCATTGTCATAAAAAGAAATACTACATACTGATAATTAAGAAATTGCCTTACTTTAGGTATTTGCACAATGTAATCGCTAGATATGGCGTGCATCAAATCCGTGGCGAAAAAAATAGGAGTACACAAAGCTTCAAATATTTTTTTCAATTTGAACTTTTTTCTGTTTTTGTATTAAAATTATTTGTCGATTCGTGTTTATGATAATTTGAGAACTCAGATAAGTCATTTGTTCCCAAGCTTTATAAAAACACTTTACAACCTCGTCCAAAATTAGATCGGTCACATCCCAAGCATAGAAATAACCCGTGGGATCTGGAGGCGAAAGTGCTCGCGCACGTATATAGCTTACGTGCGGAGGCGCATCGCCGGGGCGAAAGTCCACTGCCGCGCCAGATTAGTGCGTGGCGGGATGAGCTCCGGCGCGATCTCATGGCGGAATGGAAGCAACGACTATCGCAACCGAGGGCTGGGCTCGCTGTTATAGCAGCGGTAAGTCCCCTCTTTGAGGAGTGGCTAGAGAGGCGTCACGGCGTCCTCACCTACCGCCTGACGCAGGTGCTTACCGGACACGGAAGTTTCGGTAGGTTCCTGTTTCGGATTCGGCGGGAGGAAACGCCCGGGTGTCGGCATTGCGTGGATCACCCGGAGGACACGGTGGAGCATACAGTAGCGGTGTGCCCTGCATGGGCTGAGCACCGCCGTGTCCTTAGGGATGTGATCGGCGACGGTGACCTCTCGCGTCCGGCTTTGGTTCAGGCCATGATGCGGAGCGAGAGGGAATGGGACGCCGTCTCCTCCTTCTGCGAAGCAGTCATGCTAGCTAAGGAGGAGGCGGAGCGCGTGAGGGAACGATCCTCCTCACGCCCCAGCCGCCGCAGAAGACACTCCGGGCGTCGGGGATCGCGTGACGATCTCCGGCCACCGTAAGTGCGGGTCTGCGGACGGCGAGCAAGGGTAGCTCGCCGCCCGACCAGAACCAGACCCGTGCGTACGGCGCGTCGCGTTCCGCGCGCGCCTCAAAGAGCCAGACCACCACAGATGGGTAGGCCACCACAGATGACCACCCAGTAGGGCTGATGCCTGATCCGGAGCTGCGGACAACGTAAAAGGTTACCGGGGCTCCGGCTCAAAGCAGGTGAAGGAACGGGGTGGTTTTTAGTCAGTAAGAGTCTGACACTCCCTCCCGCCTCACCCAAGGCGGGAGAAGTCATTGGATGATTTTCCCCCCTCAAAAAAAAAAAAAAAAAAGCATAGAAATAACACTAGAATATTATTTTTGTACTAAAAATAAAAGAGACGTGTTCTAGAAGCAGTATTTATGATTAGTTAATTACAATTGCCCACTTCTTCTACCCACGATCAACTTAATGTTGAACGCTTTATATCAAGTAGAAAGAGGACACGTTTTGACATCTATAAGCTTTCAGTTTATTTTTAGAAATAGATGTCTGAGATTTAAGTGATTTTCTTGATAAACTCTAAATTCGATTCATTGATTTTAGTGCTACTTAACGCATGTTTTAAGGGGTTAGGACAAACCTAGGAATAACCGTCAGAGGTACGTAGTAATTAGACTCAAAAAGATAAGTTGAAAGCCCTTTAGGTATGTTTCTTGTCTTCTATTTGGACAGCACGTAGGTATCATTAAACTAAGATACAGTCAAAAATCACCCCTATTATCTACAACATAAACATCAAAACTTGTCACGGATAAACATGTACAAGAAGCGACAGCTACAACATGCTCTTAATATTCTATTGCTTGTTGAATAAATTCAATATTCTTGCAAGCATCGCTTTACACGATGCTGTTTTGCGAATTCTCTTCACGTCTCTGAGCACCTAGTACTTGCACCTTCTGACTTTTAAATCCGTGGCTCGTGGTTCACACTATATCGTCACGTACGATACACATAGGTGCCAGGATTATCTTGTTTGTACCAGATCTTCTAAAGGAGTATGCAAAGCCTTATTTCGGGGAAACGCTCCTTTTGTGAGTAATCCTACTTCAGAGGTTGTGCTTTTATTGCCATGTCTGTTCTGGTTTGCTTTGTGTGAAAACTCAATCATGTTTTTCTGTGAATCGAAGTGCTAAAAATTTGGGAAAATATTCTTTTTTGGAACAAAAAAATTGCCACTGTTCTTTGAAGAAAAAATGTAAAAGAAGTATACTTACATACAATAATGGAACATATAAAGGTGTTTTAAATGAGCTACCTGAAATAAAGCATTATTTCAAGTCAGTTTTAAAACTTATAATGTCTAGCTTTTTTACTCGAATACTCTTATTAGGCGACATACTTCAAGAAACAAGACTTAAAGAGTTAAAAGTAAAAAGAGTGATAAAACATTCTAGTCCTTTAACAATTTCAGGTTATACAAACGGTATTCAAGAACGACTACAAAGTGTAACACTGGTTGTGTGATAGAAACAGAATCAAATATCAATGGAATCAACTGGCCTCTTCTGTAAACCATGTAGATATGTAGTGTAGCTCAAAGTGACAGAGTTGAATTGTATCCTCTATTTCACTTGGATATGTATATACTCCAAGGCCGGACAATGTAATATACTTACATGATATGACAGCTGAACTACAGTAGACAGTACAATTTATATGCACACGCATTCCAAAAGTAATAATGATTTTGTTACAGTCTATTATATAGTATTTACCTAATAAGTATGACATAACAAATATTATGCCTTTTAGGCTTAGTTCAGATGGCAAGCGTTAAGCGCGCGTTGACAACTACATACATTTTATTCACGAGTGCTAAACGCGCATTAACGTGTGAACGCCTGCCTGCGTACGGTCTAACGGTATGTTATTGTAAAGGCATGTTATCAAAACGCGCGGTTAGAGCTTCCTAACCTAGGCTTTAGCTGAACATAGGCTTATTCCCGTAAGCTATAAGTAGTGCACCTTGTAGGTACTTGCCATGGTACTTGCACACTTATTAATAATAAGTGTGCAAGTATATATATATAATAATAAGTTATTATATAGGTAAAATATGCGTATTTAAGATATAGAACACCAGTACGTAACAGGTACAACTTTAAACAAGCGTCCAAGACAAAAAAAATAGTTAAGTATTTTATTTTTTGTATATTTATCGTATTCTCTCTGGAAACTATTACCTGCCCATTATTTCCTTTCAACTTTCAAAGTGTTGAAAATAACTTAAAAGACAATAAAACGCTTTTAACTGATGTTAGTAAATAAAACTTTCCATTATACAATTTAGTCTACATTTCTTTAGAAAATCAAACGACCTACTTAGTAAAAGGAATCCTAGGAAAGCGTGGGACCTTTGTATTGTACCGAGAATTTTATATTGTGACATTTCTATCGATATTTGTAGGACACGTGTGTACACACGCTCTGGTACACCTGTCTAGACTTCCTTTTAGCTAGTTTGTGACCTGTTTTAAAAGAAATACATACAATAACTTCTCCCGGTTTGAGCGAGGCGAGAGGGAGTGCCAGACTTTTACTGATAAAAAATCACTTCATTCGTTTTTTTTTTTTAAGGTGGAAAGTCATCCAATGCCTTCTCCCGGTTTGAGCGAGGCGAGAGGGAGTGCCAGACTTTTACTGATAAAAAATCACTCCTTCCTACTCCTGCTTTTTGAGGCAGAACCCCGTTAGCTAGTCCGCAGCTTCGGACCAGCCATCAGTCCTATTCAGTACTTTTGATGTGATTAGTGGGTGGCGTGGTTAGGTATATCTACATATATAGTAATGATAAATACATGTCATATATTAATATTTCTATATTTTCTCATAAAATCCTGAAATAAAATCAGTGCCACAACGCAGTCCAGCCATTTACTGCCGCACTCACAAATATTTAATGATTACTTAAACTATTCATTAGCTTAGCGAGCGATTAGCAAATTAGTACGGAAAAAAACTGCTAAGAACTACGTTAAGTAACCATTTTCTGAGTACGGCGGTTAGACCTCAAACTTCATACTCAGGAACAAAAAGTTGTTTATCTGAGTCCAACACGAAAGTAAAGAAAAAGCAAATCTCGACTGTAATCTAATTAGGTCTAATATCCTTTGGAACAAGCTGAAGATTGCTGCTTTGTTCAGTAACCAGTCTGGTCTCAGAACTAAGTTTGCTAAAGTTGGGACCTAATTTGTACTTTTGTGATAAAACGTATTGTCCTTGGCGTTAGTGGAACTAAGGCGGTTGGGGGTTGTCGATTTACTTTTGTTTTACATTTACTCTGATTGTGTGTGTTATATTACAAGTTTTTGGAAATAAATTTGTGTTAGAAGTAGTATGTACCTATAGTCTGGTTGATTATTGCATAGCAATTGATTTACTATAGGTAGTGAGTTTTATTCTCGGGTTGAGCAATGTATAATTAGGTAACGATTACTTCCCAGTATTGTTTTTAGGAACAAGGTAGATGATTTTATGTGAAGATATTATGTATTATTACAATATCAAGTTAAAGAAAATTGATGTCACTTTAACCTTTTAATGAAAACGTTCATGAACGTTATTCCTACAGAAGTTTAGGCTACAATCAGTATCAAAGCAGTTTCGGCAATACTGAAATTTCAATTAATTTTCCTTAATGACTGTCCTATAGGTTTTCATCGTCTCAAGTTCCAGAAAATTCTAATTCAAAGGAATAATACTACAATAGCTTGTATTGTACAAACATTTCTATGAATTTCATGTATCCTAGGCCTTTGTTAGGAATAGAAAAAGAATACCAAGTAGTTTCAAGAATGTAAAAGAAACATTTTTTTTTACAGTTGGACACTTTTCACTTGGCCTATAAAATTTCTCTAGTACTTACAAAAGCGAGGAAAATTCAAATAAAAAAGTTACCCATGTCACTCTCCAGCCTCCTAACTGTTTTCATTTCCCAGGCAAAAAATGTACCTTAAAGTCATTCTGTTGCGATTTGAAACAACATAATAAAATTATTATTTTCTTAATAACAATAATAAACAGCTAATAAAATAATAAATAAATATTTATTCATTGTAAATAAAATAGTTAAAGTACATATAAATTCACGCATCGTCACATCGTGTGACCTAAATAATAAAATACATAATTATGTATTTATAGTATGAATAATAAATTATGTAAAAAATTTAGTATTGTTTTAATATGAACCTTCATTGCCTGATGTAAATGAATAAACAAAATAAAAATAAACATCAGAGTAGCAGCGCGACAATCGTCTCCTCTAGCATGGTTTGAAATTAGTCGAGTTCCTTATCAAACAGTTACGTGAGTAAGCCGATAACAAATAATTAAAAATGAAGATCCTAATAAAATCATAGATCTCGCCAAATTAGAATGCCTGTACTAGGAATACTTTATAAATAATTGTTGACATAAGGTAGGCGTAATGAGTTCTGCACTCGTTCAATCAACAAATTATTACAATTGCGCTTTCAATAATCTTCTAAAATAAAGCAGTAAAATAAATATATAGAAATGTAAATGTGAGTTCCAAGTATTTCACTAGAGTTGTACTGGAACTGTGATACGTCGGAACAAAGGAATTGCTAACGAATGTTTGCTATTCTGCACTGTCAACGGAAACTATCGACCTATATATTTATAAGAATGGAACTAACAAAGAAAAGATGTATTATTCTGTGCTTTATAGTTGCATTTAATGAAAAGGAGACCTTGTGACGAATGTTTAAATGCTTTTTAGTTAGGTTTTTGAAAGAAGCAACTAAGGCAGGATAATGTTTGATTGGTAAATAGGAAACTGAATTGTCACTTCCCAATGTCATTGAAAATGACAATAATCCTCTTACTCTTTGAAATTTATGTTCATGAATAGTAAGAAGTGAATTTATTGTCAAACACAGGATACAATTGTTGAAATTTTGTTAGATTAGGATCTAATCTCCTAACTATCTCAAAACAGCAATAATAGTATAAAGAGTACAAATCTATACATATAATAAAATCGTAGAAAAGTGCTGTCTGTACATTGAAAATAAAAATAAAAAAAATAGCAGGGGTTATTGTTATGTCGATGTCGAACCCAAAAATGTAATTAACTTTTTTTTTGTCTGTTTGTCTGTTTGTCTGTTTGTCTGTTCGTCTGTGCGCGCTAATCTCAGAAACGGCTGATCCGAGTTGGATGCGGTTTTCACGAATATATTGTGGGATGCTTAAATTTACATTTAGTGTTTGTTTCATGTCAATCGGTTCATAAATAAAAAAGTTATGTCAAATTAAAGAATCACGTCGAACATTCTATGCTTATACCATTAATCTCCGCAACTATTTGACGGATTTGGTTGAAATTTGGTACAGATGTAGTTTAGAACCTTAGAAAGGACATAGATATATTTTTATTTCAAAAATCAAAAAATAAAAATAAGAAATAAATTATTTATAAATAATTCTATGTCGATCGTTACACGACTTCGGTTCATGTTATTGTTTTAATTTATCGAAAAAAAGTAAATAAATAGTAAAAAGGTATGAAAAAAATAATATCAATATAATAAAACATTTAGTACAAAGAAAATGCTCTAACGGAGTATAGATAATTCTATGTCGATCGTTACACGACTTCGGTTCATGTTATTGTTTTAATTCATCGAAAAAAAGTAAATAAATAGTAAAAAGGTATGAAAAAAATAATATCAATATCAATAATATCAATATAATTAAACTTTTAGTACAAAGAAAATGCCCGAACGGAGTATAAATAAATAATCGAAGTTGTCTTTATCCTCGATAGATGGCGTTGGGATCGAAATAGATCGCGCTATGGTTTCGTTACATTCATGATTATTTGTCTGTAGTGGTCCTGCTGTTTCGTATATTCTAAATTGGTTTCGTTGTATTTGTCAATTAATAAGTTTATTTGTTGGGTTTTCCTGGTTTTTTGGTTAAACTATTTAACGTAGGTTTAGTTTGATATCGATTATTAGTAGTTACTGTAGTTAATTTTTTTAATAAAATTGTAAGTCTAATTTTTTTTTAATTAGATTAGATTTAAGTCGTTTCTTTTAAATTATTTAGTTTAAGCTTGGTTATTATAGCATAGAGGATAGGTTGTAATATAGTTTCTTTTTTAATTGTTATAAATTCGTAATTCGTAGCTTTCTTTAGTTTTAAGTTAGTTTAAGTCCGTTTTTAAACTATTTTTTCAATGCCCTAAGTGAGTATACATCTATTAAATTCAAACGCAGAGCTCATTATGTTGATTTTTGAAGAGTTCTCTGGAATATCTTCCACATCTCATTTTTGAAGAGATCCCGCGAGATCGGGAACTATGTGGTTAAAACCAAAAATTTGCCGGAAGTCACTATTCCACGCGAACGAAGTCGCGGGCAAAAGCTAGTAAAATAATAAAATTGAAACTAATACCAACAATCCATTATTTCAACGCTGACCCGAAAAGCCTGAAACCGTTTAACAAATAGTGAGCGTGAATGATTTTAACTCTGGCAAATAATCGGACTTAAATCAAATGTTATCTTTGACGTATCAGACACAGTCATTACGCTGTGGTAATTTGTTAATTGTAGTTAAGCCTGATTGCACGCTAGAATTAGTATGCATGGTTGGATACTGGCCAGAGTCTTATCTTCGATCTAGAGCTGACCAAACTAGATCGAATCGGTTTGGAGAGACGTCTCAAGATATCGATTACAACTGTGTACTCGATTACAAGATGTGTTGTGACAGCAGAGTGGAAATGTCATTTGTCATTTGTCACCATCCTGTCTCTTTTATACTCCCATAAACATTTAATGGAGACTAAATACGAGAGCTCTCTGATAAATTTGAACCTTCTACACTACTGCCATCTGACCTACCATTGGTCCGTTGAGTCCAAATCAAAGTCAAAATGATTTATTTCCATTAAACCGGGAACGCATTTTGGAACGTTAAATGAAAAATTAAGACCAACTGAAAAGACCAATAGTAGTGGACTATCCGGAGCTATTGGTCTTACTCGATGACAAATTACATTAAAAGGTGATCAAGGACACCAATGGTCTGGACATTTGTACCAAACTAAAAGTGATTAAACATTTCTCGTTAAGTGACCAAATCGTCAAGGTGGAGTTGGAAACAGTGATCATACGGAGTTTGGTTGGTAACGAGTTATATATTATAACTATAGTTGTGTTGGTGTTCTGAGCCTACGCAACGAACGTGGCAGTTTGTTTTAAGAAAATGTATATGGGTATTTAGGTAATAAGAATATGAGAGGTTTAATGATGACTGATGAATGATGTTACATCATGGGACCATTAAGGGTTACATCTATTAAGAGGATCTGGTGCCTCCTTTAAGTGTAGATGGTGGCCACAGGGAAGGTTTTAGTGAGGCAAAATCCCACACTCCCTAGTTTTTTCCCCTTTTGGAGGAAAGCTAGGCCTTTTGAAGGTTTCCCAACCGGCAATATAAAAATAAAATAATATTCAGTCCTGCATAATTTTGAGGAAATAATTATTTTTCACAGTAGTGGACTAAGACTAAGTGGACAAGGAAACTCATTAGGTATATTATAGTAAACTGATGACTAGCATAAAATTAGTAAAGGAAAATATAGAATTTTCTCAAATATCAATATTGAATTTAAGTTGAAATCAATTAATGGTTGTTGTACGTAGACCAAACAAACTTCATTATTTTGATCGTGGGATCGAAAAATAAACTAAAAGGTCAGAGCGTACGGTCGTCGGAAGTTTGAAACAATATCCGGCGCGGATGAAAACAATTTGATTTCATTAGTTTCCAACTATTGCTAGTGATATTCAATGAATTAAACTGTTATATGTGGTTGCGAATTTAGTTTTGTAGTTTGTGTCACCTTTTATTATAACAAAGATAGACAGTTTACATTTTGAAAACAAAGTAAAATAGTACAGATCGAATCGTAAAGAAAAAAAATATAATATTGTAAAAATAAATAACTTTTCTGCCCACATTGGTAATTCCCATGTAAGAACACTAGCAAACAAGTAGCAGCAATCGCGCAATCTGCAAACGCCGGTCTACCAGCTGGCTAATCGTGGATATTGTGGCTAGCCCTCTTATGTAGAGGAGGCCCATATTTAATTATAACGTATTGAATTTTCACGGAATGTTAGAGTTGACTAACACTCAGTCGTATTTTACATTTATCAAACCATATGTTGAACATAACCACAGCAATTTTTACTTCTGTTTTTATACTATAAGTAAACCAGATCACCTGATGGTAAGCAATCGCCGCCACCTAAGGACACCCAAAACACCAGAGGCGTTATAAGTGCGTTGCCGGCCTTTGAAGTTGACTTACATAACGAAACATAACGCAAGCCTTGTTTCGTTGGTCTTTTACATGAGGTTCCAATTTTTATTCACAATAGCACGGGTTTTTACCTGACATCAAGTCAAGTTTAATTTCTATGTGAATAAAGAATATAGGGCAGTGGGTCACCTTTGTATAAGATTGGCGACTAGCCAGAAACTTTGAAAGCGTATAGTGAATAAATCAAAGCCTTCGCGTTAACCTTGTGCGGGATGACATAAAACATTGCTGATTTTTTTCACATTAGACAAAGTTTGGGCATTTAGGATGGATAGACTAGTTTTATATTCGATTCGAACTTACTTTTAATGTTCACGTCTGAGCCGTTTACAAACATTACTCATGATAGCGCAAAGATTCGAAATAGTATTCAGAGATAATAATTATTGTGAGATATCGTGGACGAGTCGATGTTCTCCCACGCCGCTAAGGAGAAAGTGCCAGCCCAGTGTGGCTTGAAACTAGTAGAGCTTGTCTTAATATTTTACAAGAGTAAATTGGTATATTTTAAAGGTTAGTATCCAGACAAGCCCATTGTCATACCGGTACCTGTATGACTTTATCTTGCTCTTTAGAATTTTATAAGATGCTTGTCTACTATCAAAAATCCTTTGTAACAAATACAAATACAGAATACAAGAGGATAGTAACTAGTACGCATTCATAATTTTGAATAATGTTTCAACGTTTCGCAAAGAGATTTCAACGTTTGAACGTTTCACAAACGACTACACACAAAGTTATACAAAACCATTTTATCATGGTCTCGTTTTGTATGATCTTTTAGTACAGTAAACGTTCAACTTATACTGGTGTTGTATAGTTTGATGTCTAGTCGTGTGTCTATGTTGCAAACTGTAGCCGGACTCAAGTTTTGAGTGACCGCGTACGTTTCATGCAAGAGCCCCCTTTGGTAACCAGTCTTGCATCGAATGTGAGGTTTGATGTCCCTACTTCAATTTGTACGGTGAAGTTCTTTGATGCTGATTTTTTGGGGCTTGTGTATGTAATGTGTGCATGTGTAATATTTGGTAGTACTTAGATATGTTTGAAATTGCGTTATGTTCCCTTTAACGTATGATTAGTCGGAAGGCGTATATCGTAAACCAATATAGTTAAGTGTGGGAGAGCCGTGCTTCGGCACGAATGGGCCGGCTCGACCGGAGTGATACCACGGCCTCACAGAAAACCGACGTGAAACAACGCTTGCGTTGTGTTTCGTTGTGTGAGTGAGGTTACCGGAGGCCCAATTCCCCCTTCCCAATCTTCCCCATCCCCAATCCCGAACAACAACCCTTAAATTCCTAACTCCCAAAAAGCCGGTAACGCACTTGTAAAGCCTCTGGTGTTTCAAGTGTCCATGGGCGGCGGCGATTGCTTACCATCAGGTAATACGTCTGCTCGATTACATTCTATGTCTCATAAAAAAGTTAATTATGTTTCGTAAGGTGTCTTAGACATTAGACTACTGAAGGATGTAATTTTAGTTGGTATTGTTGCTAAACACCCGGCTGGTGGTAACCGATTGGTTGCTGTAACGCCCCAATGGAGGGTTAAGAAGAGCCTTACTTATCATTTTTATATTATTTATATTTTAGCCAGTAAGTTGTAAACTCTACACTATTTTAACAATATTCTGAAGAAGACTTTCTTCAGAACTTCAGAGCTAAGCAAATATAGCTTTTCAATCGTTTATACCTTAAAAAAATAATACCATAACCTCCAATGAAAAATAAACCCAATATCAATGCATTTAATATAATTTTCGCAGCACATCGCGGCACGGTATTGGAATCTCAAGCACCACTAATGTGTAATAATGTAATATGCTAACAGCTAACTCTGAATACAAATTGCTTGCATGTGTGCCGATTCCTGCTGTATTCCTTCAGTGCTATATGTTTTGCTAAATTAGCATTTAATTTTAAATATGTAGGTTTAAGTTTGAAATAAATAAAATTCCTTGTTCTTGGTTGGTTATTTATTTATAATTTGCAATATGCTTGTCTATTTTACGCTTCAAACGTACATGGCAGTTGTTTAATGTTTTACAAAATAAATATCTTATCTTGTAATTGAAAGCCAGAGCGTAGAAATTGAAACTACCACCGTCATCGAGCGAATAAAAAAAAATACATGACTCATAGAAAATTCAAGTGAGGCACGATAGCTCAGTTGCCAGGACACCAGTTATATTTTATTTTACTACTAGCGGACCCGACAGACGTTGTCCTGTCTACACGTCTTTAATTTGAAAATTTTAAACTTTTTTTAATAAGCTAAAACGTTCTGGACCATTTTTATGAAAATTATCATTCAAATGTTATGACAATATCTAACGTCATTATTATTTGACAATACGATGGTAGCGCCGTCTGTTGGATCCAATATAAAAACATTCCAAAATCAAAAACTACTAATAAACTAAAAATTAGTAAAAAAAAACATTGTCCAGCGGACAAAATTGTGAATCTAAACCATTCTCAGATCCTCTTGAACACATACAAAAAATTTCATCAAAATCGGTCCAGTCGTTTAAGAGAAGTTCAGTGACATACACACGTACAGGAGAATTATATATATAAAGATAATACCCTTTAACCCAAAAAAAGGTAGAATTTAAGTGCCTTCGTTTAAAAATAGAAAAATAAACCAAGAACTAAGTTTCTAATTTTAAAATTGTAATCAAATAAGGTTGTTGAATAGTAACAACAATGAAAAACACAATATTAGCTCCTAAAGTAACACAATACATACATGAATAACTTCTAAACATTGAAAACGGACACCATCTATTAAACAAAGGTCGACTTCAATAAGGTTTTACGTCAAATTCCAAACAATACTCTCTCTATACACTGTAATACGAGCCTGAAACCTTTAGTTCGGCTATTGTTTAATAACTATAACTACATCTATCGTACATACGTATAGTTATATACATAGTTACAGTTGCCATAAGTTACACAGAGGGATGGAATTTCTATAACGTGGGATGAGGGTCGTCAAGACAACCAGATACGCAATCCGGGGTGTATTTTTAGTAGAGTACGTATTACGGGTAGTTACTGGGTGGATGTTATGACCTGACACAACGCTTGCGTTGTGTTTCGTCGTGTCAATGTGGTTACCAGAGGCCCAATTACCCTCTTCCCAATTTTCTCAAGCCACGATTCTCCAACAATAATTAAATGGCCAAAAGGTGTTTCGGGTGTCCATGGGCGGCGGCGATTGCTTATCATCAGCTGACCCATTTACTAGTTTACCGGCTTATACTATAAAAAAATATCTGAAGCGGAGACGAAAAGAAATGTCTTTCAGCTAGCGTGCCTTCATTGAATCTGTGGTGGTTAGAGCAGTTGTCAATCACGAGACCTAGCGCGCCTAACGAGCTAATTAATTTTTAATCATAAAATAATTCAAAATTCCCTATAACATGTGGCGTAGTAAATAACTTATTATCTTTATATTCAAGGCTTAGTGTTGGCAGTCATAAATAAATAAATGAGAGAACCATGAGCAAAATATTGTGGCGACACGCGTCACGTTTCGTAGTTGACATTAATCGTATATATATTTTCATCGTAATTCAAACTGTGCTTGGATAAATAATGTACTCTGTCTGCTAGACACTTGGTATCGTACAGATCACATAAATAAAAATAAATAGAAATTGTTTTCTTTGCAGTTTAGTTGTGAGGTATATTTTATTTTATTCTGGTCTTGAACGGTTATTTTTTTCTATTAGCTTAGTTATGAGTTGGTTATCGATTATAGCAATATTTGATATTTTTTCCACAAAATTGCGCTGGTGAAATATGTAATTTACCTCTTTGATTTCAGAAATAGAAAACAAAAGTAATTAAAAAAGAAGACAAAAGTAGTTTGGATTTCAGATTAGTCAGTAACCTCTCTTAAAATTTAATTTCTTCGTAAATCTCATCAATCTTAGTCTATCCTTAAATATTATGAATTAATTTCATATTATGCATGACAATTTGATTTAAATTTCTTATTGTTTTGCTTCAGTCAGCTGACAAAAACGTCTTGTTTTCGAGCCTAAGCTAAACTTATTAAGCCGTAGCAAAAAAATCAAGTTAAGCATAAAACATGAATGTCAGATGCAGGAGAGTCTGGCACCTTTTTTTAAGAGCATGACAGACCGTGTTTTTGATGTCGACAAAAAATTTGTAGTTATGTTAAAATATGTTAATGAATTGCTAATTTAAAGTGATGTTAGGAGCAGTTATTTGTTTTCAATAGTGTTTAGGGATTCGTGTAGAAGGGTGTATGATAAAGCAATAAAATGTTGAGAATTCCGAAAAAAGCAGGAACTTTTGCTGACATAGAAGTTGAACATTTAATCAGTTTTCTTAGATTTTTATGTTTTTGATAATTTTTCATTTTCATTTTGACAGTTTTGATAGTTTTGATATAAGTATTATGTAAATATTGTACTGAAAAATAATAAAATATAGTCCCATATCTATACCATAATCATTGACAAATTAGACTATTTTTACTTTAAGAAATTTTAGGTAACGTTAACATATTAGGTAAATCTCGAGCTAAATATAACAATTTCAATATTAATTAGACTTAAATTAATCCATTGTAGAGGCGGACAGGTAATTGATTGATATCTGAGTTCTTGTAACGTGTAATCAAATATTTTATATTCAATATCGTTTTGATATTAGTGAAGGAGTTATATTTAGGTAACTATTGTACAGGAAAAATGGTTTAGGTGTGTGAATTTTAATATCATATTCATTAAGTACATTTAATAAACCGGGATTTTTTTTTCGTTACATTGGGCTTTTTTCGGCATTTTTCGAAAGTTTCTCAGTAGTAGCACGTAGTCTAGAATTGTGCCCAGTATAGTATACTGGACATATACATGGGACGTATAACATAAATGGTAAAAAATGGGTGTACATTTTACAGTGGCATTAAGTGCCGTAATGTACCGGTGCAGCTCTGCCTACCCTTTTGTAGAGAAAAGGCGTGACGTTGCGTACAACTCAATATACTTCAAAAAATCTCAATAATACAGATAGTATCAGACCACTTCAAAAATGTTTAATATAGTCGCATTATTAAGATATATCGCTTCGCTTTTCACCAAAAAATAAGCTATTCAGTAGGCTTTTATACGCTCAAAATTAATAAATACCAGTCTAGACTAGACTAGTAAGCCCGCATTCTCATTCTGTAGTCCCTCAATAATTTCGTATCAAAAAATGCCCACACATAATACGAAGACGATTAAGATAAATTGCAAATAAATCTGACCATTCAAAAAGTTCATTTTTATAAATCTGGGGATTGAGGATTGACATAGCGAGGTTGGTGATCGAGGCATTGCTCCGATAAGCAGTACCCTTTCAAAGTTATACGGTCCTAGTACTTACTTTAAAGTATAGTATTGTTAGATAGATTCAATATATTTACTTTATTTAGACATACGCAATTTTGAGAATACACAAACAGATGTGAGGGTAATAGTTTTCTGGAATTGCAAACGTTCATAGGCTTGATGCCTCCTTACGAAAAGAGGCTTTTGGTCAGAAGTAGGCCACTTATAGGCTGTTTATGTATGACGTGAAGTGATAATAATAAAACACCATCATTAATTAGTAATTAAAACACATCAATGATAAGGAAATGTACATCAAAATGTTTAATTTTCGAAATTATATGGGGTTTTTGGACCTCATACCATAAAAGTTTTCACATTAACACTATTCATGGTTTTAACCTTAAACGTAACACATATTTTTATGAGTCATTAAACTAAACTAAGCAACCCAATTAACCCGGTTTCATGTTCGTCATATTTAATGTCTCGTTAGATCCCATTTTATTAAGACTTTGGTCAAAAGGTCGTACAGTTGATTCATAATTCATAAGTCTGGAAAAGAGATTACGTCCTAACTTATAGTTTCAGAGAGCTAAGCTGTGAGAAAAATTGCATAGCTTAATCTTAATTCATACATACTCGTACTTCTATCCGAACTCCTGTATAGTCATTACAATTTTCAACAGACTTACAAAGGAAAAGAAGGGGTCTCTTAATGGTTTATGACCTGTATGCGAATATCACGCGATTGGCTCAACCGATTTTGATGCGGATTTCATTTACTTTTGTTACACTTAAGAGCAGCTTACATTAAAAACTTAAGAAAAAAAGTAGGTTGTAGTCGGACGTTAATAAAAAGTTATTACATGGTTTATTTTCTCGATTCAGCAGTTGTTAAACTAGTTAATGTATTTCAAGTTTTTACCATGCTTTAAGGAAATTATTACAGTAGTATAAGTTTATGAAGGATACTGACAAAATTGTAGCTAAGAAAAATCCTTACAAGACCACATCTCATACATTTTCTTATTATTGCTATGCAAGAGCCAACTTCTATGATATGACTAGCCTGGTAAAATAGACTTTAAAGATTGCAGCTTAGAATTTCATATCACAAATTGCATTTTAAACTTTCCATAGATGAATGGCCTTGGTTCAATCTTGTTCAGTTTCCCATTTCCTTATAGAGAACATCGATTTTATGTATTCTATGTAATCCTGGCATTGTTATCGTACATAATGCGATGTGGCGATGTCGTTACATAATAATAAACCGCTTGCTTAGCTCTCGATCAATATTGTTTACTGAATTATAGGAACATCTCGTGTAGAAAATGTTAAGTATCTAGTTTTAGTGGTTTTTGTGTTTTGTAGATCATATTTAGTTCTTAAGAGGGTTAATAAAGATTGATTTGATGATCTCTTGTCGTGCCACTGAATACGTATATATTGATGATTTAACGCGTTAACTGCCACTTCAAAAATTTTCTAACGGCAGTCAAATGATAAAATCAGTGTAGTTCCACATATACTTTGTTGTTTTAAACAGCCCTATATTATGCCAGTAGCTAATTCATAATTAAAATATGAAGGCAATTGTTCTACTTAACGGTGTAAAATTTGAAGACCAGTATTTTTAATCAAACTGCCAGTTTTTCCAAAGTAAACACAGAATTTTATGCTATTACTAAAATTTAAGCTCGTTCAAACATCCATAACTCAGATGTACGTCAAAGACTGCTTAAAATTCTATACACATAGTAAAGTACGACGGCAGAGTAGACTCTTGTCGAGAACGGAAGAAACACAATCAGGCACACCTAATTTAACGTGCCCTAATACGATGAATATTCCAGCCAAGTTTGAAGAACCAGGAAAATATTCAAATAGGAATGCAGGGGTGAACTCATGGCAGTTCTTGATATGGTGTTTCATTTCCTATTTATTTGTATTTTGCTTATATGGGTATTGATGTTTCAGAATTACATATTAATAATTATTTATGCAGATGAAGTTCATATCAAAGCATGTTTATTAATGCAGAAGTTGAAAGATGAGTCAGTAATACTGTACGGAAAAGTGACCTAGAGGTTGTAATTGTACTCCGGAGCTGCGGACAACGTAACAGGTCACTGGGGCTTGTGCTCAAAGCAGGAGAAGAAACAGGGTGGTTTTTAGTCATTAAGAGTCTGACACTCCTTCTTGCGTCACCCAAGGCGAGAGAAGATTAGATGATTTTTCCCCCTCACAAAAAAAAACATTGTTATTTTTAAAACGTTGTATATACCGTTTCATTGAAAATATAATGTGTTGCTACTTAGCAACACAATTCAAACTTTCGAATGTGACGTATCCACCATATCTATCAAATTTCAACATTGTTGATAATGGAAGAGGTTACCAATTCGGTTTTTCAAACGAATCACAAAGCCTTTCTCTTTCAATCCATATTTCTTAAACAATAATAAAACACAAACAGTAGCAAAGCGTCTCCTTTTACAAACAAGACATGTATACGTATTGAAGTTAGGCTTTGCGTAGTTTCTATTTGCCTTTTCAGATATATATGTGGTTGGAACGCATAAAAGCCTATACGGAGTCAAAGTAAACATTCGTTAGAGTTCTCTGTGTCATCTTTGGTAAACGTGACCGGCATAGCCTATGTAGAAGTTTGAAGAGAAATGGGAACAGTTCTTTTGGTTGGCAATGTATGGATGGTAGGATTTGATTGAAGACTCTTTGATCGTGTGTTCTGGAGGGGTTATAAATATTCTCTAGGCTTAGTGGCGAGTCTTACTGAAATGACCTTTGTTAGGCATAGGGTTGTGAATTGGAGAACAGTATTAATAGGCAATTCTAAGGAGTTACATAATAAGTTAGTCACTAATAGTCATGGTGGCCCGGAGGTTTAAGACGCCCGCTCCTCATGCATGGGGAAACCTACCAACAGCAAGTACCAATATGACTTTTTCCGAGTTTTATGTACTTACTAAGATTATTTAGACACCACTGACAAACGGGGAAAAAACATCATGAGGAAATCTGGGCTTGTAATTTCTAATATAATAACTTCTAAAGACTTTCAGCAGTCAGTGGTGGTCACATATAGGCTGTTGATGTGACATTTTAAGTTGTGTTGACTAAAGGAGATGGCTAAATGACTGACCCAGGCATAATAACAAGAATACGAATTTCACGCTAACCCGTATCATTTAAATATTCACTTATGAATTATTTTGTGTTTAACTAATTCTTATAACTTGGTGAACAAAAATTAACAAAAAATAAGTTTCATAATTGATTTTTTTCTGTTGTGGTTTGACATGACAACACGGAAGAAGGTACTGCAAGCTATTATTAGGACATTAGTTTCCCCGAAAATCAAATCGAAATAATTAAACGAACATCCATTTTTAATAACGGTAATATAATGACTTTTTTCTGAAACCAAATAATTGTAAATGTTTTGATCGACACAAAATATATATTTTGTATAAGATTGCACAATCTTACTATATATTTTGTGTCTGTCCTTGGTTACTTTGGGTTCATTATCTAGTATAAGCAGAATTGTTTACCTATCTACCTCATATATAAATAACTTTCGGCTCAGGTACATCAAAACGCCTTGGTAAAAGTTCACAGCAATGTGACAGTTTGAAGTTTTTGTAACGTTGTTTGACGTAGGAGCGCTACTTTATTTTCAGGATTGCGCAGATATGCCAAGTTTCTGGTCCTTCTTAACTATAAAATATCAATTTTTAATTATGCGGCTTTATTTATTGCTAGGTACCATATTTATACAATATTTATTTGTACGGGTTACGACGTCCATACTTTGGTTTAGCCATGTCCTTTGGCAGGCTTTAGACTGTTAACTAGGACTATTACAATAATTAGTTAGGATTTTTTATGATTTACACGTTCTATTCCCTTTATTTTTAAGATTTAGAAGACTTTGATCTTAAACTGAAGATAAAGTTTAAATCAGATTAGTCTGGTCATTAATTCTGGACAGTAAGTGATGAATGTGCCGCTAATATTATTTTTCTTCTTTATAAAAAATACCTTTGTGCTTTTACTCAAAAATTTTAGTTTTGAGAAGGTTTTAAATCTCTCATGTTTTATTGTTCACGCTAACCAACATCTTGAAAGTTTCTCACCATTAATAACGTAACACCACGTCTATTACAAAGCAAAAAGGTTCATAGAAATTCTTAAAAGAGTTACACTGCAATATTAGGTATTTAGAATAATAATGAAAAAAAAAACATTTATCATAATTTTCTAGCCGACCAGGGTTTTTGTAAAGAAGTACACTCATTGTAGGTTTTTACTTCCATAATACTGTTGTTCGGTATGTCGTATAAGATGTCCAATAAAGATAGAAGAAAATAAATAAACAAAACAATCCAACACCAAAACATAAGCTAGCTTAGAATATAAGCGTAACTCATAGTCGCTACACCAGATTGCATATAAAGCGGGTCACAATTTACAAGCGAGCTGGCATAACAATAAACACTGAACCTGAAACAACATTTTTGTTCCAAATTTAGCTTCAGAACAGAGACAGTTATATGCACTGTAGCATACAAAGTCGAGGCGAAGACTTGTTGCACTGCGAACGCAGTCAAAATGCAAAATGTTAGTCTAAATTGCACAGGTAACTGGCTACGTAAGGAATAATTCAAAAGATGCAACACACTTGTTCTCAGAAATTCCAATAAATTTATTCCCCCATTCGATATTGAAATATTGTGTCTTGTACTGCAACTACGGCCAATTTAAAGTTTTGAATAAGTAGCGAGTTCCTTGAATAATTTGTATGGTCGAGCGAGGCTTACATATTGCTGAAATTGCTCGTATTGCTATCGGTGTTTGTATTGAGAAAGTTGAATATGGACAAGATGAAGTAAATTTTACGAAGTGAATTTGTAAAACTAAGGAATACTGGTAAACTTTACAGGGACTTTATAAGATTTTAGTGATTAGAATTCGAAATTTTCAAAGAGGTGAAGTAAGTGGTGGGTGTTGAGTTTATTATTGACAACATCTATGAGTATTTAAGAATAGTTGTTGCTATTTGAGTTGTATCTACAAGAATTTACATCGCATTAGATCACGACTAAATGTGGAGCAGCCATGCTTCGGCACGAATGGGCTGGCTCGGCAGGAGTGATACCACGACCTCACACAAAACCGGCGTAAAACAGCGTTTGCGTTGTGTTTCGTTGTGTGAGTGTGGTTACCGGAGGCCCAATTACCACCCTTCCCAACCCCGATTCCCCAACATACCTTCAATTCCTAATCCATGCATCCAATGTAGAAAAAAGTTATAATTTCTGTGATTAGAAGGAGGAAATATTCAAACTTAATATACGGCAGGTTTTATAAAAAATTGAAATCATTTCACTTTATAGTTTCAACTAATGAACAATGGCTCAAAGTTTGGCTCTTCATGGTATCAGGTTTTCTTCATTCCATACCTTCTCAACTAACTGCTGACAGTTTTCCAACTTTAACGGGAAACTTCCTTAATTTCTTGTCTTTCTCGTAAGTTTGTCTTACTTATTCCGCTGTACAATTTATTCAGTTGAAATTCGGAGTCACATTTTCATATTTTTTTGAACGATTCTTATAGCTAGCTGGTTTTAAATTGAATGTAACGTTTTTAAGTTTGGTAACAGATCTGTATTAGCTATTTTACAGGAATTAAATAAGATTAAAATATGAGTGACAGTAGTAGTCGCTTAAAATATTACCATATTTTCGTGTAATATGTTAAGAACAATGTTAAACACCCTTGTTAAAAGCGTTACGAAGGCTTAAAAAACTAAATCATTTCATTCAACTAAATTATTTTCCTTCTAACCACAGGTAAGAAAGATTTTTTTTATTGATTATTTTACTTCCACACAGGTAAGAATTTTATAAACTAAGAACAACAAAACCGTTGCAATAGTTTAACTGTGGGGTCGATAAGTCTCTAAACACATATTATAATTAAGTAAAGATCATATATTTAAATACACAGTAACTTCATCAATATTCACGACTACTGCAGCAACCACTTAGAACGAACTGCAAACAATCATAATATCTTGTTTCCTTTATCAATCATCTGGGTTTGACGTGACAAATTTACCTCCCCTCAAGGGTTGATGTCTAATGTATGTAAGCGCGTGTCAGAGATATGCCAATGTCACTTGCAGCCTCGTAACATGGGTTTTGGGCTCAACCAGACGCGATAGTTTTAGTGTTGGCGATTAATGTCGACGATTTTGTGTTATTATTATGATGTTTTGTTATACACAGAAATTCATTTATTTAAAGAAATGTATTTTTATACCATTTAATAAATTATCCATTTTTATATGTATCGTGAGATCTGTGCAGTTATTTTGATCATTGTTTACTTTGTTAATGATAAAAGCAAGTTTCGGTAGATTTAAGTACAGGTATAGCATAAGCGTTTCACATAAACAGCTCGTGGCAAGGCCCTGTTGGACTCACTCTTCCACAAACAAAGGATTGTCATATAAAAATAGGTTGTTAAAAAGGCTGCTGTTCAGTCTCTTTCAAATGTGTAGTCGGGTGAATCTTCAAAAATCTTTATTTTTTATGTAACAAATCATTAATCTCCTGCTTTACGCATCATGGTAACCTATTATCATCCTTATTTTTATCGGATTGGTTGAGAGCAGTGTCACAGCTTAATTTATTGAAACTAAATTTTGCGTATGCAGGAATGTTAACTTTTACTTGAGGATAATGACGTCGTTAACTATTTGTGATTATTTTTTTTGAGAGTCACTAGTTTTTACTTGCGACAGTATTGAATATTTAAAGGACTAGAAAAATAAATCGTCAGTCACCATCACCAAAATAATCGTATCTATTAAAGTTCTTAGATATCTATGACAAATGATAATTATTACTCTATGTATAATATGTAGTTCCCAAACGTATATTATGTAGTTTGATTTAGACCAATTGTCATTGTGGTTTACTGTTGGAGTGATGTTCGATTTGCGAGCGTGCGGTTTGTACTCAATGGTTATTACCGTGAATGGGTTTATTATCCTTGGATTAAAGCGATAATCGAGGCTTGTGTTACAATATAGTTATTACGTTTATAATAGGAAAGGATTGTAACAATGTCTTCTTATCTTTAAGTCACATAATAAATATTCCTTCGTAACACAAAATGCTAGTTTTATTTAGTCTCTTTATGGTATAAGCCGGTAAATGAAGACGACACCCAAAACACCAAAGGCGTTACATGTGTGTTACCGACCTTTTGAGGGTTTAAGAATTACTAGAGAATTTAAGGATTGTTGGGGAATCGGGGATTTTGAAGATTGAGAATGGTGGTAATCGGGCCTCCGGTAACCTCAACTTACAAGCGTTGTTTCACGTCTGTTTATATTTTCAGTAAGGCTGTGATATTACTCCGGTCGAGCTGGCCTGTTAGTGCCAAAGCATGGCTCTCCCAAACTTAGTCTTGTATATTGCAACCCTCAAAATATAACCAAACAGTTGAACTGTATAGATATATTATATTACCAATGCAATATTATCATACGGACAATAATAACATACTCAATTGCATTTACTGTAAATCTTCAAACAACAAAACCATTTCAATATTTTTACTACAAATGGTAGGAGTATTTCGTTCGTTACTGAAACAATGTTACCATTTATACCCCAGCAGTTATTTTAAGCAATGGAATTGTGTACACGCTTTTGTTGTTTCGTTTAAAATTCGACTTAAATTATGCTGTTGTAAAATTAAGATGGTTGCAGATAGCCTTATAACCAAGTTGCGTATGTTACATAATATTTCGTCGAGGAAATCCACTGTTTCTATATTATAATAATAAATAATAAAGCTAAGCAAATAAAATTTCAGCGAATATATTGTAGTATACTCATAATTGTATAACAAAGTGAAATATTTAATTCCGTTAATTTATTCTTGAGCTTTGAGCGTGGTTTATATGGACTGTGAATCGTAAAATAGAACTTTCCAAGGCTTAATAAGCACGACTTAGGAATCGCTGCACGAACAACTTTCCATATACACGTGTACAACGGACCAAACAAGTTCTTTTTTATGGCCGAAATAAACAAACATGAGCATTATAAAACATACTGGTTTTACAAATTTTTACGTGCTTTCATAACTTCGTAGGTAGAAAAGCTACCATTAAAAAAAGTAGCAGTAGAATACCTACTTACCCTTTTTTGAGGGGAGGAAATCTTCCAATGTCAATTCCCGCTTTGAGCGAGGCGAGAGGAAATGTCAGACTCTTACTGACTACTAACCACAATGTTTCTACTCCTGCTTTTCAAGCCGGCGCCTGGTAACCCGCTAGACAGTCCAGAGCTCCGGGAGTCCAGTCCAGTTCCAGTCTATTTACCTAGCCTTTCTATTGACTACGTAACGAAGAAAGTCTGTCTCTTGAGTAACTAATGAAGTCGGTTAAAAATAACCGTTCACTCACGTACGTATATTGAGAAAAACTCTACTATTTTCGAGTCACAGAAGGACTCTTCCTCATGAGCAGCGTGTGCGGATGCGGGGACGTGGCGCAGTCTAGTTGGTGTTTTACTACTTTCTCTTTTGCGACTTTCTCAGTATACATTTACGTGATTAAACCGATATTTTAAATAAATTTAGTATGTAAATATAACGATAGTTATTTTAAATTAAAAAATATTGTTGTCCCTGTACTAAATCTAAATCTATTATTGTTTTGTATATTGATTAACTAGTCTGACTGTCAGTAACGTCCAAGACCCATTTATAATTTTGCTTCTACCCAAATTATTTGTAGTGAATATTAAGCGTTACTATGGGATCACTCAGGCGCGATTCAGATACGGTGTTAATCAATATATCCACTTAGTTGATAAAATATGCAAACCATTTGAATTGGAAATAGCTATCGTTTGATTAAATACTCTCATCTCTAGCTAATTTTATAAGTGGTAGGAGAGCAAATTGGACTTTATACAAAGATTCTTTGGAATAATGTATTACGTTTTATAAGATTGTGGTTTTCTAGAAGAAGGTTTCAATTAGGTTAGAGATTAGTGGACTGGTAAAGCACCCTAACTGCCGTACTCAGAGTCATTTAATGGTTACTTCAGTCAGTCCTCAGTAATTGTTTCCGGAACAAAATCATTATTAAGGAATAGTTTAAGTAATCATTAAATATCTCCGAGTACGGCAGTTAACGCTTTGTTCTGCGAAGATGTAATAGGTAAGCTGTGAAACTATGTGACCATTTCCACTGATACTACGCTATGTAGCTGTGCAAGTACAGATTGGCTTTAGAAATCAATATCATAAGTGACTTAATTTTACGTACATTAATGTTGATTAAAAACACGACTAGAATACCTACATTGTGTTAAGTAATAAGCAATAATAGACTTTATTTAGATTAACTATAGCTTATGATATTATATAAGCTACTATTATTACTACAATACCTAAGAACAACAATAATATTCTAACTTCCAGCGAATATGTTTCAAAGCAAACAGTGTGTATACTATAAACGATCGGTCATGCGATATCTAATTGTATGCGACGAATGTAGTTTAATTTGCAGTTACTGTCGGTACATAGTTTTCGTGGAATATTAACTTGGTATCTCTGATTTGAATGGAAAACGTGGTTCAATTGTTTGCTCCTGCACGTTTATGGTGGTTATAAATAGTAGACATTGTATTGGACTGAAAGAGTTAACTTGTTGGTCAAGTAGTCGCAAATAAATGGGTCTACGGAGCAAAAGGTCACGGGTTCTATACCATTTTAACTTTAAGTATATTTTTAAACGTTGCTCCTTATAGGAAGTTATTGGATGTTTTTGTTGACAAGGATGTTTTTGTTGACAAACATACAAGTTTAAATACACATCACACCCAAACCCGAAACAAAGATTTGTGGACGACACAAAGAGTTACTCCGTATGGGAATCAAACATGCTACACGTTGCGCGGCAGTTGGTCGCCCAGCCACCGCAGAGCAGTTAATTAATTGTTGGAGAAGTGGTGTTAGCTCTCTGCTAGAACCTTCCTTTTACCAAAACTATGTAGTTTATTTATTTAATTGTTGTTAACTTAAGTTATGTAGATTCCAGTAATAGTCGCTTAGCCTCTAGCCATACTCGGCACTAAACAGATTTCGTACTATGACAGATAAACGAATAATCGAATAACTTTTATAACTCTTTGCCCGGTAGCAGATAAGAATTTTTGTGACTACAATCGGTAACTTAAAGTTACGAACTGCATTGGTTAAAGTTGTTTCGTCTCTGGTATGTCCGAGTCTAACCGAAGGAATTCTACATCTAAACTAGAATGCAAACTACACGCATACTTCGACATGGAACTATTTAAATTTTTAAGATTTTTAGCGTCCAGAAATACCTTTCTATAGATATTAAATAAGCAAGTAATATACCTATTACTTGCTCATTTAATATCTTACTGGCCTGGAGATTCCTCTGGCAAGTTGTGTTAGTTGGTATAGGAATATCTACGGTAGATCGTAATAGATGGTCTAATAGGTCTATAAAAAAACTTTAGTAAAGAAACTCAAGAAAGTATGATTTAAAGTACTAATTTCAATCAGGAACTTTTTCGACGTCGGAATAGAATTATCCTTTAGTCTGTCCCTATATGAGGCTGCGGTGAAAAGACTTGAAATAAAAATAATGTTTAATAGATTGCACACTGCACGCTGTAATGGCAGTGGGCCGGTCACATTTGTTGAAGAACCGATGACCGTTGGGGTAAACGTGTTCTAGAGTGGAGACCGCATCTAGGCCTGCGTAGTATAGGGCGCCCTCCAGCTAAGTGGAGTGACGATATCTGCAAAGTAAGCTAATAGTGGTTGGATGCGTAGAGCTAAAGTTCAGAAGTAGCTCAGTAGCGTGCCATTAGAGAGAGGCCTATGTCCAACAGTGGATGAGAACAGGCTGATAATGATGAATTCAGTGCCGACCTCAACCTAGTGACGACGTTAGGCTAGACTTTGGTTCAATATAGTCCATTTGCCTGATATCAGTCACTATCATCTATTACCCAAAGTTTGTATAGGTAATACTAGATTACTCCCCGTGTAGAGATTAACCCTTGATTAAATAGCTGGCTATACAGACTACGCAATTGATTGAAGTGTACGCTTGGCGTTCGATTTAGAGACATCGCAGCTAAATCCTATTATGACAAAGTCACAATATTAATTGATGGTATCTATTGTTTATTATGATTGATTGTTGCTGCTTCGAGGATCACTGTAATGTATATGACTGGAGATCAAAGTGATGTATCAAGTGGTGTCGAGCTCCAAATATACAGATGTATTATATATACGCTTGAAATAGTGAAATTAAGTGGCTTAGGGCTGTTACCAACCATCCTCAAAACTATATTTAAATCAAGTGTTAGGTACTCTAAGTAACTTAGGTGACGTTAGCGTGAAGGAGTACCTAAACTAAACTTGTAGTGTTTGGTTAGCTTTATTTTTTGAGGGGGTAAATCGTCCAATTACTTAGTCTCCTGCCTGAGTGAGGCGAGAGGGAGTGTCAGACTTTTATTGACTAAAAACTACCCCGTTCCTACTCCTATTCTTCGAACCGGCAACCCCTCAGGTTGTCTGCAGTTCCATAGAAGCAATAAATGCGTTGTTTGGTTACTTTTATGTAAACTTGATATACTTAAAGAAATTATTATGTGTCAAAAATTGAACCAGTCAAAGATTCCTTATCCGGGCTATCTAATATATAAAATTCTCGTGTCACAGTTTTCGTTGCCATACCCTTCCGAAACGGCTGGACCGATTTTGATGAAATTTTTTGTGCTTATCTATGAGAATCGGCCAACATCTATTTTTCATCCCCCTAAATGTTAGGGGTAGTACAACCCATTTTTTTCCAATTTTCCGCGGTTCGGAAGTCGCGGGCAGAAGTTAGTATTTTAATATAATTTTGCAAAATACATCTCAGTTTTAACGTGAGTACAATCTGGTTTACGGTTTCAGTTTCAGTTCAAGTGTTTTGATGTAAGCTTTGCAGATTCTAGGATTTCATTCTAGGAATGCGTACTAGCAGTTCCTAGAATAAATCCTAAAATGTATCTCTTAATGAATGTAACACAAACCGCTTTGCAAGCAACTAAAGTGTGTGGATACAGTTTGGATGTATAGATATAGTTATCCATACCTTTCGGCAAAAAGAGACGGTTTTTGCGATATTAAGTTATATACATCATTCGATGGATAAAAATTAGTTGATCCGAATATGTAGATAACTCAAAATCGCAAACAATCGCTTTAATCTTTCATATTTATGGCGATAAATGAGCTAACCAACTAACACATACTTAAACATTACAAAGCTTATCCCTTCGGGTACCAGTCGTTTCTCAATAAACGAAACATTTTTACCCAGATAAACATTAAGTATTCCACGTTCCATCCTAATCACAAACTAATGAGAAACCACGATGGTATAGTACTTAATATTAGACTGAAGTACGTGCGCCAATCAGGGTAATTGATATACAAATTAGTTAATACGCTCTCAGCATTCATTATAAATTAGCGAACAAGATTGTTTACATAATGTACGCCTAATTATCGTTAGGAGATTGATAACACAGCAGCAACAGCCTTTATGGATACGTTGAATTGAGTGATCGTGGTTTGAGGAAAACTCTTCTCTTTTCTGTTGGCCTTCATTAGAACGTGGTTTTGGGAGCTTTTCCATCAGAGATGTGCTATGTAGCTATGCTGCGAAGTTGTGATCGCTAAGCTGTGAAACTATGTTATTGTTTCCACTGATACTAAGCTGTGCTATGAAGATGTACCGCCACAAAGTAACTGCTGCATCCACAGCTACGTAGCATAGTAGGTGGAAAACCCTTGGAACACCCTTATACGTGGTTTTACAAAGTCTTTTGACATACATATCACACACAGGACTGGATCAAAAATTTGTTCCGTCACGGCAACTAACCCTATATACATACGTTGATATATCAGGATACCCAGCAACTACAGCAACCGTGTACATCGTGGGGAACATTTTGTTAAGATAGGTTTATTTTATATTTATCTGGCCTTTTATTAACTGAATTAAAGATTAGGCTGAATTTTCCTTTTTTTCTTAAAGAAAAGCTACGAATTTTTGATCATAAAAAGTTTATGATACTTACTGTTTTTTCTGAGATCTTTGGTACGACTTAGAGACCTTAAAATAATATGGTATTTAATATAAAAAAGCTATTATCAATGAATACCTATTATTATTACAAATGTCATTTTCTAAAAGTAAGACAAGAAAATGTTGAACAATAAAGTACCTACAGTAACAAAATCCTTTTATACTCATATTATCATTTTGAATCCAAAATATACCAAAGACAGAATAAAGCTCCGACATTTTTGTAATCGCATCTCTACAAGCCTACACACATAAGAGACTTATACAGATAATACGTTCTGTCACCCAGCATATAAAGCTATCCCAAACTGCTAAAATCTTTGATCAATAACCATCGTTATTACTATGTGATAAAGTTGAAAATTCTTTGGAATTGTGTCTATTTAGGGTAGCTCATACTGCTGTTTTCAGAACAATATTCAACTTATCGCCTACGCATTACTTCTCGCTAAAGGTTAGCTACAAATTACATTAACTGGTGACGCAGTGAAGCCATTATTACGGTCTAAATACTGTGTGTGCTATTATTATATACGGGAACTTCCTTCAGATGAGTATCGAAATTAATGAGGTATTATTAGAACAGTGGTTCTGTTATTAGATTGCTGTTTTGTATATTGTACACACAGTCACATATTAAGTTATACATAACTAGAATAAAGTGATCGTTGAATGTGTAGAAAGATTATGAAAAGCGAGACCAATGAAAATTGGTTTTGTTTAGCTTGATATGTAGCCGTGTGTTCTAAGATTTCCTCACGGTTTTACTGACGAATTCTATTCCTGTCTAAATTAATTCTCGTAACGCAGCCTTATAAAAACTTTCCTTGAATAAACGAATGAGATCCATAAATTAATACATAGGCAAATGAGTTTCATTGGGGAAATTAGTAAGTTGTTCACTTTTTAGAGCTATATATTAAAAACTTAAATTATATTATGTCACATTAAACTCTTACTTTGTCGATCGTGCGACGACGTCCAGCCACCGTAAGCACGAGTCTGAAAACGGCTGACCAGAACCAGACCAGTGCATGCGAGGCAAAGAGCCATCAGACGCACCCTGTAAAGAGCTATCAGACCACTACAGATGGGGCCCAGTAGGGCTGATGCCTGATCCGGAGCTGCGGACTACCTAGCAGGTTCATCGAGGCTCCGACTCTTAAAGGAACAGGAGTAGGAACGGGGTGGTTTTTAGTCAGTAAGAGTCTCGCCTCGCAAAAGGTGACAGAAGACAATGGATGATTTTCCCACCTTAAAAAAAGCTGATGATGACGATGATGATTATGGTAAGTTTATATGCACTTAAAAACTGAGTTCTAATGTTTTCAGTACACAAATTCCGATCCGTTAACTTAATAAAATGTTGTTTGTAACTCAATTGTCCTTGCCATTTATATCAAAACGTTTATAACCCAGTTAACAACAGGGTCAGAGTTACGAACAAAAAAACAGATTAATTTTCCCATCAACTTTATAATTCTCTCTCAGTATTTCATCCTTTGGTTGTTTCTAAGTAAGGTACTCAATCAAAATTCCGAACCCATAAATCATCTATAGAAAAAACGACTTAATTTTTAAATTGTTACGCTTTATATTTGGGTCACGACAATAAACCTACTTTTGGAATTTTTATGAGTTTGTCACCGATTCTTTTCTGTTGTTTTGTTTTATTATTTTGTACAAAAATTATTGATATGTTGGATGAATGACTGACTCGTTGGCGAAGTGGTTGCACGTGCGACTGCCGGGCAAGGGGTCTTAGGATCGATTCCCGGATCGGGCCAAGTATTGCTAGGCTTTTTTCGGTTTTTGCGGTCACAGTCTGAAAATGTGCCCGGTATATGGCAATAAGCTCATCCCCTATTACACTGGACTTACAACATGTGAAAAGTGGGTGTACATTGTACAATGCTTTTACGAGCCATAATGTGCACCTCTGTCTGCCGCTTCAGGGATAAAAGGTACGACGAAAACAAAAGTTGGATGAAGTAATACATAAAATGTCGGATGCAATACATATGTTTACTACACACTACTACATAATATTGTAGTATTTCATAAACTTTCATGACTTGTATCAAATCAACGGTATTTAAAAAATTATGCAACTCGATATTCAGATTGATTACATTTTTCATATTTAAGAAACAATCAAATCAATATAATTTATATATTCTTCAGCTCCTACAGCGAGAGAGTTAAAAGTAAATCAGAAATAAGCACTCAATTCGGAGAAATAAAAAGAATTTATTGGGGCAATTAAAACTAGCGTTGAAATCCAGTAGTTAACATGTCGTTAAAGAAAATAAATGTTTCGTTGAGTTACAAATAAGTGCAATTGCAATTTTTCCCCAAAACACCAATTGGAATAATGTATCTAGTAACACGTGCAATTTATTAAACTATTTGTTTGTATTGGCTAAAAAAAATAAGGTTAACAAAAATGTTATTAAACTGGCGAGTAATATGTATTTTTCTACAGCACAGGGTCAGTCAACATTGCAGTTATTCCATTTATCGAGACATTTTTAATCAATATTTTATTATTAGTTTCGTGAGACATACTCAATTAATTATTATGGGCGACAATCGTCGTGTCGTGTGTCGCTCAAGAATATGAGCCTCTAGCATGGCTTCAAACTAGTCGAGTTCCTCGTCAAACAGTTACGTGAGTAAACCGATAACATAATCATTCATTTTTAATCCATTGTGGTTGAAATCAATTGCTGAAATTGATCAGCAATTAGAGCAAAAAATTATTTCCAATATGAAAAAGAACATTTAAAAATTATAAATTATGTTATATTTCATACGGAATTGAGGTTACTAGTTCCCCAAACTGTAACATGAATCCTCGAATTAGGAATTCTAGAATTCAAATACGAAAATTCTTCATTTCCATTTTCGTCCCTACTGCATATGCACTGTCTACCCAGTAATACATCAACTAATTTAGCTCATGTCAGTTATACAAAATTATGGCGTCCATTCAACACCGCCTGCAGATGGCATAGCGGCTTGACGTTGCCTACTCATTCGCCTAGAAATTAATTCTAGCAGAATTAATTTCGAGCACCTTTACCACTTTATAGGTAACAGTTTGTTCTTATTACGGACCCACAATGGTTATAACAGCATCTCAGACGAAATTAAAGCGGTCTTATTGTTGTGAACTTCTATTTTATTTTGTGAATGACTTTGTTGAAAAATTACTGGGCAGCTTGTTGTTAGTGTTGGGTTCGCTTAATTATGGCTGTCATCTTGCTGTCTAGGATTATAATAGTATGTATCTAACCTTAGTATAGTCGTAGCATCTATATAGTCTAGGTAATTAAGATGATTATTGAATAGTAGTTTCAATATTAATGTAATAATACGAAATTAATATAATTTTGTAGCAATAATTAACCTAGGTATACGAGTATATTGTTTTTGATAACCAAACTCTAAACACTAGGTAAAGTCGTAATAAAAAATGATATGGGATAAAAAATGATATAATTCTTATAATATCGATGTGGAAGCTAAGGTCCATAATTACAATACTTTTTTTTTGAGGGGGGAAATACATCCAATGACTTCTCGTGCCTTGGGCGAGGCGAGAGACAGTATCAGACTCTTACTGACTAAAAACCACCCCGTTCTTACTCCTGCTCTTAGAAACCAGAGCCCCGGTAAACCCGCTAGTAATTCGCAGGTCTGGAATAATTAGGCTGACACATTAATAGAAAATTTAATCCTACTATAGCCTACATAATATTTAGTTCAATACAAGCTCAAGCACTATTATTGTGCACGTTTAATAAACTAAAGGTCGAAATCAAATCGCGTAGTCTGCGTCGTAGATTCAATAATTAATTTAAAGCCTGAGTCAAGGGGACGATCAATCGTGTCTCGCGAGATTATGAAATCAAGAAGATGATGATAAATTTATAAAGAAGCTTCCCTCGCGAAAACTATTTAATACTTTAAACAAAGATTTCATATAAGTTTAGGGGATTTTTTATAATATTTTTCATTTTAGAGCCCACATTAATTAGGTACATCGATTAGTAAAGTATGTAGGCACAATACGCTTTTCGAAACTCATCAGTCAGCCTAACCAAATCCGTACGATAGATTACAAGTCCGGGAAATGCGATAGAATGGCAGGCGATTAATTAGGGTGCTAATTGATCGTCCCACAAATCCGTTCCCATATGAAATTAGAATGCCTGTGCTCATAATACAATTTGCGATTATAAAATAAGCTGTTCTTTACATGTTAACAAAAGGAATTTCTAATATGAAAGTAAAGTGGGTTAACAAGAGTAAATCTCATTTGGTTAAAGGGTCAGGCTTGGAACAACAGTGAGATCCAACGGATTTTCATTATTTTATGAGGGAATTAAATCTGTGCCGTATAAACTTTAGTGTTTTAACTGAGAACTTAACGAGGTAACCTAAAAATAATACGCGTAGTAATAACATGAATCCTTTAAAACTATTTCTAAAGGTAAATATGAGGTTTAAATCAAACCTAAACAAACATTTAAAGGTTACCTACACAGAATGTGCTCGGACACAATGGAATAACAATTCTCAGTAGCTTTTGTACCCCACTGTAATAGTACAATAAGATTCATTAAAATATTAGTGTACCTAATTTTTGCCCGTACAGTCTACAGATTTGAATGACCTTGGTAATTAATGTAGGCTTCGTTATATTTAAGGTCTTTATGTACGATCATCATCATCAACCTATTAGTGTGGCAAAAGACCTTTTCTGACACGGAGAAGGTTTGAGCATTAATGACCACGCTCGCTCGGGTTGGCGATTTAAAACTTTTTTTTAAAAAAAAAACGTTGCCCACCCTAGGATTTTCTCCTGTGTCGTGGGTGCGTTTACAAACATACAAGTTCACATACACATGACACCCAGACCCGAAACGACAATTTGTGGATCACACAAAGAGTTGCTCCGTGCGGGAATCGAACCCGCTACCCGTTGCGCGGCAGCCAGTTGCCCAGCCACCGCACCAACCGTGCAGTCAAATATATTTAGAAATTATTATTTATAATTAGAAATTATGTCTTTATGTCCAGCAAATAAAAATATAGTTTTTTTTTCTTTTGTGTTTTTGGTATGTAATTATTAGTTGAAGTAGTCCCGTTCCATTGAATCGTTACTGAGAACTCAGTTTTATGCGAACTGTGATGAGACTATGTATCTAAAAACTCTAACCCGAAAGCTTGATAAATCTTTAAGGTCCCTTGATAAACAAAGCAATTGGTTGATAAAATCAGATACATAATAAACTGAACATAATTTATTTTATAGAAGAAACTCCATTTTTCGATCGCAAAGTAATTTTGTTCAATACATCTCGTTGACCCCATAACTTACTCAAACACAGCTTATTATAACCGAACAACGACAAAAATATTTTCCTTCCATTCCCATCCCTTAAAAAATCCAATAATGTAACCACTTACACGTTTCTTGTCGCAAACATTGTTTCAATTTCGTTGGCACACCTCTAACATGAGATGTGGTACAAACTTTAACATTACAAATGTGTTTAGGCATGTGCCGTGTTTAGAATCACAGGTATAAATAATGGGTATAACACATTATATTAGATAACAGTTGTTCTCACGGTTATAAATAACAGGTACCACGTACATATAAAGACAACGGATTTGCGTGATAAGGCCGCCCATTGTATAAATCTAACATGAAATGTGCTACAAACTTTAACATTACAAATGTGATTAGAATTACCGGTATAACGTAAGTAAGTAAGTAACGGGTATAACACAAATATTAGATAACAATTGTTCTCACGGTTATAAATAACAGGTATCACGTAGACGTAGATACTAGACAACAGATTTACGTGCTAAGGCCGCTCAGTATACAAAATGTAAGTTTATGTTCTCCAGTATTTCTGTACAGCGTACAAAATAGTACATATAAATAAATAAATATTAGTTGATCTCGTGAAAAATCACAGTCGAAATAACAGTTTGTTATATCATTATCTGTTATCGAAATCAGCAGATTATGTCATAGAGTAGAATTATTGTAATGTTTTCAATACCTACTATAATTTAGTAACAGGTATTATAACAACTGTGATTTTTACATAACAGTAACAGGAAGAACAGGGTGTTACAACCCAACTCTAAGTCTGATATGATACCATACATCGTGCGAGTTATGATAACAGTGTACAAACTCGTACACTGAAAGCAATTTGTCTGTTACATGAATGTTTCTCGAGTTGACAAGGACCCCATTTCATATTCAAACTGAAATGGGCTTCTTGTTTGGTGGACTTCAATTATTTGTGAGCGGATTTGTAATGTACTTTTGTTTTTATAATGGATTTGTAATGATTTTGGGGTAATAGAGTACATTTTTTGTTTGGTACAAGATGTGCGTTATGCGTAAATGAAATAAAATTGGTAGTCTTAATATATTAACTTATATGTATACTATCGCAAGTAGATTTTATCAACCCACTTATCAGTTTACCTTGAATGTATGTATGTATGTTTGTGCGTGATTATTACGCGTTGGACAATAAAGGTTTTCAGCATAGTATTTTTCAGGCTTAGATGGAGATTTAGGGATATTCAGTTTGAAAACCTTTTTGAAAAAAAAATATAGTATGTATGAAAATTTATGTTTGTGCTTGATTATTACTGTATGTTAACAACAAACATAATTCTCGGGTGTATTAAACGAAAAGAAAAACTAATGTGACATTATATTTTTATGAGAACAAATCTTTAAAGAAGACTGTTACGCATCAACAACCCAGAAAAAAATACAAATAATGTTATAAGATAAAATTTTATGTAATATTCATAAAACATAATATTAGACTTTCAGTTTTCAGCATCCCACAAAAACATTTATTTTTCAGCACTGTCTTCAGATCCCGTGTAGAGCCAAGTTTCTTTAGACCTAAATCGATAAGATATTACAGCCATAGCTCGTGCTGCGTAGTTCGTAGCCTGACTTAAAAAAGGGAAAGGTGGTAAAGAAAATTGAAGTCCGTGCGGCCGACCTTACGTCCAAGGTTTGCACGCCTACGAGATTTGTAAAAAAAAAAAAATATAGTGAATGTGAAGGACATCGAACAAAACTTATGACCATATCACACATTTCTTTAATGTGTCTTCCATTTTTCTTAAGTCCATTATTTCTTTAAGAAAACTTTCTTAACTACTTAAGTTATATTAACAACAAACATAATTCTCGGGTGTATTAAACGAAAAGAAAAACTAATGTGACATTATATTTTTATGAGAACAAATCTTTAAAGAAGAACCTAACTAAACCTTCACCTACTAAACTACTGTTACGCTTCTAATTAAAACCTAGAACTAAAATAATTAAATAATGTTATAAGAAAAATAAAATGAATGATTGGGTACTAATATAGCTTACATACCAAATTTCAGTTTTCTAGGACTTCAGGAAGTACCTTAAGAATTTTGTTGATCATCAGTGATGTGAGTGAGTATGTAATATTCATAAAACATAATATTAGACTTTCAGACAAAATTTTGGCAAAAGAAAAGAAATTAGATTTTGTTTTTCTGTATAATAAATTACTTTAGCTGGCTTACTAAGATAAACCGAGATACATATGTTTAGTCCGGATATTGACAGCTTCTAATATTGTTCAAAAGAACCAAATTTTCTTATGGATCCAGAAAAAACAGTGTTTATATAATTTATATAACACTTATAAAAGACATTTGCCCTCTACATCAGTGGCTGGCTGGCTGGTAGGTAATACTAAGGTGTTCATATTAAGATTTATTCTTTGGTAGTAATTAAATCTAATCATTTATTGCATTCATGTGTACGTTTATATGTAGGTACATATGTTGCATTATGATGAACTCAAAAGAAAAAGTTTGATGTAAGAAATATACACATATAGTACATACACTGTTCTAGATATAAATGGAGCTCTATTTTACCTACATACGAGTACGTAGAATGATACCAAGACTTAATTAAAGTCGTCTTAAAATTAACCAACACGTCTTATTTTCTTTATACGTAAGTAACAAGCGTATGCTGCCTTCAAAATATTTCCCTTAACATGGTCGACATCAAAGGAGTAGTCAAATTTTAAATAATTCAGCAACTGTGAAAAGCGAGTGTTCGTTTGCGAGCCAAGAAATAATGAAGCGCATTCCAGCGCTGTCTCCCTTAATGAGTTGTCAAACGTCTGAGCCTCGAGGCTTCGTAGTAAAAACGTAATTTGTATTATAAATCTTATGTTTAATTGAAATTATGGACTGGTGGACCAATTGAAAATTGTTGACTAAGTCTTGTTTATTAAGCTTGTTTCCATCTGATTTTTTTCGTACTTTGTTGTCAATATACAATTATAGCTATCACAAATGTTTTAGATAACTTGCATTTGATAGTTTTCCTTGGTCTCTGATCCGCATAATCAAGTGCTAAGACGACGAAAATAGCCATTTGCATGTACCCATAGTACAACTTTGCTTTACGTTTAAAGTAATCGAAATGAGCGCACATTTGGCGCAGCGCGCTCTGATTGGTCGGCTCAAATAAACCAACCAATCAGCGCGCCGAATGGTACTGATCGACTAAATATTTCGATCACAAAATTCAGTTACCTCGTTTAGGGGAAAAAAACGTACCTATAAGCTACGGTTAGGTGTGACAATTAAAGTTTATATATAAGTTATACTAGCTGTTACCGTTTTCCATCAGACGGACCATCAACTTGTTCGCCATCTTAAAGACATAAAAAGTACAGAGTAACGGGTTTAAGATGCAATAACTTAGCCATAGACTCCTTATGAAGCAGTAAAAGAGAAAGGTTGTAGTGTAAATGCCAGTCCTTTTTAACGCGGTTTTATATTTTACTAACCGCTTTGTTTTCTTGTTATGAGAAGGGTTTGTTGACATTCAGTGGGCATTTGTCGCATTGACATGGGTCGTAACTTTCTCACACCAGATTTATACCTACACTTTTTCCTTTTATTTTTAATGGTAACAATATTCAGTACTGACGCGTACCCACAAAGGATTCCAAGGAACTAAATCACGGCTTTCTATTATATTCACACAGATTTGTTCAACGAAAGATTTACGAACAAAAATACTGCCAAATGCTTGCCAACAAAATTCGCACCCTTCCGGCCAATTCGCAATATTTTAAACAAAAAGAAAAAAAAAACAACGAACATTCTAAAAGATTTGAATGTATTTGTATATTTATATGGACGAAATTATTTTATGATGAAAATTTGCAAGCGGATGCTAACGTAATAAATTTCATGCTCTCATAATTCTGTGGCATGATTTACAGGCTGATTTTCAGCGACACGGTTTCAGCGTTTTTGTACAATATGCCAATTAAACCTCACCCCGTACATTATTTGGCTGGAAGTTATTAAATTGAGACAATTATGACGATGTTTATATTGATTAAAATTATGATGAAAGCTTTTAAAATGTTATACGAGTACTGTGTGATGTTAATTAAGGGCTTCATCGTCGAAGCCTTGAAGTACCTTTATATTATATTGTGTATATTATGATGTTTACCTTAACTTACTTACTTGTGAATATATTAGAGTATAGACATGTTACTCTAATCTTTGTCTATCAATATCGACACATTAAAATCATCAACAGCAACAACATAACACATCAACCACCTATTAGTGTCCACTGCTGACCAAAGCCTGACTCGCACGGAGAGGGTTTGAGCATTAATCACCATGCCTGCTCAATGCGGGTTGGCGATTTAAAACTTATAATTAGAAATTATAAGCCTAGGTTTTCTTATGATGTTTTATATCACCATTAGTCAGTGTGACTAAAAAAATTAAAAAGTACATAGGTATAACTTGGAAAATGTTGCATTGGTACTTGCCGTTGGTAGGTTTTGAACCCACATTCTCATGCACGAGAAGCGGGCGTCTTAAACCTAAGGACCACCACTACATTATAATATTTGTCATTTACCTTTAAATATCCCTTTAATATCACTGCTTATTTCTTAGGTATTCAAGACATATCGAAAAAAAAAAATGTTTTCGTACACTACAAAAGGAAACAGAGTATTTCGATCTCGCTATCACAGGCGTGCCTGCGGCAAGTGTAAATAAATATGTATGCTAACACACCAAAGTCATCAGTTGGAACGAAACGAAAAGAAAGCTTTGCAAATGAGGTCTCGAAGAAGAATAGTTTCAAAGGAATATTTTGCTTTGTCCCGCCTCTATTTCCTATATTTTCTATCGTACGCTTAAAGTTTAATGGTTTGTGCTGGAGATCGATTGCAGCGTCAATATATTTTTATTTTTGCTCACAATTCTCAGTTCGTTTGCTCCCAACTGCGGTCGGAAGAGAGTAAACAAGTTCGGAGTTTGAATCGCTGATATGTTCCCATTGTTACTTTACACAGGGTGCGCGCTCGATCGACTGTGAAAGTCAATCTTACGTTTCATGTGTAACGGTAACCTTTTTAAGTAAATTGTGTAAAAGTGAATATTGGTGCTGATAAAATCACGTTTTATCGGATAGGGTTGAAAATGAAAATGTTTTCGGAAATTTTACGTTGATTTTTTATTCGAATGTTTATTTGGTTTTTTGCCATTTCGTTATTATTGTGTAAAACGTTATATATTTGGTTGATTGTGTTTATTGTTACTTGTGTTGGTATTTTTTTAAAATAAGTATTTTGTCAAATGACTGTTTCAAAACGGATATTACATAGTATCGATATCATACTACACAATATCGAATTACTTTTTTATAAACTTTCTAAATCTTCTGCAAATATTTTTTTATACGCTTGTTAATATCAATAAAATAACGATTTCCCTTAAACAACAATAAGGTAAAATAAAAAACACACTTAAATTGTATACTTATTTATATTGTATAAAGTACATTTTTAAATACAACAACGATTGTGAAAACAAAATGGAAGATAGGAAGTGAATTCTAAAACTAATGGCATTTTCTAAGGTCTACAAACTAGGATGGATAGAATCTAATTTGGGTTGAGTGTTCTACTGAATTGGAGAAGGGATTTGATACATAGTTTCATGTTAGCCTTACAAACTATTTGGGGAATTATTTGAATGTTCTGCAGGGAATACTTTGTGGCTAGTTTCCTTAGTAAACTGATTTAAGTTGGTGAAGATTGTGTTTAGTCAAGTAATATAATATATTATAACATTATGCTTTGAATTGGTTAAAAACCCCGAATTGGACATTGAGATACATATAGTCGAAGTGTGAACACATGTAAGTAGTAAATAAGGAGGTTAAAAATATCAATATGTTAAAGACATTGCACATATAATTCTTTATTTTCATTCACTTAAAAGCCAAAGTAATAGCAGAAACAAATCTCGGCTAGACACAAAATATTTATTGCAGCCTCAGTAAAAAAATACAAACCCATTTGTGTAAGTAGGTATCTCATATTTGTGTTATCAACTTGCTAAGAAAAAGTTCCCCATGGGAAATTAAAATACTCAACCGCGTTAGACGATTTAATAATAAAAAGGCGTGTGTACAACCAGCCATTTTATTTATTGCAATAAGGTGGTATACCTACTGGGAAAATACTTTTGTAAATAAAGAATTTTACCTTTTTATGCTTGCACTGTCAGCGAGTTTTGAAAAATGATATAATTTAATTAGTAAGTGTAACTTACTTAGTAAAAAAGTGTAAGGACTAATACTGCTATCAAAATCATTTCTTTTCCAATTTTTTAGGCCGGTACTAGAGCAAACATCACCTAATAGTATGGTATGGACTTATCGCCCATGGACACCCGAAACACCTTAGGCGTTAGATGTGCGTTGCCGACCTTTTGGGGGTTAGAAATTTAAGGGTTGTTGGGGATTCGGAGGTTGAGAAAGTGGTAATCGGGCCTCCGGTAACTTTAATCACCCAACGAAACACAACGCAAGCGTTGTTTCACGTCGGTTTTCTGTGAGGCCTATTCATGCCGAAGCATGGCTCTTATGTTATTATTATTCAGTTTTTGTAAAGAAATGGATGTAAGTCATATAAGCGATGACATTCATGGTTACATCAACGTCTTGAAGAAATATTTTGATTTTTGATTGTCATAATTTAAAAATAAATGAACTTTTCTGCAATTAAACAAAAATAAAAAGGGACTTTAAATTAGAAGCAATAAGAATGAAATCTCAGCTAGATCTTTATTAGATATGCCTTAGAAACAAACACGTGCTTTCATTTGTATATACCGTACAAAACACGCGGTTGTTCGATTTTAATGCATAAATTAGTGTGGTACGGTTTAAAGTCGTAAATCTTGATGTTACTCGTCCTTGCGATCTTCGTTGTGTAGGAGTATGATGCTCTCACTCGGTGTAGGGGTGTCGAATATTGGAAGATTTTCAACCTCACCTGTAATTTAATACAAAACATTAGTTATTTACATGAAAGAAGTCTATACTGCTAATAATTAGCAACCCTGACAAAGATTTTTATTTAAACATTTCATTTTTGAAGAGATGTGGTTGCATATGGATAAAGAAATCAGAAGAAGTTATAAATAACCAAATAACACTTTGTATTGTAATCTTTTGGTATACTTATAAGTATTAAATAAGGTTGTCCCATTAATTTAATACACAAATACCAAATTATATTCTTTTTCTACTTTTTACAGAATTTTAATCAAAATACTCACTGAGCAAAGAACGTTGTTTAATTTATTTCTAATTGGGCCACATTAGGTAGATAGTTAGAATCGTCGTTTGATAACCACCATTTTTCTACAAAATGTATTGCAAACTTATTAATTCCATTCTTTTGAACTAAAGGTACGTAGGTACCTATACCTATTGCAAAACTGTCAGTAATGCTAAATAAACAATATGAAATGAAGACTAGAATATAGCTGTGTAGTTTATATCCTCAAAAACTTGAGCTACCTAGCTCTTCGAATAAATAAAAAAAAACCATGTCCATCCAACATAATATATCCCTATATTCGTGCGTACATACGTATCTAGATTGTTTGTTAAATAGTAACAATACATAAATAATTGTTCGTTCATTGTCATTCTTGCAGATGCTAAACCATTTAATGCATTCAGCGACGTGTAAACTTTTAATAGTCACATTTTAATAAATGTTTTTTCAATTGGACAATTCCGTTCTCTTATCGGAAATCATCTTTTACCTTGACTTTACGTCACTTATAAATGCTATAGACATTAGTTACATCAACAAGACCAGTACTCTATCATGAGTTGAAGCTATTGCTTCAAACTCATTTGTCGATTATGTATGTGTTGATAGTCGCTAGCGACGACGTATGGCAAATTTTTGTTTCATATGTAACCGGTAGAGGCGTTGTAAAATTTGACATACAAAAAATTTACATCGACAAACACAATAATTGCTTCAAACTCATAGTAGAGGTACAGTTAGTAGAGATACCTCTTTCACATAATGTAGGTACAGGACAGTTTATGAATCTTTCAGCAAAACTATATAATGATTTTGTTAGTCAGACAGAATTAATGTTGCAAGTAGTTAATTTTCTTACCAATTCTGACGATAAAGTTGACGGACTCATCCTCGTCTAGCATAGAGAACACATTTTCTACGGGAATGTACACGTTCTGGGTGTGCTCCAGGAAGTCTGCATCCTTCTCACACTTACAGGGTCGTCTGGAAAAAATGTATAACAATCAAATATTTTAGAATAGAACAGAATAGAATAGTCATTTATTTCTGAGTGTATGGTATACATCGAGAATAATTTAGTCAGTACCTACAGTGCAGTGTTAGTTCAGTGCCTTATCTGTCGCTTGTGAAATATGATTTTCATTTTTTTATAGGATTGAGAGCAAACAAGGTGACCGATCACATGAGTACTTAAGTCATCTGCGCTGCCCACTGCCGACTGGCTTCCCTTCGGATTGCGAACGGAATGGAACAGGCACAATGTTACATTCTAGAACCAGTCACTACCAAACAGATAATTAACGTTTGGATGTTAATTTTCTTTTGCTGCTTTGATGCTGACTCCCACAGACCTAAGGTACACAGTCATGAAAAGGACTCCCACAGACCTAAGAAAAACAATCATGAAAAGGATGAAAACTCCAATAAACCTAAGACTGACTAGCTAGAAAATGTATGAGCGGCATAAATTCGTAATCGAAATATTGATAGCATTTTACACAAGTTACGTTTGTGGAAACTCGATTAACAAGCGAGGCTGCTATCCATGTAACATTGTTTTACAGACACTATAATTAGTGAACTAAACAGCGTACGTTTCAATGTTAATGCGAGTATAACACTTGAAATAACCAACATAAATGTTTACGATTGCATTTGTATACAAACAGCAACTGTTCCGGAACAATTATCCTTTGGCAATATAAATAATTGTTCTGCACTGGAACTAATGGGGAGTATATTCACGTGTACACTCCGTTTCTGGCCGGCATCAAACCGGTTGCAATTATTAGATCTAATTCTATTTCCAGCCTTTGGGATCTGGAGTGTTCTGGAGCATTCTGTGTCGTCTGAGAATACATTTTGGTTTGATTTATTCATATAGGGTTGTGTTTGGTGTTTTTGGTTACTATAAATGATTAACTTGATTTTTAGTCTTGATCTGTTCATTGCAAGGATACTAGTTATTTAGTCCTATTTTTGCTTTTCCTCTATCCTTGCGTTTTGATGATTCTTAAGTTTAAAACACACTTAACGAGCACCGCTCCAACCCAGCAATTAAATTGTCATTAAAATTTGGCGGACAGCGGGTGGCCAGCGTGCGGGCCACGTGCTTACTGCTCGCCGACAGCTAACCGTGCTTGTTAAGTATGCTATGATATTTACTCGTTTAACTTACACAATTTCAAAATGGTTCTTTTCGAGCATACTATAAAATCATGTGTGTAAAATTACCCTATTTATATTTCACAGCAAAAAGTAGTACGAATCCGCAGATAATCTCATAGGGCATAAGGTAATAACAAAATGAAATTTATTTTTTAATTCAACCTACGCAGAATATAAGAAAAATATTGCCTTTATGTTTTATATACTTACAGACCAAGCGATTTATTACTTGTAAGTAAAATTTGTATACAAAAGGATCTTATTTATGCGGCTTGTTGTTAATAAATTGCTTTGGGTGAAAAGGTAGAAAAATTCAAATCTTCTATTTTGGTGTTTTTTATGGAACAGGAGGCCAACAAGTAGATACTCATCGCATCGCATCACCTAATGGTAAGCCAATCTCCGGATGTCCATGGATCAACGGATCCACCCGCAACACCAGAGGAGTCACGGGTGGGTTGCCGGCTTTTAAACAAGGAATACGTTCTTACAATAGAATTTTGGTACTTAGATAGTCTATTTATTTCTTAGTTACATGATTGGAAATAATCTCACTAACCTGTAAACAATCCTTTTGCTCGGTAAGTTTGGCAGGAAAATGTCGACTTCAAAATAAAACTTCTCTGCATGGTCATCATTCACAAGCACAGTCCACATCATTCTTCCTGAAATATAACATAACAAAGTTATTATTAACTTTATTATCTTACTCACAAGTCATAGGATCCTTCTTCGTAGAAGGATGCGTCTCAGACTATGGGGACACCTAATACGTGAACCTTGTGATGATTTGGGTTTTTTTGAAAACATTCCTCCGTGCTAGGATTTTGTCCTGTGTCGAGGGTGCGTTTATAAACATACCAATTCACATACACATGACATAAAGAGTTGTTCCGTTTGGGAATCATACCCGCTACCCATTGCATGACAACTAGTTGCTCAGCCACTAGCGTCTACCGAGCAGTCGATTTGATAACATGCCATCCTCCCCAGAAAATATGGCCTAATTAATCAGTTTTGTTACATTTATGATGATCCGCAAATCGCAAAAAGATAGCATGTAACTCTCTTAGCGACAAATATTTTTTACACTTCTCGACTCTTTATCAAGTACTTTACCGAGTGTAAAAACACGAGAAAGTATTGCATATTATTCTCAGTTACAAAGAAACGAAAACAGAAGACGTCTGGCTTTTCAAAGTACGGTCGCAGTCGTTGAAAAAACAGCTTAGTTTAATTGTGTCTGGAATTACAGATTGGCTGTCTCGACTTCTGTCTTCCCTGGTATTCAGAAAAAGATATAATGTATTTTCCACGTTATTGGCTTTTTTGTAAGCAAAAAATACAACACTTCTTGTCCTGTTTTGTGCGGGATTTTTCCGCAATCACGTCGATTTGAAATGTTTTATTCTATGTGGTAATATTGATATATGTATTGTATTTGATGACTCGTAAGGATTCATAATCTTTGCATACTTTTCAAGCTCCGTAATAAATTTCTCCATAGTTACGGGACTGTTTTATATCAAGTTACGGAATTCACATTCATAATTATAATTTGATCATGGTACAATATTCAGTCGCGTCTTACTCTCACTTACCAATCCATAAAATATTTACTTAATTCACAATGAGATGAAAAAATATCTACATATATTGTGACGGCCCTCAATTGCAAATAAAGGGATGTTTGTTATGTACGAGTATTATATTATATTCTTCTAATATAATTCAAGGATTCTACTACATACACATATTGTATCTAGCCACATATAGCATGTGAGTATCTAGATCAGTTTATACAAACGGATGGAAGTGATTTGCACTGACCCACTTCGATTGTTCCAGATAACTTGATTGGCAATAGTTATCTTGATAACATATATGTGTACATGTTTATCAATCAATTACGCATTTGCGGCATTTATGTTATGACTAATTTAATTACCGACTGCCTTGTTTGTTAAGTACGTAATCATAAGCGTGCTTGCTGAATATAATCATTTACGATAGTAATTTAAACTGTGTAGTGATTGCATATTAGAACAGGTACATTTGTTACTATCCATACTCTTTTCGCGAGGGTCAAAAGAACCCATTAATGGGACTAGGCAGCTGCAGCATCACTCTCTATCTTTCAAACTGCGATCTCTAATACGCTTGCCAAGCAGTTATTTTGAGGAGGCTCACGGTTCCGCAGCACTTTCATGGACTGTTAATGTCTGTCTGAGTGACGCAATTATCTTATATTGCATCGAAACCACGACCACTAATTCAAAGAGTGTATTATGGTAATTGGGTTTCCGGTAATCTCATTCACACAACGAAAAAAACCGCAAGCGTTGTTTCACGTCAGTTTTCTGTGAGGCCGTGGTATCACGCACGTAGGACCCACACTTCATAAATATGCAAACAATATACAAACAGCTACCATAATACAAGATTATGGAATTCTTTCCCACGTAATCGAGTTATTAACAGTTCACTTCAGAATTCAGGTCAACGATTAACTTTGTTGAGGGAAGCCCCACCATCGCCGGTTAAAATACCGTGAATATTGTATCACCGTTCTTTCAAATTGTTATGACTTTTTACCATGGCTTTGAAAAATAATTTAGAAAATCCCCTTTCGATATTATGAATCGTTTTCCATTTACACAATAAAATCTTTTTGGTGCTGATGAGAGTGAAAGAAGCCCAAAGACGAGGGTGAGGCCGAGTGCTATTTAGAGGATTGATTTTTTATAGTATATCTCATATTATTTTATATTTCTCTATATAATTAGGGACTTTTATAACGCACAGCGTATGTCAGTCCTATCATGATATCAATGGATCAGGGCCATGAAGTCGAACAGCTTTCTCGCATCATATATCTCATATTAAATAGTTTTAGTTCGTGTCTTGGTTATGATAGTAAAGATTAGGTCATTATCCAAATAGTGACCGAAGTAATATAAGGCTATAAAGGATTATTATAAAAAAAATGTCCATTCATGGACATGGTTTCATTCATCAAAAGCCTATAAGATTATTAAATGAAAAATACTTAAACATCTTCCTTATTTAAATATTAATCCTATACCTTACCTCCTCTCTTATCATAAATCTGGTACACGTTGAATATCCGTTCGTAACACTTCAGCAGAAAGTAGTTGAGCACCGGTTCTGTCCTCTTCGCGTCCCATCGGTTTTTCACCGTGATGAATGGGAGCTCCGTGACCTTCTCACTATGTTCCATGAAACAATGGTCCATCCAGTCGCCCGCACGACCTTTCCATTTGCAGTCCCCTGAAATTGCGAAATTTTAGTAAAAAGAAAAAAGCATTCCTATTGTAAATTTTGGGATCAGTTGTGTGAGTTTTAGTGGATTTTGAAAGAGGTAAATTGTGTCATTCTGAACCTTTGTTTGCAATGGTGGTTTGATTGTCCCTTGCTTTTAAAGGTTTGTTTTTGGTGTTGGATTTTTGAGGATGTTTGGTTTTAATGTCTCTATTTTTGAGGGTTGAGTTCTCGAGAACAGTGTCGAATGTTTACGAATAAGCAACAGTGAAATGAGTGTTGAAATAATAGCTAAAAATATCGACAATGTGGAAGTTGGAACTGCTGACAAAAAACAATTTACGAAACTTCAGAAAAAGACAGAAAACTTAATGACCGATGAATGAAATACTCGTAGTTCCCAGTTTGCATTCAACGCACGAAATATTTGGAACTCATGTCACTAACGTATATGTACGTATTTTCGTGAAGTTTTTCCTCAAACAAAAACTGTATTATACGTTGAGTGGAGGTGAATAAAATGTTCGTGTTTATGACACGGGGTAGGCAACCCTGAGTGTGTGAGTGTGAGTATGAGATGGAGGACATTTTCGTCTTCGTAAAAACATATTTAAAATAACTTTCTTATTTTGGACAATGAAGGTGAGTAAAAACCTTCTTGAATCTTCAAACTTCTTTCGAATTTTACATTGTTGGATAAAATTAGAAGTGCGCTTTTATTCAATGGGTAAAAAGAAAATATTATTTGAATTTGAATTTTATAATGCCTTACTATAATGGTTAAAGTCCACACACACAAATCTTCTGTCTGTCAAGGACAATCTATATTTTAGTTGATAAAATTACTACATTTGTGCTTTTCTTAATTTGGATCTTTATAAAAGCTGTGAAGTTAGACAATCATTTATCCAAGGTGTTAAGATCCTTTGAGAGTTCGTTTAACCTTAAATGAATGAGTTCTAATAGCAGTAATTAGTTATTTCTTTTAGTAAATAGACGTATTTAATCTACGTTCATATTACAAAAACAACAAACGACTTCGTTTTAAAAATAAACGTTCACGTAATAAATTTTCAGAGTAAATTATGTACTAAGTAGTGAAATACGTATAATAGTTTCAACGAAAAGTTTTGTTTAAAGAGTTTCATATTAAGTATTCTAGGACTAGGTATGTAGGTAATGAAACTAAAAGCTCATTACTTCACTTAAAAGGTAAAATAAACATTCCATATTTGAAGGTACAGTTGCCTCAGTTATGTGTATAGCTATTTGACATACAAACGAATTCAGAGAAGCAAAATATTATGTAAATATGACAAGTAATTTTCGAGTTATACATCAGTAGTTTCTGAGAACGGCTTTGCCTGTGTCTTTATTTATTTAGAAAATCAACAGCGTTACATATAATTTGCAATAAGTTATATATGTGAATTGCAGCTCTTAAGGCTAATCATAGGTTTCCCTTTTTACTAGAAGTCTTCACATGCGAACCGACTTAATAAAATTAATAAAATATAGTCAAACAAAAAATGTTTGAGGATACTCAAAGGATTTAACATCGTAATTGACACAAAGGTAGGTTTTGGCCTGGAATAACCGTTAGGGTACTATTTCTTAACTTCTTCTTGTTGTGCCGCATTTTTGATAGGTTTTGAGTTTGAAGTTTATGGCAATGTATGTTTGATACAATAATTATACAAACTTTTGCATTCATAATATTAGTAGGATAGGATAGTAGAATACACCTTACATGATTAACTAGTTTCCATTAAAGACAAAAATAGATTCTCACAACACAATACATAACAACCAACAGAACATGTAATAACTATACACTACACATACAATATACATTTTAACTACATCAATAACAGTAAACAAACAGCAGTAACACTTACCATATACTCGAGCCATGAAGCAGTTGATGATGCGAAACTGACAGTGGGCGTAATGCTTGTCCAGTTGTGACAGGACAGCATGTTTGGGGCAGCCGGCGTTTGTGCATGGAAACAGGACTTTGTTCGCCAGCGACTCTAGGGCGGCTGAGCGGGTTTGGGAGAATTCTTTCTGTAAATAAAAAGATGTTCGTAATATTTATTTGAGTTTTATTTCAACTCGTTTTATAGATTGGTAAATATAATGGTGAAAAATACAATGTACAGAAGCATTACTCTGCCTACCCCTTCGGGGGTAAAAGGCGTGAAGATACGAAAATTGTTTTATAGAGAGATCTTTGATTTTGTTATTATTCTTTCACTTCATCTCCATTTCATGTTACTGTTTAGGGACACAAATTAAATTGCTCATTTCAGAATATGAAATTTTTCAATTTGTAGGAATATTTTTTCAGTTATCGTGATTAAGCCAACGTAAATTAAGTTAGCTATTTATAGATAAGGCTGAAGTCTTGTCTGGACCCACCGGGAAATACCAATCAAAAATTTTACATTTCTACACAAAAATTGCCAAAAGATTCCGCACATACGGGTGCCCACAATACCAGTTAGCCAATGCCCTACATTTTTATTTGCTAGAACGTTCGGTGGAAAACCGTTACATTCTATAATTTGTCGACTCCAGTTACTGGGTGGTTCGCTGTCGGTTTGTGCAGTTTGTGCCTCGGAATCCAAAGGGATTAGTTGAACTGTTCCAACAGCAACGTCAGCCCCATACGCAAAGGTTGATGAAAGACTTTGCAAATTGAAAAACTGTTCTTTTTCCATTCTTATTGGTATCGGAACGCGGTCTGGTATTTTGGTAGATCAAAATACTAGACCTGAAATAACACCACAGTGTGAGTAGGATTAAATACAATAAGAATATTTTTCTTTCCTATTTCCTAACTATCGGAATACAAGATTGTCATTAAATATGTATTTAGTTCTTTGTTATACCGTACCTACAACTAATAATGTAGTTGTAGATGATCTTATCACACAAAACGTTTTACGACGGCAAGAATAATTTAGCATTGTATGAAATTATTTATTACAGGTAAACGAATAAAGTATATATTTTATGGGTATATTAATATATATTCCCATTAGAAAAGGGAACAGAATAGAAAAAGTAAAACTTTTGACAAAAATAAATCTTAAAGGATGTCCCAACAAGAACGCAAGATTTAAATTTTAAATAAAACGCAGATATTTTTAAAAAAATCGTGAAAGCTTTATAATATCGTAAAGTAGAGAGTATGAGGTTATCTATGGAACATACATCGGGCAGATGGCTGCCGCTGGTTTGCTGAAACATACGCGATCTTTCAATGAAATTTTCAATGACCGTTTTGCATAAATGCTGCGGTATTTCATTAATACAGCGTCCAATTTCCTTTTTAAGACTTGAGTCGTCGTCGGCTTATTCGCATAAACCATCGACTTTAAGAAACCCCAAGGAAAAAAAGTCTAATGGTGATAAATCACATGATCTAGGCGGCCAATTCTGGTCTCCAAAACGTAAAATAACACGACCGGGACATGACTGATGCAACAATTCAATTGTTTCTCTGGTTGTATGACATGTGGCGCTATCTTGTTGAAACCACATGCCTTCCAAATCCATTTCTTCAATTCGAGGTACGAAAAGACTGGTTATCATTTTACGATACCGAACACCATGATTGACTGTTTGCGCTTGACCTGCCTCATTTTCAATGGTGTAGCGCTCCATTTTTACTAACCTCGTACCTTATACTACCAAACAATAACAAGTGTTCAAATGTCAAACAATGACACTTCGAATGCCGCCAAATTTAAATCTTGCGTTCTTGTTGGGACACCCGATATATACATATGTCGGAGATAGGAGATCTCTCACTTTCGATATGTCGGTGAAAGGAGAATCTCACTACTCATGTCAGGAATACTTGTGGGCGTTATGACGAAGGTAGCAGTAAAATAATAAAGTCTTCGATATGGAACTATTGTTTAATTCTGTACATTGCACTGTTACTTTACTTAAGCTACTGATGGGGCCGGCATTTCCTACCGACTACTCTGAGAAGAAATGCCGAAACAAACTCAGAGGTCTCAGTCACTCTCAAAGTGCAAACATGGTTACAAAGTACATGAAAGATAATTAACTGTTACAATATCAAACTAACAGGTTACAGACTAGGTATACGGTTGAAACACACGACGGTTCAATATTCGACCGCACTGGTCGGCTGCTGCACGAGAAGTGATCAACACGCCGCTCAGCCGATGAATCCTTGACTCCGTCGAGCGCCGAGGGTGGACGCCTGTGTTTCAATTCTACCCTCGATCCCGACACATACATATTTTATCAGTACCTATCTGGCTGACAAGTCTTCTTTTCTTATTTATAAATGTCTTATTTTAATTCTTATTCTACTTTAAAGAACTTTTCAATCTATTTTAGTACGGTACTTGAATAATATTAATTTTATAAGAGCTTTTATAAATATTGTGCTGAAAATAACTAAGTATTAATAAATGCCTCTTAGTCTTATCAAATGCTTCACATTTTATTAGAATAGCGAGATATTTTAATGCCATGCTCCGTTGGCGTGGAAGAATGCTATGGACATCGATAACGGACTTTTTGTACTACTTTTTAGAATGCTAATTAATATTGTAACCTTAAAAAAAAACGTGTAAAACAAAACTGGTACATCACAACTATCAATCAGATTTAACGAATATTTATGCCAAAGTAAGTATGTAGGTAGTTTTATGTCGAAAATTGAAGCTCTATTGTTACCGATGATTTAGCGGCTGATCGCCAATACAGTTGAAAATACAGGTCGTAAAATCAAACTACTTTTGGTTTGCAAATATTTTGAGGAATGTTGGCAAGAACTGAGAGTACCTATTTTTATTGGTATGGGAGACACGTGGACTTTTGTACGTAGTTTTAAGGCAAAAGCAAAAGTAGTTTAAGGCAAAACACCTACACAACAAAAAAATCATGACTTAAACATAAGAAATCATCGTTGAAACATTCGATTAAAAATATGCTTAGTAATTACGTTATAAGTAAATTTATTTTTATGAAATATATAAATAAAAAGCAATCTCGATATTTTTGAATATAATGTGAATAAACTTTAGTAGTTTTTCATATTTATTGCATTCTGTGGAGTTGTTGAAACAAAAAGATTCACTGAAAATATGAGTTCAACTGTCGAAAAGTGAACTGAACATGTTTTTAATTAAAAGTGTCTGCGATTGGATGTATTTCTTTTTGAGTTCAATATTCTGGGATCTGAGAAGATGTTTGTTTGTTTTTTTTTCTGAATAAATATCAGCCATTAGCTAGTTAGTCGACTGTATGATAGTGATTAGTTCAATGTCTTATGCCCATAAAGACTTCAAGAAATTCACTTAGACATTTTATTTAAAATTAAAACATATTGTAATCATCCCTATTTTAATTAGAATTATCTCCAATTGTAAGTATAAATGCGACAATTATTATCTATTTTTATCGATAAAATTACCGCAGTGTGATAATTTTGTACTGAGATTTTCACATATCGACTATTCGACCGACACCTTTGATAAAAATATTTATCGACAATATATTTGATGAGTAAGACATATGTATGCCCTTTCTTAAAGGGTATTGAATTATATGATATGCTAATAAAATTGTTCAAATTTTCAAATAGCATTGAAATGTGAAAAAAAAGATATATTTTTAACGTCTACGATACAACAGCTTATAGTTTTACTTTTGTTTCAAAGAAATAACTCATACTGTATAATATAAAACTTTAAAAAGTTATACAAATACTATGCTCCTTTTAAGATTGCCTCAGACTAACACATAAGTAGTAACATCGTTTGATCAATAAACAAAATAATCAGTTAAATTAATCTCAAAAGTTAAAATATTAGTAGTTACTTTTAAGTAAAAACTGTGTACTTGAACATTTGAAATTAATCCTATCACAAAACAACGCATAACAACGTAAAACAACGTATTCAAACTTCCAATATGAATGCCATGAAAATTAACTTATCAGTCACATTTGACAGTTGACAGCGTCAACATGACAGTTACTGCAACCGATAACACAGGTTAAACTAGTGACGTTCATTTAGTAAATTATAGTGTAAAACATACATGGGCCATGTATGTTTCCCGAATAAGACCACGATGATTGTTGTGTTTACAAACACCAGCCAATGCATACGTCAAACAAACAAACGAACAAATTGGAATTAGGAAACACAAACCTACGTAATTGCGAAATTGAAACATGATTAACGACGAATGAATTATTACACGACTTTATTGATACCTACTCTCAATATGAGTTCAATTATCAATTACTTTGGTATTTTACTTTCTCAGAAAATGAAGAAATATAATTATTGTCGTTTCAATTCGAAGAAAGTAGTTGAATTTGAAAGTCCTTAAATTAATTTTGAGTAAGTTTTGAATTTCTGGTAGGCAAAATAACTAGTTCGATGTCTAGTTACTTAGTACTTTATTAGTTTGATCTAGACTTATTTATTATTCCTGGTAGCCCCAGGAATGCCTATCCAATAAAATAGGACAAGAGAGCAGTCTAATTTATTTGAGCTGCTGTCAGACTCTTACTGACTAAAAGCACCCCGTTCTTACTCCTGCTTAAAGCCGGAGCCCCGGTAACCCAATGCCCAGATCCGGGAACAGCCCTACTGGCTCCAATCTGTGATGGTCTGATGGCTTTTTTGGGACTAGTATTGCGTAGGGAAGGCTAATATAGCGCATTTCACTAAGGCCTTAAAAATAAAAGAAGAAGAAAATCAATATAAACAATTGAAACAATTTCCTTACCTTGCAAACATGGCATTGGAAGCTCTTCTCATAACAGCGGCCGCAGAGACTGTGTCCATCCACACAGAGGTGGATGGGCGGCCGCATGTACGTGTTACATTTGGTACACGTCAGCTCCTTGATCAGGCCCTCGTAGTGATCCGTCTCGAGCAACGTGTTTAAGACTACTGCAAGATAAACGAAAATATTATTTAAAACTTCAAGAAAACCTATTATTTTTTGTATAACAGCTCCACGGTCTATGTTCGGGTCACACAAAAAAATATCCTTAAAACACTGCATATTATACATTAAGAAGTTATTTTTTCCTGTAATGTCTGATAGAAATTATTATTTATTATTAGTTGTAACCTCTGATTCGGCACAATGAAGACAAAAACATTTTCTATCTCCTTCAATTAACCTAATTGTGATTATTAGAAGAAGCTAAATTTCTTGTGAACGAATGAGGAGAATCCAAAAGTCATAATCAAAAGGTCTTTAATACGACGTGTATCAGCTAACTATCAACAAATAATACTAAAATCAAAGGCATCTAACACAGCACAATTTGTTCCAAGAATATGTACCTAAGGAGAAATTAACCCGAGACTACACTATTGTGTTTTGTACAACTGCAGTCTATAAACCCGACATGTTATTATCCAATGTAGTGTAAACTTGGTTTTGTATTATAAACATACTGGAATACATTGAGATAATTCAAAAATACGTATGGTTGGTTCGACTTGAGAGATAATTAGAATAGTTGCTTCCGATTTGAAAATGTTTACCTAAGAGTTTACGTAAGGTGTTATACGAAGTGATGACAATAGCGTTAATGATGTAGTTTTCGTATTTAGAAGTATAGGAATGACCTTAACATAATAACATAACAATGAGTAACAATTGAACTTGAAAAGTAACACAAATCTAACACTGTAATCAATTACAAACAAATCGAGTAGATAAAGACAATGTTATAGATAAACCTAAACAATATAATCACTCCATTATCAAAGAAGGAAAATAGACCTAAATAGATATCAAAATTCACAGCACACCTCAAAATTCTAGGAACGAAGAAACAAAAGACAGAGCTTGTTCGGATAAAGTGGTGGCAGTAAAGAGCACTAAAGGAAAAACCTGCCCTTTTCTAGGAACTGAACGTGATAATTCTCATAAAAGAAACCGCGAGCAAAGCCCTAGTTCGAAATAAATCAGAACACACCGACAGTACAAACAAGCAACACACGGCGATTCAAACAGATTTACTAGAAATCCAAAATGATACATTACATGGTTGCCAATGGAAATCCGAAAATAAACATAAGTGGATATCAGAATCCGTCGCTTCCAATATACGTAATCGAGCAGAAAATTACGAACATTTATTAGAAAGAAAACTCTCACAACGATTTATTTAATCTAACAATCGAATTACGAATATGTGTACGATAATGAAAACGTATAAAGAAGAATATGTAATAATATATTTACTGAGATAATGATCATTAAAATTGTACGAATGGAAGCAGTGTATGAAAAGCACTAATTATAACAGTACAATGGCTCACAAACAAAAATTTCTTCGTTATTGATTGGAATACGAAAGAATTGGAGAACGCCTATTCAGTAGTATTCGAGCTATTTAATACGCTATGATCGCATTCACGAAGACAAGGCAACCGAATAAAAATATGGATGGAAAAATGTGCATTTACATTTTTACGGTTGCCTCCGTTCGCAGAAATCCAATTGATATTTTAATGCACATTCCAGCTTATATCCGCTTATCGATGATCGCAAATACATGAGATTGTATAGTTTGATAAATATTTGGATATACAATTTTATAAATTTCCTTCCAAATGTATTATTAAGATTCAAAATAAAAAATGACTAAGAAATGGGACTTCAAAGGGTAAACAATAAGAAGTCAATTCATACACAAATTCACTAAATTAAACGACAACTGGCAGAATATTTGAACTAGACCATCTGTATTTATAGTTTCTGAGCGTAATAATTAGAAAGACAGATGGGAGAGTTCGCGAGTTTATTGTTAGAAGTTCAAGGTTTTTAAACCAGACAAAATAAATTACCTCGAAAAATATGAAACACGTTTACCTTAATTTGTTGTAGGAAGTGGATATGAAACAAGAACAAAATCGTTTTTTAGCAGCCAAAATATAGATAGTTTAAACAATACCCGTCTCAGCTGTGCAAAAAGCAGCACTGTTACTGACATACGTCAAAGCTATCGAATCACTTTTCAAATCGAACACAGCTGTACACTATACAAATCATAATAACGTAACCACAGCACTTATTACCACACACAATGCACGCTACTAATATTAAACACTAACTTTTTTTCCCAGCCGGCGACGAAGTGGATGACATTCTGAAAATAACGCTGAACGCCACAACAAACGTAACTAGTACGCGTCCAATACAGTTTTATACTTGGTAAACACTTTTTGATTCACGCGTACAGATGTAAAGCGATTAGAACGTAATCGTTTAGCCATTTTCTTTGATAAGACAAGTAGTATCTGAAGCGTGATTGTGGTAACTCGGCTTGTTGTTGGCGACACTGAACAAGTCTATATTTATGCGGCAAGGTCGCTACTAAGGGCCGCAGTGGCGAATACGGCTGACCAACTGCGCTCCGGCTAGTCGTGCATCTATAGTGAATTTCGAATTCAATGAATTTGTGATGTTTTGATAGGGAGCAATATTGAATTGCAATTTTAAATATTTACGTATAATGATGCATATTATGAAAGGTATCCAAGCTATTGATTTTCGAGTTTGTTGTTCACTTTGTTGATACAGTGTTGTTTATTTAATTATGAATTAATATCTTGATTAGACAGACTAATAACAGGCTTTAGTAGATTCTAAATATTCATACCATAGACATGGTAGAAAATTTAGAACATTACTCTAAACTCTACTAAGTCTTTTTTATTTTATTACGAAATATCATAATTCTTTTCAATACATATCATAACTTCTAATAGCTTATCTGTAACACCTGTTTTTACCATCTTTATTCACCTTCATTTACCATCCGGCCACGTAAGTAAAATTTGTGTGGATGGGTGACTACGTTTAAATTAACGAAATGGATACGTCAGTTGTGTAAAGCGCTTCATTTTCACCGTGACGCGTTTCCAAACATTCCTAATTATATTATGTCGGTTGTTTTACGTAGGTATCGATAAAACACGGAAACCTTTATCCTGATAACAAACACATTATCACCAACTACTGCATTGAATTTACGTTAATCGATTATCTGATTACCTCATTATAATTTATTTTGTTTTATTATTAAAATCACTCATTTGAAACTCACAATTATTATTATTATTGCACTCACTTCTCACTTTTATGCACTTGAATTGATTTGTTCAAAACATCGAACCAACTGTTGAACTAGTCGTGTTTTGTGTTTCACTGCCAAAAACGTTCTCAATAATCTCATGCACTAGTAGGTAGAACGTTTCAATTAGGTCTTGTATAGTATTATCCACATTACCTAGAGAAATGGACTTGTATTTAAAACAAGTTACTTACCAAGAGATCGAATTTAAACTTTACACTTTTGTAACAAAGTTGAAATTATATTGAACATATGTCACAGTTTGTTACCTGACTTTTTTTTATTTTATTTATGTTGTAGTTATTATTATTTATAGTTTGTGTGGTTTGGGGTAGTTAGTTTAGTTGCATAGATATGTACAGACGCCTGTACTGAATATTTCTATCTCTTTTCATTTAAGGTCAGGCGGGGCAAGCGCGCCAACGGGGTAAGCGCACCTACCATAAAAATATCGAAAACTACAGATGTAATACAACTAACGACATCTTACATCAATGCAACAAACTCAAATGCAGTTCTATTTCAACATAACAGATGTCTCTGTTCACCATAACTTGACGTAACCGCCTTTTTAGTTTTAGTGTCATTTAAACCTGTTACCAGAGATGAGCTCGTGTTAATTATCTCCTTAAATCCCCAAAAATTTTATGTGTTGCGGCAAACCAATAAGGTGAGTACAGAATTTTGTTGTTTTTCTTTAAATCTGTGGCTGTATTTTAGTCCTATCTAGTGAAATTAATATTTTTTTATTGAATTTAAAATCTTAACCTCAAAATAGTCAAGTGAGGCAAGTGCGCCTAAATTTTTAGTTATATGGCGCACTTCCCCCAAGCCAGAAGTCGTCAACTTTTATGATTTAGTTATTTTCTTAGCCGACGCACGACAGCCTCGGAAAAAAGAATGATTTTAGTTCGTATTAAGAATTTAATCTCTAGATGTGATGGAATTTTTTGTCGGTTTTTTCTTAATTTCTTTTTGAAATTAAATTTTTACGTTTTTTAAATTAAACTGTATAAAAACGTTATTTTAACATTTTTTTGCGAAAAAAATTATTTTTTAAGTACTTAATGCATAAAAATATAAGTCTGATTTGATTTAATAAAGATTTCTTTTACTCTAGACAAACATTTTTATTTAAATACACCAGCATTCACCTTAAAAAAAAAACACAATTAAGGTTTAGAACCCCTGATTACAAGTTTATGGCGCACTTGCCCCAAATATGGTATAGAAGCTGCAGTAGCCTATAGAATGAGTAAATTAAAAAGAAACCAAGAGTAATGAGTTCATTTGTTTGTTCTATTAAGTATATTATCAGTATTTCTGGTAACTTGAAATTTTAACGTTATTTTTTTTATACAGGCGCACTTGCCCCGTTTCCAGAGGCAAGTGCGCCTGTAACCATGTTTTCCAATTTCGTTGAAAATAATGTAAAAATATGGATAGAATGGATATTACCAACGTTTCTTGCAGCTACAACAATCCAAATATTGATAATTTAATAAAAGTTCACTCATAAGTCAGCATTAAAAAAAATATTTTGCGTCGAAATCATCTATGCAAATAGTATGGCGCCCTTGCCCCGCCTGACCTTACATGAAATAGAAACAGACAGCACAATACCTACGTAATTACAAAATCATAAAGTTTTATTGTTTTACCTGTAGAACCAGTAGCCTCTCCCATATTGACACAAACACTTTATGACGAATCGACTTGCTTTTGAGATAAAACAAAAAAAAATAATCAAAAGCTGTCAATGTGTTGACAGCGAACTAAACAGAACAAATGGTCAATTTTATTTTTTTACGTTGTATATAAGTAAGCAATTAGATGACGCGATTACCGCATAATATAGTACAAGTAATTCTTAGATAACATAAAAAATATCAAGCCTTGTATTAATTTTTATCTGATGTTTATCTGATTAAATTGTTGTAGACGCCCCGGGGCAATTTCGGTCAGGTTTAAATGGGGTCTGATCACGCTTGTATTGGAAGATGCAAAAAGATCCTTAGATGCTAAAGAAACTTAGGCCAAAGGTTTTCGTATCGTTTTTACTTTGTGGGAGAGCCATGCTTCGGCACGAATAGGCCGGCTCGACCGGACTGATACTACGTCCTCACAGAAAATCGACGTGAAACAACGCTTGCGTTGTGTTTCATTGTGTTATTGAGGTTACCGGAGGCCCAATTATCCCCCTTTCCAATTTTCTCAATCCCCAATCCCCCAACAACCCTTAAATTCCTAACCCTCAAAAGGCCAGCACTTGTCGTGTGTACACCTTTAGTATTTCGGGTATGGATACCCGAAATACTAACGGCGGCGACGATTGCTGACCCTTAGGTGAGCCGTTTAGTATACCAGAAAAAAACTCATTACAAAAATGACATGAATTATTTACAATCATAATCAGGATTGTTTTGGCAAGTCATTGGACTAATTTTACACCATATTTTCCAATCTTGATAAATTTTTGTTAATGTCATACATTATTAGCTAAAGTCAACGCTAACGCTAATATTATCGTAATAATAGCTATCATGCGAGATATAATAAATAAAACGTGTTTACATAAACATTTTGTGTATGCTGTTTTTTTGAGAACTGCCCGACTAATTTCAAGTCACATCGGGGCCTTTAATCATTTGTTTCGTACTCAGTGACAAATATGTCTTTTTTGAGGGGGTAAAATCATCCAATTACTTCGCCTCGCCCAAGGAGGGAGCTCCTTGGGCTTGCCCAAGAGATAGTGTCAGACTCTTACTGACTAAAAAGCACGCCGTTCCTAATCCTGCTTTTCGAACCGGAGCCCCGGTACAAATATCCCTGAAACATCAATACGTAGTAACAAGAACAAAACTTACCTTTATTTATTTTGCAGAAGACCAATTACTTGCGGTAATTTGAAAACTTTAGGTCAATTAAAACAGGTATTATAACGTCGTTACTCTATTAGTAATAGTTCAATTCAAACAGAGTAATCAGATAACTATAATTGGCTTTGTTAAACAATATTTGTATATTTCGATTGGTTTACAATCGAACCTAGGTGATTTGAAATTGAATTATTTTATTATAATTGGAATTAATGTTTTACGTAGATTGCGGTTTCTAGTTCTACCAAAAGCAGAACTTATAAGACACTATGATACTTTTGAGTTGACACTGAGACCAGAGCATAGCATAGAGTAGTCGAGCTGCGGACTACCCAGCGAGTTTACTGGGGCTACAGAATTTGTTGAATGATTTTTTCAAAAATAAACGGAACTTACAAATATAAAAGTTGAATTTTCTGGCTACAAGTTGTATAGTTTTAATACCGTAATACCGTATAATAATTATTGTGTTGTATCTTCATATATACCCGATTAATATCAGAAAAAATATTACAATATGTGACTAAAGAAAGTAACATGGGCTTTCAACTTCTAAGAGGGGGATATACTTCTCAAACGGACCTGCAAGAATCTATCTATCTAAACGATGTAGACGAAACCAGATCACATATAGCACAAAATAGAGAAATAAATAGACCCTAATACTGTCGCTCAGTAACAACAGCGTTACATTTCGCATTTAATCCCGTTCTATTTAGAGGCATCCCTAATTGGACGGTTTTAACTCCATCAGACCCAAACACCGTGCATGTACCTACACTGTAAATTGCTAATTTAACTGCAGAACGTGTATTGAAAGTGGTGTACAGTCTATGCGTTTTGATGCGGATTATGCAGCGCTAATGCCTAATGGAATTCGTGGCGATTTTGAGGTGTAGTAGCCTCTTGATTAGGTGGCTAATTTTATTCAGAATTTGTTATATTAAATGGTGACTTTATCGTCGTTATAAGATTCCAGGTTTACTCATTGCTAAATATAAGCGTTTATCACAACAATATTATAAACGTGAAAGTTTGTTTGTTAGGATCTTTGTCCGTCCATCACGCTGAAACTATTGAACGGATTTTGATGAAATTAGCTATACAGACAGTGTATGAGCTGACTTCGATGATAGGATATTTTTATCCCAGAATCCGGCAAAGCTGTTGGCAGAAGTTGGTCAGCTATAATTCTTAGTTTTGTTCATCCCTCATCCATCTCTTTCTGATGATATGGTACAGAATAAACGACTCTGATGTACAATAATAATTAAAGTAAGTTTTTTGTATATCATAACATTGTTACTTATATTTAACTAAAATTTGCTCTTTATATATCGAATTCGCCGTACAATAAAAATACCTTAGACTACTGATACACCGGAGCTCCGGACTGCCTAGCGGGTTACCGGGGTTCCGGCTCAAAAAGCAGGAGGAGGAACGTGGTGGTCTCGCCTCGCCCATGACGGGAAAAGTCATTGGTTAATTTTTTCCCTTAAAAAATACTACTAACACAAAAACCCACTGATACTGATAATAAAGACCTTTTAAGCAATTTGCATGTAAAATTAAGCGGCAAACCACCAACTGACTTACAGTTTAACCCTACGATAAATTATTCGTTGTAATTCGTGGCTGTCTATATCAATCAGACAGAGAACCGTTCAGTTCTAATTGGGGTACAAATGTCCAGTCATTCCTCTTATTGGATGCCCCTTACTAATTTCACGGGTATAGTTCAAGATGTTCTAAATAGTTTTATCAAATGCTCCCCGGTATTTAGGTCGAATGGTCGCCTATCTATCAACGTACTCGGTCTCAGTGATAATGAAAGTATTGTCTAATTTATAGCCTGGCGTCTTGGATATTTTGATAAGTTTGTTTATGTGTCAGTTGGCTCGGTAGATGTTGGTGTATTTTGTTTCTTGACATTTTTTTTTTTAGCCAATGCACAATGAGTTAAAATGTAATTTAAAAAGAAATTAAATGACATACATATTGCAGAGATATACATTAATACACCTAGTTACAAGTAATAAGTACACAAATATTATTATGATACATAAATATGTTATTCACCATTTTTTCTTTTCTAAAAAAAATATATTGTGGCATTGGATTTCATAAATACAAATACCGTAATGATAATTTCCAATGAATATTCAGCACTCATATTTTATGTATATGCAAACAATCTAATAAATAGTCATGTAAATATTATAGTTGTCCAGAAATACAAATAATTTCCATATTTTTTTCTAGGAATATTTAGCGCAATATCAAGCAGTAATATTTACAACACAGTGAATCCATTTCATCTATACAGTTAGACAAAGGAACTAATACATTTTGTTCATTACTTACTTTTCGTCTAAAGAACTGAAGGCTTGTCAAAGATTTAAAAATAATTGAATTTAAAAACCTTTATCGGTCAAAAGATTTGATAGTTTGATTCGGAATTAAAATCAAAAAATGTACGTGATGTATGTACCTACTTTAACAGTTATGAGCTTTATACATTGGAGTAGCCAACCGATATTACCTTGACCAACTGATATCACCGATAAGAAACGCACTGATTCCTATTTTTTTTTTTGAGGGAGGAAAATCATTCAATGACTTCTCCCGCCTTGGGCGAGGCGAGAGGGAGTAACAAACTCTTATTGACTAAAAACTACCCCGTTCCTACTCCTACTTTTCGAGCCGGAGCCCCGGTAAACCTGCTAGGTAGTCCGCAGCTTTGGATCACTAAATACTACTAAGCGTTAAATATGTATTATGGGAAACAAACCAGTTTAATTATATATAGCACCCTTATAACAAGTTTCAGTTGTTGTTGTACTAATAAAAAATATTAGTTAGATTAATTAAACAAAAGAGTTTCAACTAGACTGTTTCCATTAGAACTACTGTAACAGGCACTTTAGAAATAAACTTTTAAAAGGGATTTGAAAATAGAATGTTTTGAATTTAAAATTCGTTCTAGAATATGAATCTGACGTTGTTTGGGCGAGCTAGCAGTAGTTTTGGAGTGAAAACGGGATTTTTAAACGCATACGAAGTCGGGGGTGGTATATTGGAAATTCTTCCCCTCGGTTAATACCAATCTATGGTGTAAGCCTCATAAGCTTCCGATAGAATGTTGTGATATAGCCCCACTGATCGTAAACGCTGTCTTGAAAATCGAATCCGAAGTAACCTACGTATGTGTGTCGAGACATTTTTGATTGGTTTCAGATTGAAGTGATTGGAAAATCTTATAACTTGATTGCTGGGACGAATGATATAAATTCATATATCAATATCATATTATTTGAATTCAGATTATAAGATCTACATATTGCAATTTCAATAGGTTTTAATCAGTAGATGAATGATTGAAACATGATTGTGTGTAATGTGTTATAAGTAGAGCATTGACCCTTGAGATCAAATAAGATCTTATTCCTATGGAAACCACTCCCATGCTGCCTCGCACCTTATACGGCATGCCATGCACTAAGAATTTTGAAATACATTTTTATCTTAGCATGAAACCATGAAACAAATACAATGTAATGTGATTGTGACACAAAAATAAATGCTCAAAAAGTGACACATTAAAATGTGCACAAATTACATTGGCATTAAAATGAGGGACATAAGTGTCACGCATTATGTTAAAGGAAAATCCAGTTATGACATCTCTTTGTATTTTCTTCTTGATCGTAGCCGAGATTCCTTAACGCGTTAACTGCCACATAGACCACCGATCAAGATTTGCCTTCAACAGTTTTCTGATGGCAGTTAAAGGCTTAAACAGTAACCGCCCTTGCAATAATTCAATCAACGAGCTTGATAAAATATATTTAGATAGTATACACGAATCAATAGTTTGTTACATTCAGCTCATACCAAACGTTTTACCTACCCGCATTTCGAAACGGACGGAACGTGTTAATTTTTTTTCACATTGGAATGCCTATGCACGGTTTTGGCCATCAAAATACGTTGAATTCAGATCGCATACCAATCGTGATTTCACCAACGTAAATATTTTATACATGCGTGGTTAAATCTAAGTTATTAAACGATCAATAAAATAAACTTGTTTAGTTTTCAATATAAAACTGGTGAAAATGTGGAAAATTCTGGGTTAGCCTAGAAGTGGTTAAGTATAAATATCGAGTTAGCTGCGTGTAACTTGGTTTTCGGTTTAAAACAATTGCTTGCTGTTTTAATTTCTACAGGCTCCAATGTCTTCGCCCTGTTAGATTACAGTTACAACACAGCAGACGAAAAACATTTTGTACTATCAGTGGCAGATGTCACAAAAAAAAACAGATGCCTTTTTTAATAAATAATACCAAAATGAAATGTAAAAATCTAATTTAATATTTTATTGAAGTTTGACATTAATCTCGTCTAGATAAAAATGATAAAAAGTATATATATTTTCAACTCTGAGTTCTAAGGAAGTAAAACAATAATGTTACTTCTATAACATTACAAAGAAAAGCTTCCTATCTCTGATATTCAGAAAAAAACAGAACTAAAACATAAATTCAGAAAGTTTTCCTAACCGTATCGCCGAAGTCGAGTATCAGAGTAAGTTAATACCTTTTTCTAAACAAACTTAAGACTCTTGTTTAACTTGGAAAATGTTTATTTAGGTCCAACCAATGAAATAGTTTCAAGTACAAACTCAAAAGCTTCTAGATCAAAGTTTTGGAAAGATGTTTCGAAAAAAGAAGAATATAATAAGGTCAGAACAGAAGTCGTTTGGACGATTTAGAAGATCACCATAAATCATGCTAAAATACCTTTTTAAACCCTCATTAAAATGCCAAGTATAAGGGCCGAATCATAAAAACGACTTGAAAATAAATTTTCTCTTGTAAAAGGCTGAAGGAGAGACTGAATTATATAATGGGCGAATGTCTTATATCTTCAGATTTCAGGTAAAAGTATTAGGTTTAAAATTTTATGAACTTCAAGTAATGTGTTGAATTAAGTGATATTTATAAACTGTTTTATTAAGAGCCTGCGTCATATAAATGTGATAAGTTCATCCCGTATACAGTGATCTTCTAGGCAATGTGAAATAAGTAGGTATTGTACAATCACATTGGCACTTTGCCGTTGGTAGGTTTGAAATCGCGCTCTCATGCATGAGAAGCAGGTGTCTTAAACCTCCCGGCCACCACTACTATATGAGTTGTTGTTTTGCTTACGCTTTTCTTGTTATTTATTTATGTAGGTACGCTTGCTTCATACTTACTGCTAAGAGCTTTCATTTCTACACAGCAGGTAGCGTAAACGACTACTTAATATAATCTACTATCAATATAACAAGTATAGTCTAAAAGTGTGTGTGTCTCTGTGTGTGTAACACTTTAATCTATGGAACACTTTAACTTCAGCATGGCCCTTCGGATAATGTCAAAGCCAAAGTCAAACCATTTATTTCAATTAATTAATCCTTCATAAGGCCCTAATAAAACTCTGTTGTTTGTCTGTGAAGCTAGGTGCTTTCAATGTGTACTTAAAAAGAACGAGTAAGAAACACCATTGTTTTAAATAAAATATTTTGGAACCAGCTACACGCTACGAGGCAGCCGGTCGTCCATCCACCGCGCCAGCCGTGCAGTTATATCAGAATCTCCATAGAATTTTAGAATTTAATTTTAGTGTATTACTGTGATACTTATCTTATCGTTATGAACACTTTATTAATATTTTAATATTAAATTTTCATCTCAGCTTTAAGTAGTTTTATTAAAGTCAATGATATCTTAAATAGGTATTTGAAAAATATAATTTTGCTGGAGAATTTTATCACATTTTTAGTAAAAAAAAATATTACCTTTTCTTGTTTGTCGAAAAGTCACAAGATTAAGTGATTGTGAAGCATAAGATCTCAAGTTCGATTCCAAGTTACGCAAAGTAGGTTGTCAATTTTTCGAAATTCTTAATCTACCACGAAGCCTGAAAATATTGTGTCTGGTGTAAGGCAATAGGCTGGAATCTTCTACATAGAACTACTAGAAAAAATAGGTGGATATTTTTTCGGGATTTTATTATTAGTGTAATAAATGTTATTTTCTATACTTACTTAATTATTTTCGTAATTACAAGTAGTCTGCCGACGTCATGGACAAATTACTAAACAAACGTCAGACAGATGTTACGTACATACATAGATAATAATTAAAAACAAAAAATATTGGGTATCTTGAAGATATTGCAGATTAGATTATTAAGGTCTGATGATACTTGATATTGCAATTTTTTATTGAACTGAATACTAGAAATGGTTTTGTATCTATATTAGTAATTAAAATTGAAAACTGTTTAAGAGGCAAACTTAAATCACAATTATATTATAAATGTGAAAGTTTGTTTGTTTGGATGTTTGTCTGTCGATCACGCTGAAACTACTGAAAGCGTTATGATGAAATTTGGTATACAGACAGGGTATGAGCTGACTTGAGTGATAGGATACTTTTTACGCCACGGGAACGCGGGTGAACCCACTGGCAGAAGCTAGTATAAAATAATTTCGTCAAAATTTAATATCTGTTTATTAAGTTATAGTAAATCATTCATCTGAAAATACATCCCTAATCCGAATTAATTTGTTTCGAGGTAATCAAATGTTTAGAAATAAAACCTCTTTTCGTTTAATTAAACTTTCGTTAATACTGGATTTACAACGATGTCTTAAAGTTCAATTACTTCGCTTATAACTGAGGATAACAGTTTACGATCACCATCGTAAACAACCAATTACGATGTTTAATTATATTTTTAATAGTCTTCTAGACGGACTGTTAAACAACAACATCAGCTGATTTTAAAATTAAGAGTCAGTAAGAGTCTGATTCCCTCCTCACGCCCTCCCCACCCCCATCTAAGGTGAGAGGAGTCTTTTGATGAATTTACTCTTAAAAAAAACCATAAGTATTAATACTATTCATATCTGACCACATATTTATACCATCTCAGATGAAAGACACTCATTTTCATATTATTCCTTAAAGGTGCTCCCACACAGCAGTTATATAACGTTAGAGACAGACTGTTATAACTTAACATTTGTGTTTAAACAAATTATAACAGTGGTTGTAGAGTATGTTACATGCTATTATAAATGTTACACAATGTTGTATAACGTTATATAACTGCTGTGTGGGAGCACCTTAACTCGCACACCACACTTTGGAACGAGTACCTAGCTTCACTGACAGACAGACAAACAAACGGACAATTCAATTTGACATTTCAGAAGTGCCTCATTGATGATTAATTGTAATAAATGCCTTGACTTTGATGGGTCTTATCAAGGTTTCTTGGCATTACTACTGCCCTTTTCTTATGAGTCTCTAGTACGAGGATCGCAAACATTTTTTGGCGACTTTTTTATTAGTTATTGGGCCTCCGGTAACACCAGCCCCACGACAAAACAGAATGCAAGCGTTGTTTTACAAATAATATCTATTTATCCCGTTGACGACACACGATTCTCTTACTTGAACTCCACATGACTTCTACTGGGCTTTTATTATTTCATTATTCTTTTAGTGTGGTATTATCCATACCACACTAAAAGCAAGGTGTTATGAAACATTTTTATTCATGTGAAACCTAATTTCACAGACTCTTTAAAAACGTTTTTAATTGTTTAACGTTGGTAAGAGTTTTATTAAATTTTTCTACGTATTTTGCTTTATTGTATAATTTTGTTAGTTTGTGTTGTGTTAGTTTTAAATTGTATGACCTGTTTTTTTTAGTAATATAGAGTAAAAATCTATCTTTCTTTATATGAACTCCATTTAATCATTTTTTCGTACGTAATCCTCAAATTCTAAAGTAGATGTATCAATACTATAAGATCTACTTAAAAAATGCTCTCAGAATGTAGTTCAGTTGAATGTAGTTTTACAATTGAATGCTCTTATACTCAATCTAAAAACGTCTGAAAAAGGGATTTGAAGGGTCAGCTTAGAATGAAACCTAGGTAGACACTTATTATCTGTCTGGACACGAATTTTATCGATAAGTACTAAGCTTTTTTGACATTCCAAAAAAACATTTACACGTAAAATACGACCCCTGGTTATTTTTTAAGTGGTTACAGGTTTCTTAATTAGCTTGTTATTATGTTTTTATTAGTTTGATTATTCCAATTACCGAGCAAGGGGCTTGGGGACGATTCCAGGGTGGGACCAAGTATTATTGGGTTTTTTACCTTTAACTGACGCGCATGCATGAAAAGACTGATGACTGTTGATGAAATGAAATAGGTATGTAAGAATCGTATCAATTAGTGTTTCTTAGTCTCTGCCTATCTGGGGGTACCCATGGAAGGCAGAGGTTATATGGTTACTTTTTTCTATAGATTCTGCTAGATTTCTGCAATATAAATATAAAACTGATAAATTAAGTAATATTTTGTGAACTATAAAGTTCAATAAATACAAAAAAATGTGTTTGTCAGTGGTATAATATCTGTCGTCTATAGCTGATTATCTATTTTTGTCTATTACGTAATTAAAAAATAATTAAAGAGTACATGATTATTTTCTCCACCGAGTTTTATTAAAGTATTTTCATTGTAAAATATTCTGCAAACCCATAATACATCATATATTTTAGTACCGCATAGACACACGACGGCACCAAAGATCTGCACCGTCTACAATCTTGTTTGTAAGTACGAACAAATATTTAGGGTCCGTCCGTGATAAAACCCTGTCTGCTAGTATTTAAACAACAAACAGACCACTTAGCAACAGAGATAATAATAATTTAAATAAATATTATTCTCTACACTGACATATGACAGTGACAGTCGGTGACATTAAAATTTAGGGTGACACGTGACAATCTTGTGTCATCTGTCTTATCACTTGTTTTTGTATTAAAGTTGTAATAGACCAGAGTTTAACGGTGGTTTTTACTGTGCGAGACTTTGTTAAGTTTTGTAATATTAAATTAAATAAATAATTAAATTTCACCAATTTGTCTTCCATTTTATGGCGCCCCTAATTTCAATAACTTAGTAAGTACCTCATAGTTAAGGGAAAATTAAGTGTGGTTGGTGAAAACGGTAATTAGTCTTCTCCAGAGACTGGGAATCTTTTGCAAAGTTAAGGTTTTAATTAAAAAATACAGTTAAATCTCTGCCTACTCTTTCAGAAATGAAAAGGCATTAAAAATATAAGAAACTAATAAAACTTCCTCATGTTCAGCAGTCAACTAAACCAACCAGACAATATAGAAATATTTAATTATATTAGTGGTCGCCTAGTGGTCGAAATTCGACCATATACGATTTAATTTACAATACGACCACCACTTAACATACGTTCAAGGATAATTTTTATTTAACTCAAACTCAAACTAAACTCTTTTATAAAACTCTTTTCATATGAGACGTCAGAATATCATCGCAATGTCTATTGATTTTGACGTTTTGTCAAATACGATCAGATACTATGCATGTGAGTGTAATGTTTTATTTATTGATTTAATGTACTTTATAAGCATTATTTTTGAAAAATATTAGCGTTCTCCACTTCTCCTACACATAAACTATAAGTGTACCAAATTTTATGCTCCTACGTCCGCGCAATTTTCGTAAAAAGCGGTCCAAAGTTTTTGCATCACGTATTAATATATAGATTACAACTTGCGCGGTGAAACCAAACTCTAAATAAGTCAGTTTCTTAATGACAATGAACTATGACTCCATGACATAAATTTATATTTTATCACATAAATAATATTACTAAAATTATTTTAAGATATTTTATTTTTTCATTAGAGTAAAAATAAATTATGTTCTTTTGAGTGACTCATACTGATTGTGCAGTTTACAACGTTAAAAATATTTTTCATCTTTTTGAGAAACAGGCTTAAACTAAATAAATCTGGTAATCATTGCGATAATGATGTAACATTTTTACAGATATATTATTATAATTGTTATCTATCGAAAAGGAAACGTCGTAAACAATTTTTTTTGGTATGATGCCAATCAGACCGCCGAATGCGCTCTCGTTTCGATTACTTTAAACAAACTCATACTAAGAGAACTCACAATTTGTCTGTAATTGTTCACTTACCTTACACAAAATACAGTGACATTCCTCTGTTATATTACACACAATTAATATTAAAAATGATACCCAACAAAGTCTTGTAGAGCAAAAAGAGCAAAAGTCAACTATAAAGCTGGAATTCAAAATTGTAAACAACTGGGAATCCCACTCGTGTATTTTATTACACATAAATACATATATATTAATAAGTTTGTTTGTCTATCTATTTAATTGTTACCATAAGTTCATTACGACATCGATACCACAGCTGAAAAAAACAGGAAATTGATACTTTTTTTATGATATAAGCCGGTAAACAAACAGACGGATCACCTAATGGTAAGCAATCGCTGCCGCACATGAACACCCGAAACAGAAGCGTTACAAGTGCGTTGCCGACCTTTGGGGGGTTCGGGATTTAAGGGTAGTTGGGGAATCGGGGATTGAGAAATTTTGGGAAGGGAGTTAATTGAGCCTCCGGCAACCTTACTTACACAACGCAAGTGTTGTTTCATGTCGATATTCTGTAAGGCTGTAGTATCATCCCGGTCGAGTCTGCCTATTCGTGCCAAGGCATGGCACTCAAACATTTAAACAATACTCTTACTCATGTCCAGTAATTGTTGTAAGTAACTTTTTACCAAAAAGTTTATATTTAACTGCAAAATACGGGCAGAACCGAGAACCACATTATTATATTGGTAACAAAAACGCAAACGTGACTGTTTCGCGTCATTAGTGTATCTCTCATTAATTAATCGGAATATAATTTTGTAATAGAAGTTATTAATTAATTAATTATTTATTGATTCTAATACGAGGAAATGTTTCCATGAGATAAGTCTAGAGGGTTCTCTTATTTTGTTTTTGTAAAGAGAAATTGATAACGGATTAGAAATTGTAGAGTAATTGGTTCTTGGATACTAGGTTTTATAATCGTCACATCAGCAAGAGGATGCACCGCTGGGCATGTGTAAATTGTGGCTTGATTTTAAATTGTATTATCCCGCACGGAGCAAAAAAATTTAGATATATACATTTTCAGTTATTTTATACAGAATAGAAATATGTTTAGAATTTTTCAATTAGCTTGTGCATTGTTTTTATAAAAGCACTTTATAATTTTGCTGGCGAAAGTAGTCTTAGACACCTCTTTGTATAACTAAAGATCAATTAATAATATATTATGTATTACATTGTGTGGTAAACAAAACTTCTTTACTATTACAACGCAAAGATTTTTCTCTAAGAACCCGGAAACACTGTGAAATTGAGAATAGTGAATATTTCCTAGACATTTCATCTTTTACATACAAAACCATTAATCACTTCTTTAGTTCATACAGAATTTTCTTGTACGAATGCTTCTTGCTACATCGCAGTACCATGCTTTGTATGCTTTCTTGTTACATTGCGTATTATGTATTTTAAATGGAGCCTTTTTTCATTTGGTTTATTTTGTGTTTCTACTTAATACGACTATATTTGTTGTACCTGTATTCTCGAATAGTGGGGAAGAATTATAAGTTTGAAAACGCCAACCCGCATTGAGTAAGTGTGGTGATTAATGCTCAAACCTTCTCCATGCGAGAAGAGGCCTTTGGTCAGCAGTTGTAGGCTATAGATGTAGAGTGTGGGGAGAGTGATCAAGACATTAAAATGAAAAAAAAATCTAGTGCGAAGAGTGAGTGCTATAGATTCGGTGCAAGCATTGTAGAATTTCATGATTTGGGAATTGAAAGATTAATGTCGACCTGAAATTTTTTTACAATGCAACGTCAACTTGCTTTACATTATGCCACTATACAATGTACGCCCACATTTCACCATGAGTGTTATAAGTCCCACGTAATAGGGGAAGCCTATTGCCATATACTGGGCAAAATTCCAGACTCCGTGCTACCACTGAGATTTTTTTATTACTATTATAATAAATTCCACCAACGTAATAGCTGCTGTATAATACACACGTAGAACAAAAAATAATCTTCTTCCTCTTACAGCAAACAAAACACAACTAGAGCAACATCATATTTAATCAAAACGACACTACATCTGAGATTTCCAACACGCAATTCATACTACCTGTACTAGAGCGGGCAACGATCCTTCATCCCGTCATATATCGTATAACGTTTATCTAAGAGGTGCATGTATGTCGGGGTGAATATATTGCCGCTGTACATCAAGGGCTGCCGACATTCACGACACTTGCAACACTCACGACATTTACGTTACGACATTCCCGACACTGCACAGGTATTGTGTCTGTGTCGTTATTGTTTTAGTAATGTTGTGTTTAGGATTTAATGTTGTGATATTTTGTTTTTAAACGCATATTGAAAATTAATTGGGATTTCTTATACTTATATACCTGTTTCAATCTGTACAGTTGCTTATTGTAAAATACTTGATTCGTGAGTTCCTTAGTCAGATAACTAATGTAATATTTGATAATGCCAATCGTTATTCGAACTACTTATAATTTTGCTGTAAGTTTATATACATACAAACATTTTTACATACTGTGCATCTACAGAATACATGTCAAGAATATTGGTGTTTTTCAGTTCAAAAACACTCATCTTTTTATACCTACTGCTACCACTACTATGAACTATGTATTTGAGTGACATCTACACACACACTTACTCTCTTACATATATCATGATCTAAAATCTAAGGGGAGTGCAAGATTTATGGGTCCCACATTTTATGGGAGGGTGTGACGACATTGTATCGTAATGCATACTATATGTATAGTTAGAAATGTCACCATAAGAGCCCGGTAAAGATAGTTCGTTCTAAAAAAGTACTACTGCTTTGATATAGATTCTTAAAATGAAATGGATTTGGTAAAAAACATTATTCTAGTTATAAAAACTCTATTCGAAAATCAAGTACAACTATTTGATTGACGGAGCTTCAATACCTGTAATCCTAGGACGAATTTTATTATTTTAATATTAATAAAAAAATGGTAAATTTTGGTAAGAAATTTGTTGGATGTCTATCCATCAATAGAATTTCAGCGTTCTTTAGAACAATGGTCAAAACAACAGTAAATTCATACTACAGCCAACAGCCTACACCACTAAATATAAGTACGCAAAAGTCGTCAGCCATTTAAAAATAGATACCATTATGTTATGTTCACGACCCCACGTCGACAGCGAATATCATAATGAACACGTACCATAAGGTAATTCTTAGTTCCGTGAGAATGCAACCAACTGCTGCCTTTTTCGAAGTATGGAAAAATAAGTAATACTTGTTTGTTTGCAAGCTACCTATAAGAAAAGATAAAAAGCATTTTATTCCGATACAAATACATTGCTGTTTATTTTTAGTACACAAGGAAAGTTTCTGTTATTAATTAATAAGGAAGCAGAAAATACTTTTAATAGTGTCATCGAGTATATTTGCTGTTTGTACTTTTAATATCTATCACTTTGCTAGAAGCTGGGAGACATGTTGTTTTTTGTAATACATTGTTAGTTTTGGAATTTAATTGATGGTTGTGATGACCGTCATAATTTGTATTTTAACAACAAATATTGATAGTGTTAGTCTCTTTAGTTTTTTTTGTTTGATGCACTATATAATATTTGTATAATATAGCATATTTGTATAATTACTTTCATGAGACATTCTAAATTAATTATGTTTTTCACCTTACTCACTGTTTGACGAGGAATTCGACTATTTTCAAGTCATTCTAGAGGCTTATATTAATGTACAGCATTCCGATTACTCACTCTGTTCGGCTTCTATTGATCGTAGTGTAATGTTTTATAGATATATAATCTTCTCATATGCGTGAGCAGCATTCCACTCATTCACTCTGTTCGGCTTCTATTGATCGTAATGTAATGATTTATAAACTATTTCCTCGATAAAAACACAAAAATAATTTATTTTCTAAATTCAATTCGGACAGGTAGTTTCAGAGAGTAGGACATTTAAACGAACAAACACTTCAACTTTATATAACAGTAGTATAAAATAAAAACCAATCCAAGCTTCATCCAAATGGATTAATGATCAAATAAGTTCTCAGAAAACATTTTAAATGATAATTTCTTTTTCCTGTTTTCAAAAAGTCGAAAGAGGATCTTTACTTTGTTTTATTTCCGAGTTCTTGTAAAAGTTTTTAGAATTAAATATGGCGCTTGGTATCCATTTTCCATTGTTACAAAGGAATTCTTAGAAAATTGATAGAGATATTATGAGAATGGGAACCCAAAGATGGATCACGTGAATAATAATAATTAATGAAAGTCATTTCATGGAAACAGGTATTTATTTGTTAATTAAAATAAATAAATAAACTAAGTAATGTAATGCTTTTCCTTCCTGTTTGTTTTTCGCCGAAACGGTTATTAACATTTGCGCTAGCCACAAAATGATATACAAATTCGTTTTTTGGGAAGATTGCGAGGGGGTAATTCAGCCAGTAACGCCACTCACACAACGAAACACGACGCAAGCGTTGTTTCACGTCAGTTTTCTGTGAAACTGTGACCGAAATATGGCTCTCCAACACTTAAAATTGTACACATATAACTCGGAAAAATGTCATATTGGTAGTTGGTAGGTCACACCCGTAGCTCTGGGCCATCACAAAAATTAAATAACACCATACAAAACCAGCCAAAAATAGCTATACATAGATACAATAATACTTCATGCTGCATGTTAAATTAAGCAATAGGCCACAACCCCTAACCCGAACAAAAATAGCACTTTGCATTCCCCGATTACAATGTGCATTCCCCGATTCATTACAAGATGTCAACTCATAAATAACCACATGTCCTTCATTTCTAATAATATTTGCTAATTATAACACGGGCTTATCAAGCTATACAAAACCAGTTTATCATGGTCTCGCTATATATGACATATCCATACATTCATCGGTCAGCTTGTACTGGTTCATATAACTTGATATGATGACCACTTGGTATTGGATAATAATACATTGTTATCTGGACACGTCTAGACGGGGTACGGGACGTTTATGTTTGTGACCTGGATTGGACTGCCTTTGTTCTTTTTTTTTCGAATAGTAAGGATTAGTTTTTAAGAAAAAAGATATATAGGCGTTTGTGGTACAATGATGGATAACATGGATCGTGTGGATGCCAAGCAGGTGGTAGGATAAACGGGCTTACTCTTGAATCAAATTTCGAACGGTATTCGACATTCATATTGTGAAATTTCGTACTCTTGAGTTGCAACACTAGCACACATGGCATCCGTATTGCGTAGATACTGAATGAACTAAATGGTATTGACGGATCAATATTATATTTCTTACTTTAAGTGCTAACATAACAGTTATGATTGGTGTGGTATGGTTTTGAAATTTTATAATTTTTGAGATTGTATTAGATTGAAGTTGCATGCACATTGAGATGGGTTTCAAGAGTACGCGACTAAGCTAGGATAATAGGTTGTATTTTCATGATATCAGCGTTAATAGATTTTTGTTCAATACATAAGAAAAGGTGTTACGATGGTGATAAAACAGTTATAGGAAGGAAGAACACAGTAAAGTTATAAATAACAAAATGTGCAATGTTACTTGAGAATACAATTTGGTTTTGGGGTTAATAAATGTACGACAGGTAGATTCTACAATAATATTTATGCACAATAGTCACTTGATACGATCGCTGTATATCAATGCTTAAATTCTTTAATCAAGATGTGAATTATACAATTATCTTATTTATTATTGCTCTAATTATTATATTCAATTAGAATCATGAAATATGTTCATTGTGATTCAAATACCAAAAGCAAAACCTTGAAATTGAAGAGGAAATCACTACATTATACTAAGATCTTAAGATCAAGTTTCAAAGTAGAAAATTTGAATCTCGAAAATGATTAAGTCTAAGTTCAAATAGAATTTAACTTATATCAAATTACATAACGAGTCCTTTGACATTTGGCTCAGTTTAATAATATCATAGTTTTGAAATTTGATTAAACCGTCAAAGGCGCTAACGAGTCGTCGCCTCTAGGCTTTAGTTAAAACAGTCAGGAAGCTAAAAATTTAAAAGCTCTTCCAACAGACGCTCGCTTTACTAATGAACTAAAATTTTCCTAAAGTCTAGAATAAATATAACTAATGCTTTGTAAACCATCTCGCATGTTATTTGACATAGTTCGAAATTAAGTACACAGACAAATGTACATGCAAACACTCAGGGTCCGTTGTACCAACCACGAAATTCTAAAAACAACTCGTTATCTAAATTCTATAAATATCAAATCGTTACAGACTTGTCTTGACACCGAGGGCCCTCCCGCTTGTTGTTTTGAACTTTTGTATGTTCTGTTGTCACCGTTGACACAGGTTATCGAATCTATTTATTCAGAGACATCGCTTGTATCGTACTCTAGACGGAAGCGCCAGTTTCTTTCCCGACACTTAACCGATACCACCTAAACTCCGCTCAAAATGATCCCTCCAAACGCGAAATTCGGTGCTGCGATATTCGTGGTACTTTTGTTCACGGAAATTGTTGACGGAAATGAGAAAATTTTGAGAGAGCCTCTCACTATGGATACGGTGTTCAGAGACACGTGCAGCAGATCCTTGTCTACGCTGATATTCCAGATTTGCACTGGAAATTTGCGGATTAGTGATGTGCCCGCTGGTCGGCTTTCAAACGTGCGCGGGAAGAGAGCCGCTCTGTTGTTCAAAGACAGATTAAAGAGGCAAATAGTCGATGAGTGTTGTCTAAATCCGTGTTCAGTGTCGCAGTTGATCCAATATTGTCCAGAAACATGGTGAGCATGCACAGACAATTGGAACAATCAGTCAAATGAAAGTGTTAGTGACTGTCAAGCTTCCACGTGGAGTGACGTAAACAGTAAAATCGATAATCCTCAAAGAGAACATTATCGATGACCCTGTGTTGCGCAAATTTTCCTCTATGCACAATCAGTGGGGTCATCAGAACAATGTGACAGTAAAGTGCCGCTCGTGTGCAGAGGGGTCCTAACCCTTTGAGCGTGGAGTTGGAAGGCTTGTGTAAAGAAGCGATAATTCTTCGAAAATGCACGTGAAGAGCTTTTAGAGAGTGCTACATCGGAATCGCGCTATACGAAACACGCGACTCGTGCGGATTTAGCCCGGAGTGGATTTTTGGTACATACGTTTTGTGTTTAAGTGGAAAGCATACGACTTCTGTGTATAATCCTGATGGAGGCTTTGTTGTATTTTTATTACTTTGTAACCTTACTCCGTCCAAAAATGAGCCTCAATAAGGACAGTTATTTTACTCTAGTAATTATATAATCGCCTATGTTTATTCTGTACCTACTAAGTACACGACGTGTATTAGTCAAATATTTCTCACATGTTTATAGGCCATAATCATTCAATGGATTGTTTTTAAATCATTTCCATGTATTAGCTTTCAAAACTCGCACTAGATAGTCCAATATTGAGCAGTACTTTGAAACAAGCTTGAAATGAAATGAGTACTTTACTTTAAAGAAATGTATGTATAACAAATTGAATGTTTACAAATATAATTGTATTTCTGTATCTGTTACTCACAATTTTTCTGTCACAACAATGTATTACTTTATCACTTACATACTATAATTTTACATACGAATGCATATTCATATCTACGTATACTTGTTTGTTTATTTACCGATTTTATTATAATATTAAAAATATAAATGAGAGTGAGATCTCAAAAGATTCCACGACAGTATCGTGGAGTTAATAACTTACTAGATAAACTTGTAATATAATTATAATAATAATATATAAATAACAACAATAATAATACGAGAGAACAAATGAGTAATTTGTTATGATATGAACTAAAGGGGCTGACAGGATAGTGAGTCAGTTACACTTGATTGTACATTCGCCCTACATTTTACAGTTGTCTTATTTACAATGTCTATTTATAGATGACCGAATTTCAACATTGTTTTGTGAATTATAGAGATCAATATTGCGTAAATAATTTTTGTCTTATGTTTTTTTTATTGACAATTTTTTACCATTTGTCTGTTTCAATGTTGTTATAGATCACAGTTATATATCTGGCTGCTAGATCAGAATCAAAAAAATATTATTACAGTGTACCCAACCTGCTTGTCTAAATACCAACAAAGCTTGAAAATAAAATTATCCTTTATAAAAAGGAATGAAGATCAAAATAATTGTTTGAGTCTACAGTCTACATATTTCTATATGTAGGTAGTTTAATATTGGTTAGGATTTTTTAATCAAAATTGTATATACATATTGTATAGAATCTATCTTCTGATTATATTTAATAACAATAATATTAAATGAGCTTATAATTTATTTATTAAACAATATAAGAACAACTAATTACATTTTTCTTTGTTGATTTAACCTTTTGTCCTACTTATCTAAAGACTACGAAATATTAAGATTAATTGTTTATTTAGCAACAATGAACGGACCTGTCAATAACACGCACGCTAATTTGACCTTTGTATCTAACGATATATTGGAACGAAAATGGGATACATAAATCGTTCGTGTACAGATTTTTATCATGGGCCATATATTGAAGTGTTGTCCCTATTATACGGTATGTGGGTCATGCATCGTCATAGAGAGGAGAGTCGTCTAATCGGCCTTTTATTTGATTTGCGTGCAGAATGGCCGTCCGATAAAGCGCTTAGCAGAGGCAAAACGGGATTTATGGTATGGATAACTCCAGCAAAAAGGGCCCGAATAAATCTTCGCCCTAACTTAATAAAGTCTCCGTTGACGGCTTTATCTGAAGCTGTGACCACGAACAGACTTTTTTGAATAAAGTAGTATCGTATTTTCACAAAGAAAAGAGGGATTCGGTGATATCAGTTATTTGGACAGTTTTGCGGTTTAGCTTCAGTTATTTTTCTTTAAAGAATTATAGCTTCTTAATTTTCGCTTTTTTGTAATTTATTCAAATTAGTAAACTAAAGCAGTCTCCTATAAATATACTAGTTATGTAGTAGACAAAATGATTCGGAGTAATACATCATCTCAGTAACGTATTTGTACTATAATTATGACTTAATGAAGCTGACAAACTGAATGTGCAATCACATTCCTCAAGAATATTGAACTTTTCATGATCCTGTCAACCCTTCACGCAATAAACGAAGAACAAACTATTCACAGAACAACGACATACATTTTATTCAATTCTGTACAATATATTATGTAAGTATGTAAAATAATAAGAACGAAACTTCAGGAAACCTAACATATGCCATCGGCGTTGGCAATATTCTCGTCGTTTTTACTCACAGAATCACATTGAAATGCAATCATAGTATCCACGTATTCGTTTCCCGATGCGTCTGTGACTGCGATTGGATATTTCCAATATATGCCTTGAGGCGAGACATTGGAATCTCATATCCTTACGTCAGGTGAGAAAAATCTTTTGCAAACAGCTTATTTTTATCAGATATGGTGTATCTTTACGTTGGTACCTAAAGTTATTCAGAGGTAAGTCTTCTCTCTATCTTGTACGTTAAAGTTGATTGTCAAATACGTGATTATATGACTGCAGAATGTATTTTTATAATAACTATCTTTATTTAATAATATATGTGAGACATCCTAAAATAACAAAAAATAACGGTTTACTCACATAAATTAATGAAGAAAAGCTCTACTATTTTCGAGTTACAAGGGGACTCTTCTGCAGACGCGGCGACGTCGACAGTTTGACAAAAATTGCCCCAACAACAGACAAGCTTTAATTTACGTGAGTAAACCGTAATTTTTAGTTAATTGACGGCTGAATGAGTGTAATACAAAACCTTGATCTACTTCTTCGACCAATGCATGCAAGTAGCATGATGTTATGTTTAGTATTTTGTCGAAGTTTACCTACATTATAGGAAAGTTTTTAATGTAATCCTGCAGTCTAATCAACCAAAAGGGTAAGGTAAGGTGGGGCTTATTGTTTCATCTAATATAATGTAACCTGTCAATTTGTCTATCATGATTGGCATGAGGAAGGTTCAGGTAAACCGATTAATAGTACTTACAAAAATTGTATGTGTATAATAATTGTGTATTTGTAAAAGAGCAGTGCAGATTTCAGAAGGGCTTTTATGCCTTTTAAAACCGTCTCTGTTCTTCAATCATTTGGGACTAGTTGCACAAATATGTGTATTAATTTTCTTTTGAAAGTTTTACAAAAATAAACCTTAAAAGCATAGCCTGTATGTTTATTATTACACGACAATATTGCTTCGACAAAAATAGAAGCTGGAATTAAAATCCTTCTCGTTAGGGGTCTTGGCAAATTAGTCGTATTCATTCCGCAATGATAATCTGCGAGCGACGCATAGTTGATGAAGCGATGCAGTGTGGTATGTAGTGTATACCACAAACTAATCTAGATATGGAATTAATATGGGTCACTTAGAATGGGATTCTCATGGCTGATTAAATACGTCCTTCTAGTCTTTACGGGGAAGTAGTGGGAATGGAAAATTTATAATATAATATGAGAGCAATGAAGTTAAATGAAAGGAGAGAAAGAAGACTCTCATACGGAGAAGGTTTGAACGTTAATCACGATGCCTGCTCAATGCGGATTGGCAATTTCAAACTTAAAATAAAAAATTATAAGTTTTGTTCAATGTTTTCCTTGACCACGCCGAATGGGTGCTAATGGTGATATGAAGAAAAAGGAAGGCATGATGTTATGACGTTTGATAGGAGAAAATGGAAGAAAATTATGTATTACACCAATCTATGAAGGGCAATCGGTATCTTTAGTCTTGGTTGTTGCAATACATCTAGTTTACAATGCAATTTATATTAGAATAATTCAAATTCTATAGAATGTAATGTAGGTCATGATGTTATGAAATATCATTAATTTGAACAGCTAACTAAATAATTGTATCAATACAATCAAGCACGTTATAAAGGTAACACAAATACGCGTCACGTTTTAATTGGCAGTTTCTGTTTGAGCAAATGATGAGATGAGTGCTGCACGAGCAATTCCTCCAATGCTATGATTGAAACAGCTCTTCAGTGTGGGAGGCAACGAAATTGCTAACGTCACTGTAGATAATTAGTTTCCTCCTTTGTTCCCATAGTTTGGTGCAAATATTACTAATGTTTGAGTTTCTAATTAAGGAAGCGTTGCGTGAAACTTGGTAGTGACGTATTGATTTAATTTTCTTGTATTTGAATAAGATAATATATTTTCTTGACATTTTTAAAAGACGAAAGAATGCTCTTGAATTAGATTACCAGTGGGACTTGAAACTAATAGAGTATTTCTCGAATAGTTCACGCAAGAAAGCAGAATTATTATTAGAATGCTTTGTATATTTATCAAATGCAATTAATACTAATAGATTATTTTTAGTTCTCCAAGACTAGGATTGTAAGCGTCTTTGGCACGGCTGGTTAATATCGTTATTAAGTGAAGAATGGTATTCGACTTGCTTTTGTCAGCAAAAGTAGCTTTTTTTTATTTTCCCTTACATCAAAGGCCTTTGAAACCTATTGCAAAAATGTGTATGTATACTTGATTGACTGTTTCTGTTTAGTACAGAATGAAAAATTGCTGTATCCTGGTTAATGGGAATCCATTTATTTAGCGTACGTAGAGGGCGGCTACCAATCAAGGTATCGATGACTTGTTTTATTATTTGATTAAAATAAAAATTACACATTATTTTTTGTAGCAAATTAATAGGAAACATTGCTAATTGTAAAGTTATTTTAAAATACTAAGAACTTTTAATTTCATAATATTAAAAATCAAATAGTTATAGAGAATAATTAAATTGTTGGCTTCCATTTAAACGTGAACAATACAGCGAAAAATACAGACCTCACTATGTTTAATCCAATTAGAGGGAGAGAGGACTTTATGTACCCATAATAAATTACATATTCGATAAACCAGCAAAAATCTTCAACATGTAAGCCTACACAACACAATACCTATCAAAAGATACAAGCAATAGCATCAAAATTGAGGGATTGCGGGTCAAACACTCATAAGTGCTCTTCAGTATTTTTTCTCCAAAATACTGGCACGTCCTAAGCCGTAGGTAACCATTACGACAAAGCCTAAATATAGGCCGAGAGCGAAAAAATTCGAAGCCGAAAAAATGAGAGATAAAAAAGTCTGTTGAAATCCGGCCCAGGGATCGAACGACCGAAGGCCGGAACGGAAGGAACTAAAGCCGGGGGAAATGCAACAGCGACGAACGATCCGAGCCAGGATATGACGAAATATGGCTGCCATATTGTTTTTAAATACAATTTTAGATGACAACAGTAAAAATATAGAGAGAGAGAGTAAGGTGTTGTAAAGTAAATGGTATTGTAGTACAATAATTATTAGCTTTGTGTGATTAATAGAACTAATTTTTTACGTGGAATTTTATTCTCAAATTGTCTTGTAAATGAATATAATGAATAATATGGAGAAGTTACAATAAAATTTACTGAATACGCGTAAGTAATGTTTATAATAACTATCGTGGGACATACTAAATTAATTAAAAAACATGGTTTATTCAGGAAATCTTGAAACTAGTAGACCTTTCTCCATTAATTTACGAGAGTAAACCGTGATTTTTTGTTAACGCGTAAGTAAGTATACGATAACTATAACAACAATAATTTATTAATTTACTAGAATTCAATAAATTTACGATTGATTCCTGTAAAGCTATAACCTGGAGGTTTAATTAAACGTTCAATAAAGGCTATATTTTGTAAAAGTAAAACAATTTTATTAGCCCGTAACCTGTAGTAGACTGAAGAATCAATATACCCAAGCTGATTGATGAAGGTCTCAGATTGAAGAGGAAATACCTGTAAAGTGGGTCAGGAGAGGTCAATTTCAAACCCGTTAATCTCTGTGTTTTGGCGTCAATTTTATTAAACTTTATTTTTTTAAAGTATTTTTTTTTTCTTGTAACATATACATTGTGAAACAAACCCTAAGCGACTGTTTTGCAATCTCTGGATAATTTCTATTTACCAGATAGTTTTGAATTAGGAACGTAATTTGTATGCCCCGTTTGTCACATAAGTTTATCGGGCATTTATACCTAATATATTTTTCATTACCTAATTAACGGACTAAATAGATATCTCATTTTCATACCTGCATCATCTCTATTAATATTGGTAGTAAGAGACCTAACCAAAATTTAGTTAGGTATCGATAAACTATGCATATATTATTAAAGGTTCAGTAATATACTTCCTACCTTGCGCTTGTATATGAAGTAATGAAGTAAGTTTAACCGTCGGATAATCAGTTAAAAGCAAGCATGTATGCTTCAAGGCTCTGAATAATCGGAGCAGGTGGGTAGTACTTTATGTTGAACACGTGGGCGTTTATACTGAAGGCAATTCGCTTATAGATTTAACTAGCCTTAGTTGCATTAAGTCCGTGTATTTTGGTTTGCTTATTATTTATTTTTTTCTATTTTTATATCCTATTGTGGGGAACTAGGATTTCTCCTTGGTCGTGGGTGCGTTTACAAACGTAAAGTTCACATATACATGACACCCAGACCCGAAGCAACAATTTGTGGAGCACATAAAAATTGGTCCGTGCGGGTATCAAAACCGCTACTCGTTGCACGACTGCTAATTGCCCAGCCACTGTGTCAGAGTGCAGTCAAATACATATGAAATACTCTTTGTGTCTAAACTACTCGTACATAATTTTATAAACTGAAAATCTGTTCAGAAAAATGTCGTCAAAGATTTTAATAGATATCTTTAAGTCTATTTTAGACGATGTTTACAGACGATACAAATACATTATCTTTCATTGATATTAAGATCCTTTACTGACAAGGCACATATATTATGTTGCAATCAATAATAAGAATACACAGAGTTATGTAATCACAATGAAGTACAGTAAACATTCATTGAATCGACAAAATAATAATATTTAAACGTGATAAAACGTAGTAAACAAATTTATAACCGGACTTTTACCTCTGATAACTAAATATGTTTCATGTTATATGACACAATAACAGTATATTTAGGGGTTCATTATTATTAATGGGTTAGATACAGTATAACAACTGCTAGCATTACCCGGATGCTATAGGACTGATTTGATTAAAAAATGTGAAATGTTTATTTATTACTGCAGTTAATACAATGACTTGTCTTAGAGAAATGTTGAATTTAAAGAATTTAATTGACGATGTGTGAGACTGCATCAAGTTTATCAGATTAATCAGTGTTGGTTTACTGGTTCAAAATTGGTTCTGGGATTGGGATAAAATTTGGACCTAAGCCAGATGTAGGTGCTCCTGATCTGGAGCTGCGTAAAGCGGGTTTACCTGGGCTCCGCCTAAAATCAGGAGTAAGAGCAGGGTGGTTTTTATTCAGTAGTCTGACACTTCCTCTCGCCTCGTCCGGAGATGTCAATTGTAGTATTTGTAACTGATAGCTAACAAAATAGTTAAGTCTATTTCTGAACCGTGAAGGTAAATACATTTCCTTGTAGATATTGGCAATAATAAGCTCAGTACATTTGTACTAAGATAGAGTTTGAAGTTGCAATTATCATAATTTATCGAATAGTGGGAACTTATTACGATGTATATCAACTTATTTACTCTAAGATCTTGTACGAGTACCAGCTGCTTATCGCTCCCTTCAAATTGTGATGTAATTGAGGAAAATTGCTAACAAACGGTTCGTCGTGGGGTTATCAATCCGCGCTAGACCCAGTGATCAATTGTTGTGGAGATTTTAGAAGGAAAACGGTTGTTTAGGAAATACAATGTTTTACTACCTATTAAATTATTGGCTACCTAGTAAGCTAAGAAGAAACTATATCCTCAGTATTTATAAGAACGAGGGTACTGTTGAAGAAATTACATGAATCTGAGATTAACCTTATCACGATGAAAATGTACGGCACGGTCTATGGTCAGTTTCGATTTTAGGCAATACGAATTACAGGTGGTGGGAATGTTTGCAGAGGAAAAAAATAGTTGACTGTTTCCAAACCGATTACATATATCAAAAATTCCGAAACGGCTCATAAGCATGGAAAAAAACATTTTTTTACTATAGTCACACCTTTTATCCCCGAAAGAGTAAGGCAGAGGTGCACATTTCGGTATGTTATGCCACTATGCATTGTACACCCGCTTTTCACCAATGAAATAACAAATATGTAGTTAAACATTTTCATTGGTAAGTATTTTGTAACACCTCCTATATATGTTATAGAGAGCAATCACCCTTTGTAAAGATGCAAAGACATTGAAAACAGAGCATAAAGTAAACAAATATATACACAAAGAATTTACAACAAAATGTATAAACTTTTATTCCTGATAAAAACGTTACTCACAAACTTCGGTGTCCTACATAAGTTTCTTAGTAAATATTCTTTCTATTTATTCTCAGTTATGCGTATAGTTTTTCTATTGGTCGGAATTTACGACCTTTCAATTGTGAATCAGAAGCCAGTTCAAATAAAACAAAGATGATAGTCTCATCACGTCGCGAGGGATTGAAAGTTGTAGCAATAACCTTTGAGGGCACGTTTACATTACTTCTTTGTATTCGCGATCATTGTGTGGATATATGAAATGTGATTATTCATGTAGTATTGGAATGATGAGCTAAAGTCCATAATGATTGGATATTTTCGGTATTATGTGTGATTGGTAACAATAATATGGTACCTACAGTATAGCAAAAAGTGAAGTCTGTTATTTACCAGTGGATATGCAATGTCAAATTATAAGTTTGTGTTTGACAATACACGTTGAGCAAGAGTAGTGACTAAAGCGTTTCCTTCTTAGTGTGGGAGGTTGCCTTTTCTCAACAGTGGGACATTTCATGGACATGCTGGTGATGATAAAGAAAAGATTGTGGTCACTGAAAGAGAAAACCAGATTTCTCCTCAATTGAAACTGTAATTAATTAAACCTTGTCAGTCAACACTGTTGTACAGCTTTAATATTTTATTTGACGAGACTGAGAACAACTTTTCCGCATTCACTCAAAGTCAAGTCGTATGTAAGCAGTTTACTCCAAGTTTCCTTACAACTCGTAAGCAAAAGTTTTGTGTTTTTTTATAAATAAATAAAAAATAGCGATGTCCAGCAAATAAGCCGAGGTTTTAACACACCAGACATGTCCTTTAATTCTGAACTTCGTGTTTGTTTTGGTTGCCCGCAGAGGATTGAGTTTTACAAACTTTTTACGAGACTTTAAAAACTTTTTTTGCGACGTGATCACTCGCCCAGCGGTGAAAACTTATGTGGGTAGCTGGGTAGACCGAAAGAATTATTTTTGTTCGGAAAGAACTCGAATTTATAGTGGTTAGCCTTGTTGTAAGTTCGTAAAATTATTCTTAAATTGTTATTCAGTGAGCATTGGAAGATAAATTATTAACATTTTATTAAGTACCGAGAAATTCGAAATTTATTTTATACGGTTGAAGTGGGTCTTCTCTTAAATTCGATAGCGATTATTTAGACAGTTAAAATAATTTACGCGTATAAATTTTATAGTGGTAGATAGTTATCACATCATTCTCTAAACACGTAGTTATTATGTGTAGTATCACTCGTATTTACCAAAGTGCGCATTATACAATGATTATTTTGCACTTCAAAATCACGCAATCGACCTCTAATAGGCCCTCGTTGTTAGAGATTGGAGACAAAACAATAACTTCACAATAGGCATGTTCCACGAAACTATTAGTATAATGAGATAAAACAACACATTGTCAATGTATTCTCAGAAAACACCATCTTTCATCTAAAATGATGTTTAACCCTTTCATCTTTCACACAAAAGTCGTTTCTTCTGTACGTGATATAGTATAAAGTACACAAAAAATAAAACAGCAATTCGTACTACACGCGAAACTTTCTTTTGGAACTGTTGTATACGCAAAATATCATAAATATCTCATGTGTGACGTGCTGACTGAAGTTTTCCTTAGTACTTTTTTCGAAACAGAACTTGTGTTATTACTTCATTCGGCTCTTTATATTCATTCGACGACCCCGCTTAGGGGGCTACAATATTGGCGTCGATATAACACGAAGCATCCCGCATGTCATTTCGTTGCCTCCAGGCGCAAGAAATTGCATGAAATACATCTATGATACCCGACCAGTTTCACAAGATCCGCTACGACCCCCTCTAGTTCAGCAATTTAGAAGGGGTGCGGAACAGCTAGGTGTGAAACAAGGGGTCTTCTAATAATGGTCCTGTTCTGCTATTCGTGTGTGCTTCGTGCACCCCTACAGGGCATATTGGACGCAATCTGTGATACCTGACGTGGCTGGGAATTTCATTATAGTCTATTGACTGCTCATGACGAGAGTCTAGATTGAAGTGTGACGTCAATTGTTTACTGCAAATAGGAGATGCGTGTCGCACTATACGCTGTTGAGGATTACGTGCCATGGTTCCAGTGCTAAGCCGTAACTACCTAGCTTTTGTTGATGATCTGACGTTGAAAGGGGCGAAAGAGCACGTTCAGTTGTTAAATAAACAATTTTATTAAAGAATTGTATGTATTATTTTAATACGTTACTTGAGACATCACAATATAATAAAGAAGGGTTTAAGGGTTTTTTTTTTAGCTTTGTTCATATAATAGTTATTGTGTATATCTAAATAATTGTTATGTTCGGTCAACGTAACTTTTATATCAGGTACATTACCTAAGTAAACTTTTATCTTCGTTTGCCTACTTCTGTCTAATTCACTCACAACTAAAGCCATCTATCGGAGACGCTGCGCAACGGAGCGTAAAATTATATTCATTCAAATTAACACCACAGCTAGTATAGACGAATCTTTGATTTCCACGGTTTTTAATTATACGTGTGTGCATCGTTATAATTCATCTATTTTTTATCTGTTTTGTTATCGATAAATAATCTTCTAGTAGTTCTGTTTTTAGTCACTTCACTCTATTGTAAGTTTTAGAAAGGAAATAGACTTACACAATAAAAATAATAACCGTCAAGATAGAAATTAAAAAAATAGTTATCAACATCTTATTTGTATCAATAGCTTGTTTAAAGTTATGTACCTTAGCGGCTTTAGCGAACGGCCAGTAACGTACCTCGATAGGTACAGCTTAAGGATTTGAATATCGGGAATGACTAAAATTGGTTCTTCGGTTACCTCATTCATACGGCGAAACACAGGCATTGTGCCACGCTGTTTCTCATAAGGACATAGCATCACTCTATTTGAGTCAGCCCATTCGTACCGAAGCGTGTTTCAAATGCAATTGAACCAGAGCTAAACCCGCTAGGTAGTCCGCAGCTCTGGTGACACTCTAAAGTAAGTATCAAAATTACATAGTTAGGTTACAATAAAATCTCCGAACAATATCCGGGGAGCCATGTCAACAAACATGTCACTATAGGTATAACCTGCGGACATCCGTAGGCAGGAAAACTGCACCCTTAGGGGACATGAGCCAGCATTTTCATTGATTCCCACTGCGGTCATTGTACCCCAATAGACGACTACCACTAACATTTACCGCTGCATAATTTCACCGCCATTTTTATAACGTGCATTTTTATGCTTTGGGGGAATAATAAATCTGTTTATATTGATTTTTATTTGATTGTGTGTTTGTTTGTAGTGTGTGTGTGTGTAAAATTATGGGGTTTTAATGCTCTCATTTCTGTTCTGTTTTTAAGTAATAATGTTGAATTTAATATTTGAAGGATTTAAACTACAAAACTTGTTTCAAGCTAGAAAATGAATACCTACTTTTATTATGGAGATCGACTAAAGGGCTTGATTGGTAGTATTAGGTCAGTAGTAAATTAGTCTAATATCATTAAAATATATTTTATACATATATTACTAATTTGTAATATTTTTATGTTTGTTTAATCATTCATTTTCCAGATCAAACAGTTGAATATTTAGCAAGAAGAAAAAAAAGCCTCAAGCAGTGCCAGAGTATAGAGTTAGTGGAAAAATAAATATTTTATGGACAATTTGTGGCTATAAAACTTCATAACTGAACTTGGAGCTGGTTGTTGAAAGATAGTTAATTTTTATATTCTATTTTCAAAGTACTTATTTTTAGTTTTATGACTGATTTGCATGGCATTTAGATATTACTCGTATAAAATTACATTTTAACAAAATAATAATTTCAACGATGAAATCTTTATTTAATATTTAGTATTTAATGTTTTACACGCGATTAAGAGTAAATAAAACTTTGTCTAGTAGGGCTGATGCCTGATCCGGAGCTGCGGACTACCTAGCGGGTTTACCGGGGCTCCGGCTCGAAAAGCAGGAGTAGGAACGTAGTGGTTTTTAGTCAGTAAGAGTCCTCTCGCCTCTTCCAAGGCAGGAGAAGTCATTGGTCATAATTTATCCGCCTTAAAAAATGGTTTAAGCAAAATAAACAAGACGAAAATAATGTCAAAAACAAGAATAATAATATAACAACTTCTACCCCTTTAACCCTTCGTTGCCTCACTGTATGCCATTTTTATCCTTTTACTATAAAAGGTGATCGGAACATAATCGATGTATCAGACACATAAACCCCTTGCTCTGATCGTACTGTGATCATCAATCTGTGCCCGACGCCGTAATTACCCCTGGGATGGCTCGATACAGGCTATGGGATAGACCTCTTTAATAATAGGCGGAGACTATAGTGTAAGGGATTTGTTTTAACATAGTGTAATTTGTGTTTATGGTAGTTACTTAGTCAAACTGCATAGGTTATTTTTTTTTTTCCTTGGAAATTCGAATTTCTTAATTCGGTAATAGACTGGAATTGATTATTCAGAAAAATTACAAATTATTTTATTTTATTTCAAGTTGTCGTCTTATAGCTTACAATATACCTACATGTCTGTACTTACCAAATGTTCACAGTCAAATAATGCTTATAGTGTTAAGTTAATCCATTTTTTGTAACTTAGATTGATTTAAATAGAAATAAATAATATGTTATCGAAACGAATATTTTTCGTTCTTCTATTGATTCATATTAAAAACCTTTATTTGCTTTACTTAATGTGATATAAGTTCTTAAAAATATTATACCAGGTAACAATTAAGAACCCTTTCTCACGCAACTTATGGTTTAAGACCTATTAAGTATTCACAAAACTAAACATAATATATTATTATACGTAAACAGACAAACACAATCGGGACTTTAACATACTTGTAAATTTGTACCAGACAAAACATTTAATAAATTAATTAACAAAAAAAAAAGAAAACAAATTTAATAAACTGTTGAACAACTGTTATGAACTTTACTCAATTTATCCTTTGAGTAGAAACTCCCAGAGCTGTTATTACAACTATCAAGCACAAAGAAACTATGGAAACTGTACCTCAGCGAAGGAAACTTCTATTGAACATGATTGCTTCCGGCCAAACCGTCGATTGTAAAAATTAATTGTTTGAAACTTAGCCGGTCGAGACTGGCAGCTTTTGGATTTAATTCCAGGTTATTCTATCTGCTTTTAAAGTAAGAGTGTTTTAGGTTAATTGCGTAGTTTAGTGTGATATTTAATTTGTGTAATTTGAACAGAGAATTGGAAAGCTTCTGGTGATTATTGATTTAGCTAGGTTTAAAAATGTTTGGCTTATTCATTATTATGTTATCGGCTTACGCACGTAACATTTTGATGATGAACTCAACTAGTTTCAAGCTATGCTAGAGGCTCATGTTCATGATCAGCATTCCGCAACACACGACGCAGCAATTGTCGCGCTGCTTAGCAGCTTCTATTCGTAGCAGCAGAAACTAATCGAGTTCCTCGTCAAACACTTACATGAGTAAGCCGATAACATAATAATTAATTTAGTGTCTCACGAAAGTTAAGCCTATTTTTGTGATATAAGTTGGAAAGACTGTTATGAACTTCTTAGTTCGAAAAATAAGTCCCATAAGTGATGAAGTTCGTGTCCTAAGTCAGCATTGTACCAATAATATAACTAGTAGCACTGTGTGATACTATAATTTTTCCTTCGTATGTCCTTTTAAAGATGTCGTTGATGTTGTCGATGATCCTCAAACGATACAGTTACAGTTCACATTCTTTTATATCGTAAGTAGCACATTTATACAATATCCTTCAATTTCCTCATCCTCACTTATAGCCCAGTAATAATCCAACCTGAAAAGCCCTGGACGATTGGTCAATTTTTTAAACAAGAAATCGACTGTTCCACGTGCTCTATATAAAACTGTGACCAATATAGGTACTCAGCGATTTTAAAGGAAAATTACCTTTTTATTTGTTAAAACAACTCAAGCTGATTGGTGGACGTCCTACCCTAGTTCAAGATACCGAGCCGAGCCGAGCAAAGTTATTTACGAGCGATATAAACAAACCATTACTGTATCAGTAAATTACCTTCCGTTTGAAGTAAGACTCAATTGCTAGTAGTTTTATTGCTATATTCTACACAGGGGATGTTGCAATCTAACTGTTCTAGGATATTAGACTCTAGAGTTAGAGAAATAGATACTTTTATTGCATTTTGAAGAGTTTTTCTTGGTAACATGGAAATCTTGGAACCATTTTATGATAATAAATTGTAGTGAAGTTCGCGATTAAATGTAAGTGCAACTTAAAGTAGTTGATAAAGTAGAGTAGTACTATTATAATGAATAACAATATGATTTTTTACATTATAAAATAGTAAGGATTTTTCTAAATAGGATTCAATGGTAACTACAGTTATATTCTGTGTATTAACACAGTAACCGTTAAATTAAAATTGACTAACATCACCATAAACACGGGATAGCACCATAAGGGTTTGATATTCTTATTTGGAGTTAGACATTATTTTATGGAGTTATACATTATTAAATGATTAATACCTAATCATTATCTTTTAGGAGTTATACCCTATTGAAGGATAGTTAATGAAACCAAGAAATTCGGCTGCAATACAACACTTAAAAAAACGGTCATTCTATTTACTCCTAAACAACTTTCCTCGAAGCATTAAATCCTTACTCCAGTATCCCACACCCCACAGAGTGAAGTTAGAAACTTACTAATAGAGTTATTAGTGACTTCTTTGTGTTACCAACGAGTGGAAAGTAAACATTTTCTTGTTTAGCTTTCCTTTCTTCGAAACAAAGGTTTTTAATCAAGACGCGGTGGCGTCAAGCTCATACGGAGAGTCGAAGATTATCTTTCAATGCATTGTTGCAAGATATATTGCGGTTCTTATGAATGGAGGTGGTGTTTATTTGTTTTGAGTAGTGGGTCTTAGTAGGTGTGGTTGAAATAGTGAGTAGATAGTGTTTTATATCAATGATCTATTAAAGATTGAATAAATAAAAGTAAATACACTGATATTCTCAGAGACTTTGATGAAATAAAAAACAAACTACCGCACTCAGAGACATTTTATAATTACTTGAATTGAATTGAAAACAGTTGCTAAGGACTGGATTAAGTAATCATTAAATGACTCTGAGTACGGTGGTAAAGTACCTAAAATGCATTATATCAAATTGCATTTACTTAAATTAATGACACACCTAAATCAAATAACCACTCTCTTCTACTAAATGAACGAATATGTTTCAAACTCATTTCCCAGCTGGAAAATATTTAAATCGACTTTTACGACATATCTCATAAAATTCAACCATTATCATTATCATTACTTTTCGTCCCAAATGTTTTATCAGAGTTTTTTAACTTCATTCATTGGGTCAAGGTTGTTACTCTGATTCCCAGAAGATAAGTAAGTAACTTTGAGATGTCAAAGATAGTGGCCAGGCTAATTTAAACTTTATTGTATTGATTTTTAATTTCTTTATTGAACGTTTGATTTACTTCTGATTCATTTAAGTAATCTCGCCACTTAGGTTTGATTTGTACTTTCAATTTATGAAGCTCATTAAAAAAATATCGTTTTGAAATTCAGTACCAGTTCTTTAAGGGACTACACTTGGATATAGGGTTGTAATCTAATTGGGAGACAAATGAAGAAAATTTGCTACTTTATTGTACTCATCTACTTATTTATACTTCTACTAGCGGACCCGACAGACGTTGTCCTGTCTACACGTCTTTAATTTGAAAATTTTAATTTTTTTTAATAAGCTAAAACATTCTGGACCTTTTTGATGAAAATTGTTATTCAAATGTTATGACAATATCTAACGTCATTCATATTTGACACTGCGATGGTAGCGCCGTCTGTCGGATCCAATGTAAAACATTCCAAAATCAACAACTACTGATAAATTAAAAATTAATCAAAAAATCATTGTCCAGCGTACAAAATTGTGAATCTAAACCATTCTCAGATCCCCTTGAACACACACAAAAAAAATCATCAAAATCGGTCCAGTCGTTTAAGAGAAGTTCAGTGACATACACACTTACAGAAGAATTATATATATAAAGATGTAGGTACGTACTCTTCTAATGTCAATACCTTAATAGTTGCCTCATAATGAAGATGAAAAAAACTAGCCTTCTTAGTCTAACTTTAATTTATCCTAGGCAACGTTCACCACTTAGTAAAAGGATCCACAAAGTCAACTTTGAAGGATAAGGTTTACTATGACCAAGTTTAACGAAAAACTAACTTTTCTTTGTAAGTCAAATGCGTTCAGAAAATTGAGGCAGCTTCAGACAAGTAAATTCAGCGGCATGAAAAAGTTTCCAAGGAGAACATAACGTTATGTTTTATACATAAAATCTAATTTCAACAACCTCTATTAAAGTTTTTGCATTTGGTATAATTTTGTCGTTCTGAGACTGTGAGATGATTCGGGATATATCTACATTCCGGAGCTGCGGACTACCTAGTGGGTTTACAGCAGCAAAGCAGCAGTAGAAACGAGGTGGTTTTTCGTCAGTAAGAGTCTGACACTCCCTCTTGCCTCGCCCAAGGCGGGAAAAGTCATTGGATGATTCCCCCCTTAAAAAAGGATATATTTACATACATATTACATAGATTTGTATATAAAATTGTAGATTAAGGCTATCATCAAAAGAAATGTATTGCAGCAACTACATGCAGTTATTGTCTCCTGCTTTTGTTGAGTGTCTCGCTTCTGTCTTTAGCTTGAGTCATGATGCACTATGATATAAAAAAATCAATTCTAGAAAAAAACTCATTTCATATTCATTTCTCTTCTTTGGAAAGTTATGTTGATCCAAGAAAGCAAAGACAAAAAGAAAAATATATACAACTAGCTTTTGCCCGCGACTTCGTCCGCGTGGTTGTGTTAGTGGTTGGTGGTCAAAATTAAAACAACTTCTACCCTTTTTATTCGCTATAAAAAGTAGCCTATGTTCTTTCGTTCCCCATTAAGTGTCTAAATACAAAGTTTCACTGTTACAACTTTAAAAATGACGAATTTCTATATGATCATTCATCCCCTATTTTTACCCACTCTCCCCTATGTCACAGCTTTAAAAATGGCGAATTTCCATATGATTATTCATCCCCTATTTTTACCCAGTGTCCTCTATGTTACAGCATTAAAAATGGCTAATTTTCATATGACCATTCATCCCCTATTTTTACCCACTCTCCCCTATATTTTGCAATAAAAAGTAGCCTATGTTCTTTCGTTTCCCATTAAGTGCCTAAATACAAAGTTTCACTGTTAGAGCTTAAAAAATGACGAATTTCCATATGACCATTCATCCCCTATTTTTACCCCCTTTCCCCTATTTTTTTGCAATAAATAGTAGCCTATGTTGTTCTTCAGGGTCTATTCTATCTCTGTACCAAATTTCATCAAAATGTTCGGTTTACTGGTTTAGGCGTAACGGCGTAAGCGTAACAGACAGACAGGGCCGTGCAGCAGAAATCATAATATTTTAATTTCACTACAACTTCTAAACCAAACGTCCAATTTTAATCATTCAAAGACCAAATATTATCAACATAAACTGTACTTATTGATGAAATAATTTATTTTGATAAGGATTTATAGCATAAGCAAATAAACGCGTTTAAATGTAGTCCAAAAAAAATTCAAGATTTTTAAATAAAAATGTGGTTGTTGTGCCTCACTCGACATAGATAGGTATAGTGTGTCGCGGACTTTTTTGTAGATATTTATAAGATCTACAATTAATTATAACATTTTATGGTTCTATCTTTTGTAGTTTCGGCAGCGTACGCAAAATAAGTAACTTCTTTGGTTGATTTTTTTCAGTTTGTGTCCGAAAAATCCAAATTTCTTACGGAACCCTATTTTTTTCCAAAATAAAATATAGCCTATGTTACTCGTGGATAATGTAGCTTTCGAATGGTGAAAGAATTTTTAAAATCGGTCCAGTAGTTTTTGAGCCTATTCATTACAACCAAACAAACAAAGTTTTCCTCTTTATAATATTAGTGTAGAAATCACACATTTTCACGTCAAAGGGAGAAATCTGACACACTCAAATAGTTTTAATGGTAGTCCTAACAATGTACAAAAAGATTTCTCAAGATGTTAACACTTTCGATTCAGTTAGTCAAGGGAGGGTACAATTCACTCCCAGACGGAGACGAAACTTTGCACTCTCGACTTCCCTCTTTGGCCGTAATGACTGAAGTTTTGTGTTTTTCTTGTCGTTGCCGCTTTACGACGATTTACTAGGGCCCCGGTTTTTTCGTAGCATAAACTTTAAAGACTTTAAACTCATTGTGAAAAACAATAATGATGAAGTAAGGCGAAAATGGACGGCTTGGACTTAATGAAGTTGTACTACGATGGAAATAAAGAAAGGAGAGCTGAATTATTAGAGCTCGTTTCAATTTAATTTCTATCGTCTGGTTACGATTTTGTAATCTCTATGATAAATAACAGTCAAATTAGTACCTAGATGTTTCTCTGTCTGTCTGACTTTCATGTGATTCATTATTGACGTGTAAATGAGTTACATTGTAACCTATTTGCTAAATAAATATCATTTATCATTTATCGAAAAATAATCAACCGATAGAAACTGCATTTTATAGGTAATTCTTTATGCTTATCCCAACTTCTTTAATAGTTCAAAGAAGAAGGTATACAATTGCGGAAGTTACTGTAGTAATTTAGTTTTACTCAATTTGAGGGTTACCCCAAAGAATTTACAGTTGAATGAACCTGTGGGTCAACCCTGGTAGTAAATAACTAAACGCAGGGAGAGTTCACAGCAAAAAATCGTGCAATGCCCCAAACTTTGCACCTTATAATGACGGTCCAGTGAAAGCTACGCTCTAAAAATTCATAATAAATTAAAAAGAGATGTAACTACTATCCTTACACACATTATCCATGAGTAATATTATAATGTTGTTAATACCTTTACTATAGCCGTGAGTTCATTGCCCAATGCCCATGATAGGACACAATTTGCAAAATGTTTAATATTCCTTACGTGCGAAGAAAACTCCACCTTGCTTGAACATACTTGCACTATTACAATAACGAGGATACTATAGTTTAATTCAAACTTTAATGTCACAAATTTAAACTTTTACTGTTAGAAATCCGTATCGCTCTTATCCTTTGTTAAGTCACCACACCCGCATCATTCCACAAAATCGAAACTACCGAGTCAAGTAGCCGAGTGGACCTGCCAAAGCGGTTCGCTAGTGTTGGATACCGACCTTTATTGTGGACCTCCACCGTTGCCAACGCGTTGTGGGATTTGATTTATTCCTATTCAGGCTTCAAGTGGGACTTTTGAACCGCTTGACCATTGCTTGTGGGAACGGGCACCGTAAATTATGTTCGGCACTTTGTTGTGCAAGTTGATTATTCAAGGCCCACTGGCCGTGCAGGGACAAGTATTTTTATATTTTTTTATTCGGAAAATATTTTTGCATATTTTCGTGGATGATTAACGAGCCTTCCGGGCTTTTGAGTTTATTTTTGGAAGCGTATGCTGTGAATGAGACTCGAAGTTTATCGAGCTATTTTTTTTTAGTCTAGACTTTTATAAATAAAGTTCTATATTTAGTGGGACGTAAAATCGAAATTATTATTCAATGGCAAATAAAAAAGTTTTTGTAGATGTTCGTCATAGTTATAGCCAAATATTAATTACATTATCAATTAACCCTTATTTAACTTCTAACACTCTGTAAATTAACTTTCCAAATTAACACCACATTTTAACAGCAAGCACGTAATAGTTTACATGTGACCCTTTAATCTAATTTTTCATAGGGACAACGGTAATGGGAACGCGGTGGAAGTAGACAGTTATATATAGTTACTTCGACCCCTAATGGACTTAACCAGAGAACTATAAATTCTAACCGCCCCTTTCTAAAAGGATAATCACACAGACAACTCAGAAGCAAATGGGAATTTAGGACTCCCAGGGCGAAGGCCTAATTGACAAAACATACTCGATTACAGGCGCGTCCCTTCAACTTGGTAGTGGAAACAAATTGGAGTGCCAATGACTTTTGTAACAAAATTAATTAGGGGCCGCGTGATTTGAAATGTTTTTTGTGAGGACGTTCCTAGAGTTCAGCAAGGCGTGATTCGGTCTTTGAAAAGTGATATTGGGGTCGGAAAAATTGGTTTAAGTTTTTGTTGGATGAAATGGAATGTGGGTTACGAAAGTGCTTTTTTCATAGAAACTGTCTGAGTTTTGTGTGGTAAAATTGTGTTTTTACTTTAGTTTTTTTTTCGTCACTAATTACACTTGTTAATTTTTTTTAAAGTATGCATAAATGACTTTTTTATGGTGTAAGCCGGTAAACGAGCACAGGGATCTACTGATGGTAAACAATCACCACCACCCGAATCACTAGAGGCGTTACAAGTGCGTTGGTGGCCTTTTGGGTGTTGAGAATTGAGAAAGGGTTGTTAGGGAATTGGGAATTGGGATGAATGGGAATGGGAATGGGGTACTTGGGCCACCGGTAACCTCACTCACACGATGAAAGACAACGCCAAGATTGTTTCACGTCGGTTTTCTGTGACAGTGGTATTACTCCGGTCAAGCCGGCCCATCCGTACCGCCGAAGCATACGTTTATTTTTCTCCACCACAATGAAAAATAGTACAAATTAAATAACAATAATGATGGTGTTGTGGAGACTGGAGCCTGTACTAGGAATACCTGTGTTACACAGGTCTCCAGGCCTCTCAACTACTCTGATACAGTTAGTATACAATCACAATAACAGATCACATTGCAAGGATGGAACAAACAAATAAATGAAAAATAAATCAAAGGAAAATGAAAAATGATCAAAAGCAATTACATTAACAAAATGAAAAGACATCAAAAATTATCTACGTATTATGTGATTGATTATTTATGTGTGTGAGGATGCCTGTATAAACGGGGTGTGTGTATGTGTGTAATGTATAAGTGTAAGGGTAATATGTCAGTATATATATGTGTGATACTCCAAAACAAGTCATCTGGTGACTAGTATTTTTTTATAAAATTACTTCTAGGAGACTCTCTGTGGATTCGTAATCAAGAGATTTAAGCCAATACTGGACTTTACTCTTACAGTTAAATTTGCATGGTTTTCTCGCAGTTAATACTAGACTGTTACACATTTTGCCGAAACATTTGAGATAAATATCAGTTCTTGAACAAGGATTCTGTAACTTTGTAGGCAGCATTAACGAAAACAAGGAACAAGATTAACTTTACTTAGCGAGTAGGTCACATTGATACCGACTAATGTTTTCCTTATGCGTTTCGAATCTTTTAAAGCCATCTTGTATCTATTTAAGAAGAAAAACATCTTTGTTTTAAGATTGTTAATTCATACTATTAATTTGATTAACTTTAACAATTCGACTTTGATATCTTCATTGAGGAAAATTTTTAGTAGAAATCTATCGTCATCAGAATCGATTCAGTAAGTTATGTTTATAGGGAATTTGAAAAAAATAAAAATAAACAATCCCAGAGGATCTCTCGAGGTCTCATACCGTCGTTGTGCCGAATTTCAACCCAATAGGTTCAGTATTGTATAGTTTAAAATGTTTTAGTATTTTATTCACTCTCACTCTCACTCTCACTCTCACTCTCACTCTCACTCTCACTCTCACTCTCACACTCTCTCTCTCTCTCTCTCTCTCTCTCTCTCTCTCTCTCTCTCTCTCTCTCTCTCACTCTTATTCTTATCTCTTTCATATTCTCTTTCTCTTTCTCTTTTCTATTGTGAGAGTACCAATATGTTTTTGTACCAATACCATTAGTATCTCGTTTGCGTTAATGTTCTAATACATTTATTTTAAAACCCAATACAAATACCTTGAATATTTAATATTTTTTTTATCTGGTGTGGAATGGTGGTGTATTTATGTGTTTTAGACTTAGTCTATTTCCATACCTACATGGAACAAAATTCCTACATAAAGCTTATCATCACTTGACCAAAGAAAATGAGTATATAAGGTAGAAGTTTTTATTTACTTTGAAATGTATAAAGCATTGTGTTGTCCATCGGAATATCTGAAAGCAATATTTTTAGTAAAGGAAGACGTTAAAAAATGTTCTTCAAGTGAACTAAGTTCATCGATTTATCAACAAACCTTTACCAATCGTCTGGATTTTTGTGCGTTTGAAATATGAAGTCCGTAACAGCAAAGAAATGTAAGTAATTACTTAGATGGAAAAAGAAATCTAATATTTCACGGGATATAAATGGAAGTGGATACGTTTGTACAGTTTTTTTCGAAGTATTGTCGTTATTTTTTTATTGTTAAAATGTATTTAATCAGGATGGCAGAGTTTCCCTATGAAGTATTTATGTTATAACAGTCTACTGGACTGAAATAATCTTCTATGAATTAATAAAAATAATTTCGGTACTGGGAATTGTGCCTACGAAAGGGGGTCATTCGTCTCGAGGTAAGTCAAGTCATACCAAGCTAGTCACCAAATTGGTGCTTAAACAGATGTACCTAACCCTTATGGGTGGTAATTAACGGTAACAATAAAATTATTACAAACCTAAGTCCACCTTTGGCTGACAGATTTGAGATCGACGATTAAAAGATTCAGGTTTCACACAGTGCTACTGCCTGATCTCTCTTAAATGTATACTTGTATAGTCCCTTTATCGATTTAACGAAGAGTAGGGATAACAAATGTATTCCACTCAATTCTGCCGTCCCACAAAATTACGTAGTCTTGTAATGGAACCCTATTGACAAAAAAAAATTGCAGCATCACTTGGCAAATTAGAAAATATACCATACCACATATCGTAAGGAATTCGACTCAAAGTTAAGGTAACAATTTCGTAAACACCAATTAAACACACGCCTACATCTAAATACCCACATCAAACTGAGTAACACTACTGAAGTACTCGTCGCTTCAACCGTAAACTTGTTTCATTTAATACAGAACTTGTTTAAGCTTGCAAACTCATATACACTAAACACTCCACTTAATACAGCAAAAGTTTATTAAGCAAACAGAACTGCGCTGCACATTGTGAACGAATCGATGTTTAAAGTTGTCGATAGTGCATGTAAAGTTGATAATGTATGGTATTACAATCATGTACTAAAGGGAGTCGCTATCGCCTTTTATTGGACTGGGGTTCTTTTTATGTTGAATTAAAAATCGCTGGAAAAATCTGTGATGGCTGTTCTTTTTTTTCAAAGATTAGAGCAGTGATTTTGAGTCATTTGGTGTTTGAATGTATGAATGAAATAATTATAATATTACCTGCCACACACAGAGACTTAAAATATGCCTTAGTGACGCCTTCTTTCCAAAACAATTACTAAGGACTGGGTTAAACAACCATTAATTTACCCTGAGTACTGCAGTTAGATATTATGTCGAAAATCAACTCTTGGGAATGAGTCCTAACCACTTACATATATTTTCCATAACTAAATAGTAAGTGAGTTATTAAAAAAGAAAATTATTTCTAGGTAACGTAAAAACGACTAAAAAAATAAAACTACAGTTTATTCAAAATTCATAAAGTGTCTTTTCTTAGTACCAGAGTCGAAAGCCAAACAATATTAAGTAACTACATGAAGACGCTTCGATGAACTTCCAAAGAGTTTGTTTAAGACTAGCTTTTGATACCGACTTTTCTTATTTTATGGTAGAAATAAAATAAAAGGTCGACCTTTTAAAGGTTTAATATAGAGACCGTACAATGGTTGGAAGTGCTCGTCATGTAAGATATTAACTGAGCATGATACGAGCCCCGAGACGTTCACAATTTAGTTCCACGACGTAAAGAGAAAGAAGAATTCCTTGTGACGTAATGATGACAGACGGCCCTAAATAGGTGAAGAAATTGTACCTATTTAGGTAGAATATGAGTTACAGCCCCTCAGAATGTTATAGCTGTTTTTGGAGAACTGTTTGTAGAAGAAAATTTGATGGTAATTACGTAATACGAAATTCTAGGCTTGATATAAGCGCATACATTAAAAACTTTTATATTTTAAACAGTTTAATATTCCGTAAGACTTTCTTTACTTTGTATAAAATAACTGATAGTTCTTACAAGTTATAATAATAGTTCTTAATACATACTTTTTATGCTATATTTCTTACACTCCACATTCCTGTCTAGTCCAAGTTAGTGTTCAGAGGAATAGAAGTCTTTAGAAAATAACATCTACCGTATACCGCACAATTCTAGTATATACAATAGTATTTTTATCTTACTCATAACATTTCAACAAAAACACAATTTTAAGCAAAAACAAAGCCTTGATCAAAACCAAATTAAATTCCCAAGCTTAAAATAATCTGAACACACAAACTTATCAACAGATTTTGTCACTATGGCCGCTGTTAAATATTTTATAGGCTTTGTCCGCCGAAAATCAATTTAAGACAAGGAACTTAAAAGAAGGGGTCGCTTATCTATCTTTGGCAGCTGTGCAGAACAACTCAGTGGGCCGAGGGTCCAATGTTTTTATTAATATCGAATTTTTGTCTCTTTTCGCCTTGTTTTTCTTGAGATCAGGGAGAATATTAAGGATATTAGCTGCATAGATATTTATGTTTTATTTTTGTGGGTTAAGAATCGGGGTTGATGCTTTGTTTATTTAGTTGGGAATGATGTCGAGATTGATGAAGTGTACCTTTAGTACGAGTTTGCTTTATGTTGAAAGTAATCGAAACGAGAGCGCGTTTGGCGCTCTGATTGGCCAACTCAAATAAACCAACCAATCACAGTACTGTTTATAATGGATTCAGCCACAGAACTCGGACCTCGTGCCTACATGGAATCAAGCAATATAGTAAGACGAATTGAAATTTATAAATAAAAAGGGTATGTAAGTGATAATTTTCTTCCTGAATAATTACCACTACTTCTAAGGATTCTTACACAAAGGGCGTCAATGAGTTCAATTGCAAAGCCTAAGCTGTCTGAGCCCTTGTTTTACTTACCTTATATGCATGTCAATACAATAATTTTACAGAATTTTTCCTATGTACATTCAGCCAAGTTATTTATTATACAAGGAAGAAAATAAATAATTGTTCCATGACTTCATATTCAACTGTTCTATTTACAAGACTTATGCCAATTAAAAAAATAGTGGTTAAATAAAAATAGTTACGATGTTTAAAATTGTGGTAAAATTACTTAATACCTTTAAGCATAAAAAAGCTGGAAGTCAGAAAATGACTCATCATAGTACAATTTCTTAGAAGGAACTCTTTGCACAATATTAATTAAAAGTTTTTTTTTTTTTCTTTGAATAGAATTCCAAGAACATCGGTTTTTGTTACAAAACTGTTATAAAAATAAATGTAGTTACCCAAATCTGTCAAAATTAAAAGATAAAACGTTGATATTAAATACGGTAAAGTGAACTTCTTTCTTTTCCTAATAAGATCTAAATTTATTTGTAGATGGAGGAAGAATATATTTAACATTTTCGCTAATATTATAAATAAATGAAAAAAGCGTGATTGTTTATCTTTCTTTTAAGTCGCAACGAAGCTTTTCTATGGCATGACCGACTCACCTTATACCCTGCCTGTACCTATACCAAATTTCATCAACATTCGTTCAGTTGTTTCAGGATGATTAACGAACAAACATCCAAACAAACAAACTTTCACATTTTTAGTATTAATGTGATTTTTCCATCCGGAGATGTTTAGTGATGTTTATAGGTATAAGTATTTTGTTCCGTTGAGCACATGAGCGAAACCATAATTATACGAAAAGAATAACAAATTTTCCATTCATTTTAGAATAATATTTCTAGAGATCAATTTGTTTTCGAAACCGATACCTTTTATTCCAACATCAAATAGTTTTACTATTTACGAGTTTCAATACCATTCATTTCACCACTCTCTCTAAATTCAAAACTGAATTGTACATTTAGGAAACAAGGTTCTAATTTGCTTAAACGAATAACGCCTGCCAACAATGTGATATTAGTTGAGTAAAACAATGTTCGAACAATATCGACAGGAGCTTTAAACTCCGACCCGACTGTAGAACAATAAAACTAGAGATATTAAAGAAAATATTACCTGAAGCGAAGGTTTTATTCAACTGAAAGTGGTATATTATTGAGAAACATGTTTTCTTAGTAGATGTACTTATTATTAGTTTTATTATAAAGTATGATAGTTTTTAATACTGAAGTAAATATTATAAAAGTATACAGTTCTCTCAACAATGTACTTAAGATTAACGTCTTAATTGTTTTTATACTACATTCTGATATTTGTTACTTGCGTTTAAACAAAAAAAAATGGTAACTTATAAGGTATCGCTCCAGCTTCAATAGTGCTGCGGACTGATCCAGCTCGAAAAGTAGGAGTAGGAACGGCGTGGCTTTTTAAGACTCTGACACTCTCTCTCTAGTCTTGCCCATAGCGAGAAAAATGCATTGGATTTTTTCCCTCAAAATAACAAAAAGGCCTCGTTATAATTGTTCAAAATATTGCGAAATTTATATACAATAAGCCCGTAGCTGCTACGTTTAAGACGAACAAACAAACAGAATGATAGTGTAAACTAAAGTTGGTACTCAATAAAATACTAGCATATAAAATAAAAAGGTACAATATCTTAAGTTTACCCGCATTGATCCGTAATTCTGCTTGCTTAGATTTAATGCTAGATCCATAAAAAGAATCATTAAGTATATCGATTACGGGTAGGTAAAAATAAATGCTTACTTATTACACGACTTTGCTCTTTATTCTCACCGTGAAACTAACTCAGAACTAAATAATAAGAAAAGTAGTTATAGTAATTAGTCCCTTGTAAGTATATAAGTGAAAGATTGTAGCTTAAAATTACCATGATATGCCATGACATGCTGTTAGAACATTTATGACGATAAGATGCTCTATATTTACGTAATTTTCTTTATACAATATTATTATATATACAAGCTTACATCACTGAAATATATGAAGTATTATAAATACATAAACGAACAGGTCATAAGTATATTACCTACGTTTGGGTTCGACATAAATCGTCTGATATAGTAAGATAGTGACGTGAAAATATGTCCGCTTCATTTTGTAGTAGGTGAACCTTTGCGGTCCCCCCTCCATTACTTACGCACCTTGAGCCTCGCGAACATTGAGTTCTGAAAGAACATACTTACAAACTTTTACAATAAAAACGTTCAAGGCACTAATTTCCAGCGAAAACTTTTTTCAACCAACAATAATTCACAACGATAAAATTCACATTAAAACATAAAATAAAAACTTAGTAAAAGTTCACGATTGAAACGAACGAGAAATTATTCCACGTCTTCTAATAAACGGCCATGTTGTTGTCCCTAATAATAATAAATACCAAAAACAATTTAATTTTCACTCTCTCGGTTTTCAGACATCGAAAATGACAGTTTAATCGCTGTCATACAACATTGCGGTTTAATTACACGATCCGACCCGCGTCGCAAAGTGTTTAAGTAGAGCTGTCACATCCAAATAAAACGCCCTTTCCCACATCCAAGAGGAAAAGTCATTGGGGAAATTCGTGGGGTGCGACGCACCGGCGTGTTTTCACTCCAGCCAGTGCCGTTTTCGCCGACGCCGCGAGAGGGCGCCATCTGCGCTCCCGTACCGACCACGTGACTTGTTGCTCGAAACACAATCCCGACGCTCGCACACAAACAAAACATGCATCCCGATGCAACGTGACGTGTTTATTATGAGACCGACCACCTACAACTTACTGACATGAATTTCATAGCCAAACCCCTTTACAACCATGCTCGTCTCCTTATGCTATTAAGTTTCGTCCTCGCAATTTTACTCACCGGTGTATTTCTCCGCACCAAAAATAAGGACACACAAATCACAAGTTTGGACGATATTCAAGAGCTCGAGGACAGTACTGAATACGAGTCTATGATAAATTCGAGCGCAACGGAGCCGAGGAAAACGCGAAGAAAAGAATACCTGTACCGCCTTTTGACAAATACGACCCGTTCCCTCATACAAATGGAAATAAAAGCTAGGAGACTGGAGGAAAATATGCGTAGGATTAAGGAGAAGACTGCAGATTTATTGTGGAAGAACAAGGACAAAGCTTTGTGGCATATTCTGTTCAAGAATATAAGCAGACATATTTCAATCCGACATGAGTTCCACCAGCACGCGAGTCTGAGACGAATAATGCAGGACACTAATACCCATACACATAATAGAAAGGCGGGACGGAGAAAAGTTTTATTGCGTAGAAGAAAATAAATGCATCGATAGTTACTAAGTTTACTGATAGACGTTTGTATACAAGTTACGTGGGAGACTTTTTAAATTCTGAACTGACAATAAGCGTATTTTAAGTCGTATTGTGTTCGTTCGAAGTGCGATTGGAAGCGGAGTGCAAGCTGTTTGTATCACAGAGCACGTATGTACGATGTGTCTGTCTTATTTCTTCATGTAGCATTTTATTTTGTGGAGCTACATCTTCGCCTTGCAGGTTCTTAACGACGATACGCTCTCAGAATTATATTACTGCTCACATTTTGCTCGTAGGACGATTCCGTTCCGTCTTATGTTCGGCTCAGGTATCGTGATTAATGGTGTTCTTGATGATTTTGTTCGAGATAAAAAAGAAAATTCGAATGTTTTCCGTGGGCGGGCTGACGAAGCTAATTTTACTTTGACAAGATTAATTGATGGGGTAAAATTTTGTTTCCCTTTATTGGTGTTTTAAAGCGGTATTTTCGCTTTCGCAAAATAAGCCAGCTGAGATAATAATCATTGATCAAACATTTTTGTTCATTTAATAGCAGAAATATTTATATTTATAAATGATTAAATGAGGGTAATCAATAATAATCGCAATGTTTAATTTGAGCCTCAAAGCTTTTTCACTATATTACCGAATTGAGCCCGAAACCTTTATTCATAATAATTTTTACTGTCTGTCTCTCTTCATATAATATTATAAAATATCATTTTGCTATCAATATTTGCGTGTTATATTCTATTATTCTCTATATGTCGTCAGTATCATTATACTCTATATGCTTTCCAATACAAGTAGTATATTGAACATAGTGGCTTTGTCGAAATGATAATACCAGGGATATTGATATTGTACTCATTATTATAAGCCGAATCAATTGAATTCTGCGTATTTTGGTGTAATGATTTAATTAATTGATTTATTTGTGCAAAAACAATCCGCAATTTTTTAAAGAAAATTTAAGTAATGAAATTATTATCATTTTACGAAATACTCCTCGAAATTCAGTGTTAAATACCGACGACTTACTTTTTTGGACAAATTGTAGGTACACTGCATATTTATTTAAACATAGTATTGCCTATAGGAGTCGGATCAAATTGCACCATGATCGCATGAGATGAATCTATTAGATGTAATATAAGTCAATGTCCTTGAGACAGCTTAAGTCGTATCACGTCTAGACATTTATGTATTTAGAAATCATACTTACTGGTCTAAGTGACAACACTATACGTATATCATAGAAAAAACTACACAGTTGCACTGTGGATTTTTTTTTTCACACCTCATAAGTTCAGATGACCTGTAAAATCAAAATAAGACGTTTATGGATTCAATAATATTCACTAAATCGTTTCTTTATAAAATCGCTTGATGTTATTGGGTAACAGAACAAATGTATGGAAAGTCAAGTTTTTAACATAACGTTATACTCTATACTTTGGTTACGTTTAACTATAGTATAATTCGTTACAGTTAAACTTAACCAAATATGACTAAAAACCACCCCGTTCATACTCCTGCTTTTCGAGCCGAAGTCCTGGTAAACCCGCTAGGAAGTCCGCAGCTCCGGATCAGGGATCAGCCTTACTGGGTCTGTGTTGGTCTGATGGCCCTTTGAGGCGCGCGCAGAACAAAACCAACTATGTATACATAGTCTATTTAGATAATTCTACTGATTTAGATCAACCAGTATTAAATAACAATATTTCACTGGCCAATTAGTTCCCACCATCCTTCGATAATGATACTTAAAACTGCATATAATCCACAATTCACTACTTAAAAATAACCCAATTGCCGTGATAAAAACAATTATTATCAAATACTATCAGAACGGACAAGTCAAGTTCAATGTCTCCGTAGAATATTTTGATTTCCATTTGCGTTTGTGTTGAATCATTCGTAGAGTAACCGGTGCATCTTATTCATTTTATTCAAGGAGGATGAAAGAGACAGACATATGTGGTGGTTATCATCACGTGTTGTTTGTATACTTGTACTAGTTGTTCAACTATCATCAGTGTGAACGGCTGTCATTCTCAATTTAAAAATGTCTTGTTGTGAGTAATTTTTTTTTCTTTTGATATTCCTTTTTCAAAATATTTTGTGCCGTCTTTTGTTTTTAATTTTTAGTTTATGCTATCTGTATAATATTTGCATGTTTGTTATGTCTTACTGTTTTCAAGGCTGCGTTCCGTTTTATTTTGTTTATACTCGTGACCTTCAAAATGACAATTGTATTTTATAGTTATTGTAATTTGTTTAGTTGATTTATTGGTTGTTAGTGTGATTGCTGAATACTTAGTCTTAGGTTGAGGCATTATTATGTTTATTATTTATATCTTACAGTTTTTACTTGGATAGTATGGTTACACTAAAAATATCTAGGTACTTAGGTAATAATTATTACGTACATTATATTGTATTTTAGGTACTAATGTAATGAATAAACTCATCAACTTAACTAAAAAAAATATGAAGTAATGAACGTATGGGCACAGGTTCATTAACCTTTTGACAATATTGTTATCACTCGCTTAGTAACAAACATTTTTTATATTTTATCTGCTATACTTGGGTGTATACCCGTAGTGTTCATTAAATAAACACCATCGTGTTTGTCAAGTAGTCACAATTACGATGAAGCCCAGCATATTTGTAATCATTTTAAACCGTCTTCAAAATAAGGAGGTTCTCAGTTTGACCTGTATGTATGTTTGTGCGCGATTATTTCGTGTCTTGCTAAACCTATTTTGATGCGGTTTTTAGACTAAGGACAAGGTTTTAGGTTTACCTTTATATAAAAAAAAGTTTTATAACGTTATGTTGGTCCAGGTTTGTTTACCTATTAATTTGTAGTTATTTAAGCCACATATTGATTCTATAAGATATTTAATACGTTGTCTAGACAGATTTTTTTTATCACATAACACTATCACACTAAATGTTATAGATGTAAAAATTTGTTTTTCGTTATTTTCGATGTTTGTCCGTCAATCACACTGAAACTACTGAACAGATACAGTATACTGACCGGGTATGAGTTGGCTTGGGTGATAGGATTTAATCCCACGGGAAGGCAGGCAAAGCAGCTGTAGAAGCTAGTTTATGATACCGATAAAATAAAGAGACAATAGACAGTGATATCTATCTATACATATAATAAAATCGTAGAAAAGTGCTGTCTGTACATTGAAAATAAAAATAAAAAAAATAGCAGGGGTTATTGTTATGTCGATGTCGAACCCAAAAATGTAATTAACTTTTTTTTTGTCTGTTTGTCTGTTTGTCTGTTTGTCTGTTCGTCTGTGCGCGCTAATCTCAGAAACGGCTGATCCGAGTTGGATGCGGTTTTCACGAATATATTGTGGGATGCTTAAATTTACATTTAGTGTTTGTTTCATGTCAATCGGTTCATAAATAAAAAAGTTATGTCAAATTAAAGAATCACGTCGAACATTCTATGCTTATACCATTAATCTCCGCAACTATTTGACGGATTTGGTTGAAATTTGGTACAGATATAGTTTAGAACCTTAGAAAGGACATAGATATATTTTTATTTCAAAAATCAAAAAATAAAAATAACAAATAAATTATTTATAAATAATTCTATGTCGATCGTTACACGACTTCGGTTGATGTTATTGTTTTAATTCATCAAAAAAAAGTAAATAAATAGTAAAAAGGTATGAAAAAAATAATATCAATATAATAAAACATTTAGTACAAAGAAAATGCTCTAACGGAGTATAGATAATTCTATGTCGATCGTTACACGACTTCGGTTCATGTTATTGTTTTAATTCATCGAAAAAAGTAAATAAATAGTAAAAAGGTATGAAAAAAATAATATCAATATAATTAAACTTTTAGTACAAAGAAAATGCCCGAACGGAGTATAAATAAATAATCCAAGTTGTCTTTATCCTCGATAGATGGCGTTGGGATCGAAATAGATCGCGCTATGGTTTCGTTACATTCATTTGGTTGGGTATCGGCCGAGCGCTTCGGTACTATCGTAGAAAAAGTGTATTATCAGTCGTATGATTATTTGTCTGTAGTGGTCCTGCTGTTTCGTATATTCTAAATTGGTTTCGTTGTATTTGTCAATTAATAAGTTTATTTGTTGGGTTTTCCTGGTTTTTTGGTTAAACTATTTAACGTAGGTTTAGTTTGATATCGATTATTAGTAGTTACTGTAGTTAGTTTTTTTAATAAAATTGTAAGTCTAATTTATAAATTAATTAGATTAGATTTAAGTCGTTTCTTTTAAATTATTTAGTTTAAGCTTGGTTATTATAGCATAGAGGATAGGTTGTAATATAGTTTCTTTTTTAATTGTTATAAATTCGTAATTCGTAGCTTTCTTTAGTTTTAAGTTAGTTTAAGTCCGTTTTTAAACTATTTTTTCAATACCCTAAGTGAGTATACATCTATTAAATTCAAACGCAGAGCTCATTATGTTGATTTTTGAAGAGTTCCCTGGAATATCTTCCACATCTCATTTTTGAAGAGATCTCGCGAGATCGGGAACTATGTGGTTAAAACCAAAAATTTGCCGGAAGTCACTATTCCACGCGAACGAAGTCGCGGGCAAAAGCTAGTATCTAATATATCTATTTATCATCAACAGTCATGTATTATGTGAGAAGCTAGTCAATGACTTACTAATAGACTTGGTCACGTCAGCTCTTAACAGTCTAAGTACACTTCAGACTCTTGTTTGTTAATTTAATGTTAATTGCAAATAGGTAATTACAGTTGAATTGTATCTACATAGTAAATATTTGAACTAAGCTATTGCAAAAGGAAATCATATGATACATTTTTAGTTTAAAATTCAGTTTAAGTTTTAAATTTGATTGATTTTATAGGAGCAGAACTAATGATCGGTTTCATTAAGGTTTAAAAGTTGTTTTTGGACTCTAAAGATAGATTATTTCTTCTTACTAATATTATAAACGCGAAAGTTTGTGAGATTAAGTATTTGTGAGGAATGTTTGTTGCTCAATCATGTCAAAACTGCTAAAGTGATCAGGATGAAACTTGAGATTGTAGTCTGGAATAACATACAGGCTTCGGGTGCGAAGATGTGGACAGAAACTAATTTTGATATAAACTCTATAATATACAAATTATTTTACACACATATAATAATGTAGATTGTTGAAATTACATTAGAAATAATTACTAAACAAACGGGGAACACGTCTACTCGTTATAAAAAAAAAAAAATCTGACGTAAAGACATTTTTCTATGCGCACCTTTCTACACTCTATGTTGCGTTGACAGGGCAATGATGTCATGTGTGTTTGTATTCTTGTCAAAATGCATTTATCAGAGGGGGAAGAATGCCCCTTACCTTTTAAAAATTGGGGTAAGAAATATGGGGTTTCATGCTTGTATGCACAATCCTAATGGAAAATATTGGTGCAGATAATTGCGTAACACAGATAGTATGAGAATGAAGTTTGAAGCTGTACTTTACTACTTATAATGACTTTACTGCCTGCAACTTCGTCAGTGATACAATTTACTTACGAATTATTCAGTTAATATACTGCTATCAGAGTCATCAATATCATTGTGCGGTTGCTTGTAGTGTTTTATTTACACAAGTGTCAGATTATTTAGAATTCGATTTGAATAACATAATTAGATACCAAAAATATAAATGACCAATCTTGACTCAAAAGACTGAGCACTTGAATGATAAGCATGTTAAACTAAAATATTTGGCTAAACGACCAAAAACCAATCCGTAATTAAATAAAATTGGAACATGATAACATTAAAACATTTTAATCGTTTTATTTTTAAAGCCTTAATAGTTCGCTATTCAAATCTTTAACGCAATATGGCTACCGAGTCATGATCCGGCCGGTTGCTCCCAAATTGCTATTTGTCAGCTCTTTAACAAACTTATTCGTCCGTGTCACATGATAAGCGAAATAAAGGGCCGGTAAAAGGTCGTAGTATGAAAAAAAGTGTCAGAAACATCAAGCCAGTTGCAATTTATCATTGCTTGCCGCCCCAGGCCTGCCCTCAAAGCGCCTTAAACGAGATCCCTCAAACGAACCCTAGTGATTTTAATCTCACTGTTTAGATAAAGATTCCTTTTTGTGGATAGAAAATTTTCAAGAAGTCCCTTTGAATATTAAAGATTAAGGGTGCTTTTTCAACAGAGATGTGCTTTGCTGCATAGTTTTTGATGAGTTTAGTTTCCACCAATCTTTTTCATTGGTACACATAGCTTAGCACTGGTGGAAACGAACTCAGCTAAGGTATATCTTTATATATATAATTCTTCTGTAAGTGTGTATGTCACTGAACTTCTCTTAAAAGACTGGACCGATTTCGATGAAATTTTTTGTGTGTCTTCAAGGGGATCTGAGAATGGTTTAGATTCACAATTTTGTCCGCTGGACAAGGTTTTTTAATTAATTTTTAATTTATTAGTAGTTGTTGATTTTGGAATGTTTTATATTGGATCCGACAGACGGCGCTACCATCGCAGTGTCAAATATTAATGACGTTAGATATTGTCATAACATTTGAATAATAATTTTCACCAAAAAGGTCCAGAATGTTTTAGCTTATTAAAAAAAAGATTAAAATTTTCAAATTAAAGACGTGTAGACAGGACAACGTCTGTCGGGTCCGCTAGTTTTTTATATGGAAAGATGCGTACTATGGATGCGTGCTATCGATGTGTGCTATGCTCGAGTATACGATGTATCGATAATAGGGAAGCCCCTATTATCGATACATCTTATACTCGAGCTGCGCATCTTACTCGCACAGCTATACCTATAGCTTAGTATCAGTGGAAACGGTTACATAGTTTCAGACCTTAGCTATTACATCTTCGTAGCATGGTTACATTGTATAAAATCGTTGGTGGAAAAGCACCCTTAAGTTCGCTTTGAGGTTGCGATTTTTTTATTAGTAATTTTAGAACGTTTTCGAATTATTCTAGATTGAGGGCCGTTATATATCACTCGAATTATAAATGGGAGAATAACCTCTGTTCTTTAAAAATAACCTTATCTTAATTTGATATATCACAGAATTGTATCATTACAAGTTTTAGTGTTTATGCAATGCAGGTATATTCGCATTGCATTCGTCTGTCCACAAAAATTGTATGCAGGCAACGTCGCCCAGTGCTTATAGCAATGTATATTAATGATATCTTAGAATCTATTTAATAATAATAAGCACTTAATACCAAATTATTTATTCTATGTCCGTTCAAATAGGTAGGTAGTTGTTATGCAATGTTAATGCAGTCGTTTAAATATAAATATAGACAGACAAGTACTCCTTAGTAAAGAAGATATGTAATCAAAACAAGAACGTTTTAACGATTGAGAAATAACAGCTATAATATACACCGCCAGCAATATTTTTTACCTCCTCCATTTTTTTAAGTCAGGTTATTTTCTTAAAGCCTTCTCCTTAGTCTGAAAAATATTTTGCTAAAATCTGCATTAAAATCGAAAAATACTATGTACTAAATAAAAAGTGAGTGTACATTATATAGCGGCATTACCTGCCGTAATATGCACCTCTGCCTCCCCCTTCAGGAATAAAAGGCGTGACGTTGCTATCAGCGTACAAGAATCTTGGTAATAGTCCTTCATTTAATCAACTTCACTACTAATGTTGAGAGACAACATAACTTTGTGATCGCGTGACAAGGATAGTTGGGATCCAAAGAAAATAATACTAATCAGATTACGGAACTAGATGTACACTTTACGCAGCGAGTAATTAATTTTGTAAATAAAAGGGGACCCTTCGCGGCTTTAACTATTGAGTCCGATAGTGATTTTGTTTTTTTTTTCCTTCTTTGCTAGTATGATTTGTACAGACAATACTCGTAGTTTTAATAGGGATACACATAATAGTGTACATTTGTACACTTTTCTAGTATATGTGTGTAGTGAATTAGATGAGCATCTTCTGTTCCGTTATTATTATGATAGTTCAGAATAAATATGTCATATAATTTAAATTTTAGTACCTGGATCAACTTCATTGTGATCGGTATATACATATCGCGATCTAATTTCGTGAGTACAGATTTAATGTCATAATAATTCAGTGACATACTGGTTTAAATGAGATACTCATTTAATAAGAAATAAATGACATATTATTATTGATTATTGACAAATTATACATAATATTTAATTGACATACTAATTTAATGACTGATTTACTAATTAATGTTTGTATTGTTATCATACAATACCTACTAACATTAATTTTTAAGTTCACTTCTTCACGGTTAAGTTTATTGTTACTAACAAAATTATGGACATGAACCGAAGTCGTGTAACGATCGACATAGAATTATTTATAAATAATTTATTTCTTATTTTTATTTTTTGATTTTTGAAATAAAAATATATCTATGTCCTTTCTAAGGTTCTAAACTATATCTGTACCAAATTTCAACCAAATCCGTCAAATAGTTGCGGAGATTAATGGTATAAGCATAGAATGTTCGACGTGATTCTTTAATTTGACATAACTTTTTTATTTATGAACCGATTGACATGAAACAAACACTAAATGTAAATTTAAGCATCCCACAATATATTCGTGAAAACCGCATCCAACTCGGATCAGCCGTTTCTGAGATTAGCGCGCACAGACGAACAGACAAACAGACAAACAGACAAACAGACAAACAGACAAAAAAAAAGTTAATTACATTTTTGGGTTCGACATCGACATAACAATAACCCCTGCTATTTTTTTTTTTTTATTTTCAATGTACAGACAGCACTTTTCTACGATTTTATTATATGTATAGATAGAAGACTAAATATTCATATACACAGGTTTGTCTATAACTAGCAACGTAGTTATGCAATTTGTAGCCGAAACAATGGGTTATTGATGGGATTAAGCCGAACAAAGGAGTAATTTATATGCAAGCATTACCTGACGTGATTACCCAAATTGCAAGGGGTGACATCCCCTGTGTTTGTCCGCCACCCTCGTTTACCCGGGAAAAAAATAACGTTTTGATGCCTATCGACGATTTATATGAATTGACATTTATGTATTTAAAAAGAAAATTGGGGTTCGAAATATGAATATTTGGAGGGAAAAACGAAAAGTCATTGGATTGATTTTTTTTCATAAATGTGTATTTGCGTCATTATCGTAAATCGAATATCGAATGTAGCTTGAATGTTTGTATTTTTTTTTATTCTTTCGAAAGACATGCGACCTTTTTATATATTTTTTTAAGAGACACGAGAAGGTATCTGTTGTTTCATTATACACTTGTCTTAAATTATAATAATGATTATATAATATTATAATTATGATTATACATATTATATTGTTCAGAAGTTCCTATCTCTTAAGCCGTAAGCGGGCGTAGCTTGAATTTCTCCCGTTACTGCTTATTACTGAATATATTTTTAATTTTGTTTTAAATTAAATATTTAAAAATGTACTAAACAAGTAAGACAAAAAAAATAAATGATAATAATTACATTCAATTGTCAAATCAAAACTAGATACTATAACAAAAATAAAACAAACTGAAAGTTTAAGTTACGATATTTGAATAAATCTGCAGTTCTTGAATAGCCTGGCCAATAAGCCTGGTAAATACTAAAGCAGTCAGGCGACTTCTCAACCTTAAACATTTTTGCATGTAAAAAGGTTAGTAGGGGCGCAATTAGTTCCTACTTGTTTTTGAGAACGCTGCACTGAATCTAAAGCTTCTGGACTTTCCTAACAAATGCTTTTGAATATTTTATGATTATGAGTACGGTACTTATTTTTTATTTTTGTTTATGAAAGTTTAACTAATTATAAATGTGAAAGTTTGTTTGTTTGGATGTTTGTCCGACAATCATGGTGAAAATACTGAAAGGATTTTGATGAAATTAGGTATACATACAGGGTATGCTGCAGTTAACTTAGGTGATAGGGTACTTTTTATCCTACATCTAATGCTTTTGATTTGACTACGATTTTCTTATTAATTTAATTATTTAATAGAGGAACTCTTTAAAGTTATATTTAGCACAAACTAGTGTACATATTGTGTCGTACGTAAATGAGTCAGTTAAATTCAGCCAGTTAGTTGCACTCACAGTTTTAATAACTGCTTTAAAGGAGTATTGTAACAAAATAAATGTTAGTCATGTTTTGTTCCTCTTTCCTAATTTCCTTCAATTTAATTTAATATTTTTTCTGTTTTCCCAGGTACTCATGGACCTGGCTATGCGTCTCCTTTAGACGCCTTCAAAAACGGGCCCAGGGAAGAATTGCTTTACGTGATCTGTGTTCAGCCTGACCAAACTAAGCAAGACTATTTAGCCACGGTCGACGTGGACCCTAAATCACCGACGTATAGTCAGGTTAGTGTTTATTGATCGGCAAAATTTTTCGATATTTTTTTTCATAACTATTTCTTACTACTTCAAGAAAGGATGTTGTGGAGAAGTAAATTAAAAAAAATGTTTGCTATGACAAGTCGCCTTACATTTAATTTAAAATACTAAAACCATAGCTTATCATAAAGTAAACATTATTGGAAACTTATAGCTATATGCATGTGAAATCACCAAAAAAATCCATCATCTTTAAAATTATCCCACTTTCATCGTTTGTAGACGAATTCAATACGAGTTTTGACAGTTAAAAATCTTCACTTCACACTGTATATTTTGAATGAAACCTGTCTATTATACAGCGACACGTGCTTTTGCAGCACTGCTGCTAATTAGCGAAGTGCCATGTCGTTCAACCTTTGTACAAGGCTTAACCCTAGCTAAAGCTTTCCAGCCAAATGCTGAAAGCGCTTCAGCCGATATAAGTGTGAATTCACCATTCAATTTACTAAGCCGCATCTACTATTAGTGTTGTCTTTGACGTCAAAATTTAAGCCATGCCTAAGCCAGGACGCAAATGGCACACCTCTCTACATTTATGAATATTTGGGAGAGATCTCTATTCGTATGGATTTCGATGGAGGTATTAAGAGGATTTCATTGACTAGTCTCTGTCAAGATATTTAAAGTTCTAACATAATTAAGATTAAGTGTTAGTTTTGAATGGAATTTTGAACTACTTAATCCGTATATAAAATCATAATATGGTCATTGCAGTTTTAAAACCAGTTGAAATGAATAAAGAATCAATCTTAACATAAATGATAAATAAATGATAAATGATATTTATTTCTGTAAATAGGTCATAAAATAACACTTTTACACGTCAATATTTCAAATGCCTGCCTCGTTGGTGCAGTGGTCGCAAGTGCGACTGCCGAACAAGGGGTCACGGGTTCGATTCCCGGGTCGGGCAAAGTATTACTGGGCTTTTTTCGGATTTTCGAAAAATGTTTCGGTAGTAGCACGGAGTCTGGAATTGTGCCCAATATATGGCAATAGGCTCACCCCCTATTACATGGGACTTATAACACAAAATGGTGAAAAGTGGGTGTATAGCGGCATTACGTGCCGTAATGTGCACCTCTGCCTACCCCTTCGGGGATAAAAGGCGTGAAGTTGTGTGTGTGTGTGTATTTCAAATAGCTAGATGAGGCCGGCATTTCCTATCTGACTACTCTGAGAAGAAATGCCGAAACAAACTCAGAGGTCATAGTCTCTTTTAAAGTCCAGACAATGAAATAGAGGATAATGTGAGAGAACCGTGCAAGTTGGTTCTGTAGTGGTCTTTAGAGGAAAGAACCACAACAGTATGAGCGGACCTGTTCAGATGGCATGTTCATGATATTGGTAGCATAATAACTTATTACAATGTCTAGTATCCTCTTTAGCATTTAGCAAGACTGGTACTTACCTACTTCGAATGCGAGAACTAGTTAAAGATAAGACCTAATGAATTTCCTTGGGATTTTCTACAAGAGACATACTAAGCATCTCAAAGATTTAGAGACATTTGTGTCACAGAAACAGCGAACGGGCGGTAAATTGCAGTAAAACTTACGATCATTCATAAACTACACGGATTTTATATATTAAGTATCTAAAGCATAACGTCATATATATTAAAAATATTGTGGCGATACATGACAAGTGATAGATTACAGTAGTCGCACATAGGTGATCGAGGAACTAATCAACGGATGACGTCATAAATCCTACATCACACATAATACGAAGTTTACATGCGAATAAATAAGACAATATGGCAACAGGCATGATCACCTCATCTGGTCGAAGAATCCGCCTTTTCTTAGAGACCTTTACTCTTTGTATTCTTCAAAGAAAAAAATATAAGACAAGTATAACATACAAGAACAAAACAGATGGCTATATATTACACGTTTACTTATATTTCAAAGGTATAAAAGCGAGATAATATTTTACGGTATCACCACTATAAACCCTCAGAATGACCAAATCACTATGTCAAGGATTTAAGTTTATAAAGGTAGAAAGAAAGGTTATAAATTCAGTTCGGATATATTTCTTATTCGGACCTAAGAATTTACGATGTCGGAACATAATGGAAAGTGGAAAAGGTTCAGTTTATTGAGGCGTAAATCAGTTTTACTTTGTGAATACCATGTATTTTTCAAGTTGACTGCACTACTACGTTTGAGGATTAGGTCTTACAATAGAGTAGTGATGTGAAATATTTTATGAGATGATAGTATCACGTTTGTATAGGAATTCGTATTGTTTATTCAATAAGGTCCATGTTGCAATAGCTTCAAACGTTGTATACAGGAAACATTATACAATGTACGATTGGCCAAATAATTTAGTACGGTGGTAGGAAAATTTTGATTAATTTAATACAGAGTAAGATAAGCTACTGAACTAGCTAATTGTTGTAAAGATTTGGATTACATATTTAAAGTTTTCTATTTACTACCGTATAACTGTGTCGTGATGAAGAACATTTATTATCATTTCAACGAAGGTTAAAGTTAGTCTAGATATTAGAAATAGAATATTTTACCACGAAAAATATCATTCAAATACACGATTAAATAAGATTCTATGACCTGTCAGAGTTGAGCCGGTTTATAGAATCACATTTCGTTTCGATTCAATACTTTCATAGTCCAGCTAAACCGTAGGATTTATAACAAAAAATTGAAAATGTTTACGTTGAATATTTATTGTTTATTCTATGAAAGTTTTATGTCAATCATGCTAAACCGTGATGCTTGTGGTATAACAATGTCTGTTATGATAGAGGCTGGCCGGCTACTTTATTTAAATAATGCGTGTATTGGACAAACGTACCTATATATTATTAAGGGTTGATGTTTTGTGTATCCAATAACAAACAAGACAGTGCGTGATTACTCCAGAAAATTTGATGCAAAAGAATTTCCTTGGCTATTTTTAACTGATTTGAAAAAAGAGAACGTTTTCAATTCAACTTTATAACTTTGAGTCTAAACATATTGATAATACTACCAGGTATCTATTTAAAATAGCTAACACGAAACCAGCAAAAGCGTAGTGATCGATGCTCGTACGTTTTCTGAATGAGAAAAGGCCATTACCTAGCTCCATGGTAATAATGAAAATTGTATCCCTTAAACAGTGAAAATGAACAACCCATTTTTTGTCAGTAAAATAAAATGAATAAAGCCCAAAAAATAAGAATATTTTTAATTCCAATACATTCCGAGACCCCAACAAAAATAATGAACGATAAACCGAAACATGGACCCATCTCAACAAGCCGTTCAGAAAATAATTACCGCACCCAGAGCTGTCCGCATACGACACAATTTTCCCGGAAAAAGACACGGGATACGAGTAATATTCTCGGACAAGAAAATAGCAATTACGCACTACTTTTGTATTAGCGAATAAAACCTTACATCCAGCCATTTAGTCCGGCGATGTGGCAAGGCAATAACGTACCAGTAATCCCGGGATTTCAGGATTCACTAGGAAGTATTATTGTGTACTTTGCCATTGCAATACCAGCCCGGACTAAATTAACAAGCGGAATGCAATATATTGTCCGGGATTTGTTGCCGGGATTATAGGCTTCCTTTTAGATGTCCTTTTTTGACGCTGATTAAAAGAAACTTGTGAGTTTTAGAGCTAGTTTCCTCGGTTATGGACATTTTGTTGTTATGGAATTTTTAGTTTGTTTCCTCTAGACAAGAAAAATATCCATCATAATTATTTCATTTCGAGCAACGTTCTTTATTCGGATTCTATGTTCAATGCTTAGAAAATTTTAAAGGAACTTGCCATTTTTCTTGGTGTTCATTTATGTTTTACTATTTTATTACTCCGTGTCAGTAATCATTACGGATTTTGGATTTAGTTTCATGTGCATTTTTATATTGTATAATTTTTGACACGTCTAACGAAGCCTTATTGGCGCCCAACAGGGACTATAATTACCATCCCTAAAAATTCCTATTTTCACAGGTGATAGCACGCACCCCCACCGGTAGTGTCGGTGACGAGCTCCACCATAGCGGGTGGAACGTTTGCTCCAGTTGCTATGACGACCCTTCACTCAAAAGGGACCTCCTTATTCTGCCTGCTTTGAAGTCCGCGAAGGTTTTTATCGTTGATGTCGGCACGGATCCTCGGAAACCGAAGATGCATAAAGTAAGTTCTTTTGTTGTTTGCTATAGTTTTTATACATTACATATCAGCATTTGAAACAAAGATCTTACTTTTTTTCACTAATAGAATATGAGTGTGAGTAATGAGTCAGGTTACATGTAGATCAAACCTTTTGAAAATAACAACACACTCATTACACATCATCATAATGAGTATGTTGATCTATGGGGATACTACGGGACTACTAGAATACCAGCGCAAGGCCCTGTCTTGCACATGCTGAACTGGTCCCATTTTACTGTAAAATTGGGACATTTTTATAAAACTAGTGGTCGCCTAGAGGTCGAAATTCGACCATATACGATTTAATTTACAATACCACTTAACATACGTCCAAGGATAATTTTTATTTAACGAATTGCTATTAGTTTTGTAAAATTCACATTAATATATTCCGGCGCATCATGAACAGGAAAACTCTATTCATATGAGACGTGAGAATATCATCGCAATGACGTTTTGTCAAATATGTCTGTCGATTTTGACGTTTTGTCAAATACTATGCATGGTAGTGTGTGTAATGTTTTATTTATTGATTTAATGTACTTTATAAGCATTATTTTTGAAAAATATTAGCGTTCTGTACTTCTCCTACACATAAACTATAAGTATACCAAATTGTATGCTCCTAGTCCGCGCAATATTCGTAAAAAGGGGTCCATGAATATATAGATCACATGTATTAACAAATATTTGTGTCAACTATACATGGCTCTTGTTTATTTAGTGTATGAAATAAATGTTTTTCTTTCTTAAAACCTAACCTAGCTTAATTTCCTGAATTCACCCCTAAAGTCGGTTTTGCTAAAATTTCTCCTACGCCAGTACCCTAACAAAAGTAGCGAATTTAGTTTCGTGCAAACTTAGTTTACTTTCATCTTCATACACCGTTATGACCCTAATTGCGTTGATTGGTGCTTCAGTTGCCTCGGAAAGATTATTAACCAAGTACTTTATATTCTTTGAAGAGCTTCACAAATATAGCCCCTATGAACTATCTTTGCACTGCTGTTTAAAAATGTAGTGAAGATTAGATAGGTAACATTTCAGTTATTTGTCTAATTTCTATATGTAGTATTTGCCTATAGCAGTCTTAATACAATCATTGTTTATTTTCATAATACAAATTATTCATAACCAGCTCTTGCCAGCGGCTTCACCCGCGTTTCCGTGAAATAAAAAGTATCCTATGTGTTATTCCAGAGCCCTGTTTCAAATTTAACAACAAACATACACACAGACATAAACTCACAAACTTTTAATTTATAATATTAGTAAATGGATGGATAGTAAGATTGGGATTGGTTTTCTTGAACGATCATAGCTTAAGGTGATCAAGCTATCTATCAATAAATCAATAAGGATCTGCAAATTGGTTCTCAGCAAGATTCCTAAACGTTTATCTATCGTAATTTAAATTCTCACACGTAGCACTTATCCCTGTTTTTTTCTAAATTGTTTGTTAGATTTATGGTCCAATTTTACGATCGGCTTGGCTACCAAGCGCCCGTCCAAGATTGAACACTAAACAATTTGTTTTGGTCCTTAAAAATGCAGTTGTGGTCCGTGAGAAGTTCCCGACTTTGTACGTGGGATAGGAGCCATAAAACTGATTTTTATATCAACAAGATCTCGGGAAGTTTTTTAATTCTTTGCATTTTATGTTTGGAATTTTCCAAAGCAACTACAACTTTACTGCGAGAGCATAAAAACGGGAACAAACGGCTGCTCCCCGAAGTAAATTTGTTGTTTTAAGCTGACTGTAGAACGCGAATCAATTTATTGGCAGAAATTGAATAAGGAAAAGGAGGCTCAATCCGACTGATTGAATTTGTTTGATTTTCTTAAGTGGTCATAAATGAACAGAATCGTGTGGAACTTAAATCAGCTGAGAGGGTGTTGATTCCCTTTTATGTCCTATGGTTTAGGATATCGTGTGTGTGTAGTAAAAGTGATTTTTTACATAGGAATAACAAACTGTTTCATTATGTATATATAGAGTTAGTTATTAGTAGAGTTATTAAGTTCACATTTTCTGTTTTTTTTTTTCTGGAAATTGAACGAAATAATTGAACAAGAACAATGGAACGAGAAATTTAAAAAGAGAATTGTGTCAAAAAGAGTTTTAATATTATGAAATCCAAAGCATAATTACCCATCCACAAACCAATAAATTACACAAACAACAACTCGTAAACGCTAAAATGAATCTTTTATGAAAATACAAACTCAAAATAAAAACAAGCTTTAGCTAAAGTAAACGCAATCTAAACTTATTTTCTTTGGCGTATATTTAACTTTGTAGAAAATAAAACGCTTCAGTACATTATTGAAATGCAATTTTATTTAATACAACCCTGCTTAGAGCAAGCGTTGTATAAATAAGAACGGCAATTTCTTCATAAATTGCATATTACATAAACATTCTGCCTTCAAAGGGATTCTCAAATACCATACATAATGTACCGACGTTATTTTGTTTTACCAAAATATGGAGTCAATATTTTATTTTCTTGGAACTCGGTAAATAAATTAATATTGCTATTTGAAGCCAGTGAAGCTTAGGGAGTGTGCTTGTAAAAATTGGGAGGATAGAACAGGCTTGTTTGAAGATTGAATTTCCGATAAAAAGTTTATAAGTCTGATCTCAACTGTGTTATATTTTGTGGTAAGGGTTCTCCTATTTATGAAGAGGTTTTATAAGATCATTAATTTTGGAGCGAGTACAGTTTCTGAAAGTTAACGTTGTCTTCATTTTGTTTTTATTAAAGCTGGTGTAGTAGTTTGTAACTCTTTACATTCGCCTCTTGTAAGTTTTAGGTAACTGTGTATGTGTTTAGGTACTATTACATACATATACAATTTTATATGTGCTATTTAGTTCAGTATATTAATACTTTTAGGAGTTGTAAACATTTTATTTATCTTACACTAGCTTACGTGTTATATCAGACTATAATCTTACCTTGTTCCAATTTTCATCCCGATCCGTTCAGCCATTTTGGACGTGATTGATTAACAAACACACAAATTTGTAGTTTTAAGATAGTAAGAAGTAAGATTTTTGAAACTATAATGTAAGCTTACTAATAAACTAACACACAATTACAACTCGGTACATTTAATTCTATAACTGTCAGACAATTTCCAGAACTATTTTCCCCCAAATATTCTTTAATCATTATTGATGTTGGCTTCCCCATACCCTTAATCATTGCCCACATAGTTTGATGGCGAAATTTTCCCAACTAGCTCGCTCGCAAACTCATCCAGTTTCTGTCGTTAAACTTGCGACATTCCGACTCGGGGCAGACAGTTCGCGAACTCATTATATTGGCTGTTAGACCTTTGCTTGTCCTTTTCACACATAATACTTTGTAGTCAGAATTTAGGAACGATATGTAGTAGAAATAAACGTAAGAATTCCAAGGATAAACTGAAACTGTTTAAGCGTTAAGACTTTAAGTAGTGTGCTTAGAATTGGAGAACAAATTTATGCATAAAGTCTTTATTGCTCTCTCCAAACAACTTGAAACGCTTAGACAACATAATCCCTATAAATTGTTGCGAAATATTTTCTAATATATTTACGAAATTTTGAAATGTTCAACGAGAACACCTAGAGGTACTTTACCTAAAGGTGTACTCCGAAAAAGCCAACTTAAATGTAAATCCCTTACTATCGGCGAAACTGCTAAAGAGCTCATTCTCTCAGCTCCCTTATATAGAGGGCTCATAGCGAAAATCTCATTACCAGGTAATCGACGGCTCGGTGATGAGGTCATTCAACTGCAGTTACCCGCACACGACGCACTGCCTGGCAACCGGCGAAATCATGATTTCGACGATGGGAGATAAAGACGAAAACGGAAAAGGGGATTTTGTGCTCATCGATTCGAAGACTTTAGAAATGAAAGGTGAATTGTGATCGCATCTGTACACACAATTGATACAAGGCAAGGGGGAGACAAGTTTGTCGTCGTATGGAAAGATAAAACGTTAAATCTTTTTCAGGATCTTGGACGAAAGGAAATAAGTTGGCTAAGTTCGGATACGATTTTTGGTACCAGCCATATCATGATGTGATGTTTTCTACCGAGTGGGGCACACCTAAAAGATTTAAGACGTAAGTTGAATAGTTGTCAAATGCTCATTTATGTTATCTTTATAATTTTAATGTTAATAGCTATTATCGAAATATTTATAACAAGAGTACTCTTGTTCTCCTTGTTTGATTAGTCACAATAGTGACTATCATAGAAAAACAATCCTGAAACAAATTCATAATTAAATTCTATCGCGATAAATTCAATTTGGTAATATTACCAAATTAAATATTGAACCAGTCATCAAAATGTTTATTAGATTAACAACGCTAGGCACTTGAAAACCTATTATGTTTACGCACAACTAAACCTTTATAGGCCATTCCAACAAATACGTTGTTAGAGAGAACACTTCTAAAGTTATTCATTGGAATATAATCCTTTCGTTTATGAAACAGAGCACAAGTTATTATAGCAACATCTAAAACATTATTTAATATTTCATTCAGATCTCCTTTGTTACTTATCTCATCTTAGGTCACCTTAAACCGTTTTAATGTTTCTTATTTTTTACTTAAATTATAATCTTAGTCTTTATTTTAATGAAACAGTTATATTTTTTTATCTTATTCTTTAGAATTTCGTCTTGAAATGAGAATACTAGAAAAAGAAAAAGTAATTCTAGTAAACTGTGATTACGTAGCTAAACAAAATTTCCTAGAAAACCTAAATTGGTGGTTTAGGAAGGCTAAACTACAAAAATTTTATGTAATAGTTTTATAGACGAACTTTTGTTCAAAAATAAAGTGAACTCTCTCATCCCCAGTGGATTCCACCCCGAAGATACTGTAGACAAGGATCACTACGGTACATCGTTGAATATTTATAAATGGTCAACGCGCGAGCTACAGCAAGTTATAGATCTTGGCCCGGAAGGCTGCGCTCCCCTTGAGATCAGATTTCTCCATGATCCCAAAGCCGCACAGGGATTTGTTGGGTGTGCGCTACACGCCAACGTTTACAGGTATGAGATTTGCACGGATTTTTGTTATACCTTTGTAAAACTTCAAAGAACACTTACTGTAGATTCCATTTCGATAAAAACTATTATGGAAAACACACCCTTATACCTTTATTTTCTAGCTTTTTTGTCGGTTCCAAAATAAAAGGTTTAACAAATTGAAATGGAAATTTTGTCTATTTTTTTTCTTTGCTACAAGAAGGGTGTAATTTAATGCTGCCCAGAAACTGCTTTGCTAAAGTAAATTGATGAAAGACGCAGGCCGAAGGAAACGCGAAACATCCTGAATATTCCGTTGCTATTTGCTACTAAAAGGAATAACTGAGTAAAAGCTTTCAATTAACTTTATTTAGGTTCTACAAAATATCAGATGGAACGTGGAAAGCCGATAAAGTCATCGACATACCAGCGAAAAAAGTTTCTAAAGATGGCGTTGAGTCCGAGATTAACGGTAACTTTTCTACTTTTCTTTTATTTTTCTGTAGTGATCCAACATTTCCTTTCGTTTGGATATTTTATTTAGCTTCAAAGAATTTCAAACGTAAATACACGATTCTTGCATGTTTTATTTTTATCCTTTTCACCTATCTTAATATTTTGTTCATAAAAGATTGTCGATTTTGCATTTCGTTCACTTCAAATCGTTGCGTTAAAATTTTATGTTATGTGTGCATGTCTAAAATTTCTGAGTTTTATGTCGTTGTAGTTTAGTGCATAGTGCAGTTTTAGTACATTACTTATCGTAAATGTGTAATTGTGTATGCTTAGTTCACGTAAAAAAAGCACAAGTCAAGAGACGTTTTGATATACCTGATAGGTTTATACGCTTGAAAAAATTAACCACTAATCTATAGCTCATAAGAAAACTAAATCTATAGTTACCACATGTATAAAATTTATTTTTAGGTTTATTAGGAGACATTCTTATATCTCTGGATGACAAATATTTGTACACATCCAGTTGGTTACATGGAGAACTGAGACAGTATGATATAACTAACCCTGAACATCCAAAACTGACTGGAAAGGTAAACCTCGGAGGTATTATAGCCGCAGACCCAGAAACAAAACTGATTGAAGACCGAGAATCGAAGGTGAGAAATACCTTTTTTTCCAGTAATAGTTCAAATTAATGCTTCATGACTTAACAGAATTACATTTTCGCATCGTCATTCCTTTCATTTGGAGTTTTTACTCTGTGATATTTGCTAAATTACTTTTCAACGCTCGATCCATTTGTGTAATGTTTCAGTGTGGTAATGTTCAATGTGATTATCGTCACTTCACTCGTTTATTTTATTGCTTCAAAGGAAAATAGTTCAGCTCTTATTTTTTTTTTTAAGTCTATTGTTTAAATGTGTTGTGAGCATTATCATTATCATACATTTTATCTGTGTTGTTGTTTTTGTTGACATATTATTTTGTTTTATCTCATTGCATGTATGCTTATGTATCGAGCAATTTTAGATCAATTACTGTAAAGAATTCATTATTATTTTTAACTACAATTTAAGTTATTTTGCAATACATGTGTAATAATTGTTTTTCATCACCAGACCGTCGTCCAACCTGAACCACTGAAAGTAAAGGGAAAGATATTGCATGGTTCTTGTCAAATGATTCAGCTTTCACTTGACGGAAAACGACTGTATGCTTCATCGTCCCTATTTTCTCCGTGGGACAAACAGTTTTACCCCAACATGGCAAAAGAGGTAAAATCTCATAGATATTTGTATTAGTAGATCTTTTGACATTCGAATTAATAAGAGAATTACTAAAACATATTTCAAATGTTTGTTCTAGAATGTCCCTTGCTCCCTTTTACATCAAGTGTAGCAAATTCTAAACAACCTAAACAAAAATGAAAATCGTCCAGATTCTAACAACGAAATTCTTTACCGCACAACAGCGACGCCCAAAAATGTAGCACAGGAGACTTTATTAAAAGTCACACTGCAAACTATGTGAAGTTTGTAGACAAAGTATTTTATTGGGTTACGTCGACATTCACCCTTGCAGACCGCAATAAACAGCTCTTATCCTTATATCAAAATCCTTCGACCCCGTCTTATTTACGTTCCGCCCTTTATGCAGTACAAAGTTATTTTTTGTAAGATACATTCTGTGAGATATACATCACCTGGGATCCTTGAATTATTCATGAGTAACGTGCCATATTTTGTCAAACAAATAACTGACAGCCGCTGTAATTTTAAAACCAAGTTATGAAAACTCTCGTGTTTCGTGTTCGCTTGTATTCTTTTTTTTATTTGCAATGGAAAATAATAGCTTAATTACGATTGTGTTTTAAAATAAAATGTATTGTTTGTATGTAGCAAATATTATGTAAACAATTGACTGCACGGTTAATGCGGTGGCTGGGCAACTGGCTGCCGTGCAACGTGTAGCGGGTTCGATTCCCGCACTGAGCAACTCTCTATGTAATCCACAAATTGATTCCACGACACAGGAAATAATCTTAATGTGGGGCAACGCTTTAAAAAAGAAATCGGCAATTTCTGTTTACACATACATCCATATAGTATTGAAACAAAAGTGCATTCCATGAAATCTCTATTAGAACAAAACACGTGACCCAAAAATAAAACTGTGGCAACTAAACGGCACGGTACGGATCCGAAAATGATTTTTCTTGGTACCGCAAAATTCAAATACATTTGTATTGTATCGCCAGGGTGGGTGGATAGTAAAGTTGGACGTGGACACGGTGAATGGAGGCATGAAGTTGGATCCGGACTTCCTCGTTCACTTCGGGAACGAACCGGACGGGCCGGTCCTGCCACATGAAATGAGGTACGAACTTTTTAACGTTCAAACCTGTATGAAATTTGTATCAATGGGAATAGTGTTATTTTTATTCACCTTTTATTTATGCTGTTGTTCCGTGTTTTAGTGTGTGTTATTTGATATTGTTTGTTTACGTGTATTGTAAATGGAGAGATTTAGGATATTGAATCTGTACATACATAAACTTTTTGTAAAATAAAAGGTTGCATGAAGATATATTATAAAATATATTTTACAACTTTTTTACATGGATATTTTACTGTATTGTAAAATATATTTTTTTTAAACTGACATGGTCACTAATACTAGAATTGGAACTTAAAACGGGATATTTATCAGTTTATCCGTGATCATGGCGCTTGCAACAGTGCCGAAATATCGAAAACTCTTAAAAATTGAAAAACATGGTAAATATTCCGCTTTAAGTTCCAATTCTAGTAAAATATTTTGATATTAAAACATCTATATAATATGATGATGTATGCATTCTTAGTATATTTTAAATATTATCTCCTACAGATACCCGGGAGGAGATTGCACATCGGACATATGGCTAGCTGAAGACTAAACACTACGATAATGCTTCATGACATGTGCCAATATTTTTGTACGCGTGTTCTAACAATAATACATTAAATATATTCATATTATATCTACGACTTTTTCATATTAAACTAGAATAGTAAAGCATTTTGTTCAGTTTAGGCAACGACGTAATAATTGATATAAACAATGAAATATTGTAAAATTGTATTTTGTATAAAATTGTAACGCTTTTAGGTAGGTATTAATAAAATGTATATCTAATAAAATATGTTGTTTTATTTTTAATAGTCTTAACGTTTAACTAATTAAACTAATACTACTATTAGTCTTAATGAATAGGTATGATATAAAATAATTAAAAATAGTAATAAACTTTATGGTTTAAATTTTTAACTTACTAATTTCGATCAAATTAAGTCATTTACTTATAGTTATGATTCTTGCTCAAGCTCAAAGAGCCATCAGACCACCACAGATGGTTCCCAGTAGAGCCGATGCCTGATCCGGAGCTACGGACTACGTAGCGGATTTACCGGGGCTCCGGCTCGAAAAGTAGGAGCAGGAACGGAGTAGTTTTTAGTCAGTAAGAGTCTGACACTCTCTCTCGCCTCGCTCAAGGCGAGATAAGTTTTTAGATTATTTTCTCCACTTAAAAAAGGCTAGTATTAAAAATACATCTACATAACACGTGAGGAAAACGAAACCTGATAATACTATTATAATAATCACATTATAATACTGTAACGTTATCTTTAATAAACACGGCAAAAGTTCAATGCAATTCATTTATTCATACTTTCCATTCAATTAAGTCCAGGAATTCATATACACGTGGGATGACTGCATAGCAGAGGTCAAATTAGCAACGTTTTCGTGTTAATTGTAGGTTTGGGACCGAGTTATATAAGTATGAGCACAAAATGTTTCCATGAAATGAATGCATAATCAGTTTAGTGTATTTGACATAACAAAATGTCGCTCTTTTTAATCTCTTGTCTGTTGGTATATGAGACGCAATGGAAAACATTTGTATCTCGCGATCAGGGTTTGCCGGAACTTAATGGTGGAAATGTAAGGCAGAAAAACACTAGTTATTTTATGAGTTCCACGTAATAGGGGGTAAAACTATTGCCACATATAATGCACTAGTAACAGTCTTCGAGTTATCATTGGGAATATCTCGAAAAGTAAAAATAATGCTATGCAAGTATGCAACTCTATCCTTTAACTTTTATTTCAGCAAAAACTTACTTGGTAAGTTATTGTAAAATTTTTATTAGGTTCAAGGTTGAGAAGAATAAATAATTGAGCTATCTGTATGTGCACGAAAAATGTAAATAAATACTATTTTTTGCTATCTGGTATATTTACAGTAGTGAGCAAATAAAAAAGTGATGATAAGTAAGCATCTTTAAATATACAGTTCAATCAATATTTGGATTATAGATAGTTCCTTCACAAGTAAAAACAGTATCTAATACGTATATTATAGTTTACGAAAACTAAGTAAGTAAACAATAATTAACACAATTTGAAAGAAATTGACTAAACGTCCTATCTAGTTTTAAGGCCTAAGAAAGTCATATTTACATCATATTAGCATATATCTCCTCTATCTTGCCATTCTCAACTTTGAACCGTAGGTACACACATAACATAAAAACAATACACAAAAATAACACACAAACAATAGCTACTATTTTTCTATGTACGAAAAAGATAAAAGACGTTATTTATTTTATAGCGTAGCTGTAAAGACGTGTGGTATCGTAGTTTACATATTGTCCCCTAAACGACCCGATAGGAAATTTATTTCTGTCCCTAAACAATATTAAGGCACCTGATCTTGATAGAATGTAATAAAGGAACTGATATTGGAAAAAAAAACGGTATAAAAATGACGTAGTGTAAATCGATTTTATATTCAATAATAACGAACGATGCTTCTCCCGTGTTTTTGTATTTATAACTGAACTGTTTTTACAACAATTGTTTTCGATACAAAATTGATACAAAGGAATTCATAAAGTACTTATTAAATGCCTCTGAGTGTGGCAGTAAATATTATAGAAAATAACACATTTACATGTCAAATGTTGAATTAGCAATATGAATTAAAAGTCCATACGCTAGTGTATGTAGGCTTTCTAAAATCCGGCAAGTCCGTATAAAACAATTGTCAAGTAAAGACGAAACATAAAGCGTTCATTCTAATCTATTTATTGCTAAGATCAATTTTGAGACAGTACCTAACTAGGGTGTCTGAGACTGACCTTTGATTACCATTACTAGTATTTTAGTTTTTTTTTTATGGTATAAGCCGGTAAACTCCAGTCGAACGCCCTATTCGTGCATAAGCATGGCTGTCCAACACTTACATTTTATATTAATCAATTAATCATAATCAATAGACTGCAATGGTAACACTGTCTGTCGCACAATAATACCTAATTTAGCATTTATAAATCCCACCACTATAAAATAATACCAGTGAAGTTTCCAACATCTTTCCTACGAGCGTTTTTCTCATCCGACTTAATTAATTCAATTATTCATTTTCTCCGCTCAGTCTGGCCTTCAGAATCCTTAATGACCACTCTATTAGTTCATCTCCTACAACATCCAACCGCTTTTAAAGATATAAGTAATTTTCTTTAAGAAAAAAAGTAATCTAACATTTATTCTATAAGACCAAGATTTTATAAATAACTTAAGAATCTGTGCTCTCTCTACGATTAAAAGAAAATGCTAGAAATAGATGTTGAATTAAATAAGTTTGAATCGTAACTCTACAACATGACGAAATCTCCACTAAATCTCCATTCGAGTTTGTGGCTGGTCCGGGAACATCGAAATAAGTTCGTAAACAAAACCTTACACCATAATAAACGCACCAAACCTTCTCACAGTTAAAAGCTAAAGGAAAAATACTGCAGTCGTTTACAAAAATTTTCGAACGCCATTACTTTTCCATCAATTACCTCCTTAATTACATTTCTTGAGCTTAAAAAGAACATTACTAAGGTTTATAGTCCTTTGTAGACCCAAATTCTAATCTGGACACACCAATCGATGGAAATGGAACAAAATAGAGATTGCTTTCAGGGTAATGAAAGGGCTTTGAGGGTCCAGGGCTGTCCATGTCACGTTAATAATCATTACGGTATAAAAAAGTGTGTACTCTAAATTTTCGTTCAAGGATTCAGACTGTGATTAGTTTTGTACGTGTAATAAAGTGCGTGTTACGCGTGAATGGGTAATTGAGGCTATAAGAGGGTGCCAATGAGGTTTTATGGGCTTGGAAAGCCGTATCTGGTAGTAACATTGTTCTAAGTGCGCTCAAATGGTTATGTGATCCCAACGAATCGTGTCTGAGGATTTGTGGTTCACATACTTTTACCTGATCTACATTTAATTTGCTTTCTCAGGTTCTTTTTGAGGTAACTTTTAACGTAGCAATTTTTATGTCTAACCATGCTTTACCGATTAGTCTTATTTCGATTTGTGGTTTTAGGACACAAAATACGACTACTAAGGTGGGCATAAACTGATGAGATATAACATGTTTCGACATCACTGATTTTTAGAAGCCAGTGATGGCGCCAATAATCTACAAAAGATCTTTATTTAATGTAGAACTATCAATTTGGAACGAGAAAAATACTAAATTAACTAGAAATCACGAATATGAATGGAAAAAAGCTCTAATTGTTTCGAGTCACAGGAGGAACTCTTCATCATGAGCAACGTGCGCAGATGTGGCGACGCCGTGCAGCCCACTGTTATGTACCATTGTCACTCGAAACTATTAGAGCTTTTCTCCATGAATGTACGTGAGTAAACCGTGATTTTTAGTTAATTTTGGTATGTCTCACGATATTTATTATAAAAATAGACAAAAATACTGTTTAGTTACTAAATACTCTAAAGCATAATGTCAGCCAGTCATTAATTAAGGGTCCTAATTTAGTACATAACGTTCCTTGCGGAACGTGAAAATGTCTGTCTAGTACCTAACTAAAATGCTCTAAGCACAATGTCAGTCAGTCACTAAGTAAGTAAATACTACTCCAAAATTTAATTTAAGGCCCTATAAAGTTGGCAGAATTTAATTCAGTGTCGTGTACGTGACGCATGTCTATAATTACAAGTTACTAGAATCGTTACGTAGTTTCTCTTGTTTAAAGACATTGTTTCAGTCTTCGCTGTCACGTTTCATACAATTGAAATTCTTGTTGAAGTGAATCTTTGAACATGTTTAAGTTGAGTATTCTTTGGACACATTTATTGTACATGGACAAATTTTGTTGAAATGAAAATGATGACACTATTCTGTATGTAAACAATGTTTCATATCATAAGGTAGGTCGTAAATCTAGTAGTTTCAGCGTGATTGACGGACAAACAAATAAACTTTCACATTTATATCAATAGGATCATTATAATCATCATCATCAGCCTGTTCTTGTCCACTGCTGGACACTCTCCAATGGCACGCCACTGAGCTCGATCTTCAGCTCTACGCATCCAACCACTATCAGCCACAGTAGGATACATCAGTAGGATAGTCGTACTTAAAATCAATGTACCACCTACCTACTTAACTAAACTTAAAGATTTTTCCTCTTAGTATCGGAAACCAAATGCTCGTAAAAGTAAAGGTTCTCTAAATGGGTATCGCCTCATTGATCTGGTAATAGCAGCTTTCCCGTACAGATTCTGAGGTTAAATCCTTAGGTCAAGCTGGAAGTAATTAGATTTCTGTGTTAGAAAAAGCTGCTTTACGAATTAGATTTGCTACAGGATTAGATATAGTGTAGTTAGGGTTTATTTTTCTATGCTCATTAGGTATACTAGCTACCATAGAGATGCCATATACAGTGCCGGCGTAGGGGCCACTGACACCCCGGGCGAAAATATTGTGGCGCCCACTTGAGGGAAGCAATATCAAGTGTTAGTAGTAGTTTTTCATTTTATTGGCGCCCCCCAGACTTTGTCGCCCTGGGCCATCGGCCCCTGTCGCCCCCCCCTAACGCCGGCACTGGCCATATACTAAATTAACTAAAAAATCACAGTTTACTTACATGCATATTGCGCAGCGTGCGCAGATGCGGCGACGTCGCGCAGCCTACTCTGTCTCGTGTGCGCACGCTGCTCATGATGAAGAGTCCTTCTGTGACTCGAAACTAGTAGAGCTTTTCTCGATGAATGTAGGTAAGTAAACCAATTTTTTAGTTAAAATAGATAAGTACCAAAACACTAGAAGATGAAAATCTTTCACCTACCTAGGAATTGCATGTGTAAAAGCGAGAAGTATAATAGCAGCGTGTTTTCATTTCATCAGAGACTTCATCTGAGATCATCAGCAAGACTAAACAAAATGCCGTATTTTAGAGCAGTTTTGCCATTTTAACCATTTAACGACTGCAATCAAACAGCTTTTTCAATCATTTTATAATTTTCTATTCCATTTAAAACTAGTTTAATATTTTAACAGCAAATATGTTGCAGCGAGGAAATTAACTTCTTTGAAGCATTTAAAACTGCTGTATCGCTGTGTATGAAGCAAGTTAAATAGTAAAAAAACTTCCCCTTTGACTATCAAAGGAAAAATAATGAAATAAGTTCTGCGAGCGATTATGCAGCTAACTAAATACAAATATGGATATGACTAGTAACATAATTTATGAAAATACTTAAATAAACATTTATAATACCTCAGTTTTACTTGTACTATGACAAAATTATTTTAATTACAGTCGCCTCTCGTTAATTCGAAAGTGGGGGGACTCGCAAAATATTTCCTGAATGTTCGAAATTTCAAATGGATCGAAATTTGAATTGCCACAAAATATCGGTACTGACCACTACAAGTTTTGATTCTCGAAAGTTTGATGCCGATAAGTTCGAATTAACGTAAAAATTTTCTGGAGCTGTGGATTACCTAGCGGATTTACCAGGGCTCCGGCTCGAAAAATAGGAGTAGGAAGGGGTGGTTATTAGTCAATAAGAGTCTGACACTCCCTCTCGCCTCACCCAAGAGGAGAGAAGTCATTGGATGATTTTCCGCCTTAAAAGTGTGTATACATAAAATAGTAAACACATGTTTTTATTAAAATATTTTTAAAGAACCAAAATACACTGGCCGTTTTGTTCAGCTATAAACTGCACCCTGTACAGTCAGCACTCAATATCCAAAATTTCGCACTGGCCTTATGACACTAGGTATTTTTATGTGCCGTAAATTATATTTTTACGTTTTATTCCGTTCGTAAAAAATGCATTAAACCTAATAAAAATTTTATACCATTTAGTTATAAATATTTTTTCTAGTAGCCTAGAGAGAGTCGAGAGTCGCCTCATTTAAGTGTTTCGTCATCATATTATAAACAAGATTGCTCAGTGCCGCCTAGTCGTGAAAACAAAATCTACTAAAATAAGTTACAAAATTTCGAGAAACACGGTGCAACTTTACAGCAAAACTCAGTACAGAACCGTCTCTAGATTAATTTTATTGTTATCACAGTAAAACTAAAGAAATTGAGTTATGAAACAGTACAAAGATTTATTATGACGCCTTATGGCGTTTGTTTCATTGCTAGTTAAAAAAGACCGTCCCAAATCCAACAACGGTCTTAATCCTTTACATTGTTTGTATTGAATAAGTTATTCGGATTTAATGGCCCTGGAATATCTCTGGATCTTGAGATAGCTGTAAAATAAATTATAGTCACGGAAGAATGCTCCTTATTTTGTTTATCTTCTATAACAAATTACTTAGAACCATTCCTTCGCTTAAGAGAAATCTGAATGCTTTTTAATGTTCAAACTTAATTCCTAATTAATTATTCTTTTTGTCTTAGCACAAATGTTTTGTAACTCTTTGTATTACAAAACAGATTTTATAATACTCTAAAATATAAATGAACCAAAAAAGTAATATCACACCTTTTATTTTGTATAAATATAGACAAAGGTGCACATTATGGTACGTAATTCCACTGTACAATGTACACCCACATTTCACAATTTGTGTTATAAGTCCCATGTAATAGGGAGAGCCATATACCTACTTGGACCAATTCAAGACTCCGTGCTACTACTGAGAAATTGTTAATTGGAGTTTGAGTTTAAACAAAATATTAACAAATTCCGTCTTTCACCCATAAAGTTTCAACAACCACATAAAATCCGTACCCTTTAAACAGGCTCAAATTATGGCGACAACGGCGTAGATTTTGGACATTAGGAAGCGAATAATTCTTGGGAAACGTCCCTATGTCGTACGTAAGACGGTTTCCTTGCGTATTTCACATAGCATAGACCCGTCCCATCCATCTCCCAATATGTTCCCGTAATGCCATAGAGTTTCGTAATTTGATTCTGTTGAAATATTAACAGAGAAAATTCGCGCAGGAAGATAAATGGCACTTAAGACGTGGGATGAGGGGAACTCTGAACACATTTGTATCATTGTCACTGTTTCTCCTTTAATAATCAGCATTCAAACCTGTTGAACTGTTTGTTTTGAAACTACAGGCTGATTTATTTTGTACCTACTATAGGTACCTAAAATTACACGTGCAAAATTAAATTTTCAATTACTTGAAGCTCATATAACGTTTCGCTAGCATTCGTCTGGCTTGAATTTGGAAGTGAGAGTGTACGAGTCAGCTAAAATTAAACGTGTGTAGGTTAAAATTAAAATAGTCGGTCTATTTATAGAGAACTTAATATTTGTATAAAATTTTGTGGCTTTATACTAGTAATAAAATAATTTTATTAATTTCATATTTCTATTTACAAAATCTTGAATAATCTTGAATGAGTCGAGACAAGAAACGTTCACGGTATTATATTGTTGGACGCAGGTTCTATCTTTTATGAAGCAATATATTACGTTGAAATTGCCTGTAAACAGCTATTGGACGAGGCTATTTTTAGCCTTGTCCTGTCTATTTTATGATGGAAAACAATGTTACGTTACCAGAATAGAAATTTACTCATGCTCACTCATGAGTTATCGTCATTCATGTTGACAAGTAATATGTAATATGACAAAATTTGAAAAAAGGTATTTAATTTTGGAAAGCCTATAGTGAACCACACCACACTGATATTTAATGATCCAAATATAAAATCCAATTACTGTACTGAGTATGTTCATACACAATTACATGTTTACTGATATTGGAATATCAGTCTTATCATCAATACCGAGGAACTTCTCATTCTTATTTAAAAATAATACAAGATCTTAATTATGACTATATCCGAGATCTCAAATTGAAGAAAAAAGTAAAAAGAGAAACACACAAAAATTTTAATTATTGTACTGACAAAAATTAATTCGTTACATTGAAGTGGGCTCTCTGAAATTAATGAGAGGCTCCTTTAAAGGTTAAACGGACTTTTAATTATGATTTCACATTATATGCTCACAGAATAAGAGGATCGTTGAACATTAATTAATTTCCCTTTAAGAACTGTGAAGACAGATATTTGTAATGTATTAAAGACAATGTTCAGCTTCTTATACGAGCAAATCGACACCAGCAATTTATACTACGCTAACTCGAAATTTGGAAAAAACTTTTTTTATGCCAAGTTGCTTAAAATGTGTGTTTACATACGTCATAAAAAAATTGAGAAGAAATATGCAAAAATAAGAAAGTTACAAATCTAATAAAACGCTAAGTAAAGGTACTTTTTGAAATCACTCGATTTATATTACGCCAACTATTATTAGCGGAGTGTGCGCGGGGATCACTTTGGTCAAAGTCCGTGCAACACTGCACTAACTCATAGTTAGCGTAGTTTAGTGCGTTCGTGTGTATACTTGTTCGTTTGTAAAATGAACGACTTAGCGACTTTTACATAGTAAATACTTATGTGTTAACGTGTTAATTAGTTAATTAATGGTACGTTGACTATTATTTTTGTGAGTAAGTACATGTTCTTTATAAAATATTGAAATATGCATCAGATGATCGATCATGCACTACGACGTCCCGTACTACACTACGCTAACATAAGTTAGACGTGTATAAGATGTAAATTATTTTTGATGAATTACGCTTATATACGGCTAACTTGCGCTAAATCAAAAAATAGAAATAATTAAGAAAATATAAATATGAGATATTACAATGAATAAATTAAATATTAAGCATACCAAATTTCAAAAAAGTATCTTAATTAATGTAAAAGTTATCACGTTTTTCCCTTTAAACGCCTCTACTGTAAAGTACGCTTTTTGAGTTAGCGCAGTATAAATTGCTGGTGTCGAAATGTTTACGTTTTTGTGGTTTCTCCATTGTCTGTTGTGTGCGATGTCGAGATACAATATCTTGTGTGTACTTTGTAACAATTGGTAATTAATCTCCGTTTTATTATTAAGATTGTTAAATACTGTGTTTATTTTTTTGCCGCTGATGTTTATAACTACATATTTATACTGAATACTTCTAATATATATTTTTTTTATAATAACTATCGCGAGACATTTATAAATTAATTATACTAAATTATCTAAAAAATTACAGTTTACCCACGGAGAAAAACTACTAGTTTCGAATCACAGAGGGACACTTCATCATAAGCAGCGTGCGCAAGTAGGTGACGTCGTGCAACCTAATGACGTCACTAAAGAAACTAGTAGATCATCTAATACTACTTGGTGTGCTTATCATAATCATCAACAGCAAAATATATTACCCATTCCTAATCAAAACAGGCATACGAGATAGAGAGTAGGTTCTCGAAAATTAGTAGGATCTATCCACCCCATGGAAGCAGTTTTTTTTAAATCGCATGTTAACGCCAGCTATGTAATACACATAGCTCGAGTTTTCGTGAAAATCTCTAAGGACATGTATAGAAAAAAGCGCTGAATAGAATTTGTAAAGCGCTTTATAAAAAGGGGTATCGATTGAAAACATCTAATACCCGTCTGCTAAAAAACAGGACTATTCCCAATACATTGTTTGCATTTTCACACGTGGCGCTTTTTTTCACCGATACCGTTTAACGTTTTCTCGAGACTTACGAAAACATTTTTCTTCTACAAGCCAAACTGAACATTGTCCTACGTAAATAAGAATTAAAGTTGCCTGGCTGGGTTGTTAGATAAGATTTTTTTTAAATAAAATACGTATCAAAGGGGCTACGTTTAACAATAGAGACGGCGTGTATTGAATGTCACATTTTGTATAGGTGACACAAGTTGCAAGAAAGTGGCTGAAAGGGTGTTGTTATAAGGCTGCAGAATTTCAAAGGGTTCGACTTTGTATAGGTACTATGATGAGATTTTGTTTAATAAACATAATGTTACGCAAAGTTGTGGTTTGTATGGGTGAAATGTAGGTTTTGTTTGGTTTTTAACGACTTAAAAGTGTGCAAATTTCTTGTAGAGATAGTGACCTGAACGTAACCGTATTTGCTATAGTTATAATATTTCTACTTATTTTAGAAATATAATGAAATTAAGTAAGAAAAGGAGTTTCTTAGTTACCCTTAACTCTTTTGTTCTTAAAACAATTCTTATTTCAGTTAACGAAATGAAAACAGCATACATTTAAATAATACGAAACCTTTTATTAAATATTCCAGTTATTTCTACAAATCAATGTGAAACAAAGGAATTTTCGCCTATTGTGTGAAGAGTCTGTTGATTTTGCATACTAAATGACTAGCAATTCTGTCCGACCCAAATTATACTATGGATTAAAGCCTACATTAGTTACGATATGAAAATAACTATTGACATAAAGTTAGTTGTAAATTGCGTGTTATATAAAATTGCGTTTTGTGTAATGTTAAATAGAGATGAATTTGGCTTAATCTAAAACCAACTAAAAATGCTTGTTTATTTTACTCAATTATGAACAGCTATGTTAGTACTGGTACTTTTAAGTTACCGGTGCCATACATCATGGATTCTAAAATAAATATATTTACCTAAGTAATCTTTACCACATCATCACTACGTAAATCCGCTTAAAAGCATCAATAATGTTTATTATCTATACTATCAATTCCAAATGACAAAATAAATGGAAAACAAAATAAAGTTATAATCCTTTACTTAAATAAAATCTCAAAGCATACACCGTGCCTACTTTGTTAAATTAAATCTGAACAGTGCTACCAAACTACGCACATGCGACGCGTACGGCGTATCGCAGTAACAATACGCGGTTTTGCGTACAGAAACGTAAAACGGCGTATGTATTTTTTTATCTGTGTAGTTTAAACGATTTCGACTAATTGGTTGTCGGATAGAGCTAAAATAAAGTGCCTTCACAATTCTGATTTTATACAATCAATGCATGATGTTAAAAATTCGAAACCTGACATTTTCCGACAGAGTAGCGACATTCATGTAAACATTTTTGTATTGTCGGTTTCATCTAAAAAGAAACAACCTGCTACCATACATTGAGAAAAGCCTTATGCTGCTACTGCAAATTTTTATAATGTCTAATTATACATCATGTTCAGTGCCCTTACTCTTGAAACCAATCTCAATGTCAATACAATTTCAATCCAATAAAATCTATATATTAATGCGTGATGCAAAAACTTTCGACCCCTTTTTACGAAAATTGCGCGGACGTAGGAGCATAAAATTTGGTACACTTATATGTGTAGGTGTAGTATATGTGTAGGAGAAGTCCAGAACGCTAATATTTTTCAAAAATAATGCTTATAAAGTACATTAAATCAATAAATAAAACATTACACACACTACCATGCATAGTATCCTATTTGACAAAACGTCAAAATTGACAGACATTGCGATGATATTCTCACGTCTCATATGAAAAGAGATTTCTCATTGAAGGAGGTTTGGTTATTCATTATGCGCCGGAATATATTAATTTGAATTTTACAAAACGAATAGCAATTCGTTAAATAAAAATTATCCTTGAACATATGTTAAGTGGTATTGTAAATTAAATCAATTAAATCAATATAAAAAAAAATTATTCAATGTCAAAACTGTAATAATAATAAAATCTCCCAATTGATTTTGGTTATGGTGGCCAGTCTGTCTAACTAAGCTAGCTCACTCCGCAGGAGATATTATAATGCACAAGTGTGTGCGCAAATATAGGTGCTATCGCTATTTCCTCAGTTTCTAAACCCGATGGGACGGCAAACAACTCAATATCATTTAGTTCATTCTATCTCCATGCAAAACGGATACAATAGGCGCTAGTGTTGGAACCCAAGAGTATGAAATTTCACAAAACCAATCTCAATCGATCAGAATAGTAGATTTAAGAGTAAGCCTCTACCAAACCTTCACGTACATAAATCATAACCTCTCAGATTTCTTACACGTATGATGTTTTTGATAATAAGTAACTTAAAAGGGTTAGTGAAACCTAAGAACCTTTGCTAGAAAGTCCAGGTTTTGAGGCAAGTAGAATGAATCTTCACTATAACAGTTTTCCTCAGTATACAATAACTAGGATCCAAGTCTTGGTACACTTGAGTGGTAAATTCTGTTTGTCAATGGTACCATGGCATGGGGTACAATAAGTGCTAAGCGCTGTTCCAATTGTCGTTCAAGTAAATTACATGATGAAAGACTTGAGTACGTTCGAAATCAAGTTTACTGCTCATGGTCTGGTTAGGTCTGGTTAGTGCTTTCTCACTCTGTTAGTATTGCTTGTCTCGTTTTGATAATACGAAATAGATTGAGTTTAGGGTTTACAGTGATTTTAAGGAAACATTATACTATCATAAAAAATCTGCGTTTTTATTTTCAACCACTGACGTGATTTTCAGCCTCGTAAGCGCACGCAGGGTGTACATATTTAAAGTACATATCTAAACGTATAATAAATATTATATGGTCACGCCCTTTTTTCCCGATAGGGTAGGCAGAAATGCACATTAGAGCACGTAATGCCACTGTACAATGTATACCAACTTTTCACAATGAATTGTGTAAGTTCCATATAATAGGGGTGAGTCTATTGTCATATACAGGGCACATTTCCACACTCCGTGCTACTCTTGAGAAATTTACAATACTTTGGTCGACGCCAGAATCGAACCCGAGCCTGATGACTCTTTCCCGGCAGTCGCACTTACAACCATTTGGCCAACGAAAGGCCAACGAAAAAACTAAAAGAAAAATATTTTTTCAACGTAATCAATACATGGAGCAATGTAGCCATTTCTCTATCCAAGCCTTTCCTACCAATTAGCGGATCCACTCGAAGCCTTTATTCAATACAAAATAACAACAAACAGAAATTCCCTATCTAATTCAATTCGCACCTCACAGCTATTCTCTTATAATCCGGTCCTCGCTTAATATTCGACCCGTTCTCAGTCCAAATGGTAATGAGTTACCCAGTTTACCCAGTTTTAGCTAAATGAAGATTCTGTTTATTCGATAGTAACTCGAATAATCCAGCTGTTCGGTATTGAAAACGCATTTAATCTTCGATGAGACGTTTTGTACAGGTATTTTAGATTTATGGACGATGAGAAAGCTTGTGAGTAAATGGGAGTAAGGTACTTACTTTGATATGATGGTTTTGTGTCATTTTGGAAAATCTCGTATTCAATCAATATCCTTTCGATCTCAAACGGTTTTAGAGTCCTATTAAGTATAAATGCACTAAAGCACTATCTTCCTGTATACATTTTTTTACTAGAATATTCGTTGGCTTTTTCTTATATTCTGTGTAGAATCATGACAGTCTAATTACTAAAGAATGTTCTTTAGCTAAACGATAACAAACATCACACTAAACGTCGAACCACAGAACAAAGTAAACGCAAGAAAATTAATGTTGCTCCAAACCAAAAAGTCAACATGCACAATGCACCGAAAACAAGCACCGAGCAATTAAAACCAGTAACTTTTCCATCATCACGCATCGCGCTAAAGCGTAAATCGCTTCACTTTCCGCTGTAAAGCGTAAAATAAATTAGTTGTGTACAAAATTTTTCCGCTAAAGGATTTTAATGAATTTTTAAAGCGGTCCCGGGGTCCGTATCGCCGACAACTTTAATTAAAAATCCTGGAGGCGTAAAAACGGCGACGATTTCAAAATAACTGGTAGGAAAAGCGCGGAATGATTTCGTTTAGTTTTGTTTCCTACAAACAGATGTTGTGGCGTTCAGTCTCGATACTGCACGTATTTTCCAAAAGTTGGGACCGATATCTGGTTATCGTTTTGGAATTTTAGCGAGACCGCTTTAATTTCGCGAATGTTTATTTGTTTACATTTTTAACTGAGGGAACTGTTGATGAAATTGGTCCCTCGCTTTTATTATGCTATTTCAGTCAAACAGCACATACATATACAAATGCCACAGATGTAAATGACAAGTAACAAGGAATTTTGAAACCTTTTTTCTGGTTTCATCTTCTTCAATATTCATTTTGATTACTGAATTGCATCTATTATTATAATTGTAATAAAGTATTTCAGCAAGCTATTGACAAAATTACCCCCGTTCCACTAAAAGAATAACATCTACGAAAACGACAAAAATACATTGAGTTTCAGACATTATATGACTTTCTGTGTGTCATACATAATGTTAATTACAAGTAAATGTACTAAAATATTTACTTCATACAACATCTGATCATACTCGTACGAATCTTCAAAACACATTCCAGCCTCCGATGTCATTTCACAATCTTAATCGTTGTATATGCGTACCACTTCTCACTATTACATATCTGTCAACACGAGATAGCACTTCGCATGCGATCGGAAACTTAAATACGTATCCACTTCCATCAAACTCGAATCGAAATGTAGCAAATCGAGAACTCATCGAGACGTAATTTGACTATATTATGCCGCGATCGAACCAAGAAATTGCCTTTAAAAGTGGGACTAATGTAAATGTAGGATCTCAAGAATTCTCTTTGCCTTTAATGCACCTGCATTAGGCGAGATCACCGCATCGCTCCCCCAAGATATAGTGTTACGTTCATCTTAATTAGACGGGTTTATAGCTAGGATTAACTGTCCCCTTTTAATCTTCAGATGAAAGCTGATGGAAACCTTTTTGAAATACCCAGGAGAAACGCAATTACGTGCCTATTAAGTATTAATAGCTATGATGTTTAACAGAAAGGGTTAAGCGATTTTATAGGCTCCATATCTGATCTTACCCTAGTAATAGGGGTAAGGAACAAACGTTGCCATAAAGGATTTATTTTATTTATTTCGTTCATTATTCATGACATAAAATAAGTACCAAGAAAAAAGGGTCTGATTTCAAAGAGCCTCTATCAAGATTAACAATTTTTTGACGAGAACAAAGTTGGTACGTGAGACAGGAAGTTAGGGAACGACTTGAAAATGGAACGGAAATAGTGAAACGGAAATGACTCCATTCCGATTCCAAGGAGTCTCGTGTTGTTTGTAGAATCGGCACCTCGATAGGTGTATTTAGAAGGGGAGTTTGCTTTAAAGAAAAAGTTTAAAACCAGTGTTTAACTTGAGAGTATCGAATCTTTGATCCCTTTTAGAACGTGGTAACGTCAATAAACTGGGTATAAATTCGAACGGATTTTGTAGAATTCTATTCTCCAAAGCTTTTTAATGTTTGTAAAAGTGAATTCTTATATTTTATCTCTTTCTTCCTTCTTCTCTTTTAACTTTATCTTTCCTCAATTAGAGTTTAGAGTCAGCAGTGACTCTTAAAGAGGGTTATACTTAGTAAGATCATGGCCCCACTTGTCAGTTGCGCTGCGTTGCATCGTTGTAGCGTTGTCGTCTTGCATATATTTTTTATGACTAGCTCCATTTGTCTTCCGTTGCGTTGCGTCATTGCAATCCTGATGCCCTATCAGGACTGCAATGCCTTTACATGCGTACAATGCGTGATTACGTTGGATCTTCGGGATGCAACTTAAAGTAACTGACAACTGGGGGCACGCTCTAAGTTATAATAAATAGTAAAGCGCTCTGTACCTAAGTAATGGCCGTTTAAACTAACTCCCTATTCTTATAACATCCTACTAGTTATCAGAATCAAAATAACTGGTAATAAATATTTTCCTTATTTAAAGATACCTACTTGACCTTTTCAGTAACCTGAGTCATAAATTGTGGTTTAATAAGGTTCAATTTAAGCTTTACGTCTTAAACAAGTCTTATCTTAATTAAACTTAGTCTAAGTTAGTTAGTGGACTTAATAAGCAATTAGCGACCGAATTAATAGATGAGTGAAAATTAGATAACAATAATATTGAGTGAAAATAATATTTTTAGTGAGAATATTGGTGTATATTATTCATAAACGTATTATAGCTATAATTGAATTGAATTGGGTAATGAGTTTCTATCGAATTTCGTTTCTATCGGAACGATAAATATGAAATGAGACCATTTTAATTGAAACACGTCTGAATGTAAGATATTTACGTGAATGATAAGTATTAATTCTATGATTTATTATGGTAATTACTATTAGTGAAACGTCTTTTTAATGTTTGACACTTATTGGACACAGTTTTTTATAACAACATTGTCCCACCCTAGGATTTTTATCTCTGTCCTGAATGCGTTTTCAAACATACAAGTTCACATACACATGACACCCAGACTCGAAAAAACTATTTGTGGATCACACAAAGAGTTGTTCCGTGCGGGAATCGAACTCGCGATACGTTGTCTAGCTACCGCGCCAACCATGCAGTCAAACAGCTCGCTTTTATGAAACGAATATTCCATATTACATTATTTCGATGACCCTAAGACCTTCTAAACTTACACAACACAGCACTAATTTCATAAAGCATTACGAAATTACACATATTTACATTTCTGGTTAGTAAACGTATAAACCAAATATGGACTACAGAACAATAAGTAAATGTTTACCTAAAACTTAGGTTAATTTCCAGCATTAATTGTTGAACTATAAACCTGTTTACAGGCAGTTGTTGATCGTAACGTATGGGCCATGTCTAACGGTGCGTGAACCAACATTGTAGGACCTTTATGGGCGCTATAGCTAAGTCATAAAACAAATAGTGTTCCATACACCTTTTGTTGCCCATCTTCAATTTAATTAAAATGTTCCCATTCTGAATTATGCATATTTTATATATTATGTAAACGAAACGGTGTGCAATGGTTGTCGTAATTTCGTGAATTTTATGTTGGTGCTTATTTCGTCGGAAAAGTTGGAGGCAGTATGAAATGATCGTAAAAACGAGGTTTTAGGAAGATGTTATGATGATTATTATGTCCGGGAAAGATGGTGCAAAAAGGCAAATATGGGTCGGTCTGTTTTTTTCTTTACTGATGGAACGGAGAAACATTTTTGGCTGTTTCTACATATTTTCAAGTAGATATGAATGTATTTTTATACACAATTTAAGTGTCTTATAGATTTTAAATTTTAAGATAAGTCTATATAATTTTCATAACTGCCTTTCTCTTATTGTAGAAAACATGAAATCTTAGTTTATTTCATAGTTTATTAGTTGTACTTACGACTTGTTGTGGGCTAACGAGACAGTGTGACTCTTAATTATTATGATTAACAGCTATGAAAGCAATTAATTATTTTCACTGTCATCTAAAATCTTACCAAAATATTAATCCGTAATCCGCTCACACCGCTCAAACAGACACAGGGCGCTAATTAAGAAAACTCAATTTTCGACCTAAATTTGGTTGAGAACTCAAATATATACAACTTCCTTGATTAACATCCCGCAGTTATATGCAAATATATATACTTATTGCCGCAAAGGGCACCGGTAGATGCCCTCAAGGGTGCTGTTAGAGAAATTGACGCAAAACAGCGAAGGGTAATGAGGTTAGACCCTGCGATGCGATGTATGCGGCTCCTTCAAGTCGTCGGCTGCAAATTGAAACAGTGTTTGTAGTAGCAAATTAGTTTTCGTGTGAATTTTTGGCGGTTATGACAGTTATGGAGTGGAGGTTAACGCCTGGTTTCCATAAAGGGGTTGGTTGGTTCAATTCGTGTTAATTTGTAGTGTGTTCTACGGTAGGCATTATTTCTTCTTATCGTACCAAGAGGAAAGTTGATGTGAATTCTGTCAGTCCGTACTAGTAGATTTATGTATTCCGTATTTTTTTTTCTAGAAACAATTTATCTTCTGTTGGAAAGGTCTTATCATACTAAGAGAAGAGTTAAGATGAGGATATCACTGAAAGATCAATCTTGGAATGTACCGTACACATGATGAATTCTATTGTTAAAATTTATATATTTTTTAACGTTATCTCGCTATCTCGCTTTACTGTCGCATACATGAAAGTACGTAAAACGTGTTTTATCTTTACATGCCACGTAAAGACAGAGGAGTCTAAGTGAACGTTACTACCAGATGTTACGTTTTTTGCATATTGGAACTGTTCCAAGACATTTGAGAAGTTTTATCACTCTCTACAATGGATTTCCTCAACCCTTTTTACTTTAAGAGGCCAACTTACCGAAGTAAGTACAAATTAGCATTATCTCATTTCCAAAGAAACTTATCTCCTTAAATCAAAGAGAAATGCTTTTGGGTTATAATACAAAGCCTAACAAACCAACCCAGATGTTCATAAAGCGTTAAAATTTACAAACGGGAAAATAAATAAGCGAATAAGATTGTAATGCCTAACGTTTTGTTGTTATGAAAAACCCACAGCGAGGAAGTAATGGTTCCTTTGTAACTCGCTTGAACAATCGCACGTGGTCGCGTGATTACTCCACAAAGACTGATTAGAACCATGAAAACGTATTATAAATAAATTCTCTAAGGGAGATTCATTGAGATTCACAATGAAACCAAAAGATTGTTCGCGAAGAATCCGAGATTAAAATTCCACCCTTTATTTTGGGGACTCAATAGATTGAAATGAAAGCCAAAAATCAAAGGATCCACGTCTATTTATACAAAAATTCGATAAAGATTCTGCTTGGTAAAATTTATTTCGTGAAAGGTGAATTAATGGCTTTGTAGGCATTTGATTTCAGCGGCTCATTTAAACATTTGATTGTTTAATCAGTTTCAAAGAAGATGTAAGTTAAATAATTATAAGATCTCTAATGTTTACGTATGTATATTAATTAATAAGGAAAAATAAATAAGGAATAAAGAGAATAGTCGGATATGAAAATTGGTTTATTTTCTTTTTTTTTTCTATATGAATTTATTATCTTTAGTAGATCAATGTATTATGACAATTATTAAAAAAGTTTGATTTATCTCTATAGTCACTCGAACTGTCTTGAACACGATCGCTGAAGTTGATAGGTCACTATATCTAGGTTTTTTAGTCGTCATCATTTCTTATCGACGTCTTAAGGTAAGCGTCCACAGGCCCGCTTCGTACGCATTCCGTATGACATCATTAGTACGCATCGCATGTAGATATTGCTGATGATACGGTGCGTACGACGTGAATGCGAATCAATTGTGAAGTTTTAGTGTTTTTCGTTTGTATAAGATTTTTTTTATCTCGATGGACGTCGTATTTCTGCGTATAACGAGTGTATGAGAAAATTATTGAAACAAATAAAACCAATTTAACATTACTAACTACACACACATTATCAAATATTTACACCATAATCAACGTTCCTACCCAATGACAGTAACAAACCATCACACGAACAAGTCAACAAATTAACACCTACATAAAATATAGCACTTCACCAAAATCCGATACTCTATGGGGTAAAACAGACAGTGTGTATTTAAAATAGCATTTGAATTATTCACATCCCACACTCCCCTAGCAAAGGGGTTGATTATCCCTTACGCACTGGCAGGAAGGGAACCCAGCTTTGCGAGGTTGGTGAAAAGAAAAAATAAGTATCTGACATGTGGCGTGACTACGCATATATTATTTTCGAGACCGATACATTTTTTTGTGTGGGTGTTCTAGATTTATTCATTAGTTGTTTGTGGTGTGTGAGTACGGGTTAAAGCTGATTGATTCATTGGCTTTTGCCAGCGGCTTCACCCTTGTTCTCGTAGGAAAAATGGCATGTGTATCTAGATCCTTTCAACCATTTTGACATGAAGGAGCAAGAAATAAACATTCGCATTTATAAATCACACAATATTAATATTTATTAATATTTTAATATTAGTAGTATCGTGTCATTGATTTACAACCGTAATTAATAAACTGATCTGAATCTAAATTCCGTGGATTAAGATTGATTTTTGTATGGACCAACAATATAAATCGATACAGATTTTGGTTATCAATTTCGGCAAGTAGTGGTTGTGACTGATGAGTAAGAGATATTGATTAATTCTTGCATTGAATACTTCAACCATCAGAATTTAGAGTTTGGTAAATTGTTCTTCATAGCAAAACGCTTGCTCTTTTCACACAAAATTTGTATTATAATTATCATAATAAAATAATTAAATTTAATATACTCGTACATTTATAATTAAACAACTTTCAGTCCTATTTGAAACGGTAGCAAAATGTAAAGAGAAAATTCCATCAATGTCTTTACTGTTACATAAAAGAGTTGCCAGTTACGAGAGTAACACTTTTGCAAAACAAATTAAACAAATCTCGCGTTCCAATTAAAATATCTTTTGAAAATGAGCTTTTCAATTTTCTTCACTTCGTTCGTAATTTGTTACATTGAAAATAAATTATTATTAATTTTAATAAAATGTAAGTTACCACGTTACTCGTTACAGCATCAGGAATACTGAGATAGTGCAGTTGTTTGATTGAAATGGCAAAATTGCCGTCATTAGCCCGCCTTAGATATGATCGCTGGATACTTGATCCCCTAGCCTGAATACCTCTACAGAACCAATTTACGTTGACAGGTGGTGGAATACGGAACTAAATTTCAATGTACCGATGTCGATTGTGATATCGACGTGTTCCTTTACGAGAGGCGCCCCCATGCAAGTGCAAGATTACACTGGTCGCCTTGCAGTCGTATCTTGATTGGAACTATTGTTCATTTCTAAGGATTTATGACTGATTTGTATGTGATAAATACGTGGAGTTTCGTATAGGGAGTAGGGACTTCCTTGATTGCTGTTAAATTGTTTAGTAGAAGTAACCATTGGGGTTTGGTGATACGCAAGTTCTAATACATCTCATTATCCGCCCCTTGTGTTGTTATAATTGAATTGTTTTGTATATTGGAACTATTATAGTCTATTATTATGAGTTAAGTTAATCAGAATTTCTTAGGAATTCGACGAAGTATTAGATAGTTTATAAAGTTGTATCAAATTGCGTCTTTTTACGATTGACCTCATCAAAAGTCTGTATAAAATGTTTTACGAGGGTTTTAATGAAACTAAACATGTTTCTAGAAAGGTCAGTATGTAGGAGTATTAATACTAGTCTGACTTTGAAGTTCAGTTAAGTGTGTAGTTCATGTAGTTGGTGGTAAAAGATCGATGATAATTGGGTTTTACAGTATAATGGATAGATACACACATATCATAGTACATAAAAAAGGTCGTGCCATAGTTAGAAAAAGGTTATTAAAAGCCCCCATAAAAATAGTTGACACATTTTAACACAATTTTTCCTAACCTCTCATAATTTTAAAATTAAATTTAACATTTAAAACAGCTCCAAAAGAATTCTACACAAAACGTCGGACGACCAACACTTCACCGCGTTTTTTAATAATTGAGAGCACTGTGGCAAATGCAATTAAGTAGAAAAAGAAAAAAAAAGTGAAAATAATTAGTGTCCCTCCTCAGGTAAGGAGTGGCTCGAAATTTATGAGACGGCTCGAAAATAAGGCGCTTAAAGTTCTACCATAATGTTAACTTTTATTTTTCTCACGGACTTATTTACGTTCACAAGTTTTTCTTTGTTGTTAGTCTATGTAGGTTTCTTTTCCTGATATTTATTTTTTAATACTTTATGTTATGTAGAGTTTATTAGGTACTTGAGTTCCTTGTTTTTGATTGAAGAGTAAAAATCATCCCATGACTTTTGCCGCCTTGACGTCTGCCGATTAAAAACCGCCCTGTTCCTACTTCTGCATTGATCAGGAGCCCCGGTAACTTCTTAAGTTGTCCGCAGCTCCTGATTTGACATCAGCCCTGCTGGGCCCCATATGTGCATCAGTGGTGGTCTGATGGCTCTTTGAGGAGCGCAATACTAGATATACTGTCGGTTATCGAGAACAATTTCAAACTTCATATTTGACTTTGGTAATAATTTCTCTAATCTATTATTGAATTAATTCTACTAACTCATAGAACTAAAGCTTAACTTTGTCACACACTTCCACAAACTATCATTACTAACACGTTGTAGACACCATTACATATGTTTTGCCTCTTCAAACACCAAGCGTCATTAGGAGCTTAGTCGTTTTTGTCCGTCTGTTCGAGCTAAATCGTTCTATACAGCTGTGTTGAAATGGATAAAGTTGAATTCAGTTTTGTTTTGTAGCTGGAATATAAGATCGAGAACTTCTAAGTTCGATGTTTACGGGTTGATTGCAGTTCTTGGTATACTATCATCAGTACATTTTTAACCTCCTTTTTGTTCGGGATAGGAAACTACATTAGGACTCGAAACTGAATTCACAGTCTAGTACTAGCATTACTTGATATATACGAAGCATTATCAGAATAATATTTAAATTTTATATGGTATAAACCGGTAAACAAACAGACATATCACCTGATGGCCGTCGGCTATAAACACCCGAAACACCAGAGGCGTTACAAGTGCATTGCCGTAAGAATTTAAGGATTGTTGGGAAATCAGGGATCGAGAAGATTGGGAGGCGGAGGGAGGTAAAGAGAGAGATGATATTTCGGTAACCTCACTCACTTTCTTCCCAACACTGATAATATAAATTTTATCACCTTGTACAAAAAAAAAAAACGAAAAAAGTGATTGCACAAACCGCAACACAAAGAAAAGCAAAACGTGTACAGATTCCCGACGATTAATTTTGTATAGGTAGCTTTATCTTCCTCAGGTTTTGACCTACATAATACGAGAAATTTTCCGTTTGCATATAAACGAGTTACCCTCGTCAGCTCAAGATGGACAGCCTGCTGAAGCCGCTTTCTCTTACCATAATTTTTTTTGCAACAATATTATTTTTTGCCCTCAGTTCCCTGGAATAATCCTTATATCTGTATCATGTTTTTGACCTTGGAGGCAGAAAATATCTTATTTTTTCCATAACATCAAACCGTTTCCAGATTCCATGAAAGTTGTCGAAAGTATCTACCTAGGTATGGTATCATCAAATTTTTGATCAGCTATGCTAATGTCAGACCGGGGATTGTGAATTTATATAATGTTACTTCATACATACATACACACATAACCTCACAACTATCTCCCATGAGGGTAAGCAGAGACAATGGCATGCCAATTGCTACGAATTTTACATACATCTTTCGCTTCATCAACAAAAACTATAACTTCATCATTCTTCATCCTAAAATACCAGTATTCTTATTTTTCAGTAGCTATCTACTGACACTTACCAGACTTATTCTAAGAAAACACATTTCCATCGATCCACCTCTATTATTTCATCATTATATTCTTTCTAGAAATAACTGCCAATAAAGCTGAGAAAAGGCTTTTATATTTATTGATATTAAATAATTGGGTCTCTTTAAGTGGTACTTTGTGTGAGTGCTACCTAACGAGCAGTGAAGTTTTTTATTATGCCATCTTCAACCCTAATATGCCGCAGCTGTAATGTCGGAAAACCATCGCATTAAAATTTATCATTACCTACATTGAGGCTTTCAAAAAGATGTGGGATTGTCATAAATTCCTACCTATCTGAAAGTGCTACTAAAATTGGTTCATTAAAAAATCCTTTTTTTAATTTGAACTGCACAAATAATTGTCAATTATTTATAAAAGATTTCTTTTTTGTTTTTATGTGTTTCTCCAAAATGAAAATTAATACCTATGACTCGTTACTGACTGTTTACCATTTTATTCTGAAGCCCAAAATTATTGAAATCATTGCCTTTATTCGAAAAACTAACACCTCAACGAAACAACCCAATAATCCCATAAACACATTTTTATTTTATACTCAAACCTAATCTAACATCTCAGTATCTGACTCTTTAATACATAAATAACAGTTTTCACCGAATTGCCAACTTTATATTCACCAAACTACCCGTGGGGTACTTTATAGCGATTTACTGATGTTTGGGCCACATCGACCGGCTGTCTAGAAAAATGGACGGCCATGCATTAGCTGGCGAGGGTTAAAGCGCTTAGTTGGTCGTATCGCAGGCTTCGGGTGATTTTATTTTGACGGTTTATTGGTAAGTAGTGCCAGCTCAGGTTTAGTATGGCTATAAATTGAAATCCCCTGGTTTAGATATAAATTAGATTTCGTTGAAAGTCTGCTTTGCTTTCGACTTTCATTTGGTTTTGAAGAGAGTAATGGGTCAGTTCTAAAAAGGAATTACTACGAGACTATTTCGGTTTTATTCCTAAATTATTGATATTCATTCAAACTTAAGTGAAATAGTTATAACAGAACAAAATATTTGTTTAATACTCATCCAAGTACAAAACTAACGTTTTACGTTTAAATAAAATAGAAAAATATTAACATAAATGAGAATACCCTCACATACTCTCTCAATCCCTACACAGAGTAAGCAAGCATACTCATTTTCCATACGTAACACTTTTACTATCATCCTTTGTGAATAGAAAAAAGCTATTCAATACAGGCCATGAAAGGCTACACCTATTTTTCGCTGATGGCAATACCGACCGACAATTGCTTTGTGTTGCTATCAAAAGAAAAATAGTAGGCCCCTAGATTGCTTTCAAGCCCTTGAGGTTGTCAGATGGGACTGTTATTTACATCCCATTGCAAAAAAACTTTCGTCCTTTTATTTAACCAGTTCGGGTACGCGCGAAAGAATTGTGTTTATTTATTTCTTTTCAAATAGTTTCTTTGTTTACGATGGAATATTTATACGGTACTAGGAAACGTATAATATGTTGTTTTTCGAAACATATTTGTGATGGAATTGGGTTCGGTATTGAAAAGCGTTTGGTTTGATCTGAAGAACTTGTAATGTTTGTCTTGAAGGTCGTTGGAATCTTACTCATATTATAAATGAAAAAGTTTGTGAGTGTTTATTTGTTACTCAATCACGTCAAAACGGTTGAACGGCAGTATGACAGGCTACTTTTTACGAACGAAAGCGCAGCAGAAGCTCGTAATATTGTTATAGGTAAGCTAGAATAGCTTTTTTTATTTGTATGTGATTCTGACTTTCATCATCTGCTCCACTCACACCACATGTTGCAATAGTTTCCTGACATTAAATTTATTTAATATTTTCCATTATTAATCTTTTTCAATATACCGTCGTTGGCACTCCTTCTACGGACCTTTCCTTACCCGTTTGACCTAATTCGTAAAAATTACCGTATTTTATATGAAGGGATAGTTGTGCTTACCATGGGTTACGACATCAGATAGTCAACTTTACTTTCTTTACCATATTTAGCCATGAGAGATAGAAAATTTATTTTTTACAATTCCTTCCTGTTAGTTCTATCTTACTTTATGAACTTTTTTTAGAGGAACAAATCATCCAATGTCTTCTCCGCCGTAGACGAGGCGAAAGGGAGTGACAGACTCTTACCGACTAAACCACCCCGTTCCTACTCCTGGTTTGCGAACCGGAGCCTCGGTAACCTGCTAGGCAGTCCGCAATTTCGGGTACTTTATGATCTTGGAACTTTCATACGTTATTTCTTATGCATAATTCAATTAGCTAAAATACCTCATGTGTTATAATATATCAATTTGATATAAGAGAATACAATCCAATATCTTCTGTATTACGCTCTCAAGAACTAAGATAATAAAAACTCAATAGCTTCGTATTACTTTTATCATGACACCGTACATAAAACAAGGTCTCATAAAAACATACACAAAATAAATTCCGACGTAAAAACCTAAATAAGCCAATAAAGTGGTTTAATAAGCACGCATTTACGTTGCGGACATCTTTTTTGGTCGACATCAGTGATATTTACTTTACGAGAGAGTCGTAAAAGGCAAATTTCATCGGCCCCACTGTGTCCTTAGCGTGTTTTATAGTGACGTATGACGGGTCACGCTTCGGAACAAAACGTATGGAACTGCCTTGACGATTCGTTGGACTTACTATAACAAATATGTGCCCTTGAGTTTTAGGCTCTATTTTCGGTTCAGGTTAGGACTAAATTCTGTTGTGGTTTTGAACTATGTCTTGCTTTTATTGTCGTCAGTTACCTTTTATTTTTCTGAGTATGGAAATATACTATGCCTGTATATTTTCAATACAATCAATAAATATAAATCTTCCAAGTACCAACCTTCAATTTTAAAATAACACTTTTAAATTCCCTCAACATAAATTCAACCCTAAATTGGCAGGATGGGGTATTCACGGCCCAAAAATATAGCACGGGTATAGGAAAAAGGCGCTATTTGCAATGATAAGGGAGGAAAACAATTGAAAACACAATTTACTGGCTTACCTGCACCGCATTGAGGGATTGAAGGTATTTTACCTAAGTCATAGATACCACTTTATTCGACGCGTGCGAATAAAGAGGGTTCGAGATACAAACATAAGTATTATAATGTATGGGCTTTTGAATACAACTTCATACACAAGCAATTGAATTTGAACGTTCAGAATATTATTAAATATTTATACTAGTTGTTGTTATTATATCTTTATACATTTAAAATAACAACGTTAAAACCAATAATATTATGTGATAGCAACCGAACTTGATCAATCAATAATTAACAACCTAACTAAACAAAGATTTAAGAGATACAATTCAGGCAACTAATAACTATTGTAATGTACAAATAATCAAACGCTACATTTAGAGAAGACTAATTCTATCACTATCAGTTTATTTACAAAGATAATATTTCACTAATCTGCATAAGGCAGCTAAAAGTTTTAACCGAGTAAACACACCATCTGCAGGTTTTTTGTTCAAAAGTTAACCTGTCCCCTTTGGGAAACTGGGATAATAATTTTAACATTCGTGGAGTAGTTTTAGCGGCTTTTAATGGAATAAAAGCATTTGGGATTTTTTGCACCGCCACCGCAGAAAATGGGTTAAAATAATATACCGAGCTGAAATGTTTTCCGCGTCGCTAGAGTTAGGTTAACGCCTAATTTTATTTTAGTTAGAATTATTTACTCTACTAATAGGTCAGGAGTTTTTATATTTGCAGATTTTTGCTGCAATTAATTTAAAACCTCATTAGTTTCTTTATTATTACAATAAAATTATTCCTTACATTCAATATGAGAATCAGTATTAGAACTAGAAGACAATATTCAAGCTTTTTTTCTTTTTCATTTCAAACACCATTTGTCCATAAACACTTACATGTCACAGTCGTAATGGAATCCTCACACTTCGGTTAAAATTCCAATTGTAACTGTATACGGGATGAGTAAAGGACTGCAGACACCGTTGCCATGACAACCGTAGGCACTTAGACAGGGGGAGGCTCAATATGAACTGCACCATTTGAATTTCAAGTGCTATGCAAAGCGAATCCGATCTGAGGACCCGTTGAGATCGCTTTAAATGTGCTTTAGTAAACACGGATATTATTGTCTCACTCGAATACCAATTGTTCTTTGTGGCTTCAAGTAGGTCCCTTTGTGGACAGAGGGAACTAATTAAAATACAAAGGATAACAAGAAAAAAGGTCTTAATCTGCAAATATGACTACAGAAAATTTGCGAATGGAAATTGCAAGATTTCTTTATACATTCTTCATTTTTCCCTTTGTAAGTTATCTGAAATCGTCATATAAATTATTTTAGTTTAGAAATCGATGACGTTCAGCTTGCATCTTTTATTCAAATTTGATAATTTTCTTTCCACCTAATTCTGTTTATTAAAGCTATTAATTTCTTAGAAAAAAATATTTATCAATACTGTATATTCCATATAAAATCATTTAACCAAACGCAACTAATTGGTAAGCACAAAAAGTACTGAGTAAACAATATGAAGTAAAACTATACCTCAGTATGCAAATTCCCTCTGTAATTGATCATTACGTCGCGAGCGCTTCACAAACAATTGGAAAAGGATCCGTTTCACAACACTACTGTGGCACAAACAGACACAGAAGAATGAATCGCGGGTTTCCATCCTTGTTTCCGCAGTTGTATTATTTTTGTCTCTATTATGTAGTGTTTATGGTTTTTATTTCTTCAACATCATTATTTCAACTGCCATCCACTATTCATCTATTTGATTCGTTTGCTGTCAGACTTTCAAGTTTTATATTGTACTTACTCTTTTAACTCCGCTATCAGAGGAGTATGAGAGACCTAAGGTGAAAAAAGTAGGTATCTAAGTATTGCTCAACTTCAAAACGGTCAGTCTAGGCTAGTGTAAATAAGCCTCAAGCTACTCATTGTGCCAAAACCCCTAAAATAGTTATATTTACTTACAGTTTAATTCAAAAGAAAAATGTAACAAGATTTCAGGGGTAGGAAAACAATATAGAGGTATATTTGGACCTAAACAAATAGTAGTTTCGTAACTGAGCAAGCATGTTTTCCCAAAATTACTAGCTAAAACAAAAATGTAACTTATGTCAAACGTCGAAATAAAAGTACGAAAGGAATTCTTTCTTTTTCTAATTTTCTGACTCGTTGACGTATGAAATAAGCTCTGTCCGTTTAAATATTAATAGTGTCTTCAACCGACCATGTAGTTTGCTTTCGTTCATGTGTAAGGTAAAATATTGGAAGAGAGATACCTGAAGTTATTTTCTTTTCTTGTGTCTACTTATTGTTCTACGAACTGTCGCGTTTGTCTTGTGTTGATGCTGTAACTATTTACGAAGTACTTATTTTTAGTTCTTCTGAATCAACCTACAAACATTGATCTAGCCAATGAGAACAACATGTGCCTATGTTGCGCTACATCATCCTAAGACTAAATATACAGAAACTAAAGTAGCAGACACTATAATTATAGCAACGAAATCTACAGTCTACCGCTACAGTAATACCACTTCAATATCCATTATAGCAACACTACAATATGCAAATGACCAGCAACTTACCGACAATAGTCTACTAATAGATTAATCGTCGCGCGACACGAAGCGACAAAGCGACAAATTCAATGTCGAATCCAAATCAATTAACTAGGACCAATTTGGGCGAAGTTGGACGATGCAATTAGAGATGTCTGGCTATCTGACCGAACTTAGGTTCCATGCTAACGACGTACAGACTGTTCGTAATGATTTTCATTTATCAACTGGTTCCAGAATACTCGGTACACTACCAAGTGCCAATGAAATACATCTCAGATGTTATAAACTGTAACAGTTTGTTTGATTTAAGATTTTATCTAAAAGCCTATGTTTGATATTCGTCACCTTCGGATTAATCTGGTTTCATACAAGTCGTAAAAATTCTTGAAAAGAAATTCTTCAATATTTTTGTTAGTTAAATATTTTAATCACTAGATTAAACTAGGTTATTCATAATGTTCTATATATAATTATACAAACTTTAGTAGGTGATAATTCAAAAAACAAACAATAACCGCAAAAAGTACATAGTAAAATTTAACGAGTTGTACAAGTGTATACATTTCAAGTAGCTTATTTATTTTAAAATCCTGTGTGGGTTGCAAACTATCAGCCTATTAATGAATGATTTCCAATTTCAATCAGTTCTCGCCGGTGCCTTTTCAAATTGTTTCAACGCCTACTCTATGTGAGTAACGATTCCTTTCCAGGAAATTATCCTTCAAAGAAGCGGTAACTAGAGCCCTTCAAGATCTATTTTACTTTCGTAAAACTGTTTACCCATCACAACCGACTGAGTTTCCTATCATTTAATGTGGGCTTCAACCAACAAACTTAGTTTACCATTTATAAAGTTAGATACAACAAATTACGCAGGATACTTTAGATAAGATTTATTTGTATCACAAAATTCTGTATTCAGTATCATTTGGTTCTTAAATCTTAATTGCAGCCCCTTCACAGGTTGTCACAAAACCTAGTCCGTCCGAAAAACGTTTCCCTTCGAAAAAGTAATCTTTCAAGGACACAGTGACCAGCACTTCAAAACCCAAATCTTTTCCTATCTTTTTAGTACCATCCGCTGTCCACATCGAGGTGAACAACTTTGGTACTTTCGTAATTGGCTTTCTAGGTTTCATGAAAGCGTATTTTGGTCCAAGATCCTCGACCTTCAAGGGGGTAATTGGTCCATCTTTCAACTTCTTCGCTACTTCTATTGAAGTTTTGCAGAGCAGTTTGGCAAGCCCTTTTTGTCGGTGTTCTCGACAAGTCCCAAGAAATAATAGTTCAACGAGGCTATCGATTCCGTACCTGAATGAAAACAATTATTATTACGTATTTGTTTCGTTGAATGAGTGTAGTACCTACATCTTTGAGATCTTTACCTTTTATGAAAAAAGTAATTATGATTCTGATCATTCCATCAAAATTGTGATATTTTTGCATGTTTCATCATAATGTGTGGATATTGTCTCGTAATTTATGAATATGTAATGTAACCAATAAACACATAGAACTAACGTTTGAAACTTACCATTTCCACATTATGAAGTTTCTTACCTTTCAAAATGATTGCACTTAGTATCGACATCTACCATGAAATCAATAACAGCACGAGCCTTTGGTCGTTTACAACGCTCTTCGATAAACGTTTCGAAAAATGACTTTCCTGATGACTCTGATGGTGCTATCTGCCAAAAAAAAGATTTCAAAAATATTTGGTTTACCATGGAAGCAATTATAAAATAAATAAATTTAACACATAATATGCATCGGATCAAAAGTATTGGGACTTTGAGGATGTTTTTTGTAAGTATAGGCAAAACGTTTATCTGACTTTAAACTTAATCTTTAAAATGCCTTCGGCGCATTACCGGAGAATTTTTTAACGATGAGTGTGTTTATACATAGTAAAAATAAAATCTACTTACTTGCAGTTTATTAAAAGCAACTGCGACTACTTCTCCACTCGCTATTTCAACAGCCACCTATGATAGTCCATCCAAAGCTGCGTCTGCAGAGAGTTCTATCATTTCTTCTATAGCTACCGGATCCTTGCCCAGTCCGACACCAGTACATACGTTTTCGTCTTGGAAGAAATCGTCTCTCATTACCTAATAATTACACAATAAACATAAATCATAACATTTTGAGTTAGCATATCAATTTTATTATTTTCTGATCTTGCCATGTGGTAGTATCATTATACATAATATAATACACGATATTACTCTTATTCTGATCATGAGTATCATAAGAGTCAACTAAATGACAACATATTCAACAAAAACTGAGCATTAGTGTCTGTCTGATAAATATATATTTTAAAGGACGCTCATAGTCCAGCAGTAGACTGTGTCAGACGAATGATGTAATGCATAATATGTACATTATTTTAAAATAACACCAGACATAATATATCATAATCGCAGTGATTATTGTAGCTGTTGTTATCTTTGCAATCAAATGCAACGATAGGTAATAAAATTGATGAACATAGGTAATTTAGATTGATTAAATATAATACATTTTTATCTAGATTTTTTAATAAATATACTCACTTTTAGGCTACCTTCCAATGTCGCTGCGGATAATGATTCGATTCTGTATTTACCTAAAATAAAAATATTTATATGATAAATATTAAACGGAAAATAACACGATTGGAAATTCATCAAAAATATACATTGGCACTTTTAGGCCATTCGACTCAAGTGTCACGTCAATTTCTACGGATATTTTTTTTTAAGTAGTTAATTTCATCTGAATTTATTTGTTTGTTTGGGTCAAATTAAGTCATTGGCATTTAATACCCTTCCTGACGTCTCATCGATCTGATATTTGGTACACACTTTTAATCTTGATGACTATACAATATAAGCCATATTAAACCGTTAAAAATAAAAAAAATATATTTATAACTAATATTAGAATATTCATCTTTCTGGTAGGCACCTTATTAATCTGCACTGAGATTCATTAAAATTTTACCTAACTGCAACAAATAACTTGAATAAAGCACTTATCAATGCTATTAAAATTAAAAATAACCAATACATACATACGAATGTACATATACAACATACATAATTATTATGTCACCAATGCATTAAATAAAAGTGCGTATTATTCCACTCATGTACCGATATTCATCAACAAATTTTATCTAATTATCTATTCTAATCGAAATCATGGCCATTTGTCGCATTTGAAATTATGTAATTAGGTACGCTTTTGCAAATATATATATTTTTTAATTTACACAACTTTTAGCAACATACTAATACACCAGTTAGTCGCGGGATCGTTATCATATTCACCGGTACGCCAGATTTCGCTCCGGTGCAAACCACTACTATGCATTTTTCACACTTCACATTTTTTTAACCACTCTTTTTCAAAAATATCCGATTTAGTACCGTACAAATTACATTTATAGATAATTTAAATATTATAAAGGTAAATAAATCTTGCAAAAGATTATATAGACTTATTCAGATGTCCAAAAATTAAACAAAAGATCACCTACCATCATCCGTGATCAGGGACTCCATTTTTAACAAGTACTTTGAGGCACCAAAAATATTAGTAAAAAAAAAAAACTATAACAAGCTTACTGTGATTGCACTAAAAGACTGAATACTAAAACAAAGTATTAATTTTTTTATACTTTGCAATCTAGATAATCTATCTACTATATACAAAAATATAATTATATTTTTGTCGGACTATCTGTATTTTAGCGCTATCTCTTAACGAAATCAGGAATTAATCAAAATATCAAACATCGTGAATAGTGCCATCTCTTACGAACATTGTGAATTAAATTGGAAACGTCAAAAGCATTTACGGAGTCAATACCTTTTGTTTTTGGATCATCATTGTAAGTAGTGGGTTTAATAACCCACTACTATAAGTAATACCTTTTGTATTACTAGTGAGCCTACGTGACGTGAGCCCTATCCCAATGTATTAATATTACTTTAAATTTTTAGAACGGCAAACATTTTATATTTGCTCTTAAGATGTTTCTGTAACAATAACAACGCTAATTTTAGTCAATGATATATTCCCCTAGCTTACATTCATTGAGTATTTCAGTTTGGTGGTATTCAAACTAAGTAACGTTGATAGCTTAATTTAATATTACCTGAAAAAGGAACAAATAAAACGCGAGAGTGAATGTTCATACAACATTTTTAATTATAAACAACAATTAAAATATTTATAATATTTTTGTGTATCACAAAACTGTCTTGCGCAACAATAACTCATCAAATCTTCAGTGCGGCTCCTTCACAAGTGGTGACAACACCTACCCTGTCTGAATAAGGTATTCCTTCAAAACTATAATCTTTCAAGGACACAACGAGCAACACTTCGAAACCCAAATCCTTTCCTATCTTCTTAGAACCAACCGCTGACCATAGCCCGGTACACAGCTGTGGTACCCTCGTAACTGGCTTCCTCGGTTTCATAAAAGCATATTTTGGTCCAAGATCCTCAATTGTCAGTGGAGTAGCAGGTTTATCTTTCAACTTCTTCGCTTGTTCTACTGAGGTTTTGCAGAGAAGTTTAGCTAGTCCTTTACGTCTGTGTTCGCGAAGAGTGCCAAGAAACATCAGTTCACAGAGGCAGTCAACCCCGTACCTGAATGAAAGTAAGTAAAATAAATTATTTTTTGTTTAGTGTCTGTAAAGGTATATTTTACACAAACATGCTCGTAAATATTCTGTTAACGTTGCAATATTTATTTATAATCGTCAATAATATCATTGTGAAATCGATAATTATTATCTATCACTACATAGTATAAAACGAAGTCGCTTTCTCTGTCCCTATGTCCATTTGTATGCTTAAATCTTTAAAACTGATTTTGTTGCAGTTTTTTTAATAGATAGAGTGATTCAAGAGGAAGTTTTATATGTATTATAAATGCATAATATATCACATTGCACCCATGCAAAGCTGGGGTAGGACACTAGTTATTCTATAAAAAGTGTAACAACCAACTAATGAATGTTTTGAACTTATAACTAAACTTCCTGATGTTCAGCATCAGGAAGTTTTCTTACCTCTCAAAATAATTGCACTTCGCATCAAGATCTACCATGAAATCGATCAGGGAAATAGCGGCTGGTCGCTTGCAGCGCTCCTCAGCAAACGTTTCGAAAAATGTCTTTCCCGAAGATGCAGATGGTGCTTCCTGTTAATAGACAGATATATTATAAATACAAGTATGTTTAAACTTATGGGACAAAGTGTAAGTTGGTATTTGTAGAAACACTTCGTTCAAAAGTGCCTTCTTGGTCTACTTGAAATAAATAATTTTGACTTTGACTTTGTAGATTGAAATTGTGAAACGGATTTAAAGTATTTCTTAATTACGAAAACGAGGTTTAAGGTACTAACCAAACAAAGTGTGCATTCTAAGAAGACTTGAAAAAGGTATATCTGTATGTTTGTTTATGAAAATGAAATAGAAGTTCATTTGCCGTTCTCTTAGTGCATTAATATTTATATCGATATTTAAACACATAGCTATAGAAGTTAGATAAGTATTGTCTTTTAATATACCAACAAAGGTATTGTTTCATTAATCAATAACACATTTAACTTATGATAGGTCAATGATGCTGATATAAGAAGTGGAAACAGTCGGCATTTATTTTTATGAGAATGACTGAACTATGAACCAGAACAAAACAAGAAAAGATTAATGAACTTAAAATTGTACATTTTTTTTTTTTATTAAAGTATCTATGTTGTGTGATTCAGATCATGCGCAGATTCTAACATTTAAGAATGTTTTTTATGTGATAGGACAAATAAAGCAAGTGAACCATTTAATGGCAATTGACCAACATCGCTCAAGATAACACTAAGAAGTTTTGTGGAACTTGAGTCATTAATGTTATAATAATTATTAGAAGGTGGTGAAACAGACGCTGAAAATGATGCTCACGATGAAAGAATATCTACCAACCTGCAGTTTATTAAAAACAACTGACACCACTTTTCCACTCGCGATTTCAACGGCCACCAATGATAGTCCGTCTAACACTGCATCTACGCAAAGTTCTATTAACTCTTCTCCGGCTTCCGGATCTTTGTCTATTCCAGCACCAATACTAACGGCTTCATCTTGGAAGAAATCTTCTCTTACTACCTGTCAACGATAAAATAAACGTAAGAAAATTATCTTTCTCTTTCTCTCTCTCTCTCCGCCCTTTCTCTCCGCCCTTTCTCTCTGTCATTTTTCCTCTATTTTTCTCTCTCTCTCTCTCTCTCTCTCTCTCTCTCACTCTTTGCTCTCTGTCTCTTTATCTCCCCCTTTCACTCTCTGTCTTTTTCTCTTCTCTTTCTCGCTTCAGTCCATCTAGATAGTGAACGTCTACGAGATCATTTGACCTGGGTGTTAGTCCTAACGACAATCAGTTTTTTCCAGACTTTCATCATCTCTGCGCACTATGTGGCCGAAATAGGATAGAATGTGTCGTCGTTTTACGGCATATGGTCGACAAGCGGATGTTTATTTTAGGCTGACTCAATATAGACGCATTGGTGCATATTGTAAAAGGCACATATATTTTGCTCTCATGACAGATATTTTTTCCTTATTAACTAATCATTCCGATGTATATTTTATTGCTTTATTAAAATTCAATCAAAGATTTTATAAATGATCCTTATATTTTAATTATTAACAGATATTGTATGTGTTTTATACTTACATTCAGAGCACCTTCTAACGTAGCAGGACTCATGGACTCGATCCTGTATTTACCTAAAATGAAAATCAATGTGTAGCAAAATATTTTTATTCCATTTATTAATAGCGATAATTTAATCTTTAGATATAATATTAGAACAGTAATGACTTGAGAACATACATAGACACTCGACATGGTAAAGGGATAATCTATCTACCTATAGCAACTGAAATAAGCAATCGGGTAAAACCCACATAAGTTCACGATAAAGTCCATTTTCCTCATAAGACCCTAACTAGATGCTAGCGGAATTTCTATGATCATCATAATTATGTATTTGTACGGCTCTTATCTTTAAATCAAGCGCAGTATAATAGTTTTCCTTATCAATTACATATACCTATACAATTAATAAGTATATAGCAACCATAAAACAAGAGATATATTCACGCTAGTAATATTTTTTTTATATTGATTCTTAAATTCGTGTAATTTTATCGATTATTTTCTTTAAAAAATACTACAATATATCACATAAAAAGGTTTACAGTTCTCTCATTAGCTATATAACTAACTTTATCTAACGTACTGCAATTAAACTCAAGGCCATTCGTTACAGCGTAGTCTATACGTTTCATATTATATTACACAATTCCACAGAAATCATATTCCACAACATTTATTTTATTTGTGTTCTCGTGTTAAATCCCTAAGACAAGCAAAAAATTTGTATACAATAAATACATCATGCATGCATAAATTATTAAATAATAAATTATCTCATTTTATTCCTTTAATAATAAAAAAAATATCACCTACCATCGTCCGTGGTCAGTAACTCCATTTTCAAAACACAGAGCCGGCAAAAATATCAAGTATTAAAATAACTACAAACAGGTGGTCTTGCGGTGACCGCGTCGAAGGACTGCGAATACTAACAAACATTTACTACCTACCTAGCTATGTATACATGTATATTTATTACTCAGCTAAGCGAGTTCTTGTTTATGTTCACACACACATTCACAGTTTCATTCAAGATGATATTATTAACTCGTCTCTTATATGTGTAGCCAAACTTCATACCCTACCAAAGATAAAAGGGTCAATGTACTTTGCAATCAATTTTTATTTTGTTTGTTATATTTACGATACATGATAGTAATATTTGGTCCTACAGTTATAGCCACTAACAGACGTATATACATGCAGATCTGCTAATTATTTAATGGCTACCTACACGCCCCGCGCGTTTGTGTGTTCTTTTTAAAAAGTTCTTTTTAAAAAACGTTGCCCCACATTAGGATTTTCTCCTGTGTCGTGGATGCGTTTACAAACATACAAGTTCACATACACATGACACCCAGACCCGAAACAACAATTTGTGGATCACACAAAGAGTTGCTCCGTGGGGGAATCGAACCCACTACCCGTTGCGCGGCAGTCAGTTGCCCAGCCACCGCACCAACCGTGCAGTCAAAGTGTGTGAAGCGAAAAGATCATTGTAAGCATATTTGTTTAAAGTGACACATTTTTATTTAGTAGTGGACGTCTTCTTAATTGAAAATATTTATTACTAGCTTTTGCCCGCGACTTCGTTCGCGTGGAATAGTGACTTCCGGCAAATTTTTGGTTTTAACCACATAGTTCCCGATCTCGCGGGATCTCTTCAAAAATGAGATGTGGAAGATATTCCAGGGAACTCTTCAAAAATCAACATAATGAGCTCTGCGTTTGAATTTAATAGATGTATACTCACTTAGGGCATTGAAAAAATAGTTTAAAAACGGACTTAAACTAACTTAAAACTAAAGAAAGCTACGAATTACGAATTTATAACAATTAAAAAAGAAACTATATTACAACCTATCCTCTATGCTATAATAACCAAGCTTAAACTAAATAATTTAAAAGAAACGACTTAAATCTAATCTAATTAATTTATAAATTAGACTTACAATTTTATTAAAAAAACTAACTACAGTAACTACTAATAATCGATATCAAACTAAACCTACGTTAAATAGTTTAACCAAAAAACCAGGAAAACCCAACAAATAAACTTATTAATTGACAAATACAACGAAACCAATTTAGAATATACGAAACAGCAGGACCACTACAGACAAATAATCATACGACTGATAATACACTTTTTCTACGATAGTACCGAAGCGCTCGGCCGATACCCAACCAAATGAATGTAACGAAACCATAGCGCGATCTATTTCGATCCCAACGCCATCTATCGAGGATAAAGACAACTTGGATTATTTATTTATACTCCGTTCGGGCATTTTCTTTGTACTAAAAGTTTAATTATATTGATATTATTTTTTTCATACCTTTTTACTATTTATTTACTTTTTTCGATGAATTAAAACAATAACATGAACCGAAGTCGTGTAACGATCGACATAGAATTATCTATACTCCGTTAGAGCATTTTCTTTGTACTAAATGTTTTATTATATTGATATTATTTTTTTCATACCTTTTTACTATTTATTTACTTTTTTTCGATGAATTAAAACAATAACATGAACCGAAGTCGTGTAACGATCGACATAGAATTATCTATACTCCGTTAGAGCATTTTCTTTGTACTAAATGTTTTATTATATTGATATTATTTTTTTCATACCTTTTTACTATTTATTTACTTTTTTTCGATGAATTAAAACAATAACATGAACCGAAGTCGTGTAACGATCGACATAGAATTATTTATAAATAATTTATTTCTTATTTTTATTTTTTGATTTTTGAAATAAAAATATATCTATGTCCTTTCTAAGGTTCTAAACTATATCTGTACCAAATTTCAACCAAATCCGTCAAATAGTTGCGGAGATTAATGGTATAAGCATAGAATGTTCGACGTGATTCTTTAATTTGACATAACTTTTTTATTTATAAACCGATTGACATGAAACAAACACTAAATGTAAATTTAAGCATCCCACAATATATTCGTGAAAACCGCATCCAACTCGGATCAGCCGTTACTGAGATTAGCGCGCACAGACGAACAGACAAACAGACAAACAGACAAACAGACAAACAGACAAACAGACAAAAAAAAGTTAATTACATTTTGTATAGATCTTCTATCTATACATATAATAAAATCGTAGAAAAGTGCTGTCTGTACATTGAAAATAAAAATTAAAAAAATAGCAAGGGTTATTGTTATGTCGATGTCGAACCCAAAAATGTAATTAACTTTTTTTTTGTCTGTTTGTCTGTTTGTCTGTTTGTCTGTTCGTCTGTGCGCGCTAATCTCAGTAACGGCTGATCCGAGTTGGATGCGGTTTTCACGAATATATTGTGGGATGCTTAAATTTACATTTAATGTTTGTTTCATGTCAATCGGTTTATAAATAAAAAAGTTATGTCAAATTAAAGAATCACGTCGAACATTCTATGCTTAAACCATTAATCTCCGCAAATATTTGACGGATTTGGTTGAAATTTGGTACAGATATAGTTTAGAACCTTAGAAAGGACATAGATATATTTTTATTTCAAAAATCAAAAAATAAAAATAAGAAATAAATTATTTATAAATAATTCTATGTCGATCGTTACACGACTTCGGTTCATGTTATTGTTTTAATTCATCGAAAAAAGTAAATAAATAGTAAAAAGGTATGAAAAAAATAATATCAATATAATTAAACTTTTAGTACAAAGAAAATGCCCGAACGGAGTATAAATAAATAATCCAAGTTGTCTTTATCCTCGATAGATCGAACATTCATTTGGTTGGGTATCGGCCGAGCGCTTCGGTACTATCGTAGAAAAAGTGTATTATCAGTCGTATGATTATTTGTCTGTAGTGGTCCTGCTGTTTCGTATATTCTAAATTGGTTTCGTTGTATTTGTCAATTAATAAGTTTATTTGTTGGGTTTTCCTGGTTTTTTGGTTAAACTATTTAACGTAGGTTTAGTTTGATATCGATTATTAGTAGTTACTGTAGTTAGTTTTTTTAATAAAATTGTAAGTCTAATTTATAAATTAATTAGATTAGATTTAAGTCGTTTCTTTTAAATTATTTAGTTTAAGCTTGGTTATTATAGCATAGAGGATAGGTTGTAATATAGTTTCTTTTTTAATTGTTATAAATTCGTAATTCGTAGCTTTCTTTAGTTTTAAGTTAGTTTAAGTCCGTTTTTAAACTATTTTTTCAATGCCCTAAGTGAGTATACATCTATTAAATTCAAACGCAGAGCTCATTATGTTGATTTTTGAAGAGTTCCCTGGAATATCTTCCACATCTCATTTTTGAAGAGATCCCGCGAGATCGGGAACTATGTGGTTAAAACCAAAAATTTGCCGGAAGTCACTATTCCACGCGAACGAAGTCGCGGGCAAAAGCTAGTTTTACATATGTATGTATGTATGAACAAAACCATACGTAGAAAAAATTAGTTAATTTTAAATATACAATAAACTCCAGAATTCCATACATTTTCATTATTGTCGGTAATTAACTCATTAAAACTTCAATTACCTACTTCTAATGACAAGATATATGTACCGTATGTACATAGAATATTATGATAACTATGTCTAACAAAAATGTAACTGTAGGCATTACTTTGTCATCTTAATGATTCCGCGTGACTTCAACTTATTATTCTTCAGTTTAGATAATTACTTTGTATATTTACTACTAAGTAGATAATTGAAATAAAACTAGAAAAAATATTTAAGGTTACTATTCCATCATGGAATAAGTACGCCACGTTCTTACTAGAAAAAATGATTTATTGCAATTAATTTTATCAATTGTAGTTTGTCGGGTGTTTACGGTAAATATTGTAGCTTGACTGTTTCTAAGAAAGGAAGAAGTAAAACATACATTTTTATTTTTGTTTGATGTTTAAAGCAACTACGGATGATCCTCCTTCAAAAAGGACAGAATGCAATAAAAATAGCTATTTACATTCAATGTGTTTAATTCATACATAATTGACAACATTATTATGTTTATAGATGTATATAAATATATATAATACACATAGAATCAACACTTTTTTTTAATACTTAATAAGATAGCGTTTAAATATTAAATGCACATTGTTGTATTATTTGGATTTTTTTTGGAATGTTTTCTTATTTATACCAATTCGGTAAACGTTAATTAGCTATCATATGTATTAATCTACACAATCAATCCTCAAACATCAATCAAGTCGAATAGCAGCAGCTTCAGCAAAGACTTCTCTCCCTAACCTTTCTCCATAAGATTTCCCATCGTAGTAAAATTCATTAAACGATACACGCATCCCGACTTCGAAATTTAAGGCCTTGCCAATTTTCTGTGTTGGCTCCGCAGTCCATAAAGCTTGACAGATCTTAGGAACTCTGGTTATTGGCTTTCTAGCGGGCATATGGGAATAATTCGGCCCTAAATCTTGCACCGACATTTGAGAAACGGGTCCATTCTTCAGTTTCTTTGCCAGTTCTATTGAGGCGCTGCACAGGTCTCTGCCAAGTCTCTGATGTCTGTGCTCTCGCAGTGTAGCTAGGAACATTATTTCGAGACTGCAGTCGATGTTGTATCTGGAACAATAATATAGAATCTATTAGTTTAGAAATCATCAATTAGGTGTTAGCCAAACATTTTTAGTTGAATAAGTAATATATTTTTTTAAGAGGAGAAAATCATCCAATATCTTCTCCCGCCTTGGGCGAAGCGAGAGGGCGTGTCAGCCTCTTACTGACTAAACCCACCCGTTCCTACTCCTGCTAGGGACTAGGGAAGGTTAAGAAAAAATGTTCGGGGCGGTACGAAGTATCCCGGGCCAGCTAGTACATTAAAAAAACCATGTTATTATTTTATTGTAACTTTCGTGAGACATACTAAATTAATTATTATGTTATCGGCTTACTCACGTATTGATTTGACGAGGAACTCGACTAGTTTCAAGCCATGCTAGAGGCTCATATTCATGACAATCGCCGCGTCGTGTGTCGCGGAATGCTGCTCATGAATATGAGCCTCTAGCATGGCTTGAAACTAGTCGAGTTCCTCGTCAAATCAATACGTGAGTAAGCCGATAACATAATAATTAAAACCATGTTACTTTAAAATCCGATTGAAGCAAATCTTCTCCTTATCAAAGTGCTTACTTAAATTTCTTTCCACGAACAGACAGACTATGAAACACAGATTCATATATAAGAAGGTAAAGAATAAAAGCCAATTTCTCAGAATAGTTCCGAGATGGTTTCGGTAAGACAATAGCAAGTTCCTAATGGATCTCAACTGGCAATCAGCCGGGATGTTCTTTGTTGCCGTTGTCCTATAGTTGTATGGCCATTGTATGGACAATATTAATGTATCTGCTATTTGAACTGTTAAATACAAAACATATAGGCTATATCTAATAGTTTAGTTATTTTCACATGTGACTGCTTAAGATAAAATTAAATTAGAAAACTCTTTATTGTGCACAACAAAAACACAAAGGATAAACATTTAGAAAATCATAGAAGAATTGGTTGTCCCAAAGCCTTAAATACAAAACCGCTCAATTACCCCCTATCTTCAATCCCCAGATTCACAATAATCCACAAATTCCTAACCCTCCTAAAGGCCGGCAACGCATTTGCAACGTTTTTGGTGTTTTGGTTCACACAGACAACGTGTGGCGCTGATTGCTTACTATCAGGTGGTCCGTCTGCGCGTCTACCAGCTTATCTCATAAAAAAACTGCCGAAACACCAGTTAAGGAATATGATAACACGTCTAACATAGCTTTAATAAAAAACAATCCCTTTTATCTATAGGTATATTAACTGGACAAGTACACAATATGTACTCAATGCACAGCCTGATTTAATCGATCTAGCGTATATTAATTCTATAAATATCCTGAGTACATCAATTAGTATGTCTGCCAACCTTCCTACTGTTCATCATAGGCTTGCGTGATCAAGTACCTACACTTTGTGTTATGTAATAGGTACCTACGTGTGTGCTATCGTACACATATTATATTAAGGGCTATTAACTTAACATTGACAATGACTGGCTGTTGATACTGTCATGTTTGCGTTCTATATTAGGTACATCGTGTTAATTTTTACTCTTGGCCTCTTTTTAGTGATTTTTGATGGTCCGGTGTGACATTACTCTTAATATTTTGACTGCCAACAAAAATCGGTTGGAGGCAAATCCTAGCGCCGGTATTTTTTGTCCTCTATTGGTGGTTAATGTGTTAACCAGATTTTGGTGATGGTTCACCACAACTCACTCTGGGTGATATCGGTTATTCTTAGTTAAACGCCTTACTAGATTTGTAAAGCTTTTTTAGTCACGATAAAAAATGGCTAAGATATTTGTATGACAACCGAGTGATGGCTTAATATGTAAATCTTGTTTTTTAAATATCAATGGTATCAGTTATGTTTATGTGTCCCTTCGTGGTAGATATATGTATATCTGGTCTAGGGATTTTTATATAATTTTTAATTAACATTTACTATAAGGGTGATATTATATAAAATACCTTACAGCAAAGACAAAAAGGTTCCAAATCAAAACCAACCCACACAAAACATCAAACAAGGTTCCTATTGTCGCTCATAAAACCACATTATTCATAAGACGTATTAACTTGGCAGTTCCATCATGTAAACGAGATTACCAGAATTAATGAGACTTGCACCATTATGGCGGCTCTGTACGGAGATGAATATGCCAAGTATATTATGCATCACAGTTTTACGTTCTCTCGTAAAAGTACAAATTTTGAGGATAGGGATTCTGTACCCTTAGTATGAATTTGTTTTACGTTAAAGGATAACGGCACGAACACGCGTTCGGCTAAAACGAAGCGAGCTGATTGGCCGGCGTGAATGAACCAACCAATCACAGCACCGAACACGCTCTCGTTTCGTTTTCGTTCGACGTAAAGCATACTCGTACTAAGGGTACAGTTTTTGGGAGATCGTCAGCGATAATTTCGCTGTCATAGGAAACTGGCGTGAAACAACGCTAGCATTGTGTTTCGCTGTGTGAATAAAGTTATTTGTTTTATGAATTACTAGTTTAATAAAAAGCTACCAGAGTCCATTTCCTCCTCTCTTCACCTGTAAGCTGAAAATGCACTTGCAATTCCTCTGGTGTCGCCACAAGCAATCAACGTCACTCATGGACACTGCATGTGTCCGGCGAAGGCGGAGGCGAAGATTGTTTACCATCAAGTATTCTGTCTGCTCGTTTGTTTCCATGTCTGTCATGTATTCAAATACACTAACTACTATACAAACTACTAATAACGTTATTATTAATTATGCTTGTAGATAATGATTCTCAGATTAAAATAGGTTCTTATTTCCCAATTTTCTAAGTGAATGTTCTAAATTCTATTGTCATTCGATGTAGAATAAAGATTTCGTTGGGATATAAAAACAAATACTACTCACTTTTCAAAAAAGTTACATTTGCCGTCGATTTCTGCCATCCACTCAATAAGTGCGCGCGATGATGGTTGGGTACAGCGTTCTTCTGCGAATATTTCAAAGAAGGGTTTTTCTGAAGGATCTGGTGTTGCCACCTGGAACAATAAAATTATCCATATTAACATACATATTCTTATTTGTAGTACAATAATGAAATTATTAAAACTAGCTAGAAATACGCCTTCGGTTTACTCAAACATTCAAAGGGATAAAGCAGCGTATACCACTCTCCACTCTCCATTCTTTTAACCATCTTACAAATTCACATAATTATTATAAAAATCCTCCGTTACGACGGACTTAGGTATATAGTGGGACGAAAACCAACCCGAAACCTTACTAAATTATTCGGTAGTATTAACAAAAAAGAGAACTAAGCCTCGACTTAATTACAATTTATTTTAAGAACATTTTTTTCTTTATCTTTTAATGTTTTTCTTAGTTAAAGTACTGTCCCATTTACATGTCGATATTCTGAGTGTTACAGAAACGAATTAAAATAACAAAGTAGTAGTTTAGTATTCATTACTGACGCAATTAGTTAGAATCTGTATTTTTTTAATGTCTGTCTAGTAGATTATTTTAAACATTAGACACATATATTTTTTTCTTACGAAAACAAATAGTTTTGACGATATATTGATTTGTAATATTGCGTGACCTCACTTCTAGTTGTAGGAATGACATGATTAGCTACCACTTCTAAACTTTGATTCGGTTTATCTAAGCATTATTTTTATATACGACAATATGTCTAATACCATTACCTACTTTTTACTACACATGTGTGTAGTTTAAATATATTTAAAATTAGTACATAAGATACATACAACAAAATAATACAATTATATTTTTTTGTCTGTCTGTCTACCTGTCTATTCTGGCAAATCTAAATAATTACCAACCTGTATCTTATTGAAAGCCACAGATACAACTTCTCCGCTGTCGATAGCAATAGCTACCAATGATACGCCATCCAGTGCTACGTCTGCGCACAGTTCTAACAACTCTTCTGCTGCCACAGGATTCTTGTTAACTTCTGTTCCTATACACACAGTTTCATCTTGAAAGAAGGATTCTGTTATAACCTAAAACATTCAGATATTTGTTTTTAAAACCATCGTTGAACAAAGTATATGAATCACGCATTTTTTATACATAAAAAATACTATAAAATGAAAAATATGTACAGACAGAAAATTATACAAGATAAGACGAAACTGAATAGTCTTACTGCTGCACTTAGAGTTATCTAATGATTACTTAACCCAGTCTTTAGCAATTGTTTTCGATACAAAAACGTTACTAATCTCATCATTAAATGTCTGTGTAATGGCAGTTATTGTATTTACGAAAATACTCACTCGTAATGCCCCGGGGAAAGTAGTAGCTGACAGAGATTCTATGCTGTACTTTCCTGTAATAAAAAGCAGAATAATAATAATTATTTATTAAATACGTATAGGTACTTTTGTTTATTTGAAGCTTATCAGATAATGTCAGTATTTTCAATAATGTCAATAATTTTATGTAGAAAATGGTATAAAATAATGGGTCAGTAACATAACTGCAATTTAATTAGACAAAGCATTTTTGTTTTTGTGTAACTTTTGTTAGGTTTTAGTAGCGAAAAATTAAAATCTGATTATATAATTTTTGAGAGTTGTCTCGATTCTCGAGAACAGTACTTTGCTTTGTACTGGGAATAAAATACCTGATATTATGTTGTGTTGCCTCTATATACTTTGAAATTACGATATATTTCTGTCTATAATACAATACTCTTTAATTTAATAACCATAGAATTCAAAATTGAATGAACTACTCAGTCCTAAAATCCGGATACCCGAAAATGTTTCTACATAACAGGACTATCGGTATTGGCACGTACAGTACCTCAAAGGCTCTATACGCTTTGAACGGATAGTTTCCAAATCTGAAAACTGTAACATTGTCGTTTCTAGTACCCGCAAAAAGAGAAAAGCAAGTGAGATTCCCCGCTTTGTGGAGTTTTGTTCCTCTTGTTCAAAAACCATGGGAATTCTGAATGAACTTGTGCTTTTATTTTTCAAAAAAGAGGTGGTAGTATTGAGGATACACACCTACCCAATATTCAGACCGGATTCCAATTGATTAACACAGAAAGTTAACAAAAAATATGGAGGATTTAATAGACTCCACCTCATATTACACGGGACTTATTTATAACATAAGTGGTGAAAAGTAGGTGTACATTGTACAGTGGAATTAGTGCTGTAATGTGCACCTCTGCTTACACCTTCGGGGATAAAAAGGCGTAATGTTACGTAGAAAAACGCATTACTCATTAGAAATACTCGTAATAATTCTTGAGCCTCCCAGTAATGAGAAATAAGTAATCGAAACTTCAATACACAATTTACAAATTACAGGGAAATGAACTCGAAACCAATTGTTTGATAATTAGGTACGCTTGTTGCTACCCAACTAACGCAATCAAACATGACTATCAAATGATAAATTTCATGTATTCACATTATCGGTTTGGTTGGATTACTTTAATTATGCAAATAATATTATCAGAGTTTATTTAGATAAAAAATGTGTCAGTAAGTAAATAAAATATCCAGTATAAGTACTACAAGACCAAATTATTTTTATTCTTTGACTTCATACTGATACAATAGATTATCAATTCTATTACAAAAACAATAAGTTGAAAACGTATCAAAGAAATCGTAAAGCAACAGACGTGAACGGAAATGCAAAGATGATTATCAGTAATGAAATAACTACTACTATTTAACACGTAAAGCGGTATTTCTTTGTTAACATGTCAGTACATACAGTATTTGACTGTCTAACGGGTTACCAGGATTACGACCCAAAAAGCAGGAGTAGGGATGGGGTGTTTAGTCAGTAAGAGTCTGACATTCCCTCTCGCCTCATGCAAGGCGGGAGAAGCCATTGGATAATTTTCCCCCATCAAAAAAAAACCCTAACATCGACTCATAAACAGAGAGCATTCACATTCACACCACACCAATGAACCTAAATGAACTCGTTGACCGTATAGTGTCAATTGACAGCGATTCTAGTTGAAATACATGATTTTAAACAACGATTAACGAAGGATAAGAACACTCTTTATATTACATTATAACATTTAACAAAATGCAGCACTACATACTTATAAATTACCCATTACCGTCAACTTGTCAACAGAGCAACGCTAACAATCATTATTATCGGAACCGGTTTTCTAATGACAACAAAAGAAATATTTACAAAGAAAAAAAAACAACACTGTTCCTCTTCGATACATAACTATATTAAAATTAGAGATAATCAAATAAATACTAACCATCATCCGTGACAAGCCACTCCATTTTTCAAAACAACAACACAATTACAAAAAAAATACTAAAAAATGTTACTGGATGCACAAATACGTGCGTTCGCGCAGCGACTGTGTAATCAACTAACGCTATAATCTGACACTCACAATATTGTCAGTTACGTTTTTGTGTTGCATGAGACAAGACGTCACTGTCAGTGAACTGGGTTACTGTCCTGTTTAAAGTGTATGACTTTATGACCTTTATCGGATAACTAATGTTTTGTGGTTTTTTTTTTGTAACTTCACGCCTTTTATTCCTGACTAGCTTTTGCCCGCGACTTCGTTCGCGTGGAATAGTGACTTCCGGCAAATTTTTGGTTTTAACCACATAGTTCCCGATCTCGCGGGATCTCTTCAAAAATGAGATGTGGAAGATATTCCAGACTCTTCAAAAATAACATAATGAGCTCTGCGTTTGAATTTAATAGATGTATACTCACTTAGGGCATTGAAAAAATTTTACGGACTTAAACTAACTTAAAACTAAAGAAAGCTACGAATACGAATTATAACAATTAAAAAAAAACTAATTACAACCTATCCTCTATGCTATAATAACCAAGCTTAAACTAAATAATTTAAAAGAAACGATTAAATCTAATCTAATTAATTTATAAATTACTTACAATTTTATTTAAAACTAACTACAGTAACTACTAATAATCGATATCAAATAAACCTACGTTAAATAGTTTAACCAAAAAACCAGGAAAACCCAACAAATAAACTTATTAATTGACAAATACAACGAAACCAATTTAGAATATACGAAAAGCAGGACCACTACAGACAAATAATCATACACTGATAATACACTTTTTCTAAATAGTACCGAAGCGCTCGGCCGATACCCAACCAAATGAATGTAACGAAACCATAGCGCGATCTATTTCGATCTATCGAGGATAAAGACAACTTGGATTATTTATTTATACTCCGTTCGGGCATTTTCTTTGTACTAAAAGTTTAATTATATTGATATTATTTTTTTCATAACCTTTTTACTATTAATTTACTTTTTTTCGATGAATTAAAACAATAACATGAACCGAAGTCGTGTAACGATCGACAGAATTATCTTACTCCGTTAGAGCATTTTCTTTGTACTAAATGTTTTATTATATTGATATTATTTTTTTCATACCTTTTTACTATTTATTTATGATAACATGAAGAAGTCGTGTAACGATCACATAGAATTATTTATAAATAATTTATTTCTTATTTTTATTTTTTGATTTTTGAAATAAAAATATACTGTCCTTTCTAAGGTTCTAAACTATATCTGTACCAAATTTCAACCAAATCCGTCAAATAGTTGCGGAGATTAATTTAAAGAATGTTCGACGTGACTTAATTTGACATAACTTTTTTATTTATGAACCGATTGACATGAAACAAAACTAAATGTAAATTTAAGCATCCCACAATATATTCGTGAAAACCGCATTCAGCCGTTTTGAGATTAGCGCGCACAGACGAACAGACAAACAGACAAACAGACAAACAGACAAAAAAAAAGTTAATTACTTTTTGGGTTCGACATCGACATAACAATAACCCCTGCTATTTTTTTTATTTTTATTATATGTACAGACAGCCTTTTCTCATGTGGTAGGCAGAAGTGCACATTACGGCACGTTATACTGCTATACAATGTACACCCACTTTTCACCATTTGTATTTTAAGTCCCATGTAATAGGGGGTGATCTTATTGCTATACAATGGGTACTATTCCAGACTCCGTGCTACTACTGAGAAATTTTCGAAAAATCGAAAAAATGCCCAGTTTTACTTTGCCTGACCCGGGAATCGAACCCGAGACCTCTTGTCTGGTAGTCGCACTTACAACCTCTCGACCAACGAGGCAGTCTAACTAATGTATATTGCAGAAAAAATGGTGTTTGTATTTTATTAATGTTTATTTGATTGAAATATCGTATGAATTATAATAAACGTGTAATAAAAAGGGTGTACATTACAACATAAGTTCTAAAATATGACATCATTAAGACCTAAATAGAAATTTAGTTTAAAGTAACGCGAGAAAATCTTAAAACACAATTTGATCCATTTTATGAATTTATCCCGAACTAGAATAAATAAATGTTGTCTCGTTTAATCATAATCTCTGTTTCTGACAACTTATTTAATACACGGCCGATTAATTTTCTAAAATACAAAAGAAAATAAGATGAAAATATCAAACGCAAAGATATCAGGGAGCAAAATGTACATAAAAATATGAGCTCAATTCAAAAACACCGAAGGCTGATTATTCTTTCATGAATATAATCAGCTTTCGTCGTGAAATTATTATTTTTAATAATGACTTCATAAGTACGATTTGGGGATTGTGTTTAGAAAAATACACTCAAATTGGAACCTTATCGAAGTCGATTAAAAATGTTTCCGGCTTCCAAAAAAAGGTGAGGGAAAAATCAAAGTTTAAAATAAGTCTTGGTTAAGTTCTCCTATTTCTCGACACTGTTTAAAAATAAAACATAAAATTCTAAGGCTATATTTAGCAGAATCAAAATAGCCATGAATTAACTTTGTAAAGGGATACCCTTGTTACTTAGAAAAACTTGACTTTTACTTAATTATTTTATGTTAACACTAGCTTCTGCCAGCGGCTTTGCCCACATTCCCGTGGGATAAAAAATAGCCTGTGTTATTCTAGACTATAATCTACCCCTGTTCCAAATTTCATCCGGATCCCTTTAGTAGTTTTTAAGTGAAGGAGTAACAAACAAACATACAAAATTACGTACTTGTGACAATAGTAGGTTTACAGATTTCCTTGTATAACAGTAAAACAACATTAAATTTTATAATATTTAACATGTATAGGTATCCTATAGGTACATATAATCAAGAAATGTGTTACAAAATAAATAAGATATCTAACCCTTTACTACATATAATATTCAAAATGATACTCGTATAAGTAATATTGTATTTGAATGCCTCACTAAGTCATTATATAAACTTAAAATCGAATCAGGGTTTATCAAATATGGAATAGTTTCTCTGATATGACAAGTCAGGTCCAAGAAATATGGCTGATTCAGTGGAAAGCAATCAGCAGGCGAACCACGCCAACGAAATTCAATTTCTCAGGACCTAACAGCTATCGTGGCTATAAAGTGTTCACGTAATTTAAATGGAAACATATATTTTTTTTTTAACTTTAATTTAGTAGCTTTTACGTGGCAGATGAATTTTTTTGTAGTTGAATAAATTCAAACTGAAAATGATAGAATCATTACAACTACGCTTTCTATTGAGTACCATGAGTTTGGTTTCTGGGTTCTACATCCACAGCCTATAAGTGGCCATTGTTGACCAAAAGCATCTTCTCGCATTCCTCAATGCGGGTTGGCGATTTCATACTTATAATTAGAAATTATAAACCATGGTGTCTAAATATGCTTAGAAGATACATATAACTAGGAAAAAGTCACATTGTTACTTTACCGTTGGTAGGTTTCGGACCCGCACTCTCTCGCATGAGAAGCGGGCGTCTTAAGCCTCCAGGCCACCAGGACTATTTACGGTCACCAGGTTAAGGAATAATATTTTTAGAACATTGAATTTTATTAATCATATTCACACACTCTTGTGCTACCTACCCAGCGAAATTAAGCTACAGTCAAAAATATATACTAAATCGTAAACGTTTATGTTCAGCATAAAAGACAGCGTCATGAAGACTAAGGCCAACGCATCAAATATTTTTTCACAGATATGAATAAATTAAGTACACAGGACTAGTATAAAATTAAGAGCTCTAAAAAAGACCAAAGAGTCATCTACTTGGTCAGCAGCAATAAAAAAGACGTATCATGACAGAAACGCACTCAACTTTTAATGTTCGACCTAGAATTTTAAGGAACCATTTTTATTCCTCTTTCAAATTAACTGCCAAAATAAAAAAAAAGGTTGTTAACATTAAAACATAATATAAGCTTTTTAAGGGGGACAATCATCCAATGACTTCTCCCTTGAACATAATATAACTTTGGACGCAATAAAACGTTTCTGAAAAACATTGTGTTACTCGTCACGGGTAAACTTAATGAAACACATCGGGGAACGAGCTACGAATCTTGAATTCTAAACACGAACCAATCTTGTTAACTATACGACTGTCAGCCCACTTCATTTCCCCGAGAAAATTGCCTTGATAATGTATATTTTGCTATGGATGTAGAAAAAATTGTAATGTGAATGAGTAAATGAATTATAGTTGCATAACAACTTATTTTATGGCCCTATTTCTTTAGTTTTGTTAGTTTTCATGGTAATTTGAAAGGTAACGCACTTTTCTTACATGAAAATGCGTGACATTTTCCGAATTATTAAGACATCAATAATTAATATACGTGTAAGGAAAACATCGCAAGGAAAAGAAAAGCCGGACTGAAAATTTGTATTTCTAATTACTTACCTATATATAAGTTTGAAATCGCTAATTCGCTTTGGGCAACCGCAGTGATTAATGTTCATTATTTTTTTATGTGAGACCTTAATTAGGCATTGGGCACTACCAGGTTGATGATTTTATTAGTAGGTACAGTCGAGGACAGATCCGCGTGATCATTTTAAAAATCTATTGCTTGAACCTAGCAAAAACCTTAAGTCATATGCCATAAATATCTCTTCTAATAAAAATTGATAATGTCGCAGCGTAGTGACGCAACACGCGTAATCACACACTTCATTCATCAATTTAAGATCGTGGGGTGGTGGTCAGGCGTATGTGACCACCATTGTACACAGAATATAAAAAAATAAAAATTAAGTATTGTATAGCATCTTGGGAAGTGGGAGTAGTTTTACACAGCATTTAACCTTCTACGTAGAAAATAGGGTAAAAATGTATATCTTTTTTATCTTTAAATCAAAGATTCTTAGTCTTAAAATCAGCTTTTCTCTTGTTATTGTTTAAAACAGTTGTTATTTCTAATTGTTACCCTTGTTATCGTCCGAACTGTTTCTGTCATTAACCTTTATTTATTACCCTGGAGGCTTGAGGGTTTAAATAAATTGGAAAGTCCGTACAATAAAGAAAGGGCAGAAGGTGGAAAGTGAAACCTTTCTTCTGGCCAGTTAACAAAGGTTAAAAGATATTTAAGTATTTCGAAACATTGGTACTAGTTTTATGAAAAATACACAACACACTAATATTTTATAATTTGCTAGAAAATAAAACTAATATTATTTAATTTGCTGTAACTGACAGAGCCCGTAATTGGGATTTTATATTTTATTTTCACATTTTCACTACCTACGTGTACATTATTGATCACAATAATCAATCAACACATACTTGATTACCTGATTACTATTATAAAATTAAATGTAAAATTATGTTATTTTGGATGTTTGAACGTTAGTCCGTCGGAAACTACAGATCGGATTTTGATAAAATTAGGTATACAGACATGGACGGGTGTCCATGGGCGCAACCAGTGGAGTCATAAGTGCATTGCCGTTTTAATAGATAGTTTAAAAGCACACAACTTAAAATTATGAAAAATCATAAAATTACCTTAATCTATTTCACAAATAACCAACAGGTAAATTATTTTCGTAAATAAAACCCATTATTCTGTTTGCTTACAAAAAGAAAACCTTTTAAAAGTTTTCCAAGGAAATGCTTCCATTCGAATGGGATTCGTTTCGTGAGACTAAAGGAATCGAATTGATCCTAGTAATATAATTGATTTAGTTAGAGCTATGTCCTTCCTCCGATTTTATCTCAGCGGTCCCCGTCTGATATATTTTCCTTGGAAATCTAATTCATTTTAGATTTCGTTTTGTTTTCGGTAAAAGTAATGGCGAATTTTTTATTGTTTACCTAATTTCGATAACCAAATATATGTGTCAGTCACTTTACTCATACATTGTTTTCTAGATAGTTTTACGAAAAGTACTTTTTAATCCAATCAGCAATTAAGCAAATGTAACCTTACATCTGTGGCATGATAGGACACACTGTGATTAAATTTTAAGTGTCTTTAAATTTGTATTTATCATGCATACGAAACACACTTTTTCATACATTTTAAGAAAACAAATTGTACCAAGTTGGCTATTCAGAGTGGAGCAGACGTATTTATTTTAATGTCGTTACCGGCAGAGACACATTACACACACTCCTCGCTACATTTAGGAGCTAAGCTTTTCAAAATAATATAAGATTTACTGTAGAATTTCAATACGCTCTCAAGCAAATACTCTCCTATCATAAAAATATAAGACGATATCAACACCGAAATTGATTTCTTACAAGACTAACTCGTGTAAACCACGCGAGCTTCATACATTTTAATAGCGACGACAACTCCAGAAACTTTCAAACAACTTTATATTCTAAAACTTTTAGCATAACGCCCAATTTCTACTATCAGCACGACATTAGATGAAATAGTCCAAACACAGGTTTCGTCGCAGTAAAATTTTATGTAAATATTTAGTGGAATTTATACAGCTGATATACCCATTTGGTACTCTGAGTTACTTTCGAGTGCCGTGGAATCTCCGTTTATAAAGGTTGTTTAATAAGTGGCATTTTATCCGTCAAAATAAGTCAAAATGTAGCAGTAAGCGAGAGAACAGTGTTCAGAAGTGACTCGAGACTAATTTTGTTGACTTCCTTTTACGTTTTTACTCGTGTTTCAATTTTTTGCGTCAAGTATCTAACAATCAGCTCGTTTAAGGTTCATTTTTCTATTAACATTTTCGAGTCTGATTTTAAAAAGGCTCCCATCTTTTCCCTTTGTGCATGAAATATGAATATTTTTATTGCTTTCTTTGTCACCTTCTCGGAAAGGGAGAGTATTGTAATACAATAATAAAACAGAAAAAATATTTTAACTTTGAAGTGATAATTCATAACCTTCCATTTATTATGCAATGCGAAAATGAAAAAAGAATGAAGATACGGTACTACTTTTAAATACAGTTTTATATGTAATTTTATTACCTGCGGATAAAAAATTATCTAAAATCACTTCAAGAAATCATAAATAAGACTTTTAAGTATCATAACCAAAGAACTTGTTTTCCTTTCACGAGAATGGCACGTAGAATTAAAAGCACAGAAAAAAATAACCAAAAAATCACAAGTCGGAGCCAAAAAGGCACCACTAAAACGCTTAAATAAACCACCATACATCACAGCTTTACGTTCCATGCTGAAACAAAGGATGTTCACAGTTCATTCGTAATAATTCATAAATGATAATGGACGATTAGCGCAGCAGTAAGCCTTTTATTGGGGTTGCAATGGTATGGGACATTAATTCCTGGCCACAACAGAGTGACGTATGCGTCTAGCCGCTTCGATCCTTCAATGTAACGTGATAGTGTGGTGTCATCGTCAATAAGGCTTAATTTAGCTTTGTTATGATTTTCCACCGACATGTCCGTCGTTCGTTATAGCGCCTGCGGTATTTTTGCACGTATACGTACAGTCAACCGCAGATATAGGTTTATACCTACATAAACCTATATGCATTGCATTGTTGAACGGTTGTCAAAAAGAAATTATTTTACTATTCGGTTTATCTGGATTTTGCGGTGTGACAAAATGGTCAGTTTTTTTAAAGTTGGTTATGAAAAGTGTCATATTATACGTCGAAGTACTTCAAGCAAATCTCGAAGAAGACTCAGAATAATTAACATTTCCCGACATTTCATAAAATAAAATAAAATAAACACAAGATCTGATGTCGATAGTGAGCAAACATTCGCTCAGAATGAAATTGAAAATGAATTAAAAACAAAAGAGAAAGCTACAACCTCTTCACTAATATAATGGAACTTACATCCAGTATAATGGAAAAAGGGGAAACAGACGTTTACTTAATTAACAAAACGCAAAAAAAGAGAATACAAATCGCGGACACGGGTTGAACATGAAAAAATCGTACTTCATTACAGTTACATACGTTTTCTTTTAGTAGTCACTCGAAGGCACTCTCAATTTTCTAGTCTAAAAAGCAACAAATGAGACCTATAAAGTTACATCCTTGATTTTCGATGCAGACGATTTCAAACTCTACCCTTATACTCAGTGGTTTCAATTTCCCTTGTTCACCTTGATGGAGTTGTGTCGTTATGACGATGAGCATGGTACTCGAGACAGTAGGCTCTCAGTCTGCGTTGCGGTCTAGGAATTAATGTGGCGTGTCTAAAACGTAGCACGCACCTCCACCGTGCATGTTTTCCCTTTGTCTTATAGAAAACAATGTCTGCGGCGGTGAAGAGACGGGACTTGCTTTGTGGATGACGGTGCAAATAGCTCGTGATATGGTTTCGGGACTAAAAGGCTATGGTGTACTGTCTTATCCTTTAAAGCTGTTTCTTCCAAGTTGTTCAGGTTTACGTGTGTTATCTGTCTCAGGAAATGTATAAATACTTAATTTGACTATTGACAAACAATAAAATATGAAGTCTAAATTGTTTAGTAGAAAATTCTTAAAAATATTTTGTTGATATGTTATGTATATAATAACATTCAAGGCATGAAATTTCATTAAAAAGGCATGTAAATTTAGCAATTTACAACGTTTAGCAGATTTGATACTCGCACAGAGCAACTGCTTGTGTTACACACAGATTGTGATGTGTATATGAACTTGTGTGTTTGTAAACGCACCCACGATTCAGGAAAACATCCTAGTGTGGGGAAAAAGAAATTGACAAATTTGAAAACAATGGGATATTCAAACGAAGCCTCACTAGATTGACGTGTCCACTATTCAAAACTAAAATGCGTCATCAGGTTCGAGCGTCATGATGCCATGGAATTCATTCAATATGTTACTAAACTTATACACTTCACGCTGATTTAACTAGACAAAAGAAACCAATTGGCATCCGTAAACACCTTAAAATATTCGCATTAACGCAGAACAATCGCAATCGAAATCAAATAGGAATTATTCACAGAATTTTCATTGACATAATGACATTCAATATGTTATCGTAACATCATGAATAAATAATAAAAGATAATGGTGAAAATTTGCCGTGAGCACCGGCACGTGAAATCGCATTCACATTTCGCCCATTAATCGAACATGTCTTCGAAATGTTTCAACGATTGTCGACATCTTTCTGTCAATTGTTAGGTATTAGGCTTTTGACTTGAATTGCTTTATGACTGTACTTATTTCATTATGTAGGTCATTCATGGCTCTGTAGTTCTTATTGAAAATCACTTGAAACAAATTAATTGTGAATTTTATTCAACCACATTGATCTTAGTTATTTTAAGTTTAATTTCAAAAAATCAAAAAGAATATAAATTCCATTGCGAAAATCGAGATAGTTAACTAATTATTTAGTTTTTACCTTTGATCATTTAGCTTGTAATCTAGCTTCACTGTAGAACTAACAGAATATACTGAATATACTTACTTCAAAAGTTAACTTTTGAAATAATATAACTTTAACAATGTATAGAATTAATAATATACTAAAAGTATATAACTCTTTTATGTTATATATCAATCTCTTTTGTAATCTCTTATTAATTGACATATTATCAGCTTGACTAGTAAAGAGCGCTTATGACATTAAGTTCGCCTTATGAACAACTATTTAATTGTATTATGTACATTAAAGAACAAAATGTATGTTAAGTAAATTAAATAAAACAAAAACACCAATCCAAAAATATATTTATCGGTCAATAATCTCTTTCAGATGCTTGAGAGCTTCGTCCAATGCCACATAAACTTCTTGGGTATTATTCGGCCTAGTTTCCAAAGATGCCGTGGGACTTCTAATCGCGGATTTGTGAAGAATACTCTGGGTTAATGGGCAGAACACGTCGGGATTCATTGAGTCAGACTTGGACTTTCCCGTGAGATAACTCATTAGGAGTCCAATTAGGAGTACTGATACTGCTCCGGCGAATGGACAGTAAGTGAAGGATATTCGGAATAGTGACTGCAATGGCTTCTTCGGTAGCTGGTTGCTGTGGAATAAAGAGTGACGGTTTAGTTTGGGAGAAGAGTAAGATGTTTTACTTATAGGTCTATGAAATGCATGTGACGATCTTATTATAATGTGTAATGGCCTAAATATAATAGCTTTGCGATATTATATTTTTCAAATGTATTGCAGTTGTGTTTGTTATATATGTACTGTGTGTGTTTAATACTTTGTATGTTCTTTTTTCTCGTTTATTTTTGACACTTTTAATTTTAACTAAACATCACGGTTCATTTACGTATTAACATTAATTAAGTATGTCTTACATTTAATATTATACATTAATTTTATATGTTTCATCATTTTAGTGTGTAATTTAATGAATGTAATTGCTGTATACTGTGTTAGTCAATCAAAAAATAATAAGACGATATGTGTTACATTACAAGTATAAACATAAAATGAGCTTATAATAATAGACAAGATACCTAAACGAATCCATTCCACTGTATAGTTAGAAAAAAATATATGCAATCGAAAAATTCAATAACTAATTATATTTTTCTAAACAAAAAGTCGACACTATAAATTCGGCTACCTTGATCAATTGCACTCAGATACACTACTACTTTACGAACAAGATAACTATAACGCATCCATTAATTAATACAATATTAATAGGTACTTTACAAACTTCATAATTGATATCAAATTGCTGGCTACGTTAATTATTTATCAATGATACTAAACAACATAATTAAATTAGAATATAATGAGAATATTCTAAACGCTACATTTAATAAACGATGCAGCTGGTTATGGGCGGTTTAGGGCAAACCAATACAGTAATTATTACAGCAAATTAAATTGTAAATTGCAAACAAATAATTGATAATTGCAAACGTTCGTGTTAGCTTGTGTTACTATAATAGCCTATACTAAATTATGTTCATAAATATAATATATTAACCAAGCTCTTTGTGTGCTAGAAATAAGTAAGGAATAAGATACAAATCTGTCTAAGGGTGAGCCTATTGCCTTATAGGCACAATTCCAGACTTCGTGCTACTACTGAATTTTTTAACCGAAAATTACCCAGTATTACTTTGCCCGGCCCGGGAATCGAACCTGACACCCCTTGTCCCGCAGTCGCAGTCTATTCTATTCAGTCAGCCTATTCTAAATTATGTTCACAAATATAATAATATGAACCAAGCTCTTTGTACGATAAAGGTAGGTTATTACCTTTGATAGAAAGAAGTAAGGAAGAAGATGCAAATCTGTCTAAGTGTGCCACCAGATATGTGCTATACTACGTTGCTATCGATTCGTTTGGCTTTCACCAATCATATTCGTTGGTACACATAGCTTAGTACTGGTGGGAACAGGCTCAGCTAGGTTATGTTTTTTTTTTATATGTAAAGATGCGTGCTTTGGATGGCTTCCTACTATCGATACATCGTATACTCGAGCTGCGCATCTTCGTTGCACATCTATATATTTTAGTATCAGTGGAAACGGTCACGTTCGTAGCATAGCTACATAACATATCTCTGGTAGAAAAGCATCGTAATCCTAAGATGATTAATGAATCATAACAAGATTGCATTTTTTTATAATCTTAAAGAAAATTGTATTGATGCAATAATAATTTCATAATCAAAACCAATCTACGATTTTTGCAAATCATCTTAAAAGATAATGAAAATGCACACTAAGACAAAAGTAATAAAAGAACTAGGAAATCGAGTAAGTACCTAATAGTAATATGGGCGAAGTTTTAATAAGGGGAAAATAAAAGTGAGTCAGCATCCGACCACGGATAAAGATTAAAACTCAGACTTAGGAGCCAAACCGAGTGTGAAGTTAGTTGTAATAAAAACGTTTTCTTATGTCATAAAGTCGCTGATACGGTCTTTGTTTCAAAGCTTAATTGGCTTTGGCTTTGGCTCAGCAAATTATGAACTAGAACTAGTGTTTTTTGAACTGTACTTTACGAAGAACGGTATAAAATACCTACCAGCTTCGAATCTAGTGCATATTCATATTTTTTCATTTATTTAACTATGTATATTTTCTTTGGCACTGATGTTCCATTAATTACGCCAAAACGTAAATATGTTTAAGTAATTGATTTTTGTATATTTTATTTTTAGCTTTGATAAGCCTGCGTTTGGCCACGGTGTACGGCCAGTACATACAATTTATCTATAAAGAAATCTAACGTAGCTAGATTGAAAAATCGTAATTTCTGCTAAGTTGCAAAGATTCAATCCTACAGTTATAGTTTTTTCAAGTGTTTTGAAAATTCAAAGTTAGTATTAGTGTAGGAGAAGCTTGATTTAATTATAATAGACTATCTTTATATGTTTAGTACGTGGGCGTTTGGTCATTAACAAGTCGAGTGAATGCACTGGTTATAAGTACTAACACCACCTCCGCATGTCTACACTAGCTAGACTAGTCTAGTTGAAATGCAGTTTAGAGACGTTTCTAATTTACATGCAATCAGTATAATGTACTAATCTGTGAACCATAGAGGGAATTGCTAAGGTCCTTGAGATGGATTGATGAATGCAACAGAGAATAATATATTATCAGAAACTACTAGGTTTTGCCTGTTACTTTGCTCATGGAATAGACTCTCCCCATCTACTTACCTTTGTACTTATCAAAATAAATTACGATAGGTTAAGCAATTTACAAATGGTAAAAAGTGGGTGTAGTTATATTTTACAGTGGCATTATGAGCCGTAATGTACACCTCTGCCAACCCATTCGGGGATAAGAGGTGTAAGTAAATAAAATGATGAAATAAGTAAACACTAAGCAATAGGTAGGTTACGTTAGCTACCTAAACAGATAGGCTATTAACAAATAAAAAATTAACTAAAATCGTCAAAGTTTAATACTTACGCAGCGTTAGGAACAACAGTGGTTATATTCGCCAGTACATGTGTGAAATTAGCTTTCCCACAACCTGAAATGGTCAGTGGTTTTCCCTGGAAGGTCAATGCTCCCGTAGCTAAAGCATTTTCTGCACCAATAAGTAACCACCCACACAGTATCAGACTTAATAAGCAACCGCTTAGAGCTCCCTGAAATGTAATTAAAAGAAAAAATAAACAATTTTATCAAGTTAGATATTTTAAACTACAAATTATATTACAACGCCATCTCTGTTCAAAGAACAAGAACTATTTCGATCACTGCCATCTAGCGGATGGAGAGAGACAAAATATAACTATGAACTCGACAACCCAAGATAAGGGTGAACTCGTAGATAAAAGAGTTTCACGTAGTAATGGATAGATGTCACTAAAACTAATAAATCAATTTAAAAACTAGAGTTATTAATTGCAGTTTATCGGTAAATAAATGTAAATTAAATAATTGATTAAATAAATATTACCCAGTGAGATAATTATGAGCACTTATGACTGTCGCTTTTATTGACTTGCGTGGTATCTATTTAAGGTGGGTATTTAATATTTTAGTAGGTAAATAATGGGTAAATAAATTATAATAATGCTAATTTTACTTACAGAACAATTAGCCCTGGAACACACGATACCAAGTGTGAATAAGCCGAGCAGTGTACCAGCTGTGACACCAGTAACTCCAGACGCGACGTGCTGCAAGCGATCCAGCTCCTTCGCGAACCATACTACTGAACCACAGTATAAGCCAACCAACACGCAAAGGCACTGAAAATATACACATAGTTATTTCAAATGCAGTAATTCTTTAAAAAAATGCTGATCGTACTCAACAATACTTCTTAAAAAAATTAAATTTAAATCTTTCTTGTGAAGCTACATTTCTGACAGAAATTACCAATCAATAAAGATACATATATTAACTAAAAATCACGCTCGTAATGTAGAATTCTTCTGTGAATCGAAACTAGTGGAGTTTTTCTCAATGCCGTAATGTGCACTGCCTACCCCTTCGGGGATATAAGGCGTGAAGTTGTGTTGTTGTTGAAATAAATATAATAATGTATTTCTTACAGAACAATTTGCCCTGGAACACACAATACCAAGTGTGAACAAGCCGAGCAGTGTACCAGCTGTTTCACAGTAACGATTGTGTTGTAAGTCTCCTTCGCGAACCATACTACTGAACCGCAGTATAAGCCAACCAACACGCAAAGGCACTAAAAAACAAATACATAGTTATTTGAAAAACATCTTAAAAAAAATAAAGATGAGTTATTTTTTTTATATTTTTTAAAACAAATAAACCATCTTTTTTGAATCTGTATTTCTGATAAAAAATAACCATCATCTCGACTCGGCTCGACTCGAGAGATACCATGGCATAATTTTTGAAAAACCTAATAGTTCATCATTATTTTGATTTGCATTACTTTTAATCACATCCAGGACTCCTTGCCCGGCAGTCCCACATGCGACCTCTAAGTAATAAGAACATATTGAAAAATACCTTCATAATCCGACAGCAAGCACTCTCATTGGTACTCTGAGGCATCCACGGCCTAATGAACTCTTCAAACAGCACTCCAGCCACAGAATTAATCAACGATGCTATGCAGCTGTAACATTATACATCTAATCGGTAAATTAATATAAACTTTAATCCTATTAATATAAAGATTATATTAGAATGAATAAAAAATTATGTCTCACCCAGTAGTTGCACTGAAAATTGAGATGATAAAAATCCCACAAATACCCGGAAACATCAATGATAGATTGTTGAGAAATAAAGGGACGAGCTGAAATAAAAACAAAATTGGTATTTTAATATTAAACTTAATATAACTTGAAATATATTATTAACTTTATTTTAAGTATAAGGGAGCCATGTTCTCCGACATCTTTAATTGATTTTGTCTGGACTTTAAAAGAGACTATGACCTCTGAGTTTGTTTCGGCATTTCTTCTCAGAGTAGTCAGATAGGAAATGCCGGCCTCATCTAGTTATTTAAGAGATTGACGTGTAAAAGTGTTATTTTATAACCTATTTGCAAAATAAATATCATTTATCATTTATCATTTGCTTCGGCACAAATTGGCCGGCTCGACCGGTGTGACACCACGGTCTCACAGAAAACCGACGTGAGGCAACGCTTGCAAGCTGCGTTGTGTTTCGTTGTGTGAGTGAGGTTACTGGAGGCCTAATTACCCCTCTTCCCAATTTCCCCAACCCCAAAAGACTGGCATTGCACTTGTAACGCCTCTTGTGTTTCGAGTGTCCATGGGCGACGCCGATTGCTTACCACCAGGTGATCCATCCGCATGTTTACCGGCTTATACCATAAAAAAACGCTTCTTTTTACCACAAACGTATAGTAATAGATGTTGAAAATTTTAAGCAGAACGTTAAATATTTTGTAAAATTCCAGAATAAAGTTTCAATGCCTAAAACTACATTAATATTCCTCTCTTAATAAAAATCATAGCAACCATCTTCACCAACCTGTTCATGTTTCTTTATCTGCCCCGTAAGTAGGGGATCACAGCCTGCAAACCATGCATAAAGCGCCAAACCCAGGAAACAGGACAGCAGCTTCATAAATATCACACCAACGCACGATATAGCGAGGCAGATTCTAGCCTGGCTGATTGTAGGCACAGCCAACAGTTTCTGCAGTGTTGCTTGACTCAATGCAATCTTCCATAGCCAGTTTGTGGATAGAGCTAATGTGACTGCAAAGAATGATGTGTGGTGTGCCATTTCGGGGTCTGGACTGAAAAGTAAATATCACTGGCTGTGTAGTTGACAACATTGGAGATTTGGTTGCCATCAAAAGAAAAAATTGGTAAGTAAATATTTTTATTTTAATGTGTTAGTGTAAATAAATAAGATAGATTTTTGAAAACTAGTCCAGCAGTTATTGTTAAAACTGATATTCAATAGAATTTAGAACATGTATCTACTCCTGTAATTTTGGAACCATAAGCGTTTCTGTTACTTAGTCTTGTCAATAATTCATTTTAATTTGATCCGTATCTGTAATTTATTTTCTTCTAGTGCCTAGAGAATGAGTACCAAAAAGTTTCTTTCAGTATAGACAATTTAAAGGTTGCAAAGTCTTTATTTACGTCTTTCCTGTGTCCTTTAGATAAGAAGAGTGATGTAATAGTACTTACTCATAAAGAACTAATCGTCCACCATGGTTGGCGATTTCCCACATCCTCTTAAAGCCCATGGGTAACAGAGCCAGTCCACTAGGTAACGCAGTACCAGCTAGTGCCAAGAAGGTTGTCATGATGCCAATGGCGACTATTGCTCTTAAACCACCAACAGCACTGAATGTTGCGCATGCGACACATAGAACTGCAGTCACACGTCCTGCTAACTGGTTTGTTACTAAAAGAAAGAAAAAGGTGTGATAACAAAGAGTAGAGTAGAAGAACAATCACTGCAAAAGGCTTTATCATGTCTGTGTCTCTAATTGAAGTTTGCTTGATAAAGCATATTATTGTAAAATACTGAAGTTAAGCTTGAACACAATTTTATGTATTATCAATGAAATGATATGTATGTACGAACGAGGGATGCATTGAACCCCGTTGTTTCTGCCTGTTATCGATTTTTATATCCATTGAACTGATAAGTACATTTATAACAGAGAAACTCCTGTTAGTACTCAACACAATACACACAGAAATAAGATCTAATTGATTATGATGATAATGTATGGTAAATTGGCAGGTCTACACAAAAATAACGTAAAGGAAATCTTAGATTGCTTACCTAGCCTAAAAGCCATGAGTGGTACATAAGGCACAATGGGAAGCAACATCAGTTTGCTAACGACGAACAACACTGCACCTATCGTCCGTGTGTGTGTTGAGAACCTTATTTCTAAATACTCGAAACTTGATGACAGTTGGAGCTTGTGGAACACTGCAATAAAAGTAATAATGAATGGTGTAAAAACATTAGATCATAAATTTAATTTTAAGGACTAAAAAGTACTATTTAGTTAACTGTTTAGCTGGAATCATCACATTTTTTCGAGTCGTCGTGTCGTGCGTGCGTTTACGAAAATACAGGTTCACATACAAAATAATGACACCCAGACCCGAAACAACAATTTGTGGATTACTCCGTGCGGGAATCGAACCCGCTACACGTTACGCAGCAGACAATGGCCTAGCCACCGCGCCAACCATGCAGTCTAACATAATATTACGTAGAAAATTTTACACTCACAACTAGCAAATCATATTATACATATTATGTAAGTGTATTAAACTTACCAGGTAAATAAATGACAGCTGTTAAGAAGGTGACGATGACCAGCGAGAGTGCTGACGCCCAATACTGCGTGCCTCTCAGGTATATTTCCACGGGAACACCAAGAAGGGTGATGCTTGTCAAGTGACTAGAATTCAAAAGTATTAGCAATTCAAGTTACTTTTCTAACTCGGTCTATGAAATTAAATGTTCAAGTATTCAGACCATGAATCACGAATCTAAAAGGTGAGTCTCATATATTATATGTAACAGACTCCTTTGGTAACCCGATAATCCATCAAACATAGGTAACAGTAGTAAACAAATAATGGAAAGATGCACTAGAGACGTGATAATATTGTTTATGATTATAATGAGATTACATTATTTATCTCTTGCAGTACAGTACAATATTGATGATAAACATCTGCAATGTGCAAATAATCAGTATTTGTACATTTTACGACATAAAAGGAATGAAGTTTACTTATTATTGTAAAAGCTTGTTTTTTTTATATAAAGCAACAAAATTCCTTTACCCAAGAATCGAAAGACTTGCTGTCATGGAACATCTTGAGAATTACATTTACGTTTACATAAAAACGTGTGTCGTGGTGGCCCGAAGGTTTGATACAGCCGCTTCTCATGCATAAGAGTACAAGTTGGGTTCAAAACTTACTAATGGCAAGTACCAATATGACTTGTTTCGAGTTATATGTAATTTCTAAGATTATTTAGATACCACTGACAAACGGTGAAGGAAAACATCGTGAGGAAACCTGAACCTATAATTCTAATTAATTATAAGTTTAAAATCACAAGCTTGGGGATTAATGTTCAAACCTTTGGCCAGCAGTGGTCACTTATAAACTGATGATGTGATACATGAAATTCTAAGTCTTCTCCTGACCTCTTTTAAAGTATAACACAGGAGATTAAAATTAACGAAAACGCCTTACCTCGCAATAAGAGCCAAAGTAATAGGTATAACAGACATATTCTTCCCACCGAACAGGAACCCAGCAACCGTAACATACTTTCTATTGATAACATTATAATACACAATAATTCCTATTATAACACCTAATATGATCCCAAACAAGCAATATTCAGCCACATTGAAATAAATCGGTGAAACAGGTGGTACGGTAGTGACTTTCAACATTATAGACGTCTTTCAAGTGCTAATTACGTGTCGCAAATAGCAGTTCCTATCTCAATGTGTCTTCTAACAATAATAAGAGATATTAAAGATAAAAGCAGGATTTGTATTCAATCTTTTTGCAAATACTAGGACGAACTGTTTAAACGCCAATTGTGTGAAGGTCTATTTTAATGGGTGTTTGATTTTGTTCTGATAGGTTATATTTATATAGTACTGTTAATGTTAAATAAGTGACGTTATTAAGTATAAAGTATACTTTTTTTGTTTCATGGGGGAAAATTATGACTTTTCTTACCGCAGGCGAGGAGAAAGGGAGTGTCAGACTCTTACTGACTAAAAACCCCCCTGTTCCTACTCCTGTTTCTCCGGAGCCCCGTTAAACCCCTTAGGTCCGCAGCTCCAAGTATAAAGTATACTATATTTAGGCTATAATAACTCTTTACATTTTTAGATAAAACATCTTTATTTTTAGATTTAATTATTTCGTTGTAATCTTTTAACGACCTGTAGTTTTTCACTGCATGTCATAAATATGAGCACGTATTGCCTTATAATCTCTTAAAACGAACTACGCAGAGGTGCACGAGTTGTCGATGTAATGTCAGTTTTTCCCTACTTCTTAAAAAAAAACAAATGATTAATTTCGGTGAATTAATACAAAAAAAAGGCAAAGGTTAAACTTTTAGGCGGTTCTAATACTTTCCACATTCATCCCAATCTATTTAGTACTAAAAATAAAAGTAAGCTTAGTGTCAGTGAACATTTAAGTCCGTCTTTCGTAAATGACGAAAAATACACTGACATTAAAATATTACATAGTATTATGCCGTATTATGTCAGTATCTCATCAATGTACAGTCGAACAAATTACAGGTAGCCACAAGTTTAACATTACTGAATAAATAAATTAAGCAAACAACTGTTTTAATTTATTTGCCTTACGGTTTTAATTTGCCAAATGGCCTTATAATGGGTGTCCCAAAATTAACGCAAGATTTGAATTTGCCGCCATTTGTGCAGTGAAGTGTTGGCAACCCTGAAAAAAGAGCAATTTGACAGCTAACAGTATAGGGTTATTAAAAATGGAGCGTTACACGATAGATCAACGTGTCTTCATTATTAAAGAATATTTTAAAGACATTTCCAGGTCGTGTACTCTCTCGTTTCGGTGATCAAAATTGGCCTCCTAGATCGAGTGATTTAACACCATTAGACTTCTTTTATGGGGTTATTTGAAATCACAAGTCTATGTCAACAAGCCCACAACCACCTGTGCATTAAAGGGGGAGATTCAACGCTGCATCAACGAAATTCAGCCACATTTATGCAGAATGGTCATGGAAAATTTCAACAAAAGAGTGCGCATGTGCATGCAAAGCCGTGAGGCCATTTGTCCGATGTGTTATTCCATACATAACCCTATCCTATGTACTTTACGAGTCAATAAAAATATAACTATCAAAAGACTAAAAATGGCGTTTTCTATTTAATTCAAATCTTGCGTTAATTTTGGGACACCCTATATAATCGAATCTTCAGTTATTTTTGGAGTGTCACATGCTTTTACAAAAAATATAATGGTGAAAACTATAATGTAAAAGTACATTTATTTAACTCTATCTTCTGCCAACCATCAATACAACTTTCCTAATAAAATATATCAATCAAAGCTATCAGTATTAATAATAATTCAGTATGTACTCAAAAAAATAAAAAATACGATCCTTAACACCAATACATTTTGTCGATAGTAGTTGACGAAGCAATAATTCTACTATCTCCCAGTACTTCGCAATGACAGCATGTACAGATGTTCAATTGCCCGCAGACCTTATCTCAGTAAATACGAAGATCAAACAGTACCGTAAGTAAAACAAATAGTCAGCGAACAATAGCTCAATAACTCTTGATAAAAGTCATATTTTTCAGTGTACCTAACATCACGTGTGACATTTAATTGTAATTATTAGTTTAGATGTATTGGATCTATCGAAATTTTCGATTATTTTTACAGATTCGAATAAGTAACTGTGATTCGAGTTCTCAATGTTCTGTATTATTTTAAATATAAAAATATAAACGATTCGCTTAAACAATCAAGTACAGTGCCGTGTTAACTATTATAGTATTATTAATTCGTAATTTTATAATACATCAACTCGATCATCAATACGTTTTTATTAATAACGCCATCTGTTAACTTGTAGCTGAACTACTGAAGGGAATAGGTTGCGTCATCCTTTAATCATAGGGCAGCGCGATCGTTTAGTAATGCTACGAGACAACTACGTAGCTAGCCTACGAACTCTACGAACCGCTACAAACAAAAATAGTTAGAGTAGGATTTTCGAGATGGCGCTTTTCAATATTAACAGTTTCACATCGAATGTTATGTGCAAACTTTTTTTACAGAAGATTTTTTAATTACTTGGTGTACAAGTTACAACTATTACCAGCGCGTTAGGTGTTAAATTAACCATAAAAAATAATTATTCAGTTATGACAAAATAGGCAACAAAATCGCTACACCATTTTTGAAGTAAGAAGGTGATACCTGATAGTGTAATTTTATTATGAAATGGAAATCGCAAATTAAAAGGTTCAGGTTAATTAGAGAGTGCTGGTGACTGTTTCCTGTCAATTAATAAGTAGGTAATCTCTTATTTGACAGTGAAAGTTGCAGAAAGAATAGTACAAACGTATTCCATGCAGCCGTCGCGTCGTTGTTAACCTAAATCTAATTACCTAAAAGTATTCCATAATGTATGGGAGAGCCATGCCTGGGCACGAATAGGTCGGCTGGACCGGAGTTGCGTTGCGTGAGGTTACCGGAGGCCCAATCTTCCCAATCCCCGATTCCCCAATCAACCCTTAAATTCCTTACCAGCTAAAGGCCGGCAACGCAATTCTAATGTCTCTGATGTTTCGGGTGTCCTTGGGCGTTGGCGATTGCTTACCATCAGGTGATCCGTATGCTCGTTTACCGGCCTATACCATAAAAAAATACTATAAAAGATAGACATGACTCTTTTCACAATGAATACTAATAGTTCCCTTACCTTCGTTTATCTAACTCAGTTTAAAGATCGGCCCACTTATCTACCTTACATATGATCTACATTATCTAGTTTTATGTAAAAACGTGTGGGAGGGGTTATATTATTATGGATGGGGGGACGCTCTTACCAACATTAGAATATTACTTTCACACCTGTTCCCTAGTGACGTCACTACAGTTTTTGCATAGTTTTATAGCCAACTAGAGAGCTTTAACATGCTGATTTTACGAAGTAATTTATGATTATGTGAGCTATGTGTTATTATTATTTATTTGTTGTGGTATGTAGTTGGGTATACATATGTGACGTTTTGTAGGTCATAAAAATGTTTGTGTATGCTTTCGTCAGTACCTACTGTTTTTAATTTTCGAATCAATTAAACGTGATGGTATGATTTTTAAAGAACTAATCTAACTAACTATATTATTAGTAGGACTCATTATGATATAATAGATATTAGATACTTATGTTACGCAACAGTGCCACTCCATATTTGTCACCAAATACTAAGCATAATTTCAAGCTTAATGATAACAGAATTCATAATAAACAATAACTTTGTACCAATGCTTATTACGAAATTCCTCTGATTAGAATTTCTCAGAACCTTCCATTTCATATTCATTGAAAAAATAAATAGTAACATTATTATAAGTAGCTGACAATAATGATTTTCTGTGACTCTTTATTACAAACAAGCATAGAAGCAAAATAAATTCCCTTTGTACGTATCACAAACTTATACTAATAATATGGAATACATCAGAGGCTGAATAAACAGACAACATTGCCCTGGAGCTTGTTAAAAACTTTTGATGAGTGTACCATTAACTATAAGTAACCATCGAACAATTTGTACATGACTGTACGTTCTATAAATTCCCACCACGTACATGCGAATACACAAATCATCTAAACACAATATCGCAAATATTTCTTGTCCAGAACACTGGGTGACACGGGGCGCCCGAACAAACGGAAGTTTGAGGGGGCGGCCGCTAGAGGGGGACACAACCGAGGAAACGCCAGACAAGGACAGAAATACACATTTGAATTACGAACGAACAGTACGGCGCTAAAGAAAAATTAAATTATATTTCCCAATGGTGTCAGCCAGTTATTAAGTGGCCAGACGCCATTTTGAATTATTATATTTTTTATTTCTTTTTCCCAGGTTTCCCTTTTGTACGAGGAATTCCTTTTATTTGGAATAGTTGTGGGAGCGGATTGCAAATGGATTCAGTTGAAATGTGTTGGAGCTGTAAATCAATGGCTGTACTTTATGGGACGTTTGGGATCATTATACCTTAATAAACCTTAGTTTTGTAAATAAATCTCCCCGGTTGTTACTTTACTTTGGAGAAAAACATATATGTGAGGATTTATGATCTATTTAGTAATTACAAATAGCTTTTCTTTTGGTGATTGTATTCATTTTAACTTTTATAATTCCTTTTATTCTTGAGTAATAATTAGAATAATTGACAAAGCTTAATCAGCAATCCGTTACATTTCCTACCATTCCTTTTATTGTTTTTAAGTGAAGGCATAATAAATAAATACACATTCATTTTTAGTTCCTTTATCAGTGCCGTTGTTATTACAGAATTTGACCAGACCAGTCAGTCAAATTCTAAATTACTAATGTTTGATAACTAAACCTACGAAACTTCAGACATACTCAATAAAAACTACTTTTAGAAAAAAAGTTCCATAAAATATTCAAAGTAACTCATTATTGCCATATCTTCAAACGTTTAAAACCCTATCCACGTATTTGAAACTTAGGGGCGGTAAGTACATCCATCTCGGGACACCGAATTGCAACACTAGGGTAGGAAAACCTTTCTCGGCTTTGCATTTTTTCCGCGGTCCGAGTTTTTGCCTCAGGCGAGAAAATTATAAAAGAAAAGGGGAGGATGGGACAAAGCGACATAGGCTCTACACGCGTGATTGCACTTTCCAAAGGGCAGACGGAGTGATGCTATTAATTTTATCGAGCCTCTATTTAAAATGGGACTTTCCTTCAGTTTTTTCGTTCGGTCCTTTGAAGTCGTATGATTAACATGAGATTATGTATGTATAAGGCGTTTCAATTATATTTTACCTACATTACAAGGAACTCGTTTTCTTACGCAATATCTTTTGTCCCATTATTTTAGAAGTCAATTTGTTGTTATAGATTGAACATCATTTGACTATCATTGAAAATTTAAAAAATCTAAAATTCAATAATGTTTTATCAAGCCTACAAAAAAACTAATTTCAGTTTCGCACTTGCACTATCAACTGTCCAGTTCCCTATCCCAGTCCCTTAGGAGATTTAATGACATTAGCAATATCCACTCTATTGCCAAACTATCCGAATTGGGGGCAATTCTAACAAAGAATAGTACTTTAATCAAACGTTTAGGGTTGAAGCTTAAAATAATCTCGGGAGAAGTTACACTGGGCCCCGGGCGTATGATAAACCGGCGATAACCGGATATGAGAAGGAATGAACGAATGAATTGCCCGCTTCCAGCTACGTTTTTTGCGTGCTTCTGTAGTTTTTAGGAGGCCATCTTTGTGGCAGTGGCATGGGGCGGAGATGTACGAATGACGATTATCATGTCTCAACCGATGGTTATGTTTGGGAGGCAATTCTTAATCGACGGTTTGGAAGTTATTGAAGTGTTCCGTGATGTCACTGTTACGTTACACTTGTTTTGTTTATTTGTGATCTGAAGTGACTTGTAACGAGGTATATTTCCAATCTTATAATTGTGTTTATAGCTACTAGAAATAATGGTTTCCTCTCATATTTGGGAAGGAAACAATTATTAACAATTTATCATTCTTATTAATACATACATACGTTCTCCACGATCCTCTTCTTTCATAATAATATAGCATTTGTGATCCATTGTCTTTAACTGAAACAATAGACCTAAAAATGATTCTTAAGCAAATCAAGCGGCTCACTATCACCCCATTCCTTCATTTTCCTTCATTTAAAGAGGACGTGTTATCACGACATGCCTTCTTCTTGCCTCGCTTCCCTTTCTATGGAGTGTCATTAACATAAATTTCACGCGTTCCAAGATAAGCTTGGACTGCTGCCCAGCCCCCTATTAAGTCCTTTCTTTCGACTAGATTTACGCGATATTATTATATGTTATGAGGCAGTAGTGTGATATATAGGTTTTATTACTCATAAAAATAAAAGTGTCTTCTGGATATTTTGAATTGCTGTGATCTCTTAAGTACCTACTACTCATATTTAATTGTATTTTAATTATAAAGCAATAGATACATTAGGAGCATTATTTTATACATTACTAGTGCCTAATAGATCAATGGCCATCTGTGGTCACAGATAAAATCCTACCAAAAGTTCGCCATCCTACGATGGAGATTACATTTTCACGCGTTTTAATACAACTTCACTAGCTCAACCATCCTTTGTTTTTCCATCCTTGTACTCACACGGCAAAACTACTCCGATTACCTCAAACACATAACAATTTTCATACCACACATTTCGTTTGAATTAGGCATCGTAATACCACGTCTCTTGCACGCCTTCAAAAGTCGGGAACGAATAGAAAAATGGCTGGAGGCACACGACACCGGAATATATTACGTAATCGCACTCTAGTTTTGTATGTGAGGTAACGGATAAATGTGTTGGTAGTGCGACGACTCCGAAGTCTGATAAATAGCTTGCCCAAAAATATTTTTGTTCTGAAAATCGCTAAATAAATTGAATTGGGCACGACTTTGGGTGCCGAGTGTCGTGGTGTTAACTTACAATGGGCTTATGACGTATATGTTTTGGAAGTTCAATGTAACTATTTATTCACTGATATAGATTGGTGTTGATGGGGAAGAAATTCTATTTACATAAGGAAGTTTAGATGTCCTTTGTTTTCTCTTGGAGACGGTGATTTTATATAGGTTTTCCCATGCACCTCACAAGTTTAGAATAAGCACGTAAATATTTACAAAGCATTAAATTACTAAGACAAAAGGCTTGAAAACCTATAAATAGTGGTAATTCCAGATCTTACTGCAAGTTTTAATTGAAATGTTTTCTTGATCACTCTTATCAAAAGCTGAGATTGATGAGTGTTAATTAGTAAAATTCCTAGTAAGGATAAATAAATAAATACTAAAATCGTTGCTGGCCTCTCTAAATTAACACTTATTGATATTAGAAATTGATTATTTAACATAAAGCAGAAAATAAACAGAATGAAGTGAACTTGTGAATCATAACTTTATAATTTTATTTCTTAACTTTATCGTTGTTAAGTCGCATTTAAATTAGATTTAGATGTTTAATTACCGTTTTTCAAAATTCCTCTAAAACGCGACAGTATGCACGAGTCCTAAACATCTTACTAACTAACCATCATGAAAGTCCCCAGAAACACTCCACCGAATACAATCACGCACACCAACAAAGAAAAACAATAGGCACACTCGCACACAGGGACACTCTCGCTCCACCTTTTAGTGTCAAAAGTGTGAGAATATGGGTAAACAAATCCTCCAATTTCCATCACATTTATTCGAGGCGTTGCTCTGACGTCACCCCCTCTCCCCCCTCTGATAGAGAGGAACATGTAATTTCTTTTGTAGATAGTGTGAACCGACACACCCTATTGGCTGTGATGCGGTGTAGTGATAGCAAAATTTCGTCAACAGTAGGGACGTGGAGCCAATTTTCCAATAATACTATTAAAGTATGTATGTAAAGGGTGTATGGAGATTGTTTAAATTGTTGTGAAGCTTTTAGGGTTATGATAGTTTAACAAATTATCGATAGAGTATAATCCTGCATAACATTATAAAATATGATATTGACATACGCTTTCTTAAATGGTATTCTAAAGACTGATCTACATTTTAAATACCGACTTGAAAATGTATCTCAAACCTGATAGTTGCTTAGGAGTCCAGTATTTCAAATTCCTTTCAATTTTGATAGTTCGTAGCTTGGAAAAATAGAGATGCCTTTAAAATCTTACCATCTGCATAAATAGAATGGACTTTGCACCTCTTTCACAAAACAGGGTTTGCCATAATCATCAATATGCTGGCCGATTGCCGTCAATCTGACAACAATTAGATTAATATTCTAAAATCCATTGTCTCCTCAACTAGAAAACATTTCATAACGTATTTCACTTTGTACACATGTCACATTCATTTTCGATTTGTTACCCAAACCCAATATCCTGGCGTCGATATTTATTTAACATATCATATCAGCATTAGCTTGATATATAGGCTTTGATCCTTCCTTGGACTCAGGGCAGCCCTGTGTGATTTATGCCTACATTAGCGCATTGCAAAGGAATAGGTGACGTCATATTACTAGAAAATATTGTGTTTATTTTTGTAAGGATGTCAGGATGTTAAGTAATGGAATTTTCGTGACGTCATTTCGGAGATGGAAATTTTGTTTGGGTGTGATTAAATTGAATGTCTAATTTTTAAATTGTAACATTGGGTAATTTTTACAAGTCTTACAAGCTAATGCAATCCAATGATTGAATGTCTCCTAAAACCTCAAAGTGTCTATCTCCACATACTCAGACACGAGATATCAACTCCACCTATCTTTACTTAACCTTACTCGGTAAAAAGGTCTCCACGAAAGTAATATTCAAATGAAACTCTATGTACATACACATAAGAAAACTATCAGCGTAGTGTTGAGTGCCTACAACGCATCGCGACGAATTTTCTAATCGTGTCCACACGGGCCGGGAAAACATCATATTTCACCGGGACCCGGGGGTGGGAATGGGAGTGGGAAGGGGGGCAGGGTGACGGAGATGAGTTTTTTACGCATTATTGCTACACACGGAACCAAAATTCAACCCCTACGCAGCACTAATAAATTCTAATTTCGATTATTTGTGACACTTTGTGCCTATGACTTTGTCTGATAGAAATTGAGTTGTCAGGATTTGGTTTGGGTGTTATTGTTGTTTATTGCGTTGTCTGTGAGCAGGTTAAGGGTTTTGATCATTATTAAAAAGGTAATTTAGTACTATGATAATAGAAATGGGTATAATTTTATTAGATGATTTGTTCAATCCTTGTCGTAGTATTTTTGTCCGTAACAATTCATCATTTCTAATTATAAACATTTTTAACTAAATCTTCGTCTCCACCGAGCCCAAAACTTTTCTATAATAACAATATAAATAAAACTGCAACAAGTTTACAAATCAGCGTCATAATTTCGCGCACGAACTCACTACACACGACAAACTAGCTGTAACTATCGTAGAAACTTGTAGTATGCTCACTGAGGAAAATGTTAACAAACAAATTGGAAATAGTCCGGGAGATAGCAGCGTTCCTAATACCCAACTTCATTTCAGAGGCACGAGCTCCTGATCGAACGAAAACATTGTTGTGTGCCCTTATCATTACCGTGTATGTACTGGAATAGACTGGCTGTTGCTAGAGGTGGCGGTGGAGGCGCTAGTGTAGCAAATGGGTCTATTTGAAGACCATAATTTTGTTTTTGGTTGGTTTAACTCGTCATTGATCACTGAGGCGTCTGTTACATAATGAATTCTGGGTCATTGACGGAGAATATGTTCCTTATATTACAAATTGGGTTTAAGATTTTGAAAAGTCATTGAAATTAAAAACGGATTTTTACCCTTTTTACTAATTTCAAAAAGCACTTTAACTGTCGTACTCAATATCATTTAATGATTAGTTAAACTATTCCTGAGTAACAATTTTGGGTGGGAAACAATTATTAAGGAAGGAATATTCTTTACAGGAATTACAAGAAAACAAAAGTTTCAAAGTAATATTTTGACTTTACAGGTTACTCAGTACAGTACTTACTTTCCTTTGTACTTAACCAAACCGATTCCATTCTGCGTACATCTATGTCCCTCACGATTTTCTAACATGCAGGCTGGAGGTGTATTTTTATTAATAAAGAGCTTATACTGAACGCCTCTTCAGCGAAAGCTTTTAAGCGCTTCAGCGTTCAGCGAACGTTTTCAATGTGTTTTTGATAAACAAATGTTAATATTACGTCGCTACAAATGTAAAGGAATTATGGCTTGTAGAAATAAAGCGCTTTTTTGCTGTTTGCTGGAAGGTTAACAGGTTATATATACAATAAATATTACAATATATACATACACACATACATACATACATACATACATACATACATACATACATACATACATACATACATACATACATACATGTATGCTTTTTGCTGGAAGGTTAACAGGAAAACTAATTCTATAGGTCACATGAAGGCAATGTAATGTTCAAATGAAATTTTATTGACAAAATGATTATAGGATTGATAAATTATGGCAAGTATAACTGTGAAATTTGAGTTGTCCAATACTTTGGAATTAAGTATAGCTCTGGGTATAAGGCAGTTTTCCATTTCAATTATTATATACAGATACAGAGAAGAGTGGAAGGAGGATGGGACGATCATGGCTGATATCCAAATCTAATCTAATGTGTAAATCATATTTTAAACGATTAACTGTTTTTTTTTTTTTACTAGAAACGCTAAAGATTCTCTTGCCTGAGTCTCTCGTTATGTCGATTATCAAAAAGTACGGAAATAATTGCTAAAACAAAGATTACTAAAACAAAGGCAACTCCCAAATTTTTCAACATAATATTTTTTATGGTATAACCCGGTAAGCTAGCTTACTGAGTCTCCGGTAACCTCACTCACACAACAGCATAATCTGCTTTTCCAACAAAAAATACGCAAACAAAGCAATTAATATTTTAAATGACATCTCCCATTATGCAACGTATTTAACACGTCAGCACGTTTTGCATTACCGGGTAATGTGCATCACTAATCATTGTTCCGACGCTAATTCTCCGGTTAACAAGCAGCGGCCAGTATGCAAAGCTGACAGACAAACCTCTACTTTGCTATTAGTCTTGTACATTGAGCTTTGAAGTTTTGGATGTGGTAAATGAATCTGTAGAATGAGATGTATAAGGGTGATGACTCTATAAATTGTTCACTGTTAGTAGAATCTGTATAAAAAATATACTGTTATTTGTTATTCATTAGCAGACAACTTCTACTTATACTCTTTAAATTTTAATTTAATTAACATACATTATACTGAATGGTCGAATTTTGAGTAGGTACCTATTCATTAGAAATTCTATTTTATTACAAAAAATTAGGATGTTTTTCTGTAAAAAAAAATATTAAATATTTTCACAATTAACTAGCTATATGCCCCAATTTATAAACAACAATAGCGTAATCTATCCAATGACGATATCATTAAATTGCAAGCACAACAATCTTTATACCGCATCCAAAAATCCTTTTGAAGGTCCAACACGAGCGTAAGGGGGAGTGTCCACTGTCCAGTGCGACGTTGATGTATCATGTCGGATCAACGGACGGGTAAGCGCGTCTGTCCTCCGCCTAATCTCCATACATTATGGTCGTGGATATTGTTCAAATAAATGGTACTTGAGACTTAAGTTTTGACAGTAGCCGGTAGGGTTGGTACCTATTATACGTACTTATACATTGTGTTGATATTACAAGATTATTTATAAACAGATTACGATGATATTTTTTTTCTTTTGAGGTACAGGAACACGTGTCTGAGTTTTTTTCTTTTAAAGTTATTGATGTTGTGACAGTATTTACTTGAATTATGTGAATTATGTGGCATCCTTTTAATGTAAGGTTACTTAAACCAGTCCCTAGCAATTGTTTTCGATACAAAATCGTTACTAAGGAATAGTTTAGGTAATCATTAATTGTTTCTGAGTGCGGCACTTGGTTACTTACAAAATAAAAATGATGAGTGTAGCCTCAGTCAGTATTTACGCTACCCGCGAGACGACTGGTGGTACCAACAGATGTCTTCTACATTTTTCTCCACAAGTTCTCCGATATCGAATGCAGTACTCACATTTGATATTGTTTGAGGTCAGTATTTTACTCTTATTTGTACCATATTTCAAAAGCAAGTACAAGATTAAAACAGGACAGACTCAGAAAGACCTTACAACAGGACAAGAAGTTAGGTAGGTACTAATAACATCATCCCTTTAAAAAAACATAATCAAAAACAACCATTATAAAGAAAAAAACATTAAAATCTTAAAAACAAAAGAAATCCTTACCAAACACAGAGAAACGAAAGATTTAAAAATAACAATTGAATTGTAAAAATGATTCAAATAGTATTTGTAATACAAAAGTAACGAGCGGGCGGCGGCGCGCGCGCAACGTATGGAGATTAATTTGCGCTCGACGCCCCCACTGACCGCGCCACAGCCTCCCACGCCGAAAGCATTGTGGGGATATTCCTGCGATACTTTGTACTGTGAGTAATGTTTTTATTGTTGTTTAAAGTGGGTGAATGTTAGTTACTTGTTGTTGAAACGTGTATTTGATTAATTAATAGGAAAAGTTCTAATTCTGTGTAGATAGTGGTTAATTTAATCATGATGGTAAGATTGCAAGTATGCACAAAGGAGGGATGTGATAAGCTAAAATTAAATGCTCTAAAGACAGATTCAGTATGAAAATATTAAATAAGAAAAGTTGTTTTAATTAAAGCGTTAAGCTCTAACGTTTTTTTAAATCTGAGATTGTCTACGCGATATATGCGAAGATGCTCCTTAGTGGAATAATATCTGTTGACCGTAACAAAGAAATTACGCAGAAAGTGTCTGTTTAACTTGAATAGCTAAATAAATATTCAAAACATCTGTACATATCCTGATATAAACTGGGTGTCTTCAATGCCTGAGTGATTAGGTTGCTCATGGACAGACGTGCTCCATTGTAGGCCGCATCATCACTTACCACTAGGCGAGATAGCAGCCAACAATCAACCCATCAAGTATAAAAAAAAATCGCTAAATATTTTCTAAAACCGTCATGTCCACATTAGGCCAGCGTAGTTGGTTAACAAACGAACAACCCCATCCCTCGCTACCCTTGTAGCAGTCTTGGTAGGTATATAAGGTAAGGAACGGAGTAATTTACTACGACCGACTACACTTGATACTTTAGTAAAAATATTTTTGATTTAATTATTATATTTTAATTTTGATGAGCTACTTCATTATTACCTGGAATAGTTCGATATAGCAATGTTATTCATTTTAAATGGTTGTTCAGTTTTATTTGCCAATACCTATTTTATGTATCATCATATTAAGTGGTCACTGTTGGCCAGAGGCCTCTTCTTACGTGGAGAAGGTTTGAGCATTAATCACTACGCTTGCGGTGGGTGTGGTTGGTGATTTCAGGTTTCCTCAGGAGGTTTACGTTCACCGTTTGTCAGTGGTGTCTAAATAATCTTAGAAAGTACCTATAATACGGAAAATGGTGCATTGGTACCATTCACGCACTTTCATGCATAATAAGATAAATTGTTAATCAATATTATTGTTTACAAATGTTTGCGTAAAAGTAGAATAGAACGAGAAAAAAGGTAATAAATTGGTTTTTATGGATACAATTGGTAGCACAATGACATGTAGTGAAGAGAAAATACTAAATACTTAACATTTTTAGCAACAAAGAGTACCAAAACAAGTATTAAAACTCTCAAATCAGACTAAAGTCTGAGTGTCGAAGATAAGGCAGGCTGGGCGAACTATTAACAACTACGTCTGCTGAATATGAACCCGGAGCACAGCCAACAGTAGTCATTTAATGAATATTTGATCCCTATTGCACTGGTCGCTTGCTTGGACACATTCGAATCAATTGTACACGGTTCAAACAACATACGGACGGAATATTAAAAAATGGCGTCTTATTGGGATAAATTATGAATAATGTAGGGTTTTTTTATTCTATTTTCATTAAAAGAAGTTTTAAAATTCATAGACAATTAATTAGGTTCAAGAAAATTTACATTAATGTATTGTCATTCCCTTGGTAAATCATTTTGACATCATGGTCTTATATATACAGCTATAAGCAATAAGAATATGGTATAAACCATAAAAATAAGTTTGTGTACCGCCAAATAATTACAAAAACGTAAACAAACAATAAAACATTTATTTTCATGACGTAGAAAATGCTCTTTCCTCCTTCCCGCAATTCTAAACTTGTCTGCATTCGTCTCCGATCCTTACAGACACACAACAAAGAAAGAAAAACGCTTATAAAAGCAGATCGCAAATGAGAAAACCTCTCGAGACGAAAACGAGACGCTACGAGCTTCAGACGTCGATACCAACCGTACATAATTAGCTATTTAACTTTCCCATTCATAAAAAAAAATACCGAAAGAAAAATTAACATAAAAATCGACTAGAACAACTCATTACATTATAATAAGTTAACGTAGTAACAAAAAAATGTATTATAAAAAAAAACTTTCATTATTAAACGAAATACTTGTACCTTCAAAGACTAACCTATTTGAAGCGAATTACGCGCCTAATCCAATATTTGTTCAAGAAGAAAGCAAGAGAAAAAAAAAATTCGCCCCAATTAACGTGCGACCCGGTTCTAAGAGAAAAACGAAATTGCTACGTAAAAAGTCGTAACTCAATTACGCCGATGAACCGCTGTCGCAATAAGGCGTTCGTTAGCAGGGTTGAAACTAAAGTTGGAGCATGCGCCGTGACCCGAGGTCGATAATGAGGGAGACCTCTCGCTCTGGAGCCTCAACATCACACATCCTCACAATTTAACGTTTACGTATTTACATACTCTCCCACATATGCATATTCACCCTATAACTAGGGTTGTACCAGTACCAGTTTCTTTGGTTGTGTGTTAGTACAGTCACGTCCAAGGTTTAGTTCACGTCTATCTACAATCTGTATCACCTGTAATTATTCAACTGAATATTTGATAGAAACCAGGTAGCAACGTTCTCTGCAAAACCTTAAGTTTTTAAACTGCGACATTAACTCAGCAACCGAAACATAGTAGGCACTTCCAAGTATGGACATTGTGGTATCTTATGTAGGACGCTCATAGTCCAGTAGTGACCATGTCAATGGTGACAAAATAAACAATGCTATTTTAAATTTACTTTGAAGAGCTATATGATTTAACCTGTCTATGTAAATTGAAATGTTTCCTGATTGTACATCTTGTCAATATAATATAATGATTCATTAAAAAAAACACAATTCATAAAACAAAAAAGAAAATCTTATTCTTAATTTTCTTTTGTCTGCCAACCCTGCGTCTACCACTATGACGTATATGCACCGTACAGCACACATGCGCAATTCTACACATTCGCACACATACGTGCAGAGATCTTGGAATTTGTTTAACTCAAGTAATGGCGTTCTTACATTGACATTAGTTTGTCGAAAGATATTTATGTGAGTTGAATGTTTAGTTGAATAAGGGGTTAAGTTTATGGGCCCCCATTGTTGTAACTTTTCTAGTTTTTTCGTTGCTTATCTACGTATTTTATGAGATAAATCGTGTGATGTATTGAATCTGCAGGATTGATGGCGCACCGAATAAAGGCATTGTCATAAATACATTTCGTATTAAGGAAAGTATATTTTTTTTTTGTTGTTACATTTGTCGCTATTTTCCTTATAACAAATACCTATCATGTTTGTGTGATTAGATTTCAAAGGACTCTTGTATTATTTATTTAATGGTTGATTAATTCCAGACTGTCGACATTAAATTAATGTTCATCTTAGCTATCTAGTCAAACTGGCTCACACTGAAAATTATTTCGTATATAAGATTAATTATAATATATCACTAAAAGCAAATGTATAAAAAAGTAAACCAAATTAATGATAACACTAATTTATTAGCAAAACAAGTCTCGCCATCCACTCAAATAACAGTCGCATAAACATAACATCTAAAATTATTGCTAAGTTCTGTAGGAGCCATAACTCTCGTCTCACGTCGCAATATAATTAAAATCACGACTGTCCCGTGGTCCTCCGTGGAAGAAAGTGCCTCCCTCCCATCCCACTACCTCCCCAAGAAAAGGGGGGAGGGAGCCGGGGCGATTCACATTAATATTCCCCACTTTTATCTCTATATGCAAACTGGCAGCTAAAAGTTGGTCCGTTCATTGTGACCGGTTGATTCTTCCTAGTTGAATGATTGTGCTGTTCCAATGGTCTACGGAATGAGAAAGTTTTTGTTCAGCTACAGCTCTGCAGAATTCTTTTGTAGGTTTGATTTTCTTGTTTCATTATGAGCTCGGGAAAAGTTCAGTTTTGATTGCGGGGTAGTTTTTAATATTAAAGCGATTCTCGACAATGTAGCCAAGGACTAAGTTCGTTACTAAGTAAAATTTTAAATGAAAACCTTCTGTTACTGACTTACATTTGAACGTTTCAAGATCCTATTTATACACGCTATAATCACTCATCCACAATAACAAAAAGTAATCTTGGGAAAAAGTAATAAAAGCAGAATTTTAAATTACCGCTGTAAATGACTGTACCGACCGACATCAATTAAAGAAAACGCCGGAGCAACGGACCGTAAAAAGTAATTTGGTCGAATCTAAAAACATAACGCCCATTTCGCAACTCTGATTGCTCGCAACAAATGAGAACGTTTCACAATCGTGGAAAATTTTAATTAAATTATTTACAGAAATTCCTTTTGACGACAGAATAATGCCGCTAAATACAAAATCCCATTGGTCATCTTGGCAAAAGGAAGAGCGGGTCGTTCTAATTACAAATAATCAAGCTTCCCCATTGGCGGGTAGAATCCCCTCTTCTGTTTGTTCTCAGCTGTGGGCGTGGCATCTCTCGCTCGCTCTTTTAATTAGTGTAAGGAGTAAATTGCTTGCGAAAGAGAGCACTGACGCTAGTTTTGTTCAGGCGCCATCTCTTATTGGATGCTGTAACTAGTGGGGGGTAGGGAGAAAGGGGGAATAGTGTTACGTAGTTAATATAAGGAAAACACGTACGGCAAGCTTTGTAAGGGAAATGGCTCGGTTGACATTTTCAGAGTTGATAGTTGCACGCTTCTGAGTTAAATCGTTTGTTGGTATGTGACATGAGAATAACGATATAAAACACGGGGATGGAAGATAAATGGATGCCGGTATCAGTTTTTTCCGGTACTTGAAAAATAACGTTTTTATTTGAATACTTACACGATGTACTTATCTAGTGTTACGTTATGTAACTACTCTATACATTTCCTATTATCAACTCAATACGCAATAATTTTTGATCGCATTAATGAATAAGGAAGCTCAAGAAATCTGAATCATTGTCTTCAACAATAAGAAACAAGTGAGTTTCGAACCACCTTCGGTGTATCATCGACGCCCGTTTGCTTTTTTATTGCAGCTACCTCTCCCCCCCTACCACCCTCTTCCTCCACAACGCAGCATTTCCAAGCCATTTAATATTAATGTGCATTTTCGTGGAGAGGAGAGATTCGTATAAAGCCCCAGTCTGCGATACACTACTATGGGGAAGTCGGGCTAGAATGGACAATACGTTTAAATTTTAATTATGCAAGCACTTGAAGGAAACAATTTTCCTTTTATGGCTGAAATAAGAATTAGCTGGCAAGTTTATTTTTATGATGTTTTTAGTTCGTCCGTCGTTTTTTTTTCTTTTAATTATGTGTCTGGTCTCTAAGAGAATTACATTTTGTATGCAAATTACTTTTTGTAGTACTTCTTTGTTGTCTGAGTTAGTTTTACATTAAACTTGATGTAAAACGTTATTAACTTTATAAAGAGAGTTTAGTGATGTAAGCAAAAAAGATTCAAAGAAAGCGTTAAACGAAATACGTTTGACACAGACTGAGTCTCAATACCAGCTGTTGATTAAAATAAAAGAAATAACTTTCGTGAGACATACTAATTAATTATTATACTACATATTGGCTTATTCATGTAACTGTTTGATGAGGAACTCGACTAGTTTCAAGCCATGCTCATATTCATGTGCAGCATTCCGCGACACACAACGCGGCGATTGTCGCGCACTTGAAACTAGTCGAGGTCCGATAACATAATAATAATTAATAAAAGAAATAGTTTAGTATTATTTATAGCTGAAATCCGTATGATTTTAAAATCAATAGATAGCCCTCACACCAACAAAACAGCGTCCACCGAACTGTAATATCCACACAACGCCAATAAACAACAATAACAGAAAAATATCCAGTAAATCAAAGTGGCTATTTCACACCGTTCTCCCCGCTATGCAGAGTTGCAGAGCTGGTACCCAGCCTTACACTGGATTTATTACTCGTAGTTAAAAGTAGTTCGTAAGGCCAACAGTAGTTCGAAACAGCCATTTCCAATAGATAAAGCTTCGAGACAGATTTCAAATACATTAGGCGGTGACGCAAGAAGGGGTGAGACTATTAAAAATTCCACAGGACCGTCGTATCTTCGTGTATTTTCGGTCGTAGCTCGTGAGTTGAGTGCATGACACGTTTATTAGAAAATTTCCTCTCCCCTGACAAGATTTTGTGTAGGTTTTATGTAAGTAGGTATCAGCGTAAAGCTTGGAAGTTAGTAAAATAAAGGCGTTTACGTTCTGTTAGGAATTTTTAGGGATGCAATGTTGTCTAGGTTTTGTTGGGCCTTTTGGTTCCATTCAATGATTGAATTAAGTTTAACGTTATCATTTATCTTATAATATAGGTAGGTACTTATCAATAAACCTAAGAGTTTGTTTGCTTGTTTGGATGCTCTTATCTTCGGAACTACTGGTCCGAAATGAATAAATTATGAATATGTTGAATAGGCCGTTTATCGAAAGAGGTTATAGGTTATAAAACATCACGCGGCAATCTATAGGAGTTGAGCAGAGCGGGTGAAACTGCGCCGGAGTTCTTAGTTACTAAGAATATAAGGTTGAAATTGTAATAATCCGAAGGAATCTCAAATAAAATTTTGCTTACTGAATTGACAAATAGTTTTGCTCTAAGCATTTGAGCACATTTTGAGGCATTCTTATACACAAATTTAAGTAAAATATACAATTAAATCATCTTTTTTTACCGAAACAAATACATTCGTTTACATGCACCTATCTTAAAATAAAAGAAATTAACACAAACGATTTCCCCCAATATGTACATAGTAATAGCTACCGGTTTCCCGTAACATATACCAAAATACTTATCTATAGCCAGCAGAGGGTGACAATGGTCTCGAAGGTGAATCGTAATTCCTATTTTACAAATGGTCCACGATTTATACGACACCTCCGTGATTATTCGCAGTACCACAATAAATTACCTGAGTTTGGACCAAAGAGGATTTTATTTTTGGATTTATAACTGCCATTTTTGTAATTCCGAACCCTGATGAGGGTTGCAGATGGTTCTTGTTGCGTTAATTAGATTTCAATTTATGTGCTTCTTTTGTCTTATTTGAATTATAATCCTAAAAAGAAATCCTGAGTTATGGTACTTTTCTTCCAGAAATGTGCTATATAGCTGTGCTACGAAGATGTAAAAGCCAAGCTGTGAAACTATGTGTGTATATGGTAAGTGATTTAGATTGCATAATTGGTAAAGATATTATATTCTAATAGACTAATAATAAATTTACATAAAACTAGGTTTAAAACCAACATAAACACGTGTTCAGGTGCGAACCTCCATTAATTAAGTCGGTTAATGTACTTAAAGCCTTCTCCTAAGTCTGCAAAATACTATGGTGAAAACCGCACAAACTTACATACATACATATTAGCCCAAACTGAGAACCTTCTTCTTTTGAAGTCGATTAAAAATTAATAACATTTCCCAAGTAATAAATAAACAGTTTAATTACACAAAATATATCAACCAATCGAATCTGTCTCCATAATCAATTAGCCGTGGAATAGATCTTATTCACAGATAAACAAGACATTCAAAATATTTACCATATTAATTAATTAGCTAGCCAACGACAAATATGTGAGCAATGGCCGCTAAAGCCATGTGGTCAGATCGAAGACTTTATTTTATTGCTTCCTGTCAACAAGGAATAAATTAAAGACAAATTATATTCTTTACAAATTGTGATAAAGTTCATTCTTGGTTGGTTACTTTCTTTTTTTAGACGTCAGCTGTTTTGTAAATTGATCGGTTGGCTATTGGTTATGAGCTACCCTTTTTACGCGTATTTTAGTAGGCAATGGTGAAGTAATTTGTATTGGTGTTTTAAGTTTTTTTTTTTTTCATATTTACGACTAGTAATCATCACATCACACATTAAAACCCTATAAGTGGCGACTGCTAGCGCCAAAGGCTTCTTCTCGCACGGAGAAGATTTGAGCAAGTAATCGATTTCAAACTTATAATTACAAATTATTAGTCAAGGTTTCCCCGTGATGTTTTCCTTTACTGTCTGTCAGTGGTGTCTAAATAAGTTTAAAAAGTACATATAACTCGAAATATGTCACATTGATACCTACGTACTTGCAGAGAAGCGGGCGTTTTAAACCTTTGGGCCACCACGACATAGGACGACTAGTAATAATGTTGTAAAAAATCTAAATTATTATTACAGATTGGTTATAATATTATTAGCAAACTATCAGAAAAAAACGTATTTAACGAGAATATCATTAATTTGTCACAAGAATTAAACAGACATAATTAATTAATCCAATAACATGTACAAAATGTAATTTTTAATAGCACTAATAAAGAAAAATAAATATCGATATAATAAGATTTATACAAAAAAAAAATACCGATAAAATAATTAAAAAAAATTCGCTCGCGACGACGATAAAGAGTTACACTCTATACAAGGCGTGCCCGTTACGGCAGACTACATCCTTAATTTATGAGCCAAAGTGTTAATTACAGTAATGAATAGCTAACATTACGTGACCATCGCTGTTATCGGTACATCTATTTGTTCATGTTAAACGTTTATGTTAATTTGAGGAAGTTTGGTCCAATGGCCACGGAATGTCGATTGGTAGAGAATTGTTTTTGATACCGTGAGATTAAAGTTATTATATGAATGGGTTTTGGTTAAGTCGTTGAGTGTTTAAGTAAGAGATTTTGTGTGTGTTTAATTGTAGTGATTTAGTATAATTAGAGATGGTGTTAAAGATTAAATTCTTATTTATTAAATTATCTTTCATTGGAAATGTTGTAGTGATTGCCATTACACAATTTTGAAGCATCTAAAAGATAGAGTCATCATCAAAAGATTAATTAGTTTAATGTAGTGATATAATAATTATTTTACGAGGTGTCGTTGCCTATTACGGGCTATAGAGTGCTTTAGAGTCCATATAGGTATGTGCTGATAGTAGCCAAGGTGGTAAGATCCTTGGTCTTTGACTTCAAAAGCATGGCGCCGCTTGAACCTTTGTCAGTCATAATCAAGACATAGTAATAATTTTTTGACTCCTCTAGTGTTGCGGGTGCTCATGGACGGCGCTTATCATCAGGTGACCCGTCTGTCCCATTGCCGTATATCATAAAAAAAAGTAGTCTGTTGATCTACTACGGCAAAGAACTGGAATAGATAAGAGACTCAACATATGAAGCAACAAAAAAGTATACCCTAACTTCTTTCATAAATTATGTTTGTACTTAATGAGTTTAAATTGATAAATTCTGCTTCACACTTAGCGTGTTAAAATGCAAACTACTGATAGTAACTTTAGTGCAATATTCTAGATGCAAAATAAAAGAAGTGTAGAGTTAAAATAGCACTAGACATGTTATCATAATAATTCGTTCTTCGTATAAAATATCGGCTTCAATCGAGTAATAAAAAATGCTAAATAAAGCATGTTTTAACTACAATGTTGAAAGTTATCTATTCCGATGTTTATCTGACTGAGTTATAGTTTACTAAACGGCAATTACACGCCAATTAACCAGCCATCTTTTATGTTAATTAATGCACCCTCAGTTATATTTAACTATCGTTTAAAACCTTCTTGTTAACATTTAGTAGCTTTTAACTTCAATGAATAATTATGACTTTAGAGTTCAAAATTGTTTATCTTTTATAAAAAATGGAGTGATGAATATTTTATAGAAGCTAGAAGCCGGTTTTTAATTTAATACTCAATTTTTCTTATTAATTGTGAAATATTTAAAATTATTTTGTAGATAATAATTTCATATTCAATTTGTGGAATAATAATGTTTATAATTAATAGTTTAAATAATAAATGTATACATAATTTTATGCGTATTTAATTCAAAAATAAAGTTAAAAGTAATTTGACACATCCGTTGTAGCATTTCTTTTAAAAATATTAGCTTATTAATGTTTCTTTTATCGTGTTTTATACACAACCTCATTATACACACGACACATTATTTCATATTTTATTACACTTAACCCAGAGCTCTTAAATATGGAAAATCTCATTTGTTAAACCTTCCTTTTTACTTTATTGAATGAAAAAAGTGGAGGTACAGTCACGGAGTATTGTTAGTATCAAAAATAAAAGTCGGATACTTTATTAAAACGATTTGTCATCTACTCGGCATTGCCTAACAGGGCCGATATTGATGAAACTGCACAGTTTTTTATTACAAGCGAAGGATTAATAGTTGACAGGAAGACTCCGCTCGCATAAATATCTCATTAGGCAAAGATTTATTACTTAAACAGTCACGAAACTGTAAAAAAAGTTTGGAAGAAAACGGTTTTGATAATTACTTGTCAACATGCGATTGTCTATTTGGAGCTCGATGTTGGTTAATTTGCCTTTTTTTTATTTGCCGTAATATATCATTTTGTTAATGACACCTAAATGAAGAGTGATCACGAACGCAATCCACACAATTTCACTAACAAACTTGGTGTAATAAATTAGAAAATTAAGTATTTTTTACAACTTGTGTTAACGAGTTTGGATAAAAACGTCCGTATTTGTTTTGGAGATTATTAAAATGCTACGAAATATTTTGTTTGTTTTTCTAAACTAATATATTTCGTTCTTTGTAGTTATAGTATACCACCTAATTAACTATAGTATGTATGTGTTTTTTAAGACGGGAAAGTCATCAAATGACTTCTCCCGCCTTGGGCGAGGAGAGATGTCAGATTCTAACTGACTAAAAACCACCCCGTTCCTACTCTTGTTTTTCGAGCCGGAGCCAGATCTCATATAAGTACATAAGTACCTTATAAATAAATAATTAATAAAGACTTATATAATTAACTAATATAAAATGATTCATTATTGTGTCGACCTAAGCATATTAAAAAAAGTAATGTTAAATATGATCTCCTAACGTATACCACATTTTTTTTGCCAAAAATATTTTTATTATGTCTATGTATTGAACTCTCACTTTTAAAAACAACAGCTGTTAGAAGTGTTCATGGAGAAAAGTAAAAAATAAAAGCTAAGCTATTAAAATTCGTCCCCGATTGTACCGATAAGCAAACAGTACCCAAGAAAGGTGACATTCGGTAAGCATAAAAGTCGAAAGGAATCGGTCTGCGTCCTAATAATTTATCGACAGTTTGACCTCGCTTCATTTACATTAAACAAATTGTTAATTTTTTGATAGTTATCATCCGGAACAGATGGTCGGAACCAGAGAACACAATACCATTTAAAATCAAACCCTACCTGCTCACATTAAAGTTCGAATTGGAATGTTGTTGGACAAAATTCTTTAAAGTGTTTTTTATGTTTACGCAGTAATAATTGTGGAAGGTAAGCATGGCATGTGCCGTGGTTATGAGACAGGTTGACCACATGTGGTGCAATCTGCTAAGTATTTTATCGTACATTTTAGATTATAATTTGACGCGTATCGTTTAACTTAATGAAATTTGTTTTGTGGCCATACGATTTTCTGGACTGGAAAGTCTGGCAACGTAACTTAAGATCGGATGTATTAAAAATATGAAATTTGATATTTACTTCAGTTGTGTTCAAGTTATTAGGTTTTATCGAACAAGTTTTATGAGTGTACCTTAAGCCTTTGTGGGTTGGTTCGTAAAAATATCATGTTGTACATAGATTTAGGGTTTGCGGACCTTATTTAATAGGACTAATTGGAATTTTTTAGCATACTCTTTGGTATTATAAATAAGGAGTTGTATTATTAACTTGATTATATTTTTATGACAGACAATAGAATTACTTTTGTTACCTATTTTAAAATGTGTTAAGTTAGTCTTTTTATGTCAGTCCGTTCGCTGATATCACAATGTTTATGGATAGCGTTAAAATTATGTCTACAGGTTTGTTAGTGGGAAGCAACTTAAATGCTTGTCTAAGTACTTAGAGTAAACGTACCATCATTACAATTATATATGTATAGCCTTATTTTTAAGCCTGAGACGTGGTAAAATCGTCGTTATTTATGGAATTATTAAACATTAAAACGTACACGTGCGTCATAAACAACAGCAATGTGTAAAGCGTCCCATGTGTCCGCGACTAAAGTGCGACATTTATTCGCACAAACCATTACCGAGCGCCACCGAAAGTGCCATTAACATAAAAGAACGAAAAGAGAAACTACTTTCAAACTCAATATCAGAATCTTTTGTGTAGCAAATCTACTCTCGAAGCCCTCAGTTGGCGGCCATCCGTTAACACATTGATTATACATCAAGGAAAATAAAAAGGAAATAGCACCACGAAAAAAGCCGCCGTAACGATTTCAATCAGACAAAACGGTTTTGCGTTTTTATGGTGGCACGCCATCGGCGACTATCTCGTTCCGAAACAGATTATTTCTCATTTGATTTATGGCGGTTGAATCTTCCAACGATATTATGTTTTGGTCATCCATTCGATTCCTATTTGAATGCTGAACGCCGAATGGGGTGGTATGAGACGGGGGTGGCACTCGTACTATATTAATCTCAAATCCATTTGTTGTAATCTGCATTCGATAGTGGTGCTCTATTCAGTGGCGTTAAGGTTGAATGTCGCATTTATTGTACGAATGAGTTAGGACAGTTCAGAGATCGCCAACCGATAGAGGTGAGAGATGAAACAGTAGCATCGAATTCATTTCGCCGATGTATAATTCCGTCTCTTTCTTACGCCCTGCGGGAGACTGGGCCCTAGTATGTATCAGATTTGGGTTTTATCGTTTTATTGCTTATTCTTTTTAGATTTTCAGCGGCGAAGGCATATCATTTTGTTTTTAATGCGAGGCATAAATAACCGCACAGCCAGCCAGTGACTTAAAGTAATGGCGCGTTTAGGAAAATATGCGGAAGTGAGCACTATTTCTTATATAGCAATAAAGAAAATTTGATGCACATTTTACTGTAATTGAATGTTAATCTAGTCACATTTATTATTATGGACAAATTTCAGGAAAATTTGCTAATATAAGCCAAAAGAACCCTAATTAAGGCTAAATGAAAACATTTAAAGTTACTGGTTTTCAAAAACAGGCTCCCATTCAATAAAATTGGCGAAAAAGAACGTCAATCATAGATTAAACTTCTTATGAATTGTCGCTCAATTTCTTGGGAGTGATTTTAAAAAGAGCGGAGGGGTGATTTGGTTGAGTAAGTATTTTGCAGCGAAATATTTTGTCGTCGGTTTGCCGCATCTGGCGTAGGTCCAGTCGTCTGATGACAGCTTATGAATATTTTTGGCAAAATTCTTCGCTTTTCCATTGAATTTATTTTTCTTGTTTAACTTTTTGTTTGAAATTAAACTTTTCCCATTGTGCCATGCAATTTTGTACAAACTGAAAATGTCAATAAAATTGTTTATCTTACAGCAATACTCTGTATCAGGATAGCGGATACCATGTTATTTGCACTTATATGTCTAAATCTTTATGTCATCTTAAGAAAACGATAAAATACCTCCATTTATTTGCAAGTAACCTTTCTCACCCCGCGTTTACGTTGTCTAACAATAGGCGATAGTTCTCACTACTCAATAATAGATGCCGCTAGGTGGCAGCGCGCCCAGAGTCTTATAGTGCCACCCCTCACCGCATGGGGCGCCACGATCGCCCATTGTTCGGGCCCTAGCATCAAACAGAGTTCGATAACGCATAAATTCAACGGGTTTCGAATCTTTTGTTTTATCTCAGTAACGTATGGACACTGCGAAGTGAGTCCGTATGATGTTTTGTTATTTGTTTTGGCTTTATTAATGAAATATGTCGCTTGGTGCACACAACCGCGGCTTTATTTTATTATTTTAGTTACCATTTGTTATCACGACTTTATCTGCCGTATAGAACAGGGATGCATCGAAAAGTAAATTATGAAGGTATTGTTCGGGTCAGATGTCTTTAGTGAGGAACAATAGGAACGTATAATTTTTGCTTTCGGTAATAAATTTTATATTAACAAACACTGTTACATCGGAAACCGTTTTTGAAGAAGTCCGACAGAGATCTTGTGCTCATCAATTTCATTTTGCATATTTTGTTTCCAATTTAGCATTCATAATAGACAAAATGAACAAATTCACTGACGCTGTAATTCTTCTATTATAATCAACACAGTGTACACTCACCTAATCCTTTTCTTCAACACTATTTGCCTCCAACATTAAAATTATCATAATTTCCTTTACCAAATCAACCTCTTCGTTTTCATTACTCTCTAGTTCTTAAGAAGTACTATCAACACCACTTACCATCAAAATTCTCATCAGTGTGACAACTTTTCATTTCCTCTTTAATTTGGGAGGGTGTCGTTAATCCATCGATATTAGAAACACTGCAAACATCATGATCCTCCTCGAGTGACTCTTTACTCCTGAGGGAGATTGCTAATGAACCGTTCAAAACTTTTGCTTTAGATGTTATGATATCGTTGGATTTTGGAATCATCGTCTTGATTTGGTCTTCCATCTTTAAGGTGTAATTTTTGAAACTGCTGTGCTAAGTAAAAGGAAGTACTACTAATACGATTATTTCAAAAAGTGATTAATTTTAAGGTCATCATCATCGACCATTACAGGTTACCACAGTTATCTTAGTAAGCTTACTCATATTTTGTTACAGTAATTACAGTGTCCTAATAGGTAATGATAATTATGAAAATTTAGAAAATCTAATCATTAACAGCTTCTACTTTATAACTGTGTTTTATCATCATTATCTACACATCAGAAACCTATAAGTAGCCACTGCTGACCAAAAGCCTCTTCTAGTACGGGGAAGGCTTGAGCATTAATCACCATGCTTACTCATTGCGGGTACGCGATTTAAAACTTATAATCAGAAATTATAAACCGAGGCTTCCTCACGAAGTTTTCCTTTGCCGTTTATCAGTAGTGTCTAAATAATCTTAGAAAGAACAATATAACTCGTAAAAGTCACATTGGTACCTTGGTCGCGTTGGTAGGTTTCGAACCTGCACCCTTATAGATGAGAAGCGGGGATTTCAAACCTTCGGGCCACCACGAAATCATCATCTTCATTCTATGTATCTGGTAAAATTCAGAGGAAAGAGTAAAAGAAACTTCATGTATTCAAATATGAGTTTCTTAGTCCACGCAAAATGTATTGGTTAGAGATATTCACGATATCTGTTTGACATTTGCAGAGTACACTGTACAAGGTCAAACCTTATCTACCCTTTAAGCAACAGAGCACTTCAATCTTGAATTGAAAGTCACACGTAAAATTCTGGAATGAATTCTTACTATCCTTTTATGGGGAATTTAGATAACGTATATTTTATTGTTATATCTAATATCCAGAAGCATTTCATAAAATGCTGAAACGTTTATTTCAATTAATGCACATGCAGATAATTTTGAAACACCAAAATAAAAAATCGTAACACGAAACAATTGTTCGGCAGTGGGCATTTAATCTTCTTAAAAATCCTGCTAATAATGACATTCAAAACAAATTCATTAAAATACTAACAAATGTATTGCAAATGGACATTCGTCACGCGCCCCAACCCTTTCCCTGCGGCAGTGGGTCGAAAATGCCCGCTGTGCTAAATCCAAATGAACGTAATAATTGACGCTGCCCACTCAACGACGACCTTTGGGCATGTTTGACATGGGCTAGGATAGAATGGCTGGAGATTTATTTGTTATATTTATTAGCAGGATTATCTTATATTTAGGTGTTTAGTTAAGCACAAACGTGCAGGTTATAACTGAAACTATACAAGGAAAATGTTTAAAACGTTTTTTACATACCTTCCAAACACAAAGTTTTAACCTACATAGATTAAAATAATTATACCTATTAAACTCCTTAGGTTTATTCAGTGTATTCATTTTAATATTCATAAAATATTTTTATTAAATAACTTTAAACAATAAGAAGGAAATTAAGTCATTTAACTCAAGATAATTTAATAAAAAAAACATTTAACGAGTCCGTTTTACAGAGAACACAATCATAAATCAGACGACAACATTAATACAACCCTACTAAGAATTTAACACCCAACAGTGATTAAGACTCGTGAAACACTAAAACATGTCCTCTAAAATCTGTTCTAACCCGCCCCTATACTAACAAGCGAGGGTGACATAATCGGAGAAACAAATCTGGCTACTGGTGCTGCATATAAATGATGATGATTAATTTGTTCTTCGCAAATGACAAGAAGGGTTAAAAGGCAAGGGTTGGGCGTAATTTTGCCACTTGTACCAAATATTCCCGGTATGCAAGAGTAGGGTTAAAATTTGCGCAGTTTAATTTCCAGTACCGTACCTTTTGTGCTTTCTGATTGCCTTTGTGGATACTTCGAGTTTGATGGAGAGATATTTCCGACTGCCTAGCTGTATTAATTACGATTGTGATACAAGTCCGGATGGTGGCCGTTTCGTAACAATGGTAATTCAAAGTTTAGTTGTCTTTGATCCCGACAATGGGGTTGATTTTATTGTGATTTAAGAATTTCGTAATTGTTGATTGGACTGATGTAATCTGTGGTTTTATTAGAGTTTTAAGTAGTTGAATGATTTTTAATGTATCTTTTTGATTTAGTGAAATCTTTAGCTTCATAGGGTTAAATTATATTGTGACTGTGTTTTTTTTCTATTAATATGTAATTAAATTCTTATATTCTATTATTAATATTGGACTTTATGAAAAATCTAATATTTTTTTTTATCTTTTTAATTATACTAACTATTGTATGCTCTAGACACAATCCGCGACATTCATAACTCACCTCTTTCCATATTAACCCTATTACGTCGGATCTTACACGTGGCGATCGGTTGACACTTGCCCTTTACCCACAATACATTATACCAAAACAAATAAATTGAAGATTGAATCCACCACGCCCATCACGATCTAAAAGCGTAGGCAATCCTTTAACATCGATCGTTCCCAGTCAGCGGTTCAGGAGACATTTGCAATATTCTTAAAAACATTCGGGGTCCCGCCGGCTATCGTGTCGCACCCGACATCATATAGGAAAAGAATTTGCAATTCGTATAATAAGTTTCACTCTATACCGCTTCGATCCCGTTCAGCTTTTTGGGGTTAAGTAGGGAGGCTCAAATTAAGTAATTGGGAATGAGTGTGTTAGTTTAAATTGTTTTCTAATTTTGTTTTTTTTTTCTTTTAGTCTTTTGATTGGGTGTTATTATTTTAGTGTTAAGTTAAACTGTTATTTTCTTAGTTATAGTTCATAATTAAAAAAAATAACAAATTGTTTTGTTTAGCATTAAATATAAAACTGTAACTAATAACTAGCGATGAGTATCGCTTTAGCTGGGAATAAAATACTAAATACAATAACCATTTTTACGTAGTAGACACAAGAATGACGAGACAAATTTAAAACAGCATATAACTGTAAAATTATAGCTCAAAAGTATCCGGTAGTGGCGTCCGTCTAACGCAACAATCTAGAAAACAAATCTGGGAAATACATTGACACAGGAAGTGTGACCTTTTACGAAAAACTAGATAGACATAGAAATGTCGACGTATAACATCGTAGAAGGTGGGCAGACGAGACGAGATCATGTGAACTGACTACTAAGAAACAGTATTCATCCCACACACGACAATTAAGATAAAACTGTGCAACGAACATCTTCACATAATGATGATAAAGTTTATGAAACCACAATTTTTTTGCTATAGCCAGGTTATGGCTTTGTTTTGTCTACAGTTTGGGAAAATTACTGTAAAACCATTTAAACAGCGTAGATTTTTTACAGGGGAATGCAATGAAAGAGTTCATAAGTTGATCTTAAAGAAGCAATACTTGCAATTAATGTAATTTCTAGGGTAATCTTGGCATTTACCATCAGGAGATACTATCTGTTCGTTTATCTTTTTTTGCATATCAGGGCATTTTGATTATAAACTCATTACATATCATCGGTCAGTAAGAACAGTTGTGTCATTAACTGTGATAAAGATGATGACATTATTCTTAATAGTAAAAACACATGGTTTGTGTTTTGGTTGAAAATTTATAACCAGAACTCTACTAAAAAAGAACACCAATGCTTATTAATATTTCGTAAAAACAACATAAAACTAAAGCCCGACTCCATCATAACAAACCTTAAACCGCCGTCACCTTAACCGATTGTTATCTACCTCATCCTCCATAACCCAAAAAAACCGTTCGTTAAAACTAGTGCACGTGCTCTTCATAGCACGGACTTATTACTGCATAGATAGGAATCGCTTTAATTTTACAAGAAATGAAACCTTTGTTTAACTTTAACCGAGCACTGTTGTAACGACCTCTTTAGTATTAGTGGCACGCCCGCTACCGGTTATACTGGCGTTTTTTGTTCTAAACCATACCTAGTTTGTAGGGTTGGCTCGTGTGGGTCTTGTTACTTTTAGGGGTGGTGGAGAAAATGCTGGTGTTTTTCAAATAAACACAGTCAGCTAGAGAAAATGCACTTAGCCAGTGCCGCACACAATACGTAGATGGCTCAACACGTACATTTTCAGTTAAACAAACAAAGCTGAAACTTTGAATCTATACCAAACATTGACTAATTCACACGAATACATAGAAAAAGATACCAGGTTTAAGTAAATCAAGCTAGATGTTCCTAGATTTAACAGAGAAAATGAAATGTCTATACCTATAGTCCTTTAAGTAAAATATCATAAAAAAACAGTAACTGTAAAAAAATATGTCAACATGACATTCAAAGCGTATCAACCCTAATTCTTCGTTTAATTGTTACGACTCAGCTATCATGAATATCATCTTAGACTTCATGGGAACTCGGTTCCGCCATTTTTCGACTTTTTTCGGCTTTTGTCGGTACAATACGAAGCCACATCGTGTTTTCTCAGTAATGAATGAGATAATGTGTAGCACGCACAGGCCTCTCGTTCTTCTTACAATTTCTAAGTCATTACAGTGTTTATTGTCATTTCTTAATGTTAACACAAAATGTCCTTAATGACGTTTATTGTCTTAAAACGGTAATTTCTTGAGAAATGCGTTGCTGTTGTTATCGTTGTTGGTTTTGTGAGTGTTTATTTGACGTCAGAAGAACTGATTTTTTTTTTTATATAAGGATGGACATGTCAGCTAATTACCAAAGGAAGAAGTAACTGATAGTCATGTGTTTTACAGCAAACATAAATTCATGATAACTTAAACCATATTTTATTTGAATTATTTTATCATTATTTAAACTTAAAATATAAACCTACCACTTGGTTTAATTAATTTTCTAATGTAATAATTTACATCATATTGGAAGACTAATCAAAAAGTCATTGCAATTAATGACCCTAAAATAAGACGTAATAATATACATAAAGGATTAGGTGTCAAAATTTGTTCAGTTAGCCACTCTAAGCAAATAGACAAAGCTACTGTGAAACAAGTCGAATTTGCGTATTCATAACTGTAAGATGGACACTTGTTACACCGAACGCGATGTTGCCAAAATTTTCTCTTAATCACGAACTGTAACATCAGACTACGTGTCTCTAAATCTTTATAAAAGAAAATGTCTACTGTAAATAAGACAACAGGTAGGTATCATACTATTTAAAAAAATATAAAATTTTTATTAGTCTTCATCCGCTGCATCGAATAGCGAACACCAAATAATATGGATAGCAAAAAGATTCAGCAGAAATCAACACGCCATGGCGACATGGCGTGTTGATTTTGGATAAACCGATTTCCCGCAAACTATGAAAAAGAAGGTACCTAACATTGACAACGAATACAAAAGACAGTGCCAAACATCACTCAAAGAAGTTGACGATCGAACCACATAACGCATTGGTGTGACAAGCACCCAATGTAATGAGTTGTGTCGACGTGCTCGGCCGGGCTCCACCATTCGAAGCGTATTCACCCGTATTCATATTCATTAGGCGCGAAGGGCTCGCTTGATTGCACAAAGAGCCGGCTAATTCGCTCCCGCGACTCCGTCCGCACTAGGCTTAATTTATTTACGGGTTGTTAGCAGGAATTTGAAGCATTTGGACATTGTTTTGTTTTAGAAGTTTGAAATATTAGATGTTTCATCTATTTTACCTTCATGTGTGGGATTAATTGCTTTGAGTTTTGCTTGTTTTCTTTGGTTAATTGCTAAAGTTATGCTAGTGAGGCGAAGTGAGTTTCTAGGAGTTGAAAGAGACTTCTGATATAGTAATAGAAAAGAACTCGTTGACATTTTTGTCAGCAGTCCTTAACTATAGGCAAATTCTGAAAAAAGGACAGACAAATAAAACATCTGTTATAAACTTATATTTACCACAACTATTTATATTCACCACAACTATTCATTTGCAACACAAAAATTAAGAATGAAAGGCCGAAGAATACCATTTTTCTATCACTACTATGAAAAAACAAGTAGTAACATCTAAGACCACTAGACCAATAAAACAATAACCTACAAAATATATCACAGTTTCATAATAAACATCGATGACGATGATGACAAAACCATTCACGCAAAGCTAGCCTTCAGCCGTTGTAATCCATGTGAATTTCCCACATAACTTTACCTATTAACATGATACGGACTATCAACAATTGTGTAAATGCAAATGTCGGTATACGCAACTATAGTCGGTACCAACGCATTGTCGAATCAATAGCCATTTTGAAGCACGCTCAGTTACGGGTGGATCGACTTAATTATTGAATTAGCATTTAAATTATTTTGGTAACCGTTCATTTGTAACTAATACAAATAGCGAGCGGCATGAATAATGCTGTGGGCCGGGAGGTACGAAGCAAGAGGTGGGTTATATTAGATGTTTGGGATACTGTATTTCTATGTACTAGGTACAATGATAGTGATATTGATTTGATAGTGCTAAATATATTAATTCTTTATGTATATTTTTCTGCTGCTGTCATGGTATTTGTGTAGTACCTAACTATCTTAAGATATTATACTAGATTAATTGTAAACAACGGCTTACTCCCGTGAAATTATTATGAAAAAGTTTACTAGTTTGAAATCAGTATTATTTATTTTTTTTTTGTCATAATCGTAAGTTTAATAATATTTTCAATCAGAATTCCCAAAGTCTTATTTAGCATACTTTACAACACAAACAGATTGATTTATATAAAAAAAAAACAGTATTTAAACTTCATTACTCTTACAAAACCTCGTTTAATTTCCAGGTACTCAGCATTAGATTGAAATTTATCACATCCATAATTTCTAATTCGTTGTTTAAGCCCATGACGCACGAATACGTGCCGCCTTGCTGACGCGAATATTAAGTGTTATGTACTACTTTTATGTAAAAATAGGCTTAATAAGTTAGTGAATTTCGTAGAAAAAAATATATACAAGTATTTTATATTCCTTTGGCCAGAGATATTACCATAGGGAGCGTGCCACCGAACTTAAATCGTCGTTAATCAGATGATTAAGAGCTTTATTATATTGTAAAATTTTCCTTAACCATCTTGTTATGTAGCAATTAGGTACTACTTGTATACTTATGGATGTATACATCATCATGTATGGATATAAATGTCTCTATCACTGTGTACGACTTTGGTTACAAAACGCAGACGGAATAATTTAAAATTTAGTATAAAATGTGTTTTGAATACCTTAAATCAATTGGAAAAATTTAACGTATTCTGTACCCACTAGTTCCATTTATTTTGTTTGACATTAATGACTACTTTTAAATCCTAAATACAAATAGATACCTATTGTATTTAGGATTTAAAAGATTTATTGTTTAATGCTAAACTTCAAGAACAGACGTTTGTTAAAGTTTATCTATAGGGAGAAGCAACCACATAAGTGATTGGTTAGTAATACATAATAATTTTATTGTATCTTACTATAACTCCATTTATACAAAATATTGTTCATCTATTGCCGAGACATGTAGAGTTACGAATATTATCTAAACATTTCCCAAAAAAAAACCAAAGCAATATTTTTCAATTTTATACCTTTTTATATCAAAATTTTACAATACGCAAATATCTTCTTCAACACAATTGTCGACCAAATAACATCAATTGGCCTTTACAATAATTTTCAATAAAATATCAACATCGCTTTTCCTACACCGGTGCCAAATAAAAATCACAGTTTACTTACAAAAAGTTTCCTGATCACGCAAATGTTCAGTTGTACACCTACCAACCAAAAAACCTTTTGTGGTGCTTATAGATCATCCATTGCATCGTTTTCCTGTACCTTATAGACAGTTACACGAACGATCGTATTTCAATAACAAATATCCAGATGGGTTGTCACAGGTCGTCACGAAGCATTAAAATCGGTGTTTCGGCGGCATGAATCATTAATTTCTATGTTTATTGGTCCATGATGCACGAACCTTAAGTAGTGCGGTTGCGTTTTATTGTTAGGATATCCGTAGTGGTTTAAGGTGTTTCGTTCTTTTGGGTTTTGATTGGCTAAAATTATTGAGTGGTTATTAGTGTGAGAGTTATACTTTCATTCTTTAAGACACTTTAATTAAGTTTCCTGTGTATTAAAATATAAACTATCCCAATATTTACTCATTACATTGTATCTAACTATTGACTTATCCATGGACCAATTTTATTTAAGAAGCTTACAGTCAACCTTTAGGAATGAAGTGGCACCACAAACAGAAGAAGATTGACTTATCAATTTATTGTTTGAATTTATAAATGAATGCATGCTAAAATAGCACAAAATAACAACCGTTTAATTAGAAACGCAACCAAAATTCTACAGCAAATTGCTTGGTAAATATTTTCTTACGCCACATGTGATCTAATTCCGATAATTCCTATCCCTTATCTAATTAAAAAAGTTAATCCCCTTCCATTCTTCGTTATATTTCAGCCGTGTGTTACAAAGGATTCCTAGAGTTTCAATTAAGGCAAGCGGTTTCGTTAATCTCGGTTTAAACGCAAGTTTAAAGTTTTAGCGTGCCACACGACCAAAGGTATTGGGTGTGAAAAGCCTTTTGAAGTTGCCCTTATTGACTTATTTGTATAATGTATTGGTTTAATTGCTTTAATTTGTTTCATTGTGGTTCATGGATCAGAGTCGTGGGAATTGTTCAGTAATTTGATTGTAACATGTATCTCATCAAATGTAATGTAAATTAATTACAAGTGAAAAATAAATAAACATCAACATTTTCTTCTTCATTTAAAGCACAGAATTCATTTGCACACACAAAGTATTATAGTTCCTACAACTATCCACAGTTTACACCTACTCACCAACAGATGGCGTTACCAACAACTCCTGACAAATTTGCCTTCAAAAGCGAAATGACATCACAATCCAACAATCATACAAGTAGGTAGTACATACAGCAATTATTTAAGTACACGATAATATTTCCCGTGCGAAAAAAAGGTATGCAGCTATATTTTAATGCATTCTTGGAGTCAAGGCGCGGTAGCGTGGGCAGCATCACAATTAGGTTTGATAATAAAAACCACGTTAATCTGATGTTGGTGTAACAGAGATAAATGTATTTTTGTTTTATTTTTACTGTTGTAGGTGTTGAAAGCTGCTTTTTAGCGGAATAATGTTGTTTGGGGAACTAGAAGGGCATTGTTTGAATTTGTAGATTTATAATGTTAGATGGTTGTGATACAGAACAGATTAACAAAACTAATTGAGAGAAATGGTTTTGAAATTTATCTTTATCTAATTAGTATTAATAATCATTGTAATATAGAACTTAAGATACCATTGCACAGGCTATCTAGTTGATTTGCATAACAGTATTTTTATAACAATCTGTGGTAATTAGTTTAATAACGAATAAAATATTTTGAATATTCACGAATAAGTTGTCATACACACCAGTTTAGGCCCCGGCCCCACTTGTCCGTTGCTCTGCGTTGCGTCGCGATAGTGCAACGCACAAATAGAGCATGTCTTAAAAAACATCAATTGCCTCCGTAAACAAATTACTAAAAACAATATTGATCTTCATTTCCTCAAACGCACTTTCCAATAAGCAATATTTCCACACGAAATATTGTGACAGATGCGCTTACGCATTAAATAGGCATGAAATGCAACGCTATGCTACGGGTACTTAAGCATTTGACTTTAAAGGTCTCGAATCAGATGCAGGTGTGGGCAAGAGGTCACGTGCTTTGTTCAAACGCGGTTCATAATGAAATAATTCGTGGGGATGCGCCTGCGCCGCGATCGAAGCGATAAGGAGCTTCGTGTGTTGATGTGACGCGAGATTGGAGGATGTTTTTGATGTGATATGATTTATTTTATTTACTGAAATGTTTCCATTTGTTTGAGAGGTTAGTTTGCGTTTGAAATGTTCTAGAAAATTATTGTGATTGTCTTACTTTACATCGACTACATGGATCACTACAGATTTAATTAGGTTTAATAAGAAAATGTAGATCTTATTATAAGGACCTAGACTAGAGTTTTGGTTGAAACGTTAAACTATGCAACTGATATGTAGTAGTTTAATGACATTTGGACACAATAGTACCTACACTCTGAAGCTATTGATTGTCTAAAACTCTTCATATACATGCCTTTCAACGCACATTGTAACATTGCACACAAATAATAACAAAACAGAGCGCTTAGCTGACTAAACACGAGCCTGCACCCAATCTACAAGCATTACTAGGGAACGAAACCTCAAAACTAAATTACAGAAACTCAATAATGGACTGTACAAGCAATAATCTTTGAAATCACAAATCAAGTTGTAAGCTGAACGCTTTCACGAGCACCGTAGGCGGTTCACCGGTCGCTTCCAGCCATTACCAATGACATACGGACTGAGAGAACGAATAGCTCACGGATCACGAATGCCCATAGAACCCTGAAGGTATCTGTTATAGAATAGTTTGATGTGATCGAAGCGTGAGTATACGTTGATTTGTGTGGAGTCTGTTAGTGAGGCGGGGTGATTGTGTGTCAGATCTGTTGTGATTTTTAAACATTGCCTCAGTCTTGTGTTTTTCCTGCGTCGTGGGTGCGTTTAAAAAAATACAAGTTCACATACCCATGACACTTAAACCTAAAACAGCATTCTTGGATCACACAAAGAGTAGCTCCGTGCGGGAACCGAATCTGTTACATGTTGCAAAGCAGCAGGTTGCCCAGTCACCGTGATGCAGATAGTCTACCTAAAAGTAGAGGCCAACAGGTTTATTGCACTCAAATGCAACCATTTACGAGAAATTTCCGCAAGATTGCATTTTTGAATTGGGCAATGCCATTATCATCGGCAATTGTAGCTGGTGTTAGCTATGGTTAAGTATTGTTTAAAAAATCTGATTCACTTTTAGGTCCAGACTTATCTTTTGTAATGTTTCTACATGTTTGAGTTGCGCATCTGTAAACTCTTGTATTGCAATTACTTCGTTGTATTACCTTAGTAAAATAAATAACAATCAAGAGTGATGTTTTAACAACATCGTAAATATTCACCCATTAACACAGTTAATATTTAATCGTTACGTTTATTTTACCACGGACTGTTAATTTTATGTAATTTAACGTATGAAACATTTCTATAAATAAAGATTTTATTCACATAATACTAATCTTGACGTAGCATCTAATTTTCATTCAACTATTACGGTAGCAAAAATAAGCATTTACCATACACTATGATAATTCCCTACCTAATAGTAAGGGGTCTGAAATTACATAGACTGACTTTTATTTTCAGACAGTTGCCTGAAAATAAAAGGAAATAAAAAACGATTAATTAAGCCACAAAACCGTTTGCGTTAAGATAACATTTTCAAATACAAACCATTTTTTTGTGACGACTTCAACAATTTTGTAGAACAAAGTACTGAGAGCATTCAAATCCAACCAACCGAATTCGTTGAACACTCAACGTGGTTGTATGTATCAAATATTACCAACAGCTTGGAACTGTCAAAATAGCTAAAATATACGCCGTTTTATTAACACCGGACACAACAATTGCTGGGCAAAGTGTGGGATTCCTTACTTCTGTAGTTTATTGGACGGGAGACGGCGCGTGGGCTCGGAACTCTCGGTGGTCCAATATCTCCATACTAATTATTATTACTCATGGACACTGGAACAGTAGTTGGATGACATTCTGTCATATTTATGGGCTATTTCTTACATTTTTATTTTAGAAATCTTTTTGTATTATAGGATAATATTTCTGTCTTGGAACCTATCACACTAAAGTACTTATACTTTAGTGATGTTTAATTTAATTATAAACTTAAAACTTGTGGTCTGAAAGGGTAGGGTAATGTACTAAGCTACATCCTTCATTTTCTATACTGACCATATACACAATAGTCTTATTACAAATAAAATTGAAAGTTACTTTAAAATAATGTAATCTGTAAATCAATAAACGAGATAGTATCAAAAGTATATAGCTCGGGTTGCTCATAACGAAGAGTTCTGTGACTCGAAACTAGTGAGTTTTTCTCAATATATTTAGGTACGCGAAGTGCAAAAAGAAACAAAAATAAAATTAAACATCATATATTAACTAAGAAATACCGAACTAAATAGCGTTAGTAAAATTAGGTTATAAGTAACACGAAAACTGCCTATATAAAAGTAAATAAGGCTAACAATGGAATACATTATGACTGAAATATGACGTTTAACACTATGGAAGGTATAGCTTTTTAGATATTTTGATATTCCTGTTTATCTATCCCAGCAGACAATAGCTCGAGAAGTTCTCTCTCTTGAGTTTCTTTCAAATCCTCTAACAGTTCAGCGGTTGCTATTCTTTCTGGGATCGGCTCCGGCGGGGGAAGGCCCAGCGTGTAATAGGCCCTTCGGACTTGCCCAGTAGTCACCCAGCCACGACCGGATGGATCAAAACTTTTCACAACTGCTTCTAAGTGTCTGAAAAGTGAAATGGTTCAGGTTAATATCTACGAAGAAAATTAAGGTAAAAATAATGGAAAATAAATAAGAAGGACTTGGCATGATGAACCATATTTCTCAGAAGCATAGATGAAAATTATAGCGGCTTAGACGGCTAAGACTTCAGATTCAAGATCATTGAAAAGTATCTTCAAAAATATTCATTTTATGGTTTAAAATTAAGAGAGCCTTTAATGGGATACCTACAAAAAAGTTAATATGATAACAAATGATTGGCCGCAGAAAGCTCTGCACAGAAAGGAGTGGAAGGAGGGTAGGGATGCCTTTGCCCAGCATTGAGACGATGACCACTAAAAAAAACAAATTACCTCTGTTCAAACAAAACAGGAGCATAGCCGATTCCGGCTCGGAATATCATACATTCATCTAGAAGCTCTTTGACGTAGGCGACTGGATTGTCGGAATTGCTGGCTAGGACCTTAGCCATTAAGAACCTTATGAGCTCAGGAATACGGCGTTCGCGCAAATAATTTTCTGTTCTTGAAACTGCAGAAAATATCTTCTGTTTGCGCCATGGTACTTCGATTTCTTTGGGAGAGTCACCGCCGCTTATCAAGCATCGACAAACTGATATTGCATCTGGTGTTGGAGGAGAGTCAAGTCTGATTGCTGATGGAAATTTAAATGTGTTAGGTTCAGCCGTCACATTGTCTTCCATGTTTTCTTCTACTGAAGAAATAAATACTTAATAAACTCCTTGTAAATAACTATAAAAACGATTCATGGATAACGTTCGCTTCTCAGTTTTATGGATCATTTTGACATTAAAATTTTGGATGTTGTTTTTTCATGTTTTGACATTTACTTTTTTATTAAGAGTTTTGTTTCTTCATTCTACGAAAGAGTTCCGCTTTTATTAAAATACCTCTTTACCATGACTTCTATAAAAGTGAACACACATTTCGTCACATTAAACTGATCAATATTATAATGAATAATGCCTTCACATCACACAATGAACTATCAATAAAGATATATCAATCAATTGTTGCTAACATAGCTAGATCGGTTTAATTATTCCAATTATTGCTCGGTACCGATACCAATTATTATGAGTAGATACCAATTATTATCGGCGACAACTGGTAGCCATCCTTGGCTAGTCATTAGGACTGCCAATAGATTATTGATTGGTGCTGATTGTCCGTCCGTATGTGCGTATGTAACTGGGGTCATTTGCATGAATCTCGACTGGTTTTAATGGACAATCTCAGCTAATTGTGAGATCTATTATAGAGTAGTGATTTTATTTCGCCACTTCTTTTTTTAAAGATGTAGTGTGTTTTTCTAGTATGTAGTTTGTGTTTTCATTAGGTGAGTGTTTTTGTAAATATTATAAGGAGACTAAAGTGAAGAGACTCGAAAAAGATATCAATAAAATTTACTGTGTGCACTTATTTGTAACTAATTGGGTAATTAACTCGTGAGTACATATATTTAAAGGGCATGCGTCCTTATTTATTAGGTAGATTTGTTAGACAAAGTACATAAGTTACAAAGATTTCATGTTTTATAATTTTTGGCAAAGGCTGATGCTTATAATATTTATCTTACTATAATTATCAACTACAGACTGCACACAAACACGTAAAGTTTATTTCCATACTTGACCTTTTAACGATAAGTAAAATTCGAAAATAGACGAGAATATTTATCATAAACTGTCCGCCATGACACTTATCAAACTTAACTAGTAGTTATTACCAAATACGGCAACCATTTTGCATTAAAAATTATTCATTCTTAAAACAGGCAGATCTGAGAAACCATTTTGCCTTATTTTAATAAGACACACCTTTAAACAACAAAAAATATTTGAGAAAAAATATGACATAGTTGTTTAAAGCAAATAGACGGAATGTCATCGAATTAATTATCTTGTGCGTGCTAAAATCCAACATGGCTGCTGTGAAAGTTTGTCAACTCTGTGCAATTAGTGCTCGTTCACAAATTGTTCGGTTCGGTCGTGATGACAAGTGATTCAAATTGCGGATAATTGATCGCCAATGAGTCCACTAACTCACATGACTGTGGCAAATAATGAGCAATGTCATCCGACAATTGAATACTTGTTTCATATTCACCTATGTTGCGCAGTGATGTGTTAATTAATATGGATGGAAAAGGAAATTCATGTTAAAACTAGTTATTAGGCCGGTTGGTTAACGGTAGTATGGACACAATGAAATGTCGAAGTTACTTTACAGTATAACCAATTTCCATAGGCAATGGATGCAGATTCAGCGTGGAGTACTTAGGGGAAGGTCTTTGTCCAGTAGACATCTTCCGACTGTCGATGATGATGATGATGATAACCAATTTATAATTGCAGAGCCTATAGCTAGAATTAAGATGGAATTAATAACGAATTATAACGAGGTCTAGATTACCGAAATCTACAAAGAAAGACTGGCTCGACCAAAACACAGCGTGTCCCACTGTAGTCAAGTCAAGACAGTCAAACAATCCATTTTATTTAAGTATAGGTATAGACTATTTCGGCTGAGTAATTATTTAAAACAAATTCAGTAGACCTCGTTAAGTCTATCCAAATCTGTAGCCCTTTCTAAGTAGAGCACTGACGTCAGTGAAAAGATTGACGTCACAATCTAAATTGTCTATTGAGTGTAACATCTCTATTGATATTTGTCTAGTTATACTGAACATTTAAATATCTTTGGCAACATTATTTACTTACTGGTTAATCGCGACTTTGTTTATGTGGAAATTCGTATGTGTTATAAAATTAATTTGAATCAAAACAGATCGTCGCGCCTTTTATGCCCGAAGAGCTATTAGGCAGAGGTGCCCGTTGCGACACGTAATGCCACTGTACAATGTACACCCACTTTTCATCATTTGTGTTATAACTTCCATGTAATATGGGGTGAGCCTATTGCCATTTATACTGGACACAATTCTAGACTCTGAATGTTAGTACTGAGAAATTTTAGTAATAAATACGTCTAATACGCATAATATTATGAATCTGTCTTACACTTATCCTTCATAATAGACAAACAAATTAGTGTGAACGTAAAGTGTGTGCAAACATAGAAACAAACATACCAAAAAAATCTTTAAACCTATTATTTACTTCCTCTTCTGCTATAAATCTTCTATATTTTGTTGGGTGTACTATTAGCCTTTACAATTTTATTTCCATATTGATGAACTGGCTTTTAGGCCATAAAATAATAACCTAATATTTGTTTTTAAGCAATTTACCAAAACAACTATTTGTTTAAGATTGTTCCGTGGTAACAGCCTACAACTAATCGTGGAATTGACAAATAAATTATGGAATACTTCGATAAATGTTCTAGACCTGACTGTATTATTTGTTTTGGATATTAGAATAGTAAAGTTTGGTGTTCATTATTGTCCTTGAGTCAATATTAAAGTTCAGTGGCCAATGCCCATTCATAGTTACACATGTGGAGACGTTGTTTGTCTATATGTGATGTTGTAAACCTAATTAAAGAAATCACATCACATTACATCAACAGCCCATAAGTGGCCCTTGCTGACCAAAGGCCTCTTCTCACACAGAAAAAGTTTGAGCGTTAATTTCCACGCTTGCTCATTGCGAGGAGAGTGTCTTAAAATTCTGAGCCAACACGATTCGAATTAAACATATCAGATTACTTTAAATCATTCTGTGCTTCATTAGTATCTTATGAATGATTCGGTATTCTCAATCATCAAGAGACCAGCTATGACATAAAGCATCCTTTTTAAAATCGCTGTTAATATACGTATGTATATGTTCCGGTTCCAAAAATGGATACGCTTACAAGCTAAAAAATAATTTACCATGCATGTCATCTTTTGTAACAACAGTTAGTTTCCAAAAACTCAAGTGAAACCGAAAAACAATGCTAGTATTAGATATTAATTCTTTAATATTCTATAATGCCTACCTAAGTGGAATGGATGTTTAAACGAAGCACTTATTGTCTATTGTTAGTCTAGATTTAATTTTGTTTTAACAAAGAAAATTATTATTTTTATTCTCTCAATATATTTTGAAATTAGGTTGGGGCACTGACCGCAAATGGAGTCAGCAGACTTTATAATATGTACACTAAATTTTTCGACAATTATAGGCCAATATCATACCTATTTATCAGAGTCATCAAGAGGACTGGTTATGAGATATTGGGTTCAGGTACTTACCAGTAAAATATCCGGTGCTGTGGACTACCCAGCGGGTTACCGGGGCTCCGGCTCGAAGCAGGAGTAGTAACGGGATAGTTTATAGTCAGTAAGAGTCTAGCACTCTTCCTCTCGCCCCACCCAATGCGAGAAAGAGAAGTAACTGGATGATTTTCGCCTTTAAAAAAAGGTCTCAGTAAAGTAAGATTCACTAGGAAAGTCAAAATGCACTTCTGCACTCTTAATATTATTCCGAAATCCCTAGTCTGCGTGAGCAATATATCAATGAATAGCATATCTATAATTCTATTTAATTTTACTTGTAAATAAAAACAGCTATTAATACGCAAATTATAAACCTAGAAGTCAAATATTCTTTATAATGATGCTATAAAAACGAATAATCGTTCCATAACGTCCGGCATTCAATACTGACGCCTTAAGTAATGAAATTGGGGCTTATGTTTATTATATTATTTTACGCCGAAAAATTACTAATGTTATGAAAAAAATGCCCGGTTTCTGGACGCCCCATCAATTTAGATTAGTGAGGTAATAGCCTACCGTAGTTACTTAGCGCAGTAGCCACCCCTGTACGAAGGAAATCTATGTAAAAGTTCAGCTATAAGACAATTTCAAGCCTATTATGAGTTATCGTGGACGTCTTAGCTGGATATGACGATTTTGATACTTGTTTCGATTTTTACCTATTCATAACCAATAGATACGATAGAAAACAGAATAGAAGAAATGAATATTTCCATAATTTAAATAATAATGCCAAAAGTCCCTTGTTGTAGGACCATTTCTCTTAGGTACGGAAGGAAGGTAGGTAGGAAGGTAATAATGAAATAGCATGTACACCTACGCGCGAAAGAGAATGTGTATGAAAGGTATAAAAGATGAAAGAAACCATGATCGATGCACTTCGATGTCAATTTTGATGGAATATCGATGGGAAATGCCAAAGGACCATAACATTGTTTTTAGTCACAGGTGTATACTGAATTGATACCGTAAGAATTTATCCAAATAGCATTGTATTAAATTATTTTAGAAGGTTAGGTACGTTTTTATGGTATAAATCGGCAAACGAACATATGGATCACCTGATAGTAAGCAAACGTAGCCGCCGTAGACACCCAAAGTACCATGGGCGTTACAAGTCCTTTGCCGGCCTTTTTCAGGAATTTAAGGGTTGTTAAGGAATCGAGGGGTTAATTAAGCCCAATACTATTTACAGTCGTAAATTTTTTATACTTCTACAATTTTATGTGTTGTGTTAAAGTGGTTTCATACAAAAACACTTTATGAATGGAGAAATAGCTTTTTTTTAATTGATCGTCACTTAACATACAAAATGACTTCATGTATTAAGTAGTACTTTCAGGTATCAGGATATATTTTTTATTTTCTCAAAATATCAAAATCATAACCCGCACTATACTAATATGCACAATGAAGCTAATACGGTAGAGGTTAATTTCTGTATGGTGGGCCTTCAATAGCCTTGTTTAATAAATTAGTGAGGCCCCCCTCGCTCCCTCGTTACTTACCTTACATACATTATAACCTGGACGCTTTCTCATTACTCCTAATGTACCACTTATGAATTAGAAACAATCACGTTCTATTATTATAAGAGCCTTGACTTTTGCGTTGTTTTATGGCAAAATTTTCCGGGTATGGCGTCTTCATTTTTATTTGTGAATGAAATGTGAATGTGAATGAAAAATCGAAAATTACTTTGATGCTTATGTGAGAATGTAATCTGAAGAAGAAAAAGTACTATTGAATAAAAATCTAAGGTTGACACATCATTGACATGTATGGTAAAGAAAAACACCGAAAAAAAATCCTGAAAAAGTTCCAAATTATATGTGTGAAATTGGCAATTGACGCTATAATCCTTCTTCACATGAAAACAAATCTAAGAAACAATGGAGTTAAATACTTATATACTGACTGATATTGATGACGGGTATCAATTTGAGTTTTTCAGAATTATTTGTGCTTTCTAAGCTTACCGTATTTAGACACCACTGGAAAACGGTTAAGGAAACGTGGTAATTAATACTCAAACCTTTTTCGTGCGAGGAGAGGCTTTTGGTCAGCAGTGGCCATTTATAGGCTGATAATTGATGATGGGTTTTATGCAAAAATAATCCTATTTAAAATCATCAAACCCAAACAGTATACCATATAGTACCTAGTATTAAATTGTACACCAGTAAAGCGTCGATAAGCATTAAAGTCAAATATGGACATTATAGCAACGTTATCTTCTCATTCACCCGTTAGGTGGCTAAGATTTATTGACCAATAGCAACGCGCCTACAAACATTTTGCACCCCTTCACTAGAATCGGCCATTATAATAAATTCCACCACACTTTAGTATGTTGTGACTTCATTAGTAACTGATTTACAATGATTGTTCATTTATTTTACGCGTGGGTGATTGAATTAAAATCGTGATTTGAGTCTTATACCAAACAATTGATGGCAGAAAACCAACAAATTCGAACTTGTTCTTCTCAATATAAATATTTTGTTTACATTACAACTTTCGTGAAACACATTAAATTAATCATTTTGTTTTTCGGCTTACTCACGTAATTATTTGAGGAAAAACTCTACTAGTTTCGAGCCATGCTATTATAGGCTCAGATTCATTCCTCTAAAATAATTGAGTACCTCGTCAAATAATTACGTGAGTAAGCCGAAAAACATAATAATTAATTAAGTATTTTGTGTTTCATGATCAGTTTTAAGAAACCTTTGGGACAATACTTCTCCAAACTTTGATACTTAAAAGAGTATTTCGAAAAGTTCAAATTCTAATAATAATTTTATTCAAAGTTAAACCTTAAAACCAATGACATTCACGAACAAACAAACGTTTAACTGCATGTAGAAAAAATATGCCATAAGTAGGTAGCAATTACAAATTGGACATAATGACCCTAGTTAGGTAGTCACAAACGACTTAAAGAATAATAATTCTTAATACGACATTGATTAGCTTGCAGTCAGGAAAATCGAGCTGTACTGAACACATAATGACAATTTAAAGACTTGAAGGTCCATTTTATTATCATATTGTATGATTCTTGTGGAACTATTAGCCCTTATGACAATAGCATAATGATACGGTAACACGCAAGCCATTTTTCTTATCGAAGCGCCCGGCAAATATTAGTTTTTACAACACTAAATAGCTACTTTTTTAAGTTGGCTACATTAAATTTGATGGTGGTTTTAAATTTGGGTGAGATATGAGTTTATGATTTTGGTTCATAGTGGTTTTTGGGACCTATTTTCTTTTAAGGTGCAAGAGTACATTTTCGTAAATCTATTGCTATAATTTCATTTTCACCACACCATATTTAAGAAACTTTTACAATTTACACTCCATAACCCGTTCTTTATTTGTGGTATAAACCGGTAAACGTGCACATGATGGTAAGCAATTGCTACCGCCCATGGACACCCGATACCCCAGAGGCGTTACAATTGCGTTGCCGGCTTTTTGGGAGCTAGGAATTTAAGATTTGTTGGGAATCGGATATTGGAAAGGGAGTTAATTGGGATTTGGGAAATTTCACTCGCACAACGCAAGCGTTGTTTCACGTTTGCTTACTTTAAGGCGGTGTTAAAACTCCGAGCGCCGCACATTCTTGCCGAAAAACATGGCTCTTCCACACCTACTCATTTATTCTTTTTAATCTTTACAAATTAACTTTTCTCATCAGAAAGCGACATTAATTTAAACTTTCACGTGAAAAACGTAAACAATATCTTATACTCTCTTACACTCAGCCAACCACAACCGAAACCCTTTAATTTAACATTGCTTAACAACCTGCCACTAACATAATGTAAAAGTTAAATACTTACACTAAAAACGTCCAATTTCACGTCGAATTAACAGAAAGCGTCACAAAAAACGGCGACATAAAAACTATATTTCGACATGTCTGTCGCAACAACTTTGTCAATCAAAACTATAGTTACACTTAGGGCCCATACTCACGACTGATTTTTCGTAGTGTGTACAGTCAACAGCATTAATATAGGTGTAGATGTCAATCATGTTTCTTGAAGACTTTCCATTACCAATTTACACTTCAGGAAGGATACGTATATTTTTTATCTTATCTGTGTAAATCAGAAATAGTTTCTCATGTCGAATGTTACTTTTTAATTTTCACCTGTTTGATTTTTTAAACTGTAAGTCTGTGAGCAATTCTTGCACCTAGGAAAATACAAATATTTGCTTCTTGTAAATTTAACTTCCCTCCAGTCATGACAAATTACTGTTACCTTAGATATCGATAGGAATAAATAAAGAGTGCACCTATGAATCTATCTTCTGGTTTTTCTACGTTTTTGGTGTCAATAGTAAACGAGGTACTCGATACAAATTATTATATTGCTAATGTCATTAACTATTACGATATGATTTTCATTTTTACAACTCCACCGTCAATTTTCTTTGTTGCCTTAAACTTAGCTTGTCGTCTACTTGGGTAGAGCTTAAGAATTTGACACATCAAAAACCTAAATATGTATACTGGCCGAATTGAGAACCTCCTCCTTTTTGGGAAGTCGGTTAAAAACAGTATACGAAACTTACTATCCCTACAACTAAAGTTCCCGTACGATAGTTGGATCATTACAAAAACTCGTATCAAATGAAGAACAGCCTATTCGGCATTTTTTATTGTTTATTACAGACAACTTTTAATTCGGCCAAGTTTTCCAATGCGTGATTCGGAGTCGTTAGTTTTTTTTTCAACTTTTTTTTATAGCAGTTGGGCTTCGTGTCTCTTAGTTAATGTGCCCTATTAGGCAAGCTCCGGACATAGGTCGTGTGACACGGTACTTACAGTTAATCAGTTTATATGATAGTGGAAAGGTAAATAAAGGGGTTGTGTGTTAATTTTATGGTAGTTCCAAGTGGGGTGGGGTTTTGATTTTTAAATGAAAGTCAATATAGAAGGTTTTATGTCTTTTATTGCTAAAAATGGGGTAGTTTCGATAGTAGGTCGTTTTCTAGTCCTATGTATACTTGAGTCATATAAGTATATCTTCTTTAATTCTTCTGTAGGTGTAACTCTCACAGACTAGAGTTTGTCAATTTTCAGCAAGATACGTCGACAAACAAAACGATTGTTTTCTCTATTACTGATTTTTATGCATTTAAAATTTCGCCTGAGTTATAGAGACGAATCCCTGACAAAGAGGATTGTTTTTTCCACTAATAGAAGTAATTCGGTGCCAATGTGTTGGGACCTCAGCATGATTTCCAGTTTAAAGGTTTCTCACTTATTCAGGTCCCAATTAACCATTTCGTAATTGCGTAAATCAAAATCATGCTGCTAATCACCTAATCAAGTCACAAACAAAGTAAATCTGCCAAAAAAAACGAAAGGGACAATGACCGCTGCAGACAACATGTCTTCGATATAGAATATATTTTTTAATTTTGGTAACTTATAGCGATTGATGTACTAAAATAAAAATTACCCATTCTTCCGTTTTAATACGTTTTTCTTCAATTTTCATACGTTTTTGGACCGTTTCAGTAATAAATCATTTTTACGACGACAAATCTTACTAGTTCTGATTTAAAAACAGTAAAGACGAAATAACATTAAACGGGACGGTATCTAAATGAGTACTAAATGCTCAGTGCTTAGCCTTGAATGAAAATTGACTTTTCCTTATAATACCATCTTTTAAAATAAATATGATCGATACTGTTTCTATGTAATGACTTGAATAAACCCGCTTTCAGGTCGATGATCGGTGACATTAAGGTTTGAAATAAATTGTTGCTAAGTGGGTTTTTGATAAATTTGTTTAAGTTTAATCTTTATATTATTATACTATCCATTTTGTGAGTCATGAGTGTATTGGGCTAGTTGCCTCAATTGATTAGGTGGATACGTATTTTATTTGTCACTATTACTATACTTGAGAAGAGAACGAATTAACAGCTGGATTCGAAAACAATTGGTAGACAATAAAGAGAATACTTGTATGTTGCTAAATACAAAGGCAAATTCCATATTCTTAGCTATTAATGAATTCAATATTGACAAAAGCAATGAAACAATCCAACAAAATACGAATCGTATCCAATACTCCCTAACAACCAATCTAACATTAAACATTAACCATAAAATAATTTCCACCAATCCATTCTTCGAAGCACTTGTTTAGCTGAACAAATAGACGTTAAATTTGTACCAGCTAAGCAGTGAGTTAGCAATTTCATTGTGTGTCTACGAATTATGATGTATGAGAAATCGGCATTTGCAAATCGTTTAACTGATACCAAGGAAATTGCGGACGATTTCACGTAATAGGCTTTCATGCAGGCACAACCACTAAGTGTATGGATTTTGTTTAAATTATTACTTACATGAAGATACCCATTAGGGTTGGAAAATTGGAATGAACGATCATTTTCCATTTCACTTTTTATTGGGGGGATGGGTTTCGTTTATGGTTCTTTATAGGTTCAAATTAGATGGAAATTATGTTTTTTCGATACTTTATTGGACTGCATTTGCATGTACAAATGCACGGTTTGTCTTTGAAAAAACGTGTCTTAGGTATATAGAGAAATTCTAAATAATTACTGAATATTGATGTTATTAAAATGTACACAAAAGATGGCACAAGATCTTTTCGGGGTACGTTGCTCCGGGAAAACGCTGGGTACCTGGAACTCTCTATTATCAGACGAAACGCTACACAATTGCGTACCTATGTTGGCTTTCTGATTTTTTTATGGAATAGGGGCAAACGAGCAGATGGGTCACCTGATGGTAAGCGGTCAGCGCCGCCCATGGTCACCCGCAAGACCAAAGGAGTCATAGGTGCGTTGCGTTGCATCTTAAAGGTAGTACGCTCTTTTCTTGAAATTATTTTCTTATCCACCCAAAACTAAATCATGTCTTAAAAACCTATTTCACATTTCCAAACACATTACAAATAAACACAACATAAAGTTAACAAACAGTAAAAGTGGATGTAAATAACAATTTCCATAAGTACCCATTTAATACTATTTCATAGTTAACTCAGTTGCTTGTAATAAAACCGTAGGCCAACTTCAAGTAGTCGTCGACAAAACGACATACAACAGAATTGATTTGGCATTCAAATGATAATTTGACACAAGTCGCAAATTTCTAAGTACAGAGAAAATGCCTTTTATCTGTGAAATGTCCAATTGTCTGTTAATTTACACTTTATTGTAATTGTTGATTTGATAAGACTTGCTTTATGTGGTCTAGTGAGTTGTTAGGTCTAAAGGCGGTGTTTTGTTTTGAGATTTTGTACCAAATATTGCTTGTAATGGAAATGATATTTAATAACTATAGTGATCTAAAAGAAGAAATGATTTGATTATAAAGTCGCATGGTTGACACGATGGCCAGGTAACTGGTTGTCGTGCAACGGGTTCGATTTTCGCATGGATCTTTTTGTGTGAACCACAAATTGTTGCTTCGGATTTAGGTGTCTTGTGTGAAATAGTATGTTCGTAAACACACCCACGATACAGGAAAAATCTAATGACGTTTATTATAAAAAGAAAAGTCGTTCAGTGGGGTAACTCTAATATCATATTATTTTTGTTTATAAAATATTTTTATTCTAGGTACGCTCCACTGAAAATTTTATATGAAGAACAGATTTTAATGAAGTTTAGAAGAATATCTTTCCAATCTTATTGATGACTCCAATAAATTTACTAAATACATTAACCTCTGTACAGTGGATAGTATAAATCTACCAGTACCTACTTTGAATTTAAAACCAATATTAGTATTTAAATTAGAATTAATGTAATCATCTGGAGGGCAAGAAAGTTTATTACTATTAACTGTACCTAAGTAAATTATTCTCAGACCAAAGGATAATAATATCTAGTCTACTTTTGCTATTGGATTTCACTAAAATATAATTTATTTCTTTATATTTCTTTTATATCCTAAAAATGCAATTAATACGGACGTATCACGATCAGATGGAAACCCGATCAGAAACAACCCTTTTTTGAGGGGGGAAAATCATCCAATGACTTCTCACCCCTTGGGTGAGGCGAGAGGGAGTGTCAGACTCTTACTGACTAAAAACCACCCCGTTCCTTCTCATGCTTTGAGCCGGAGCCCCGATAACTTTTTACGTTGTCCGCAGCTCTGCCTTGTATTTGGCCGTGCGAGTGAGATTTCTGGGCGCAGTGGTCAAAAAAGGCTGTTATCACACTTGCAACTTCTTTGTTGTCGGGTAACTATGGATGATGCCGATTATTTACCATTATATAGCTGATCCGTTTGTTCTTTTGCCCTCATCGCATAAAAATGACTACGAGACAGAGTTCCTTCTTCAATATTCAATCTTTATTTAAATTAAATTTCACCAACACAATGCAATGATTAATATTTATCCTCAAATAACGTGTTAAGCACCATCCTATGTAAATGTGAAACTGGCCGCCATTGCTAAATCTAGTTCAAGTTAAGGATTTATGGGAGCAATGCTAAGCTAGATTAAATCCAAGCTTGCAACCAGTACCTATAATAGTGATAGCTTATCGTGAATTGAACTAAATGAGTTTTCGACACTATTTCTGCGTTCTATGTGTATTGTAATCAGAGTAGGTATATTATTATAGGTTTAAAAATAGAAAATATATAAAAGCATATTGCTACATTTTTATGGTATAGGGATAGACAAGCATACAGATCACATGATGGTAAATGATCAGCACCATATATGGTGGTACACTCGAATAATTATAACTATTATTATGTAAAATTACATATTATATTATATTTCAATTCCAATCTATTTTAACGTCCAACTAAAGATAGATGACAGTGTACACAAACACGTTTAACGAAAACTACTCATCAACAACAGTACCGCCGAATTATTAGAATGTCTTTTTCAAGTCTGCCAAAATTCATAATAACTGAATTGTGGATAAAAATGCACACCTCAAATTTCCCTTCCAGAGTTGCCCATTATTGGGCTCGCTGTTATAGCAGCGGTAAGTCCCCTCTTTGAGGAGTGGCTAGAGAGGCGTCACGGCGTCCTCACCTACCGCCTGACGCAGGTGCTTACCGGACACGGAAGTTTCGGTAGGTTCCTGTTTCGGATTCGGCGGGAGGAAACGCCCGGGTGTCGGCATTGCGTGGATCACCCGGAGGACACGGTGGAGCATACAGTAGCGGTGTGCCCTGCATGGGCTGAGCACCGCCGTGTCCTTAGGGATGTGATCGGCGACGGTGACCTCTCGCGTCCGGCTTTGGTTCAGGCCATGGTGCGGAGCGATCGGGAATGGGACGCCGTCTCCTCCTTCTGCGAAGCAGTCATGCTAGCTAAGGAGGAGGCGGAGCGCGTGAGGGAACGATCCTCCTCACGCCCCAGCCGCCGCAGAAGACACTCCGGGCGTCGGGGATCGCGTGACGATCTCCGGCCACCGTAAGTGCGGGTCTGCGGACGGCGAGCAAGGGTAGCTCGCCGCCCGACCAGAACCAGACCCGTGCGTACGGCGCGTCGCGTTCCGCGCGCGCCTCAAAGAGCCAGACCACCACAGATGGGGCCCAGTAGGGCTGATGCCTGATCCGGAGCTGCGGACAACGTAAAAGGTTACCGGGGCTCCGGCTCAAAGCAGGAGAAGGAACGGGGTGGTTTTTAGTCAGTAAGAGTCTGACACTCCCTCCCGCCTCACCCAAGGCGGGAGAAGTCATTGGATGATTAACCCCCCTCAAAAAAAAAAAAAAAAAAAAAGAGTTGCCCATTATGAACCATATTTGTATCTAGGTATAGTTGAATTTTAATACAATATTCCTTAAGTTTTATTTATACAGACAGAGGACTAGCCATAACATTGAAGAAGCGAGTTTCTTTTGCTCACCCATTCTCGCTCATCCCAATGGCTTCAATACATATAAATAACAATTCGTTATAAGTGCTTATATCACAGATAAGCTTCGCAGAAATCAGCCTACAAATGCGTTGCTTATTAAAATCAATTGATATTTAATCAAGCATTAAGATTACACGGACAATTTGCATGAGCCTAATAGGCCAAAGGTTTTAGACAGAAGTGCTAACATTTCTAATTGCGTCGTCTAATATCTGAGTGATTTTAAACAGGAATGGGTTGTGTTATCTAGTGTTATTGTAACTATGTACTTTGGATGTAATGGTTTTAATGCATTAAACTTAAGATAGGCCGGTTTTCGCACTTCGTTTTTATGCTACGTTTTATACTTTATCTATTATTTTCTGTTTTTTTTCGATTGAGACAAAATTGTTGTTATCTTTTTTTGATTGCAACGTGTTTTTTGTCTTTATTTTTTTAGAAATATCTGGTAATGCATGTTACATAGTTTACTGACTAAGGACACATTTTTTTACCAAGACAGTGGCAAGAAAGCACACGGTCCAACTGATGGTTAGTGGTTACCATGGCCTATGATCGCTTGCAACATTCGGAGCATTACATGCGCTTTGCTGACCATTAAAAAACCTATTTACTCCCTTCTTGAAGTAGCCCATATTGGAGCCTACTGTGAAAATTACGGAAGGGAGTTTACACTTAACCTTTAAACTAATTGATAAAGACTAAAAGAGCTTTTTATTTATTTATTTATTATGGCATAGAGGGCAAACGAGCAGACGGGTCACCTGATGGTAAGCTATCAGCGCCTCCCATGGACATCCACAACACCAGAGAAGTCACAAAAGCTGCTGGCTTTTTAAGCTTAAACCGGCAAAAAATAAATATTAGGTATTCTGAATACGGAACCGCTTCGTATCTATGAAATTGGAATCACGTGTCGTGATTGCTATTTAAAAATGAAATGTCGAACGGTTGCAGGAAATCAAATTGAAATTGTATATGTTGGTGAAAATGTCGTTCGAATCACGATTCTCAACATACTTTTATTACGGATACGAATTTTAGATTAAATCCGATGTATAACTGTAACATAAATCGAGGATTTTCTGTTTATGTTTATACTTAAAGATAAGGGTTGGAAAAATATTATTATTTATTACTGAAATATAATATTTAGTAAAATGCAAAAAAAGATTGACTCTTGATTACAAATGTTACTTCAAGAATCATTCATAACAACAATTTTTACAAATGCCTTAAAAGTGTTCTTCAAATTGTTTTCGTCATTGCACTGCGTGAATTGTTTTAAGATTTAACAAAAGATTTCCGAACGAATACGTCCTTAAAACCTTCCAGAAAATAGCGTATTCCTTTTTAAATGGCCGGCAACGTAACTGTGACTCCTCTGATGTTGCCGGTGTCCATATGCAGCGTTGATCGCTTACCATCAGGTGATCGGTTTGCTCGTTTGCCTCTTATCCTATAAAAAAATATATTTAGAGGTTTTAATCGCTGCAACAAATAATAGCTCGATGCATGTCTTATTATAACTAAATATTTACTTAATCTAAAATGCAACAATTTAATAGAAATAGTTTATTAATCAAAGAAAACACCACTAACTAATAAACACCCCAAAAACGTCTAATCAGCCAAAAACCGGACTACACCCATCCCCATACTCTCAGGTACAGTCATACCCAAACATAAGTGCATACATCGTCGGCACATTGACTGTAGACCTCTGAAATTACCTTCCCGATTGGCTTGGAAATATGAATGGTAAATTGGATGGCACCGTGGCCCCCACATGTCGGCTTTATGCTTGTACCTACCAACTGAACAATGCTTAAGAATATTCCATGAATGCAAAATAAGCAGCTAACAACGAAAATGTATTGTCTCAGTTCGTGTTTTCTATGATTATGTCATAGTTTTTATTATTGGTTTTATGTAGGTAACTTGGTTTTGATGTTGACTATATTTTTTGGTGGGATTTTTTTTTAAATATAGCGGCCATAGTTTTTTTTTTTGATTTCACAGGACCATACAATTAATTCGTTAATATCATATTTTTTGTTAATTATTAAGCAGAAGTAAACATTTTAAATGTACTTTTTAGGGTTCCGTAGCCAAATGGCAAAAAACGGAACCCTTATAGATTCGTCATGTCTGTCTGTCCGTCCGTCCGTCCGTCCGTATGTCACAGCCATTTATTTCTGAAACTGTTGGGCCTACATAGTTGAAACTCTGTAGGTAGATGTATTTCGATAACCGCTATTCGAATTTTGAATAAAAATTAATAAATTAAAAAATTAAAGGGGGGCACTCCATACATGGAAGTGATTTAAAAAAAAATTTTTTCAGCTAACATATCCGTGATGGGTGTCTATGGATAGGGCTTTAAAAAAGGCATTAAGGTTCCTAAAACCATTTTTCGTCAAAATCAACCGTTTGAAAGTTAGACGCTTCCAAAGTGGAAAAATGAGTGTCCCCCCCCCCTCTAACTTTTAAAATAAGAGAGTGAGAAAACTAAAAAAAATATTTGCTGTAGATTTTAATAGAAACTAACAACGAAAATTGGTTTGAACGAGATATCATTATTAGTTTTTAAGAAATAAAACATTTTCAAAAACCGCAAATATAACTTTGTCGTTCATACAAACACTATGTAAAACCAAGTTATTTTATAACTTTTATAATATGTCATCTACTTGCCGTTACGGAACCCTTCATGAGCGAGTCCGACTCGCACTTGGCCGGTTTTTACTGATTATGACAAGAAAACGTTATCCTATAAACGTTTCATAAAGAACTGCCTACTTATGTGTTTCTAAATCAAACTGTTTCGAAATCGCTACCAAAGTAATACCTATTAAACAAGCTTTATGAAACAATAACAGTATAATCATAAAGACATAAACAAAAAACAACAAAACATTTTATAACTGTCCTCGAAGATTTACATCACACCTATTATTGTTTACTCCCTTCGAAAACTTAAACGAAACACTACTTAAAACTTGTGAAGGCCCAATAAAAACATTATAAACACAGTTATCAAACTACAATAATAATTATAAAGAAAAAGTGTCAAGAACTAGTCGCCACATCGATATTCGTACGGGAGGTGAAACGCCGCGTGGTAAAACTGACTAACTTTTAAAACGTTATATGGCCGGCAATAAAACGTTCGTTCCGTACGAGCACAATACTTGCAGAAATATTTTTGAATACGGAATTAGGTTTGCCAAAAGCGCGGGGAGCAGATAAGGCAGAAAAAAAAAAACAAATTTGTAACGGGTAAAGTTTTTGGAGGCGGAATGTCTCCCTTGGGTGCTGAATCTTCGTCGGCGTGGCTCGTAAAACGCGGGACGTGGGCAAGCGGGCAAATTTGTCCTGAGAGCGACCTATGACGTTTTGATGGAACGCTCCCCGACTGATTTCCCACACCCTAGATTCATATTCATAACGATACCTCCGCCAACAGTGACATATTTGACCCGAAACATATCTAGGTCACCCTATCGATACGTGACGAATCGCACGAAATTGATTCGTTAATAAGTAATCTAACTTGCAACTCTCTATAGAAACAGCTTGTTATAAACATCATTAAAACTAAAACTTTATTTCAAAGTCGTATTCGGTACGAATGTCCTTTGCATGATGATCGCCTCTTCAAAAGAATGGCACCCGTGTCTAAGCTATCTTGTAGGAATTTTAAATTGGACGAATCGCTCAAATGTAAATGGTTTTCCTTTATACCCCATCCTCTCGGGCTGCCCACCCCCGTCTATTGCGCGCCTAGAGGCGACTGGCATACCAACACACACGCACACACCTATGTGAAAGCCTACGTCGTATATCACCAATGGATTTGGATCTCCTTGTTTGCATACGTCATCCGCGCAGCCGTCTCATTTGCATAGCGGAGGGGGCGGCGCGGCGGGTCAACCTAGAGTGGTATCGTTAAGCTGACACTAACACACATACATCTCACACACGCTCACATCTCATCTCGACATACAACTAGGAGTAATGCGAGTGTGAATACGTAAATACGCGTCGGAATCGCGAGTTCAAAAACGCGAAACGCAATATGTCTTCATAGTAAAGAGGTGTAGGGAATCTTTTAAGGGACTCTCTAACAAAAGGGCGGGAGACGTTATCAACGGAGGAGATCTCGTGTTTTTGATGTTCTCTAAATATATGTGGGATATCATGTAGCCACACGAGTTTTATTTCTCGTTTGTGTCACTTTACCAGAATTATAACACCATAACATTACATTTGTTATTCCCCAAAGGACTTCTTAAAGTTGAGATATCAATTTTTCGTCTGATTTTTTGTTAGTAACATTGTACTCTCTATTGCTTTTTCAGTGTTGCTGAATTCAGTATCTCGTAAGTATATTCTTGGTAACAAAATAAATGTAGGCGATCAGGGCGCTTACTCTTGAAACCAATCTCAATGACAACGCAATTTCAATCCAATCAAATCAAATCTCAGTAATTATTCAATGTCAAAACTATACAATCCCAATCGTAGCTGTTAAAATAGCAGTCAGAGTACGGAATATAAAGCTAAACTCAATAGCATTTAGTTCATTAAATAACCATGGGTGCAATGGGCGCTAGTGTTGCAACTTAAGAATACGAAATTTCACCATAATTATCAATATCAATCAATCGGAATATGTTTCAAGAGTAAGTCTTACTATATTTTTAAACTTCATACCAGTCATGTACCTAAGCATAAATAATTTTCGTTGTTTATGCTTACATACCTACTACATATTTTAAAAAACAGAATAATAATTATACGATTTAATATGCCTTTAGCTGTCTTCTCCGGTCAAGTCAATGAGACCGACAAATTAAATTGTTTTCCTAGGTAATCGTTTATGTCTGAATCCTTACCTAGAAACCATTGAAAACATTACAACGTGTTCTGTCGTGTGAATGAACAATAAAACATGTTTTGAGCATGGAGTATAGTGGCAAAGAGTATTTACTGTTTCAATGTATGATAATAATATAGTGTTAGGTAGGTGTCGCTTTAGTTCAGTTTGAGGCCATTTTTGGACAATTTCAATTAGTAAAATATTCATGGAGACTATACTGTAGTAGATACCTTTAGTTTTTTAAAACATAATAGAAAGGAATCGTTTACTAAATATTATAATAATTTAATAGGTAGCTCTAAGCTAAATAATTGGATGATTGGAAACACCTATATATGTCCAGATATGAACGAATCCATGTCAAGTACGGTGACCTAGTAACTAAAAAGTAAGTTAAGTCTATTAGGAAGACCTATATATATTCAGATATTAATAAATACATGAAGATTGTGATGATAACGTCAATCTTCTAATGCAGAAAAATTGTCTATTTTTCCACTAAAGCAAGCAGCTAAAATTAATTAATATGTACAATTTGTTAACCAATTTTCTCTCTAATTCCCCATAGAAGTACTCCAAGTAACCATTAAATTCTCCATGGTTGTAAGCTTCATTCACCTTCCTTCAAGTTATCGAGTTGAATGGTAAGGGATCGTAAACCGTTTAATGTGTGGGATAGGTTAGGTTAATTAATTAAAGAAGCCATTGTATTATCGTTACCCGCCCTGTTTGATAAGCATGCGATATAGAATCGGTTTGGACAGTAACTAGTGGATTTTAGAGTGCTTGTAGCTAAAATAGATGACTTAATGGTATCTACATGATTTTGTATTTAGAACTGTTTTAGTTTGATTTGAGGAAGTGTTGGTTGATTATGGAACGTAGTTTAAAGGAATTGAAGATTCGATAACATTGACTATCAGTTCTATACATTTTATGTAGGCCCGTAAATGTCTTATGTACGGTGGAGTAAACATTTATAAAAAAAAAAATCTGAAAAACGTTTTTATGTTTCAAATAATGTTCTAAACCAAACATAACAATTATTAAGTGCCTAAAATAACTCATAATTAAATGCTCAAAACAATACAACTCAAATCAAAACCATTTTACACTTGTTTCCGCTATTCACTACTAGATGGCGCTGCGCGTCCTCTCAGCGACGATTTCATAAAATTATTTAATTTCGTAACAGTGTTCACAGTTTTCTCATTACACTTATAAATATAGAAGAAAATGCTGTTTTCTCTTCCTCTCGCCAAGCGAGGAACTCTTCAGTTTAATGAACAAAGTTGTGTGCCGCGCACTTTTCCATTTAAAACTTTCATATTGATTTCAGAGTTGCCTTTTTTAATATTCTTATAATAATGAATGAACTTGATTCTAGAATAATGAGTTCAATCGAACTATTTAATTGAATTAAGTTACTTGATCGACTTATTTGTTTCTTTATTCTGTTGCCTGTTTATTTTGTTTTCGATATAAAAAGTTATGTTGACATTCAATTGGACAATACATTTATTTTAATTAAATAGGTTTAATAAATAAACATACGCTTTTGCTCAACAACATTGAATCAACAAGACCATTAAATTTAAAAAAAATCATTTTAATCAAAATTCTCTTATTTTCAGTTGTTTGTAATTAATAATATACTTTTCGTATATATTTCACATAATAAGTATATTATGTATTTATGTATATTTTGCATCACACATCGATTCAGTAATATTTATTTTGATACACCGCACTTTCAGAGAATGCAACCAATAAGTCCTCGAATAGGTATACAAAAGTGTAAATAAAAAAATCATTTACTTTGTATACTTCTAACTTCAATACTAAAACAACACAGGTGACTGACAAAAGTACCAGGCTATCATAATTCATCAAGAGCAAAACAAAAGCGGGCCGAACGGAGAAAATCTTCAAGTTCCCTTAACGGCCACCACTAGCCCAGGAGGAAGTGGTAGGAACGCATTTATTTAATTTTATGGTTTTTGTGTCTGTCACATAACTAGCTGGTTGTGATTTGTGCCCTCTCTAACGAGGAGGGCTTAATAAGTGGCTTAGAAGGTTTAATTTCTATTATTTTGTTTCGTAGATAATGCTCTGTAAATGATGATGATGTAGAGAAAAAAAATACGCATGCAGTAATGCAACACAACAATTTTATTATAGTTTTAATACAATTGACGTTCGATAATTAAAACCTCCTATAATTCGAATGTCTCGGTAATTCAGTGTTGTCATAAGGTCCCTTAAATCTTTTTATACGAGTATATTCATATTTCGAACTAAATCAATACATTTTTATACAATTCATAATTCAAATAAGAAAATAAGTAGGTATTACGACGTATCCAAACGACTCGTAAATTCGAACTTATCGGCGTCAAACTCTCAAAAATTTGAAGTTACAGAAGGAAAGAGACAGAAAATTGCAGAAATACGCACTTATTTATATTTTGAAGCTAGTTCAAATTTCAGACCATTTGATTTTCAAACATTCGGTAGTTCGAAATAATTTTAAGAGTTCCAGTTTCCAATTAACGAGTGTCAACTGTAATTTGTTTATTCATATTATGAAAGCAATCTTTATAATTCAATATAAATTAATAAAAGAAAACCACCGTGCAGTTTAAACAACATCAGTTTTCATTTTAAATACCGGGTGTCAGTTTACAAACCTTTGTCAACAGATGGCGGTAGCAGTGGCTTCATTTGTCCATACGTTTAGTGGTTCTGATATTGAGGAAAAGTTAGTCTTAATATTTATTGTTGTGCTATTAAAGTATATAATTTTTCCTTGCGTTAATTGATATCGAAAAAAGGTAAATTACTTTTTTTACATTCTATTTAACCTTAATTTTAATGGTTAACAACACAATGGCATTTTACCTTATATCTTAAACAGCGGAAAATTTTCATACAATAAGTAAAAAGTGATGGTTTAATTTAAAAAAATATTTTTATTTCTAGTACCTAACTAGAATGTATCAAGGGTAATTGGTATATATCAGTAAATAAGTCTAACAGCTGTGAAAATATATAAGATATTAAATACAACATAGTATACCTATGTAGGATATAATTTTCATCATGATTTACCATAAACCGAACTCCAACCACTATAATAATATGCATTAAAACGTCAAAACAAAAATTAATCGAAACTCGATCACACAATCTTACGAACAGATATCGTGAACATTGACACTGCATCATACCTTTAAACATTCCTTTAAAACGAGAAGAAAGCATACACCCATCTCTTTCCAACCTCTTGTTTCTCGCAACCCATTTATCACTATTTGAATAAATTCAATATGTACATTGAATTGCTTGTAATTAATGGTTTTATTCGTTTAGCACTTAAAACGTTTTAAGGGCGAGGTGTCCAAACATTAAACGTCCCTTTTCTTTTTGTTAAGAAAGAAAGGGATGGAGCATCGCGCAAGAACACCCGCTGGTTTAGATCATTAATATTGATTTGTGGTCAATCAAAGCTCTGGAGGATTTTACTTTTAATGTTATTATTTTTTGTCCAATCCTTCGATGGTATGGATAAGTATTCTTAGTTTGGTGGAGGTCGTTTTTGTCGAAGGGTTTTGTCGCTAAAATTATTTTATACGTCAATTGGATCAATCTCTTCGGTCCATGCTTAGAATTCAAATGATACGGTTGGTGAGATTTGTTTTATTTCATTCCTATCCTTTTGGTGTAATAACATAATTAATTTAGTACCTATAACGTTTTGCAAGATGACACTAATATCAATATAGAGGTGTAAAATGTTCTTTATTTCTAACCCCCATCCATCAATTAGAAAGAGTAGATTTATTCTTCATTACTGATTATTAATAAAATTATTCATTTCTTTATTAAAAAATATTTACTGAAAGATGTTTCCGATCTCTCCTCAGTTTACAAGCGTAGTTGCTAATTTAAAGTAAACTCATAAATTCTACTTCATTGAATTGAAAATATCAGATCATCAAATTAATTGCTTATACCGTTACAGCCAACGACACAGTTACCTAATTAATTACACTCATAATTTAAACTCAATAGTTCAATAAAATTTGCATTTGAAATCCATCATTATTGTATCAAAAAATAATGGCGTCTTTTTCTCTCAGAAAAAGTTAGTAAACTCAGCATCCACTTTAAGTGTAGGAGAATCATGCTTCAGCACAAATAGGCCGGCTCGACCGGAGTGATACCATGGCCTCACAGAAAACAATGCTTGCGTTGTATTTCGTTGTGAATGACATTATCGGAGGCCCAATTACCCCCCTTTCTAATCTCCGATTCCCCAACAACCCTTAAATTCCTAAGCCCTAAAAGGCCGGCAATACACTTGTAACGCTTCTGGTGTTTTAGGTGTCCATGGGCGGCGGCGATTGCTTACCATCAGGTATTCGTCTGCTATACTCGTTTACCGGATTTATGACAAGACGTTTTTTAAATGTTTAATATGAATGGAACCCACCATTTCAAAGTCTGTAACAGTACTGAAACCCAAAAAACTCAACACAGCATTATCTTAGCTGGCAATCGAGACCGTGGCTCTTTATGACAAACACTTGAAACCACTTGGCTTCAAAACAATAATTGTTAATCGAATCAACAATATTAATAATTGCAAACTGGACACCCATGTTCAAAATCGAGTTTTTAATTAGAAACAATTGTATTGTACAGTCGATGGCATAAGTAAGTACTAGTCAATACAATATTTAGTGTTGAATACTTATACCCACTTAAACAACAAAGCGTAATGATTCCACTTAACAAATAAAAGAGAGTACAGCCACTAGTGATGTGTGTAACTCTACGGGAATTCTAGAAAAGGAATGTTTAAAATTGGTTAATGAAATTTTGTTTCGGGAAATTAAAAAAATGTATTTAATTTTGTTCTAAAATCGAATGATTTCTATAATCGTATAAGAATCTACTGTGAATCTTCCAAGATATTCTTAGATATTTTGAGATTTACCATCACTTTCAACAATATGAGTAGCATTTTAGATGTTATTGTGATGATATTTAACTACATCTATAAAGTAAAACTTTCTATTAGTATTACAGGCCTTATGTAAAACATAATTTAGCAACGTATTTTTAAAATAAGCTAAGCAAAGAATTAATCAAATCTTTTAATTCTCTCATAATCTTTACATTTTTACTTATCTTTCATTACAGAATCCCGCGCGCATCCCGTTCCAACACGGACAACACTAGCATTCAATGCGCTGAGCAGTGAGCAATGACCGCGTCGAACAATCATTAACAATGCAGTGTCTTATCTAACTGAGAATAATTAATGAAACCACCGCTCGCTGCGAGGTACCATACACTTATTGGCACGTGAAGTTTTTCTGATTGGTGATAACAATTATGGTGATTTGGATTAATGGTTAATACACGATGATAATGTATTGTTTGGAAACCGTCCTGTAATGATTAATAAGCAATTATAGATTGAGGACTATTTATTAAGTGTGTTTTGTCTCTGACAGTTGTATGAAATGACAAGACTATTGGACAATAAATTCGGTTAGAAGACTTGGAGGGAAGGGGTTAATTTTAATTTTTAAGTTATAAAAGATGTTTCATTTACACCAAGTGTTTTATCATACATAATAGGCTAGTTTTCTACTAGTCAAGTTCAAGACTTTTCGAAACGTCAAAAACTATACTATAACGTCAACATTTTTGATATCAAATAGTAGACTTTTAAAGTATTATTCTGTTTAATATTCTAGATTTTATATGTGTGACTACTCATTTATGACTAAAAAAACTACTCTAAGCTTGTAATCCAACTTTGGAAATTAATAAATCCACAGTTATAGAAGTAAAATAAATTGTATCACAGAAAGACCGTAAGCTAATTACAGAGCCCGTAACATTTTAGACACCATACTGCTAGACTTATATTTCAACCCATTGCTTAACAAACAAAGGATAGACTATAAGACCCATAAATCCGTTCACCGCTACCTTTACCTCTTACATGAGCATTAAAACAATTCATTACTAAAATTAATAACTATCTTGGATCCGCGAACTCACGATTGCCTTCATTTAATACATTGCCCTTTATAGGCTTAAAACCTTGAGCTATGGGGTGCTAACTATTATTTGAAGATGAATAATGAACAAGAATCATTGGAATTATGAGGTTGCACATTCCTTTGACCTTACTGATGGCGATTCGTTGTGTTTACTTATACTCAGTGATGGATGGTCCTAGTTCTGCACATTTGCGTTTTGAGCAATGGACTCATGTAGATCTTAATAATGTTTGGTTTCTGTGGGAATGAAAAGGGATAAAATAGTGAGAGGTATATTGATGGTGGTGTGATTTCTCTTCGATTGGGTTGGTATTTCAAGTTCAGGTTTAATTTTATTGTGTTGAATAAATATGAATTTGTCGAGAATGTAATACGAAGTGATACAGAAATAAAGCAATCAAGAAATAAATCAAATAAATAAAGAAGGCTATAAATAAGTTGTAAGCAATATTAAAGTTGATACTAAAAGTAGTTAGAATGATGCATCAAATTCTCTAGAACTCACAGACAAGCAAAATAAAACACTAAAACAACACCATCAAAGTCTAAAATCAATGAAAGACGAAAAAGATCAAGTATACCCTAAAGCAAACAATAAACTTCGTCAAGATTTAGTTAGCACGAATATTTCACGGTTTAAATCAATTAAAGCGACATTTTAGAAGTTTGCTCGAACAATGGACATGATTCTGGTTCCTTATCACGTTCAGATATAATTAATGGAGCTTACAACATTACACAATTAGAAACTATAAACTTTGATGTATTGTTGCATTATTTAACATAAATTAATACGTTTGCTTGTTGAAAATCGTTGCGACAGGAGTTTATTTATGAGTTTGATGTAATGTTGTATGAATTAGCACCGTAGACTGTAATATTAGCTGGGCAGTCATTTTGAAAGGTCCGTATCTACTCTGTGGTTTGTGTGTCACAGTTTGTGGTATCAAAATTAAGTGTTTATTTTTTACTGGCGACAGTGGAAAGAGATAGCAAAACAAATATAAAAAGATCTACAAAAAATAATACCTCCAAGTAAGAAAAGAAGAGAAAAAGTAATCCGCAGCGTCTTCTTAAGGCTCAAAAACACAGCATTTTCGTGACATCATATACTACATATTCACATTAATACTGTTTTGCTAATTTCTAGTCCAAAATCCTTCTTAGACTTAAAGATATCAAAGTAGATACATCTATTATAGACTATTAAACTGTACAAGTCCTAATACTACCAGTTTTTCTCTAAAATTCTCACGCAATATATTTGATACTGATGACATTAAAATTTTATCCATTAGCATATTATTGACATTTATAATTAAAAGTAAAATATTTCATACTCAACATTTGATGTTTCTTCGATCCTTTAATTGATGTTGTTCAAGATAAATCTTGTCATTTATTTCAATAATTTTAAATTATTCGTAACATTACGGTCCATTTGATTGCGGGGATCCAAAATTATTCTTCATTCGAGTTCTGATGTCTCTCTCATTAATTTTATTGATCATCGATTGTCACTGTCTGGTCGTGGTCTCATCACTAATTAATTGTGTGGTGGTGATAAAAGGACGATCTTGTTTTGGTATCATTTTATTTTTGGCTTAATTTCAATCATCCATTTGTCGGTTGTAGTCTTTATTCTCTATCTGAGAAGATGTCGTTGTATTTTTCAGTTTTCGGAATCTTCAATCAAACTTTTGGTGTTAGTTATGCCTGGTGCTTGACAAAAATGTTAATCCAATTTCATTCTCAATATGATACCACCTTTTTCTCTCTCTCACACAAAAGGAGTTGATATTAATAAACGCAATTGTTACTGCATTTAATACCTACTAAACAATTTAAAAAAATCTACCACCTACATTAAAATTGAAAAAAAAACTTCACACGCCAAAGAGGACAACAATATAGGTCCCGATCTTTATCTACATTAAATTCACTTTTTGCTACAACAATGTCATGCTGATGTATTCTTCCATCTGCAGTAATACCAGGTATCCACATTTAAAAACATAATTAATCATTATATTTTGTTTGACTACGGTTGACAGCAAAAATTAATTAACATTCCATGTAAAAAATACAAAAAGTCCAATCAGGTGTCTCCATGAGGGTACGCCTACATTCATTCAATTTATTTTGTGCACGAACAAAGATTATTCCGCAGAATGTTCTATTTATATCACACAATAATTATTCAGAGAGGTTATTTCAAGGGGAATTTAGATTATGTTTAAACAACACAACATCCACTCTATTCTAGTATTTTTTTAAATTTTAAATAATATGACTCAAAATCACATTGAATATACATGGTGCCTGATGGCTTAGACCTATATATCTAAATATACTGTATTACACTTGTACCTACTACGATACGTAGGTCTTGCATTTAGTTGCATTGTAGAAAATTGTATCCTGAATTAATAATTATTTTCTTTCAGTACCAACAATTAGATAATAAATTCAAATAAACTCTAAAGCAGAAAAAAGTCAACAAAAACAACCTCTTCACAGAAACCATAGGCAAAAACGTCAACCAAATAAAATCAAGTGTCGTATCTATCACGACAAATCTGTGTCCACTTGCATCTGTTATCTACAACAAGTTCAGTAGCCGATCGGTCGCCCGGCCGTTAGTAATTTGACAGTTGGGATGACAGATTACAACAAGCCTCGGAGACCACCACGGTTTTGTCGCTTCACTCCATCAAGTATCGCTTTTGTTTATGAGACAACACTGACTTCTAATTGGGCTTCCATTGCTACCTATTTTATTTGGAATTTAGGATTACTTTTATCAGGTGTGTTTTAATTAGTGGCTTCATGGTTTGGGGATGTTTTTGCATCACTGCTTTTCGGCTTACTGTTCCATCGTTGCTTGCTTTTTGCTGTCTTACTTTAAATTTTACTTGTACAACGTACATTGCTTTTCTATTACTTTGAGAGTGATGTCCAGCATTAATTTGTTCTCTTTCGTCTGAAACGTTGGTAATAAGACTTACACGTTTACAATTTTTCACTTTAGCATATACTTCATATTTATGAATCACATCATCAACTCCAAATTACTTGAAGAATGAAACGATAAATTATTGAAATTCCAAATGCAGTATTCCAACCAAATTCATTACCATAATCCAAAGTAAGCAACACACTAAAAGTCATAACAATATTACTGAAGTCTTGATTTTATCAGCTACATGAGTAGTTAATTGATGAATGACTCGATACGCCCACGAAAATTCTACCACAGCTTGTTGATTCAATATGGGTAATTTCATAATCGTTGTCAGATCTGTCTTGTATGATTAATGTCATTAATTTGAATTACTCGATGAAGTCCAGTAGCTTTAAGTCCGAGTGCCAACCAGATCTTGGGTTTTCCAAGTAAGATAAAGTATAACTTGGTATTTGGTGTCACAATTACTACTTATAGTACGTTAATTTAACTGCATACCACCAAGAAAGCATAAGCAGTAGCAGCAGCAATACGGTGTTTTTTAATAATTTAAAGGCCCATTTTTATCTCTTTGTTTCTGCTCTTATAAGTATCCATTCAAAGTCATTAATAGTCTAGAACACTTACCTAATATGGTAATAAAGTTGCCATGTAAGTTTTTCAGGCTCTTCCTAATATTTTAAACAGTCTGTACTAGGAAACCAACCCCAATCAACAAAACATTGATCATGATCATATACCTACCTCATAAATACCATGGGTAGGTAGATACATACAACAAACTTTCAAATATTTAATAACGAGAGTACTCACGGGCGGTCTTCCGTCAAATACAACAACGTACTTGTCTTTCACAATACATTTCTAGTAAATGTCTGGTATTTAAATATAAATCGAAAGAACGGAACACAATGGTGTAATCGATAATTGAATTCAGCATTGATGAACTTTACACCGCTCGACCTTAAACGTGACAGATTAGAACGGAATCCATGCTGTGATGTAGAAAGAGTTGATATTACGCCCTACGTGATTGGGCGCGAGCGTACCGTAATGTGCGTGAGTTTAGAAAATTTTGATAGATCGGGTAAATGCTCGTATTGTTACGAAAATGTAGTCGAAATGTCGCTTTTCAAGTTTTTATATCAATTCCAATTTTAAGTGAATTGTACCTTTTTTATACAGCGCTCTCTCATCATACTTTTTTGCACAATTCATTCATTTTCAAATGCTATTAAAAATATAGCTTTACGAGTAGAATTAATACTAAATAATAATATTAAATACTTAATATGTGTAAAATTACAATTACTGATATTTTAATACAATCATTAGTGTCTAATAAACTTTTGTCAGGGTATTATCAGCTCTATACACATATCATTACACGTCAGATTAGGCAAGTCACTGTCTATCGTCATACTTAATGCCAATTAAAAGATTTAGAATTGTGAATCTTTGTTTGATTCTTATTAATATCGAAGTATGACAAGCTTTGCTAACGACTTTTTGTCTCTTAAATCGTGACTCATGGTAATGATATGCATACTTTTTATTGATAAAGTATAGGCAGATAAATATAGGCAGACATTGTAGTCTTTTAGTAGTACCAACTACGAATGTGGTCTAGGCCTCAATATCTGCTACAATATAACAGATTCTTGTTTTCAGTCTATATTTTGTTACTATTGTTAACGTTATATCATGTGTCACATAGGCATTAATTTAATTATGTTTTAAAGTAAAGTTTCCCAAGCGCTTGATTCGAAATCTTTACAAAAATATTAAGACTATAGTGATCCTGTGAACAGAAAAGGCAATAACTAGAATAGACATTTAGGTCTAAAGTATAGACCTAATTCAGCTCATGATTTCTTTCATCTTAATACAAAATTTCTTATTCTTTTTAAGTGTTATTACCGAAAATTCCATCTACATCGGTCCAGCGATTTCACCACGACAGCGTAGCAAACAAACAAACAAACTCACATCAAATCAAATCAAAAGACACATTGGCTAGAATGTCAATTGTTTTTTCACCCACATGACTCATGTCATAGTATATTGTTTAGTAATTATTCCTCATTTTTTTGTCATACACCCGTTTGACAGACGTCGTTTTGAGCATTAAGTGGTATGCAAACTGATCATAAGATTTTTAATTCGATTTCAAGTGTCGCTAATGAGACGGATGTGATTTTTTGTTGAGACCCATTATTATTTATTTGTCTTGCGATTAGTTAGACGCGTGTTAAGAATTGTAATGAAACAGTACAGTTTAATATTAAGCATAACCGTTAGAGGATATTTAAGAAAGTCAAAAGTAGGCTTACTAAATTTTTCTGTCAAGTTAATAGGTATTTTCACTGTGACTGTTTCACAGGCTTAGCGATTTTAAACGCTTAACAAAATTCTAAAATATTACAGCCAAATTTTAAAATTTTACAGCCGTATTCTAATCGATCTACTACTTATTACTAGTGGCAAAAATTACTATTCTAAATCGATATACAACTAATAAACTGCGGTTAAGTATGTTTTGCTTGTTTTTGCGGGCGCAAAATCATCTAATGACTTCTGCCGCCTTAGGCAAGGCGAGAGTCTGACACTCCCTACGTCCGAGACTTACTGACTAAAAACTACCCCGTTCCTTCTCCTGCTTTAAGCCGGCGTCCCGGTGCCCTGTTACGGTATCCGCAGCTCCCTAAGATGGAAAATTCACTTCTGCGGATGATGAAAAGGACTATCAGGTTCTTATGTTCTTACGTAAAATAATTGAAACGACCTAAGAAGACTCTTCCATATTATTAACACGTAAGTACAACAACCTACTTCCTCCACAGATGGTGAGATATGTGACTCAACCTCTCACACTATCAAGATAAGTTCCAATTTGTTTCATTAGTTCTCACAATACATCAATACCTCATAGAACCTTGTTAAACTAAACTCTAAATGAAAAATATAGCACAAAAAATAATAGAGAGGCAAATAAATCTAATGTACCATCTTCAAAACTGATAGTAATAAGGTCGTTAACCCATTGCCTACAAATGTTGTAGTAACGTGTGCTTTGAACGAGTTGGGCTTCGATTCGCAAATGAGTATTTCATAGATTATGTTTTTATGATGAACGTACTATAGGCATTTATAACTACAATGCGGTTTTGACGGTAAAGTTGTTTTTGTTGTATGTATGTACAGTGGTGGACTCTTGCGCTTGACCACCACTTAGTTAATATTTGCATGCACGTGATGTGATCCACCCTGCCTCTTGAATGAAGAAAGAAGCGAGGTGGTGATGATGCCAGCACAGGTAGCCGAACAACATCAAACTCACCAGTGATTAAGGTATTACATCTTAGCTGCGACATTATCGCATTTTAATAAAAAAAGAGACATTTTTGAGGTATGGCTTAAAATGTTTAATGGGTTCAAGCAAAAAAATTTTAAAATGATCAGGCGGATTTGTCCTCCATTGTACCTACTCGTTACAGCATGTTTACAGTTTGTTTTGATGGCTTCTTTCAAAGTACACCTACTTTTTTCCAGTTGTGTGATTAGTTTCATTATAGTTGAGGTTAGCTAAGTCTATTGGCATCCATAGCAAAATCTGGGCATAGGATCTCGATATATACGATTTCGTATTGATGAGGCAAAAATTTTCAATATGAAAGAAAGATTATCATTTTAAACGAAACGTATTGTTTCCTTCATACTTAAAACTCTAAACATTTGTCTTACTCTGATTCAGTTAAGTCGTTTTTATTTCTGCTCTATTACAAAACGAAAAACATGCAGAAACTTGAAATCAATGCATAACTACACCAGATGATACCAGATTCAAATACTTTTAATTAAATCCACCTCTTTTTCTTGTTGACAAAAAACAACAAAAACGATCCATTCTTATCATCTCTCACGTTCATCAATCTGTTATCCAGATACGCGCAATTAATTTGAGGCACACAATGGAATGAAACTTAATATTCTAAGCACGAACTATAGGATTAATTGGTGAGCTGCATTATAAATACTAAATATTTGTCCTTAGTTATACGTTTGTTCATTAATTTACACTTCAAGTTGCATGAAGATGGATGAAAAAGTTTATACAGAGGAGATTGTGTGATTTGAGAATTTGCTCACGGTACAGAACTTAATGAAAATAGAGAAGATTTAACTTTAACCAATACTAAACCTGATATAGTAAAAGGAATTCTGTCACAAAAAGCAATAGTCAAGAAAAAGCATGAGTCTGATAATTTTGATAATTCTTTTATTGACGTAACAGAGTAATAGAAATTTAGAGAAATAATTTTCGTTTTTCTGGAGGTTAAAAAGTAAAAGAAAGATTTCGGAACAGAAACGGAACAGGAAAAGTTCCTTTTCGGTGGTAAATCTAGAAATCATTGAGGAAATAAATTTACATGAATCATATGTCTTATTCACTAAGGAGGAAAGCGTAGGTAACGACATTTCCGAAGACCTATATAAACATCTGTCGCCAAAAATATGGCGTGTGCGTTGGTCATTACCACCACATTATTTGGCTTAATCATTAATTTATTAAGAGATGTTTTTGATTTCCTGCCCATTATGTAAGTACCAGTGATTAGTGTATGTATTCACAAATAATTTGAAATTTACACCATCTTTATCGTCATTGGAATAAGGTTGATTTTTATTAAGCAGTTGACTATTGACGTCTGAATGACCATAGTCATTAATATAGGAACAGTACGGCTGTTACCGCTCATCCTGTGTTTTCTCTAAATAAAATGTGTAATGAGATCAGTGAAATTTGTTATTTATACATTTGTGTAATAAAATTTATTGTCATGCCTAGATAGAACGCAATGAGCTAATTTACAGATGGTTACTAATTAATCACTCTGTGATGTGATTCATTGATTATTTTTACTCCCAATTCATTGAAGATGTAAATTGGATCTTAACGATAAGTCTCTTTTTTTGTAAAAGGAGCAACAGAAGTCATTGTAAAGAAGAACATAGAATGAATGAATAATTTTAAAAATCAATAATTGCACTGTATATGTATAGGTTAGTGTAAAGTACAAACTTCTATACTCGATACTTATTCGAACAAATTTCCAAAAGTCACAGTCAGTTTGACTAATCGAGTTCCTCGTCAAACAGTTACGTGTGTAAGCTGATAACATAATAATTAAATTTTCATAAATCAAATTACTAATATCGAAACTTCTAGAACATCAACTCAAAGAGTTACTAAAAATAACAACAAAGAACGTCACTACACTGTTCACTCGAATAAGCCAAAGAATTGTCCAAGCGATCGATTGCGGACAATTAATAAGTCGTGATCATAAATTGATATTAAGATTCTCTGAATTAGTCACTGCGATCTTGATTGGGAGTTGTATTGTGTGTGTGTTTGTGTATCTGTGTGCTCATGGTGTAGCAAGATCTAATGTATAAATAGTTAGGTTATGATTTTATTTGTTGCTTAGTATTTTTTCAGTCACTGGTTTTTTTTTATAGAATAAGAGGCAAATGTGTAGACGGATCACCTGATAGTAAGCGATTAGCGCTGCCCATGGATACCCGAAACGTCAGAGGAAACACAGTTGCATTGCTGGCATTTTAAAAAGGGAAATGCTCTTTTCTTGAAACTTGAAGTTCTTCTTGTACATAGAGTTTTCTCTCCAGCAATTGGTCTAAAAACAAAATTATTTTAATTTTACATTCCGTATTCCTAACTATAGACACGGTGCTACTTTTATGAAACTCGAAACTAATGCAACTTTGTCTGTATTACATAATATTACACTGCTTCTATATACTCAAAAAGGAAGCTCACCTTAATCTATATTAATACGTGATGCAAAAACTTTGGACCGCTTTTTACGAAAATTGCGCGGACGTAGGAGCATAACATTTGGTACACTTATAGTTTATGTGTAGGAAAAGTGAAGAACGCTAATATTTTTCAAAAATAATGCTTATAAAGTACATTAAATCAATAAATAAAACATTACACACACATCCATAGTATCTGATCGTATTTGATATTTTCACGTCTCATATGAATAGAGTTTTATAAAAGAGTTTGTTTGAGTTTGAGTTAAATAAAAATTATCCTTGAACGTATGTTAAGTGGTATTGTAAATTAAATCGTATATGGTCGAATTTCGACCACAAGGCGACCACTAGTATTTATAAAATAACGATTCTTTGTACGAATGCGAAAGAAGTTAATTGAAAAAAGCGTGAGAATATGACCTCTTAGAAATATTAAAAAGAATAATTTAAACCTAAAGAAGTAAAACTTGAAGTCCAATTTCAGTTTCTCATTAACACTAGATGCTCAATTACCGGCACTACACAAATGACTGTATTCATTAATTTTGGAAGCGCAAACTTTAAATATTTCCCACGGTCAACGATGAAAGCCAAACATTAGCCGAAAATGTCAATAGAGAAGAGATACAGAAGCTCCATTACTTTCTGGTTTCTAGTTTTATAAGGTTATGAAAGAATTATATACCGTGTGATGACGGCAAAGTATAATACGTTTGTCTCTACTACTCTTTCTGCAGGTATCGGAAGAATTGACGAAGGGACTGCATTTACAGACATCAAGCAGCTTTCTCCGATAATCCTGATCTCCAAATCTACAAACTGCGATTTTCAACCTGCCTGCAAAGTATGGAGATTAGGGTTAAATCCTCTTAGGAGGAAAAGACCCATAATCCAGTAGAGGAGGCCCATAATAGTTCAGAAGAGGACTATCATGTGCAAATAGATGATGATGGTATACTTCACGATTCTAAATCCAAGACTCCAAAATTATAACATAAAATCTTAAACTTCTGCAATCATCCTCTATGAATGTAATTTTACTCTATTTAGATATTTAGCTACCGTTTTGAGATAATAAATCATTTTGTCGGTACAGCAGTAATTATCGCAATTAAGGTTAAGCAACGATTAGCTTTGTTCTTCGCTACAAGTAAAGGGGGGACGGAGGTGTTTAAATGAATCATTGGGCTTGGAATTTTTGAGACTGAATGAAGCATTCCCAAGCCCATTGTGACTTTGTTTGCTCTTTCTGAGATTTGAGATTTGAGACGGACTTTTAAAAGCCGTTAATGTCAGTATCGCTAACAAGCAATTGATAAATCATTCGTACTTTGTCAGTTGCAAAAAATATTTGGTTTGTATTCTTTGGTTCAATGTGACTGGGTGTTACAATGTTGATGCTGTTTACTGACGATAGTTTTTTTTTTTAATTTTTTTTTAATTTTTTTTTTCAAACAAAACAAAAGTGCAGTAAATTGTGTTAAATTCTCAGCTCACGCAAACTTGCCCAATTTTAGTACATAAATCAACCGATACATTTTAAATATTTACATAAATAAATATTGCAAAAATCACTTCTGCATTATTTATGTACGCATCAAAATTTAAATAAATATATACTTAAAAATATCCTATTGCTTTTTGAGAAAGGTCAAGTTTACGAGTTTAAAAATAGACTCAAAAATTCGTCGGTAGTATAAATATAGCCTTAAATGTAGCCTCTAAAATATTAAGCATAGTTAAGCGATATGAATATAAAATACTCAAGTAACAAAGGTTGAATAGCTACGTTTATTATAGTGTATCTAACAAGTAATGCACGAAAATATGATAGAAGTTAGTTTAATAAATTAGATAAAATCTACGTTGTATCATATGACTTTATATACACGAGAATAATAAACTGTGTCTAAATTTTTAAGTAAAGTTTTGCATTCATATCATTGGTAATGTTTCTTTATTTATTTATGTAATTTTAATTGAAGGTGTAGTGTGTAAAACTGTTTTCAGTCTTAAACTCATTTACCCAGTTCGGCACGTAATAAAAAGATAACTCTGTACAACGCCTACGTTAAAATCAAAATACAAATCTAGAAACCTTCATTTGTCAATCGATAAACTAATAAAAACTAATTTATTTTACGATAATATTGTTGAAAATTCCCAAGTCATATTTCAAATTGTTAATAATGAGCCCGGTACCTGACGGTTTGAGATCGCGCTAAGACTTCGATCTAAAGAGGCTGCATTTGCATAAAATCATTAGTAAGCACAATGGTGTGCGGGCAGGGACACGGCCCGAGAGACACCTCACAGTTGCTCTTAAATATCCTACTAACATCTACAAACAAAAACCACACGCACCACATTACCTGTTCGACACCACACCTTCAAATTTTATCAGAACCAATAAAGTAATGTACAGCGAACAACAGAAAGTTGACGTGTATTGACGCGTCGTAAGAATAGCATGGCACGGGCTACGAGCCGCCTCTCGAATATGATTTATCATCGTTCATTAGGCGAGTTTGTCCGCAGCGACAACAGATGGAGCCGATAGCACTTGGCAGGGTGGCCGGCTTGTTATTATTTTTATTACCAGTTTTCAAAGAATAATACTTGAGGAATGCATCTCTTAATGAACTTCCACCCTTTTTGGGATCGACATGATGGATAGAATTAATGTCGCCTCCCATTGTTGATTGGAGACACTTTCAATGGTTTGGGAGACGTCTACTTTGATTATGTCGCATTGATTTCGGGTTTGATACCTAAAATGGATTCTGAGAAGGACTTAATGGTTGTTTTTGCTACTGTGATGTATGATTAAATACAATAATATCTCACGGAGGTGTGTATGACTAATGGTCTTCGTAACGGTATTTAAACGTAATGTGTCGTTATAGAAACTTTAAATAACTAATAAAAAATATCCAACCATTGTTGGTCAAATAAAATTATTTGAAAGTTTTCACTATATACGAAATAGCTTGTGACAACCCTAAACAGCAGTAAACATTTTCATAGTCACTCACAATACTCAGACTAAATCCTCTTACCATTTAAATCTCTCTGCGCACGCGCAGTGCAAACACTGACAATTCTTAAAACTGCATCTTTAACACCGTCGTCAGTCGTGTTCGAAACGTAATTAAAGGTCCGAAGGGAATTTGCATTCGTTTCTGAGAGCTCGTAGGGTAGAAAAAAAAACATTGTTAATTAGCATATTGTATTTTGAAATGTGACGGTTTGCATGCAGAGTTTCATGCCCCTCAGCGGTGGGCCAGTGTTGGATTTTTATGAGTCCATATGTGGACGTGTCTTGATTCAACTTGTCATGAACAAACCCGTGGTTATTGCTTTTAATTAGTTTGTTAAGGTCGCGTGTGACTGTTCAGAATGTTGGCCGTTTTAATCTGGTGCGAAAGTCATTTACATGGAAATTGGTTTCAGTACTTTACAAATGTTTTCAATAAAAGTGTTAACTAAAGTAAAATGAAAAATACTACTAGTCTTTGGAATGAAGTTAATCCAATATCAACAGGTCTTAGTGTGTCTAATCCAATAACAGAACTCATTTATCTAACTATCTAGACTTCGTAGCTTAGTTCTATTTTGAAACCTCACCTGCATGAATATCATTTAGCAGGCTCTACTGACTATCCAACCACAAATTGCTGCCGTCTTATCCATACTAACCTGGCGTCTAAGCCAATCGTGATAGCTTTAGTTTTGTGTCTCCGTTTTAATTAATTTGGTTCACGAAGTCGCCACTTCGGGCGTCACGACAAGATGGTTCGAGAGTACTGACTGACATACTTCAAAATGTCACCAAATCATTGGGATTATCTGTGATCGCTACCGGTAGCCTACCCTTTTGACCGTCATTGTTTCGAGGATTGTGCGCCTAATTCCTCATGAGGAATTAGGTCCTGATGCAAAAGATAAACTTAACGAGAAACGTGTTGAAGGCATTAAGTAATGTTTCGACGAAGTTGTTCTAAGTAACGTGTATATGAATATAGAAGAGAGGATTTAAGAACATGATTCTATCTTTATGTCGCAAGGGAGCATACTGGGGCCACCTTACATTTTCATTTCACTAAAACATACTAAGCATAATTGATTCCATTCATTGTACCAAATCTACGTTGGCTACATGATAGCAATTACAAATCTACTTACCATAGTGATTATGGCGACCCCTTTGGTGGGACCAATGCATAATAGAGCAGGTCTCAATTGCAAATTACTAGACATGGATTAGACAGATTGGCCAGTCAGTGTTATCCCTACCTATGTCTATGATGATGGAATGTACCCTTACCTAGTGATATAGCAATATAATTCTAAATGCTATAACATCTTTTTCTAAAAGTAAAGTATATCTTGAGTCATCTGGGTGTGACGATATAAAACACGACCATTTGTACTTATTATTACAGCTTAACATTTGTGAAACTTATAATCAAAATCAACGTGAATACGTAATAACGATTGCAGCACAAATTAAATCGTATCCGAGTGTGAGAACTCCAGCCATCACGATTGCATGGATTTGGTGATGTCGCAATGTTCCAATTAGGTGCTCATTTGTGTCAGTCGTGCATTGTTGCCATTCATTGGCGGCGAACAATTGACTCATTGTGAATGTGTTTACCTATTAGTTTTCAAAATCACCAGGTTTCGTTGTGTTTTATGCTTATTCATTTTATTTCGTGGAATTAGTTTCGATGTGAAATGAATTTAAAGTAAAGGTCTGGTGGGTTTGATTGAAGTTTTGCAAGGCCGTGATCTGATGCAAATTGTTTGATAGTGATATACGAGTAGTTCAATACCGTCTATTTTTCCTTGCAGATACAAAACATTATAAAATGTGACATATATTCAAAGCTAAAAGGGAATATGCTATGTAGCCAACAAATGAAATAAAACACTAGCACAGCACGGAGCGGAGCGCAGCGCAAGTGTTTTAACTATTAACAGACATTTAGCACAGTTGAGTAAATTATACCATTCTTTATCACTTTCGGTTTTTGAGTAAAATTCTCTCACACCTGTCTACAAACAGCACCAACATCTGGCTGCAACAATAAAGCAAATTGGTGGTTTTGTAGATGTACAGTTAAATTGTTTTCTTAGCGAAAATGTGAGTGTCAATAGTCACTTAAAGAGCCTTTAATAGAATTGACACCGCACGGCTCGTCTCACTGTCCCAAATATGTATAGGACCATTTAACGAGAGTGCCTCATAATGCGCGAGTATTATTTAACTACAGATTCAATAGATTCAATCAGTGATACAACGATTAACATAGTACACACCCATCGTACTGAGCCAGGCGGGGTAGTGACACAATGGACCAAACGCCATAACATCATCAAACAATTTCAAAATCTGATCCTATGCATAACGAATGGAGTTGATAAATAGTTTGAATTAACCGATCTAATACGGGTCACCCACAACACAGTGACTCGACGGAATCTCGACTAGTAATGATAATTGAACTGGCAAACACCCAGTCTGGACTATCGGAACCATCTATTGAGAAACGACGCTGGAAACTATATGACTTGCGCTATTGTATTTATGATTGTTTTTTTATTTTATTTCTTGTCTTCCGACACAATCTTTAGCGTTCTGATTAACTCGGAGCTTTACCGCTGTGAATTGTTTCAAACAGCTCCGTTAGAATATTGAATTATGTGCATCTATGAGTAAGCTATTCCAGGAAATCAATGGACATTTCTCGTATAATTGTTACCCAATGTTTTACAAATTGTATATTACCGCTATAGTTTCCTCTTAGACAATGAGTGGAATTTTCCATTCACGCCACTTTATTAGAAATTCAAATCGTCCGGAAATTTTACTATACGACACGCTCACGAAGGAATGAGGATCATTTAAAAATATGAATTTTCTTCAATACATAAATTTATTCAATGGAAAATTCCAAATAGTCAATAAACATAATGTTTTGGTCAGATAACTACAATCAATATGTATTAGGACAGGACACAAGCCTTATCTGGAAGTATTTATTAAAATTAATGTGTATTTCCTGTTTCAAAATGGATATAACTTTGCAAAATTGAACGATATCATTACATTTACATCTGGGCCAATATCTTTATATTAGTAGTCTGTCTAACCCATGTTTACTAATTTGGTTTCCAGTCTCTTCAAGTTCAATAAATAATTCAGTCTCATTCATCGAACGCCCGGTATAAATATTAATCGATGAGCTCATAATAACAATTTGGAATGTCTATCTCTTTGAATTTTGTGACACGTTGCCTTTTAATGAATTGCGTAGACACTTCTTGATCGTTTCTATCTTAGGATTTATTCATAACAATATATGCTCACGTATAATTTATTTTATCTTTGTTCTCAATCATAACAACTTCAAACTGGTTAGACTTTACCACGATCTTTGCATTGTCATAAAGGGATCCTCCTAATTGAATTTTGGTAATAAAGAGAAACAATGCGGTTTATTTTAATATAGATTAACGACCGATGACTTGACACCTCGCACTCAAATCCGAAGCCGGTTGCTCATTTACAAAGATGTTTTTACCGTTCCCCAAATAGAAAACAGTAGAAAATTGAACCTTATTGTTAAGATTTAAGTTTTATAGGCCGCAAAAATAATTGTGTCCAAAATCATAGATGTGTTTTTGTGAATTAAAATTAGTTTGAAATATATTAATATGTATTAGTGTCAACCTTTTTACGTTATTGGTTATTGGTTCATTGTTAGGTTATGGTAATTTTTCTTGTGATATATTTGTTTTGGTTTGATAGAAATCTGGCATAGAATTTAAACAGTTATCTCATCTGTATTTTGAATGACGTGGCCATGAGTCTGTGTTTAAAATTGTAGCATTAAAAACTTGACACAAGTATACCATGGACTAAGTTCTTGAATCGCTGAGTAAGGATTGGTAAGTTAAGTTAAATTAAAAGAGCTTCATATTTTATGCTTATTTATCAAAATTATATTTATTATTATTAATTATTATTTGAAGTTCTGTAGAAATTAACTAAAAATCACATTTACTTACGTAAATATGGAGAAAAGCTCTACCAGTTTTGAGTCACAGAGTCCGTAGGCTGCGCGACGTCTGCGCGTCTGCTGTACTCATGATGAAGATGAATTTCCTCTGTTACTCGAAAGTAGTAGAGTTCTTCATTTAATAAATCGTGATTCTTAGTTAATTTAATATGTCTCACGATAGTTATTACAGAAAAAAGTGTAGAAACTTTTAAAACCCCAGCAGAAGAAGCTAAACGTGGACTAGTTCAACTCGCCCTAATTAATTCATCTCCATAACGACCTACTACGAAATCAAAACAAAAACAAACGACAACACTATTACACAAGCCCAAACAAAAGAAATTGTATCACACAATTAAAAATAAATTACTGTACAAGATTCTTCCATCACTCATGTTGATATACGATCGCATTTAATACTTTCAAGTGACCAATAAAATCGTCCAATAAATACATCTGGTCTTATTGTTCGAAATGTTTCGGCACTTTTACGAAAGCCAGGATAGCCGATATACGATTGTCAGTTTCGTGATGTCGAAGGTTTAAATGTAATTAAATGTTGGTGAAGGCATACTTTGGTTTTGTTCCAGGCTTTGTTATTGTATGCTTTAAGATAGTGTAATTAGGGATTAGTATATTATCTTTTATTATGTTTCGCATAAAATTATAAATGTTCTAAGATATGTGTGAATTTCAAGTCTCAAAGGTACAAATAGTAAACATCGCGTAGTTTCTCCGCTTTTTGGAATTGCCAATATAATTTTTTACAAATGTCGTTGATATTCCACAATCTTGAAACCGATTTTAGTTATAGATCCAATCAAAGCCTCACCGACTTTTTTTTACGCTAGCAATCACACTCATGACCTCAGTAATAACAAAGCACTTATTCTGTAATATACTTTCAACAATGAAGTGACATTTTGTCTTACAATAATAACATTTTAATTCATAATCAAAAATATACCAGCTTTAAAAAGGTCAATTTACCAATCTGCCAGTCACTCGGGCACATAAAATGGCTTCAACAAAAACAATGCTTTATTTTATTTAAATCCCATCAGCGTTAAAGGGTTATTAAGCCATGACTTATTAAAGTCCAATTTTTTAATCTTTGTATTATAATAATGTCAAGTTTACTTGAGGAAACAGTGTGATGGTTTTTTGTATTATCTTAAAAAGGAATAGTTGAATATTTTTAAAGGTTTGTCTGAGAAGAGTTATGGAATGAAAACTTTTATGAAATGTTATTTTCATTAAGCTAAGCTAAGCCTACTCCTCGCCTATCTATTACGTTAGATTACCTGAAGAGAAAGCAAAAAACAAATCAGGTATCTAACTAAACCCTATTTTTCACAAGAAGAAACCATTTATTTGTACTTATACCCCAACTTCAAATAGGTCACAAGTATGACATGGTTTTAGTTCGCTGGGACTACTTATAATATTTTCATCAGTCTAGTATTACTACTGCATTTTTGCCAAATTTTCCTGATTATTAATTTATTTGTAAGTTATAAACAGAACTTCGATTCGTTCTCTTAAAAATGCCATCAACAACATTGTCCAGGAAAGCTGATACATTACAAGTGCGAACACTTAACCTCACTTACATTGTAAGTTGGTGTCTTATTAAAATAATCATAAAACACTAAGAGACTTTCTCATTGCCTACGCAATGTGAGGTCGATGTCTGAGAACAGAATGCGGATCTCGATTCATCCACTGATGTAGATTGTTTTAATTGTTTCAAGATGAGACCAGGGAGCGCCCGTGTCAATGAGAGGTCAACTAACGACGTGATTAGTATTTCAAATCGAGAACTCGATTCCGCTTAATTTGAATCGATGTTTTATCGATACGACGCGACGTTCGCTCACGAGTTTTGTTTATGCTAATTATGTTAATCTGCGTTTTAATTGCAATAAATTATGAAGAAGTTTTATAGTGTTTTGTGAAATGGGTTATTGTTACCGGTTAGTAAATTCTTTGTTAGTAAAGTTGCTAGTAAAAGATAACCTCTGGTTCTTTCTTTCACATTAGTAAAACAATGTATTGGTCAATAAAAAGGTTATTTGACTCACCTTAGGACTGTAATTAACGTATCTCAGTTGTAAGCTATTTCGTATGTTATACCGTTATTGACATTTTAAATGTTTGAAGAAAAGGCGTTTAATGCTTTGGAAAATTTTAACTTTTTCATTCATAAAATGGAAGGACGTTTTTTGTTAGTAAAAAATAATTGGCTACAGTATTAAAAAAAGTACTTATACTCTGTATGTTTACATAAAACCTCATTTTTTGTTTTGTTAGTACAAAAGGTCTTGCTCATTCATTCGATATTACACAATTTCGAGTTAGGGCTGACACAAAATGCATTTTTAAACTGTTTATGTTAAGTATTATTGTTATTTTCTATAGTGTAGATTTTGTGTTCCTAATTTAAATCAAACATTTCAAGAAGTAGGATAATGCCGAAATATGCTATTTTGTACACACATCTGTAAGAAGCACAAAAAAAATAAATAAAGAAGATCATTATACTCCCGATTACTTTTTTCTACAATTACTTTTTTTTAATGAAACCGAATGTCATCCCTAATAAATTCTAACTAAAATTCCCGCCTACATTTTATTAAGTGGCGTTTGAGTGTTTAATAAAAACTGATTGTGTCCAGAAGATGAGGATATAAATAAAGACGCGTTCAATGTTCACATGCTCGCCACAAGTTGCTTAGGAGACATTACGTTTTTGAAAATCGTTAGCGACGCCTACAGCATCATTTTATTTGTACTACAGAAGGTTTAGAATTGATTTTTTACGGATTTTTGGGAACCGTATAATTCCAGTGTAAAGCTTTATGTTTGATTTTTAATGGAAAGACGTAGTAGGTAACTTTTGAGTTTTTTTTTTTCGAAAAACAAAATCTAACTTAAGTAAAATAAGTTCAAAATATCTTGATTCTCGTAGCATTTTGTTTTCTTCCCCCAACTTCACGCCTTTTATCCCCGAAGGGGTAGGCAGAGATGCATATTAGGGCACGTAATGCCGCTATACAATGTACACCTAGTTTTCACCATTTATATTTTAAGTCCCAAGTAATAGGGGGTTAGCCAGTGAGCCTATTGCCACATCGTGGGCACAATTCCAGACTCATCTTGTTTTATTTTAACCTCTTAACATTAAAAATAACATTCCTTTATAACACCTTCTATTTTTTACGATACATTCATTTATCGCACAATAATTACTCCGAACCAAGAAGCGAGAATCGTTAACAATATTTAAAACCCATTAAAACAAATGTCACCTCTATAACTTTATAACACTACAGCCCTGTATCTTGTCGTGTGAGTCGTCTTCTCACTTATCCGAAACACCACACCCTGTATGCACTTAATGTACAAAATATTGTAATGTTATTATTATTTCATATGATAACCCGAAGCTTCGCCTTTTCAATACCGGATAAAATAATTTCAATACCAATGCTGGAGGATAATCTTTTAGGGAAGATAGTGTGGGTATGCACCGTGATTATTATCGTAAATGTATCTAATAGGTCTTGTAAGATATGGAGCGGATTAATTGGGTGAAGAGATAGGTATACTGTATAGTGGTTTCAATATAGGTGAGGTGTTTAAATAGGTTTTTAATACTTTTGCACATGATATAGCACAAGGCGGACTTAAAGCCTAGGGCATTTTCTCCCAGTCTACCTTAGAGTGGTTCAGAGACAGGATATGGTTGGTGTATAAGCCGTAATGTTAGAATTTTAAAGAATGATAACAGGTTGTACATATCTACAAACTCTATAACTTAATAAAATATGTAATATGAATATGGATAATATACAATATAAAATCTAGCCTTATTAACATAAGTCCGGCAACTGATCTTCTTTAATATGACTAAACATTAATTTTTCCTCCATAATTTCAATTACCTAGTGTTTTTTTCTCTGTTCTCAGACGTCATTACATTAAATAATAACATGCATTGAATATTAATAAACCAAATTCAATTTATTAGTGAGGAAAAAGAAACAGGTAAATGAAAAATGGTACAACAGGTAACGTTACTAAGGAAACCTATAAGTAAAATATCTTCTTTCAAGTGCATTAAAACATGCAAATCCACGTTACAAAGTTACACGCACAGCAATCATATCTTAAGTAGGTATCATAATAAAAGGAATGCAGCAAAACATTGAATCGAAAACACTTAGCAGTAGAAATTAAAATCTAACACCGATGTAACCAGAACCAGACCTCAACATTATGCAGACTTTTTACGGAGCAAATATTCAATTTCATAACAAATTAATGCAGAATTTAAAGTCAGCATTAAAAATCCAATAAGTGTCAACACAAAAAGATAGCAAACATTTATCAAGAACATGAACATAACATTATAGTGGCGACTCAGGTGGGAAACATAAAACTGGCCAAGATCACAACCCACCTAAACTAAACGTAGGCAGACCCAATAAAAGCCCCTAAGCCATTTAAATCTCTCTAAACGACAGGGTTATAGTTTAATTTTACTGCAGAAAGCATTTCCATCACAATTGGAAGTGACTCCTTGTCATTTATTTTAAAGTGTTTGCGGGCTTCGTCCTGACCGTGCGTTATCATAAATCTTTTTTAAGATCCCACCATAAAGGCAGATAAGGTCGCACCCAATCGCCTAAAGATTGCCCTTTACCGAATTTACAATGCTGACGAATTGTCAGCCAACGTAGAAGGATTAGTTGACAGGACGATGCGACGCTTGGTAATGTTAAATTTTAATTTGATTAAATGTTTGGTGTAATTGCAGAATTCATGATATTTAGGAAAAATATATTAGACATGGGCCTCAAAGTTATTATAAAAGAAATGTACTCTACTACAAATAAACGATCATTTATTGGAATGACATTGAACTTAATTTGATAATGATAAGTAAAAAGAGTCAAAAAATCTGTATAGTATTTCTTTTTTCTATTCACGTCGGTAACTATTTTTTCTAAACGTTTACTAATGGACACATTAACTAGAAAATCCTTATCTAAAATTTATGAATTTCAATAAAGCCACTATTGGCCACACATGAGACATATAAACGTCGTGCTTTATAGGTACGACAGATTCCATAAATTTTCCATCGGAAAGTGGAAATTGAAACGTATTTTTTATAGGACATTGCTTCAGGTAAGACGTCCTTAGGCACAAAAGTATTTGAAGATGCCACGACGTATCTGCAACTGTTTTAATCTAAGATTAAAACCGGAATGATTGAGTGGTGGTACTGATCTCTGTAAATTGATTAAGTGTCTGATTTTTAAATATTTCCCGTTTAGCGCAGTCCATGTTGAATGATCAATTAGGTTGATCGACGTTTGACTGCAGCAATTTGGGAATCATATACATCGGAGGCGTAATCTCAATGATACTCATATTATGGTAGAGGGCTTATGAGATAATTTTATTGTATGTTAATGTAAACGTTACATTGATTTATATGCTACTGACCAAAATACTTAAAGACAGAAACAGAAGCATTCATCGTCAATCTGTTCAATACAGTAAGCTACAAACTCATATATCCTAAACAACAAGAAAGGATACCATTTCGATAAAAATTCGCTATCAATCTTCAAACATCTAAAATATTCAACAAAAACAAATCATAAAAAAGCAAACTATCATTTAACAATACGACAATAGTCACAACAATGAACACCAAACTTTTAAAGTCCAACGACGCATTTAATTTCATATCTAAACGTATGTTCCTTTTTGTGCTTGAGCCACAAAAGATCTAATTGAAGTGAAAAAAAGCAATGATTCTCAAATGATACGTGTTTGTTTGTGTGATTGATGTATCGACGGGTCGGCTCGGCTATTTAACAGTCGGTTAGATAAAATAATCGAGGTATGCGAGACGTCGGGGTGCCATACCAGTACAACTTGTACTTTAGTGTATAATGTTCCAGTGTTGTTCAAAGTTTTAGCTAATTATTTCGATGAGGTATTTTGTTTATACGTCTATTGCTTTTTTAATCAACATAATTAAATTATAAATAGTTGTTGATTGTCGTCTTTGTACGGTATCATTATATATATATCATATTGATATTACTTTATAAAATGTTAAATGTTAGAAAAAATAGTTAATAAGTAAACTTTTTTTCTAAGTTTTGACAAAATTTATTTAACTTATAACATTTTTAATTAGCGTTTTCCAGTTTGAGGAAATGCATTTTTTTATTTCTTCTTAATTTTCCTCCTTTAACATCGTCAAGTGACAGCAACATAACCTTTCCCCAACTTTGAGCACCGCTACCTTAACAAACACAAAAGCGTGCGTGTGTGCGTGTCGTGATCACAATCAGGTTATTTCACTGGTAATTATGATACGACGGGCGAGAGCCCGACCCCGGGTCACATCGTCCGAATGTGGCACATATGACGAATAGTGCTGTCCGATTGTCCGAAGCTTAGATCTTGAGAATTTTCGGCAATATCGTCAGAAATCTTTAATACTTCTTTAATGACGAGAAAATAGGCTGGACACTACAGAAATATAGACCGTCGTTAATTATCAAGAAAAAAATAAACAAAGCTTTGGCAATTGAAGTCTTCAAGGTTACTCGTATATCCATAAACTAAATATTGTTGCTAATAGTGAAGAGACAATTTTCCCAAAATCTGCAGTTCCGAATCGCATTCCAAATCTGTATGTACAACACTTTAAGTTTATTAGAAAAACAAATCCTCGTTAGTAAATACTAAAAGCCGAATACAATTCGTCTACTTCACTTCGGCCTCGGCTTTAAACAATTGTACATGTTGCACATTAGCACAGACACTAGTCATTGCGTCTACATACGTTACCATACCGATTATATCTCATTATATCTCGATATGTTTGTTTATAATTTAGAGAAACTGTTCCGATTGTGAAAGCATGTTAGAATCGATTGTCGAAATGTTAATCGAATGATTATTTTTCATTGTCTTGAATTGGCGTTGATTACACGTTAGGTAGGTTATGGCCTTATACTTTTGTGAGAGGTAATTATTTTATTATTACTATTTCCTTTACCGTGTTATTAAACATGAGAACAATATTATTATTGACTCTATTTTTTTTGTTTATAACGCATTGACCTTTAGGTCCACAATTTTATTGCTCATCATTCATATGGACGAACCTTCACTATAATTCTATTCTGGAGACTGTAGATTTAATTATTCTATCTGGTTCGATGGACGTATACTACGTAGTTATATTTGACATAGGTAACTCTTAAAGGTTTTAAACTCCATTTCATTGTCACGCCTTTTATCCCCGAAGGGGTAGGCAGAGGTGCACATTGCGGCGTGTAATGCCACTGTACAATGTACACACACTTTTGACCATTTGTGTTATAAGTTCCATGTAATAGAAAGCGAGCCTATTGCCACATACTGGACGCAATTCCAGACTCCGTGCTATTACTGGGAAATTTCCGAAAAACTGCAAAATGTCCAGTAGTACTTTGCCCTATCCGGAGACCGAGACCCCTAGTCCGACTAACGAGGCAGTTTAAACTCCATTAATGATATCAAAAATAACCCAAGACATACAAACAAACATACATACACTAGTTTCCTATTAACAACATTAAGCACCGATTAAAATAATGCCAACCTATACCCAATAGCAATCAGGGTATTTTCCCACCTGTGCAACGTGTATATTAAACATTATAAACGAACTTCGTGGGCGGGAGACCCCGGGTCAAACGAATTCATAGATAAAAACCTGTATTTGTGACGTCACGAGATCGAAGGCTTGAGATCCGAAGTATCCATCGTAATGATTCAACGTTGATTTAACACGCCTGTTAATTTATACATCAGACGAACGTATGACACTGGAATGATTTATGAAGAACGGAGATTAGATAATTGTTGCATTTTAAGCTTCTTTATTTTATTGGTCTTTGTATTTTAGTGTCTAGGGCAGGGTTCTTTTTGTAATTAGAGTTTTGTTTTTGGTTTGGGTTTGAGAAATCGTTGGAATTTTTGGGGTATTACTTTGTTTTTATTGTGTACTCTGCATTGAAGTGTGTTAAGTATTATGAGACTGTCAAAATGGACCAACTTAACTAAAGTTTACCAGATACTTCCCAATCACCGATTCCTCAACAACCCTTAAATTCCTAACCCCCAAAATGGCTGGCAACGCTCTTGTAAATCCTCTGCTGTTTTAAGTGTCCGTAGGCGACGGCAATTGCTGACGATCAGGTGATCCATCTGTTCATTTGCTGGCTTATTTCATAAAATCTTGTGTCCTTAATTAATCAATACGCTAAATCTTCAGAATCTCCAACACACTCCAGACCTTACGAACAACAATTCGATTCAAATATCCAGTCTTGCCCTCACACATAATATTTTCTCCGAACAACTTATCACGTTCCGATATAACACGTGCGTAGACAATTTCTTCAAGTATAAACCTATCAGACAAATATTTGTGGTTGCACAATAGTTGGATGCATCGGCCCCCGCGCAGTATTTCACTGCCCCTGCGTCGACAGTGTTTTGCACTTCAGTGTGAGAAGAGACGGATTTGGTACGATCTGGATTATGGGATTTTAGTTCATTGTTTTAGTGGACTAACTAACCCATATTATTATATTTCTTGGATTAATGTGGTTACTCTTGATTACAAGTTTTCAGAAGAATTTTGGAGTTAGGATTTAAAAGTCTTGTGTTTAGTATTATCATTATTTTGTATATGTCTTGTGAACAAATTAATTAAATCAGCATAAAGTTATAGTTATAATTGCACCTAATTTCTTTTGATCCGGATTTTAATATCATCAATGAGGAAATGGTCCTTTTCAAATCTTATAAACTAATTTTCACCTATTTAATATCCTTTAGGAAGATTTTGCCATGGCTTGCTCCAAATGTGTCCCTGTCGTGATGTACCGGAGCAAAGAGTTAGGCGGTGCGGTCGCAGCGTGTTCACCGGCGGCCCACACTCCGATACCGCGTCATCTGTTTATTGTAGGTCGAAGAACTAAAGCTATATGACAAAAAGAGATTGTTACCATTTCCTGGTTTTTATCATTTAAGCTAGAATCAGGTGATTACCAAACTTGACAAGATCTGAATCTTCTGAATACTATAAGGTCTTTTTTTTGAGGGGGAAAATCGTCCAATGACTTCTTCCACTCTTACTCCTGTCTTTCGAACGGGAGCCCCGGTAATCAGTGAGGTAATCCGCAGCTCCGGGTCGGTACCATCAGTATTTTTTTTTTTTTTTTTTTCTTACATTTAATGGGTCGACGTTTGACCGCTATCTCACCTGATGGTAAGTGATGATGCGGCCTACGGTGGAGCACGTCTGCCCATAAGCAACCTATTCACTCGGGCCTTGAAGACACCCAGGTTATACCCATCAGGAAACACAGACTCCGGCAAGGAGTTCCACTCCCTAGCAGTTCGCACAAGGAAGCTTGAAGCGAAGCGCTTCGTGCGAGTGGGTGGGATATCTACCATGAAGCGGTGACGCCTCGCCGATTGTCTTGTGGTTCGATGATGAAAAGGACTAGGGGGAATCAAGTTGTGCAATTCCCCCGCACACTCTCCGAAATGTATCCGGTAAAAAACGGAAAGGCTTGCGACCTTGCGCCTGTGTTCAAGGCTTTGAAGCCGGGCCTCCACAAGCGCATCATCGTTGATGAGCTTCTTGGCACGCCTTTCAATGTGTTCGAGCGCATCCAGCTGGTATTCAGCCGAGCCGTCCCAAAGGTGAGAACAGTACTCCATACATGACCGAACCTGCGCTTGGTACAGGCTCAGCAGTTGTTTTGGTGTGAAGTACCGTCTCACCTTCGAGAGGATACCCAACTTCCTACCAGCCAGATGCGCCTTCGACTCTATATAAGAGCCGAAGTTTAGCGTTGGCGATAGAGTTACGCCAAGAAGCTCTAGATGATCCGATATTGGAACGGATACATTTCGGAAAGTAGGAGCCAGCGGAAATTGACTCCGTTTGGCAGAGAATAGACACGCCTGGGTTTTGGTAGCGTTGAACCTGACCAAGTTGGCGTCACCCCAATCGGAGACCGCCTTCAAGGACGAGTTCAACCGTTCGACCATGGATTCTCTTAGAGACTGGATCTGTGTTCCGCTAGTCCGCGTATTATTAGAACTTATGACGGGATATTTACCATGTTTATTCACTTTGGAGAGTTTCCGATATTTCGGCGTTGTTGCAAAATGAATAAACATGGTAAATATCCCGTCATAAGTTCTAATAATGGTGTTAGTGACCATGTCAGTTTAAAAACTTATATCGGTACCATCAGGTCTACCATCTACCTTTTACAACCTAACGTTGATATGTAATGTTCTTCTGGTTCAAATCCAATTTTTTAAATGAACCAATTTGAAGAGACTTGTAAGGTACACAAGGCACATACTTAGCAGATAGCAGCAATTGCTCAATAAGCGAGATTGCTTTTCAGTACTCAAAATAAATATGAATAAAATAAGAGCCTCATCCAGCACATGTATGAACTATCCTCGCATTGTTTCATTTTACGAGGTGTCCAAGCTATTGTTCCCTTTACAATAGATTTGGTCTACATCGCTCTTATTTTAGAACCTGTTTGGTTGCTATGTACAAAAATTACCATTTTGTTATCTCTTTAGACAGACGGGACCCATTTTGGCGATTGCAATCGTTGAACGTGGAAAGTTTTAATACTGCATTATGTTATGTATACGTCGTTGTGTCTAAAAATGTGAATTAGGTTTTAATGTTCCAGTTATATGGTAAATGTGGTTGTATATGTGAAATTGCTACTTTTGTTAGAACAAAAAAAAAAGGGAAAGATGCTAGAGGCTCATATTTTATGAACAGCATTGCTGGACACACGACGCATAGTTACGTGAGTAAGTCGAAAAACATAATAATTAATTTGGTATGTCTCAAGAAAGTTACAATATAAACAGTTACAGATAATATTAACGGTGGTATGATTAAATTATTTCATTTAGCAAGATAAATTCACCTATTTTGTGTAACGCAGACTTAAGATACTTACAAAGTTAAACTAAATATCAACCGTTTAAATGAAATTTGTAAAAGTTTTATGTGGACAGGTCGCCGAGGTTAAAGGGTTACACCGGTTTTCGTTTAAATAATCGTTATCGACGACAAAGTTAAAAATTTACAATTATTTTTTGGTTTTTAATATATTTTGCTTATAAATTTCTTTCTTTAATACTTTTAAATTGAGTTTATTTGAAAAAGGACCCCTTTTGCAGCTGTTAAGAATAAAAACGTTGCAATATATTCAAATCCATAATTCAAACTGATGAACGTTTTAATTTCCAAAACCATTCGAAAGCATTACCAAATGCGTAAATTTTCAATGTGAAAATTACACTTTATTACCGAACAAGCATGCAACCGTGACACAGTTATTAAAAAAACGACAATATAAACAATTGGGTATCAATGTCGACCCTTTTATATTATTTTAAAAACCCCAAAGTAATCGCATCGTATCGTAACAATAAAAATTTTATTTGTCACAGCACATGCTCTTAAAAAAACCGTATTATTTAATCCTAAGTGAAGTGTCGTCTTCATTTTATCAAGTTCCAAGTGTCGATATATTGTTATAACGGCGATGCCTGGGTACTAAAGAGTGCGGTCCAGATAACCATGTGGATGTACTTCCCTTGTTAACGATCCCACAACCAAATAAATTTGTAACCAAATTAGTCCCGAGCGATAAAATTTATTCGAAATCCACTGAGGAGAGTAAAAATAACACATTCTCTGTCGGATTAAAGAAGAGATACGAGCAAGATACGAGGCTCGAACGCCTCTTCCGCCCGTTTTTAACACTTCCAATTAATAAAATTGATTTTGTTTTTTAATTAAGCCCGTAACGAAGGCTCGAGGCTTGTTTAGGGACCCAGATCGGGTATACCTCTTAAAACAAGATTTATTTTATTGCTCAAAGCACAGCATTTGGATCTTCTCGGATCGTACCTACATGACGATGAAAAACCAATCGCCTACATTTATAGCGCCATCGATGCATAAAATTTGTTTTTTATAAAATGTAATCGAAATCGTAACAATTATGCCGGTGTAAAATTACCAAGCGGAAATTAGGCTCGTATAAATATTTCCATAGAGGTAAAACATTTATTTTTTTTTAAAAAAAGGTGGATAATATAATTTTTGAACGGTCTGTTTATTTAATTCTTTTTTTAAATACCTACATAAAAATGCAACGGTCAATAGAACTTCATTCGAATTCGAACGTCGAATACAGTGGACTTCTTTATAAAATACTGCTAAAAATCTGCTATACCGAATGGGGTTATTAAAAACCATACATTTGGTCCCTCGTCATAAAAAATGTATAGAAATGAGTGCTAATTACAGTGCCAACATGTTCAGAAGCACGCATGAATGAGTGCCAGTGAATGTACGGCGAATGTATGGACGAATCTTTACGGCAATCCCTCCTCATTTGCATATGAATGTGTAATTAAACTACGGTATGAATGCTAAATACTCCAATCCATTTTAAATCTGCAGATTATAATGACCTTTATGTCCATTGTGTTTGGGACCATATGATTCAAAGGTTCATTATTAGTCATAAGTTATGACATGTTCGACTTTTGAATGAAGAAATTAATGATCTGAGTACTAACTCTTGAATTATTGTGATTTATTCAAAGCGTAAACAGTATTTTAAAAACAAAACATACAAAAGTGAATAGTTTATCTGTCCCTGTCTTCCAAAAAAATCTTCTATATATTTCGGTGCAACAAGTAAAAAGGTTTATGCTTCATCAAACAAAAATATTTTTTTTGTAATCAGTGTCCAATTTTGAACTGCTGTGTAATTTCTAACCAGTTAGGTAATTTATTAAAAACCAGACCCAAAAGAAAGTATCACAATAATCTATATCCCCTTTTTGAAAAAAAATATCAAATTTAATTACGATCACTCATATAATTTTAATATTCAATCAATGTATGCTCTACGTGAGTGTAAAGATAAATGCACACGGTTTGTTTTCAAGACGATATGTTAATGATTAAGTATAAAGCTTCGATGACTAATAAGAAGGGACTTTTAATAACAACAAATAACCTATTAGCACGTACGAACCAATAAAACGATGGTTTTTATGTATGTGCAAAAATTTCATACGATTGTGACTTGCATTTTAAAAATATCGTTAAAGAGAAATATTTGCATTTTATCTATTTAGTACTATTGTTACAAAGTTTCTTGACAATAAACTTTTTTTAATACGTAATTTGTTATTCTACTGGTATCGAACTATCGACAAATAGAATTGCATTAGTAAGTAATGCGTATCATGCTTCTAAGATGTAAATCCCGTCGCAGATTAGAGAGAGACAGAGATAGCAGATTTTTTGAACGATATCTGCAGTACTTTCCTGTTTACAACTCGATTTGATAATATCTGCCTAAAATACTTTATTACAAATGCCACAAAATATCTTGTAATGACCAAGAACCTGGGTCTAGTCACGTATACTGAATTTGTCGTTACCCTTATACTTCCAGTTGAATAAAAGTCCATTTGACAGAGACCAGTAACGCCTACCGAGCATGAAGCGTATTGAAACCTTCTTCTATATAAAAACCTACAATCCAGCAGAGGGCTTCAGATGATGCTGATGTTGATGCTGTTTATGATCATGATCAGGAACTTTTATCAGCAATGTTGACTTACAATATTATTAATTTAATCCAGAATTATCATCAGACCAACAGACCGGGCCCAGTAGGGCTGATACCGACCCGAATCTGGGGACTACCTAGCGGGTTACTTACTCCGGTTCCTCCGGTTCTCCTACTCCGGCTAGAAAAGCAGGAGTAGGAACAGGGGTGATTATAGTCAGTAAAAGTCTGACACTCCCTCTCAAGCCACACAAAAGGTGGGAGAAGTGAGTAGATGGTTTTCACCCCTTAAAAAAAACTAAATTATTTATAATCTTTACCTGTTACTATAGAATTAAACACACGCTACACTATCTCGGAATACCTGACAAGACCGTACATAACGATACTGATATACTAATTCAGTAAAGAATTTAAAATAATCAAATATTCAACGTTCATCGGTCGTAAAAAAGATTGGGTCTCTTCTGATAAATGTTACATAGGTACAAAATATGTTTACAACACAATGTGGTGATAAACTTTAAACTGAAGTTAATAATATTGTAATTTTAAGAATATTTGAGATGTTACACGCAATAAAAAAAAAAAATATTTTGAATACACAAGACGTAACTTCAACACCTTTCTATCTTCGCTCATTTACTGATTTTTGTGACAAATGAAAACGAAATCCTTATAATGTTTCCTTATCTCACGTCAAAACTTTGGATTCTTAATATAAATTTTCCTACTAAATCTTTTTCTAGTAATCTCTATGCAAGGATATCTAAGACATATGTTATCCCTTCTCCAAGAATACTTGCATAATCAAAACTTATGTATAAAATAAAATTGTAAACCTTTTTATTTTATTAAAGCAGCAATACAGCCAAACACGTAAATACTTCATACGTTTAATAAAAAAACCCCTAAAATTTTAACATCACACAGAAAGCCAACTTTTTTAAAAGCATTCATCAACAAGATGAAAAATCATGGTCTGTTAATTCGCATAGAATCCCAAATTCGTGCTAAAAATATGTTCGGGCTAAATAAAAAGCAAAAAAAAATTGGTCAAAAACGAAAATCAAATCTAAATTTTAAAGCTACAAAGTCGAAAATTGAAAAGCAACATCAATCAGATGCAATAAAATATCTGTGTACAGCAACATCACAAAGAACACTTCAATTTCAATATGGCATGCGAAAACACGGTCAAAGCGAGATCGCGCTGGGAAACAAAAGCACTCGTACTAACAATTAACTGAATCACAGTAATTACATTGGAAACGATACCATCATTTAGAGATTAATTCTTTTTATTTGAACCAAAAAGAAACAATGGACAACCCTTTAGCCACGTGGCATGCCATATGCCACTAAAGTTGGGGTGCATTCAAATCTAAAGGTTTACTACGAGTTTATTTTACGTTAACGCCATCAACACGTTTAAGACGTTCGATGCTCTGATTGGCTGCTCGAAGTTCACCAACCAATCAAAGAGCTAAACGCAGTAACGTTACCGTAGAGAAATCTTGCACTAGGCCCTCTGGTAACAGTAAAACGGTTTACGCGAATTTTAAGGCAAAGAGATCGTTCTGTAAGGTCTTATGTAGTTGCTTTATTCAAATTGTATGATTTTGCGTTTATACCTCGTGAGTGAACATCGATGGTAGTAAAGTTTATGACAGTAACTGTGTGAAGTGAGTTTTGGTGATCATTTCGAGGAGTTTTGAAATTATTTTGTGTGGATTTACTTACATTGGTTTCCTTATTGGTTTTGTTCATTGTGTGAACAGCGATGTAAAAATTATGAATCGTTGGGATTTATAGTAACTAATAACCATTGCTTCCTTCACCCATCATTGTAATTTGATAAAATCCTATCAGGTAATTTACATTGCGGTGTCATTAAAAAGAAATGGTAAAATTCATATCAAGCGTAGTGCAAATGTCTTGTTCAATATCTTTTGATTCTTTATGAATTATGGCACCTTATAAGTTAGGAAACTTATAAACAAAGAAACGGAAAGTAAATTTTAGACAATACTGTCTCAATCAATAATCTCCTGTCATAATTGTCTTGAATTTTGAGCTCATAATAATTTATTATGTCTAATCAATACTTAAAAGCAATTAGCCACATCCAACCAACGGTCAAAGTCCGTCAAAACGTGAACAGCTCCATAAATCCTAAAATCGACATCTGCCACCGAAAGCGTGATTACGAAACAAAATCCAATAATTATGACTGCAGAATAATTATCACTTTAATCCGTGGGGCGAACAGATGCGACAACGTACACCGGGCCACTCACGCGGCCACTGTATCGTTCACAATTGTTTTTTTTTTCTATCCTTTTCACTAGTTCCCCATTCACTCATTCATTCACTCTTTGTAATTAGCCATCCGCGCTGACGTTCATTCTGTAATTATGGACCGGTTGGACTCTGAAGCACTCTTGTCTTTGTTGTTTGATGTTATTATTATTTTAATTACATTTTTTGTGTTTTAATTAAACGTGTAGGCGTTTATTAATTTATGTATGACGTTCGTGTTGAATTTCATAGTACTTTTTTTGGTTCTATAAATTCAAGTTTAAAGTGTAAATTATTATGTCTTCTTAAATTTCAAAATGGTAATTATCGAATATTGACACCTACATTTACACGTGTTTTTTTTTTCTCTTAAATTTCGCATATTTTATTTCACATTTTGTAGTTTTCCCAAATTTCACAATTTTTTTCTGTTTTTATTTTTCCAGTTCTCCATTAACTGAATATTAATTGCACTTAATTAAATAGATATATTCGATTTTAACTCGATAAATGACGTTTGAAATTAACATTTTGGTGAATTTGCAAATATTTAAGTCTTAAATCTAGATTTATCTAATTCAAACTGGATACTATTATTAAACCAGTTAAAAGCAGTTTTAAATTTTCTTAGACTGTACCAAACTGATTTCTTTGTAACAAGAATCTACGCAGATATAATCAAAAGTATACCACATCGTGATGACTTCATTAACAATGAACCGTGAACTTTACAAAGGCAACTCGCAACTGTCAATTAACCCTTTGCAAATTGCCGACGCATATTCAAATATTTTGACCCTCGCCAAAGGAGCATAATCCACGATGTTCAACATTCATATTTATTACATCGCGCGTGTAAGCGACTCGTAATAGAATAAAGCTATTGTGCCAGAAGGGCCGATTTAACCCTTTCATACTGTGCTAAGAGAAACGGCTGCTAATGGTCTTATTTTGCCTAATGATGCCCCTGAGTTAGGGTTGTTACTGTTCGAGATGGAAAGATAAGTTTATGTATGAATTTCTATTTGTTCTTAGGGGATTGTGGGAACCATGTTCGCAATTAATACTTATTGTTCGCACATTTAAATGAGCTAGCGATTGTGAGATGAATTTAGTGAGATTAATGGCCATTTTAAAATAAAATTCGGGAGGAATGTGTTTAATAATAATGAATCGAACATGCTAATGAATGATCGGTACGTTATTACCGAAAAAACTCACGAGCTCTAATCAGTATTCCTCGTTTGTTCAGCTGTAGGATTTGAATAATGAATTTCCATTTTTTTGACCAAAAAAAAAGTAATTGCATTACATTATCGCCCCTAACCTAATAACAAACAAGCACCCCATTGTTTGCCGTCTGAAAAAATAGCTTAAGGGCTGAAGTATGATAATGATCATTCTTTTTCGCCCGCCTGATTGCACCTAAATGATGAAGACAAAAAATATTATAGGAATTAATCTTGCTACCCAATCAGCGACTATGCAAATATGGCGGCAGATGCGTATGCGCCCGTGCCGTACCGTAATCACGCGCATAACATAATGATGTTTATAATAATAACCTGTTATTTTTAACAGTTAATTTATAATGTAAGTAGGTATTTTATTGTGATTCCGTGTGTGATGTGGCCATTATTTTATTTCGCATTTTGAATAATTATCGCCTAGGGCGATGTCTGTTATTGAGAGGTTTATTTTTGTATCGTTTGTTTGAGAAGCTTATTTTAATTATTGATAATTTGTTTGGCTTATTTTTTTGGAATTGTGTAAACTCATATGGGTTGGGTACCTTTTAATCAAAACAAAAAGTGAAACTATGTATTAGAACACTGTTTATACGTAATTGCGTCATTCATAGTAGTTTGTCGCAATATGTGATGTCAGCAAAACTGAATCTCCATTTATAACAATTCTATGGTACCATGTACCCCTTACAGCAAAACAACCAATATTTTATTTAGTTACTAAACCAAAACACTCCGTAACTTAAAAGAAAATACCTATTATTTTTGGCCACCACAAAAGAAATTATTCGTAAGAGGGCCTCAATTACTGTGTTGACAATTACAAGCACCCGTCTAAAAATAAGTTCTGTCGCCTCAGTACGAAATAATGATAAGCAAACATTTAATATTTTCTTACACAGAGCAACAAATATTAGTACCAAGTATTGGACTACTGTCCATTTGAGAAGTTCTTAAGTATGATATTTAGTTAGTCTGTGTCCTAAAGAATAACGAAAATGAACGTAGGCCGCCGGGCGCCGAATTGATGTCTCAAGTAGCGGTTATAAAAATGTGAAAATATACAGAAAGTTCAGTTAGTACGAGAATATTAATAATGGTGGTTGTATTTATGTGTACACAATCTAATTTTTTATTTTATTTTATTAAATAAGCCTTTTGGTAATTTTAGAAGTAGGTAAATGAAATGACATCTAGTTAAGTCATGCAAGCAAGTAAGCATATCAAGAAAAGTGCAGAGCTTTAATCTATTTTTTTGCAAAATGCCTTACATACAACATTAATTCTGTCTAGTAGACTAACAACTACTATTAATTGTTTAAACTCTAGTCTATAACAAAATATATCATTACTTATCCCTCTAATCTTTTCACCAAAAATAGCGTTGTTCTTTTACATCTTTTCTTGTACGGTATTCTAGATAAATCATGGTATTTCTGCGTATAATTTTATTATTGAACAGTCACCTACGTCAATCATACATACATTAATTATTCATGTAGATGTTGGTAGTCGAAAGTCGAGAGGCTGGTAATAATGTGTGTGCTATCGAAAACAATCGTCCGATAAGTGGACGCCAAGGGCGACTCATTCATATTGGTTTGTTCCGTATTGGCCTTTTAGCTTTGGACCTACAGGACCCGGCCGCACTATGGTAAAACTGCATCGATTTTTTTAGCTACGGTTTAAAATTTACGGTCCTAGTGCTGTATTAAAATATTCTGAATTGGAATAACATTAAATTAGATAAAATCGTAGCTTAGAAATAGAAAGAAGGCTTTAAAAAATCTAACGACAATTTTTTGACATTTTACACTTTATTAATTTCTTATACTATACATTAATCTTCTGGATTTTAATAACCCAAAATGTCTTCTTTAACCTATTAATTATTTTAATACAACTTGTGATTAACAAAACTTGCAATATTTAAACTATTCACATAGGTATACATATATGTATAAATGTCATAAAAACCGTAAAATAACGAATAACCAGATTGACTGATAACTAAGACATACCTATTAAGTTAACATTAAAACATTATTTCTTGGATTTAAAATCTTTATCTCGTATGAATAAAACATTAGAACATAAATGTGCACATTTTTATCAACGTTTCTCATCACTTAATATGTGAGCTGCATTGCAATTTTAAATAATTTTCAACCAAAGAAACAGTTCTATTTGCGTATAAAATATGTATATTATAATCAATAGATAAAATGAAGATATGGACTACATTAAATAAATTATAACTATTTAATTATTATGATTTTCGGCTTATCTATGTAACTATTTATCGAGCAACTCGACTAGTTTCCAGCCATGCTAAAGGCTCATATTGGGTCACATGGGTAGCCATCCGCAACTCACGACGAGGGCGGTAACTTTAGTTATTTATCTTTTTATATTAATTAAAAGAAACTACATTATACTTTTTTCTGATTATAGTACCAAATGTTCTAAAGAAAGCAGCACAAGCTCTAAGTTCGAAATTGTAAATTGACATCACAACCGAGTCTTGCAAACAGTAATGAGGCATCAAATATATTACACGACAGTCATATTATGATATCAGAATCTATATAATGTTCATAATATACGTGTTAATTATATGCTCAAACACTTCGGCTGATTAGTGTCACCTTGTCGTAAACTTCAAATGTCAACTATAATAATTCTTCAGACAAAAAACGACGAAATATTTAAAAGTTATTTACGATCCTTTTATAATTGATCGTTAAAATCATTCCTTAATTAACAAAATCTTTGGAGCTATAAAACTAGTGGGCGTGGCTTGAAATTTTATAATAGAGTTGTATTTTTTATCTATTTTATTTAATATTGTAATTAAGGCAACAAAGTAATTATTCAAATGTTAATCAAAGCTACTATTGCACTGTATCTCACTGATAAATGTGAAAGTTTGTTTGTTCGGATGTTTGTCCGTCAAACGCGCAGAAACTACTGAACGGATTTTGATGAAATTTGGTACACAAACAAAATATGAGCTGAATTGGTAGATAGAATACTTTTTATCTGACGGCAAACGCGAGCATAGCCGCTGTCAGAAACAAGTGTATTATAAATATTATGTAATGAGTATTAATTTGTAGAATAATAAATTTATGTTTCATAATTATTACTGATTTTTGTATTACGTGTACGTTTTTATGGCTTTCAGAATTAGGTAACATCGCACAGCTTAAAATCTCTTTACATATTTCAATGCATCTCTCAGGTGTAAAGTGGAACAAACTCTTCTATACGCGGTCGGTGGTCCATGGTACTTATGAAAGAAATGCTCGGTACAATAAATAAGAGCCGATTCAGAGGTGTCGGTCCAACTGTCCCGTTTTATAATGCATCACCTATGTTTTAATTCCTAATGCTTGTTTTAAAATAACGAATGACCTAGTGGGTCGTTCATAGATTTGAATCGATTAAAGGCCTTGTTTATTGTTTTGTTTGTGTGAGTGATTACATTTTATTGTATTTTGTATTTGCGCTTTATTAAATTTGTATTTCTATTAATATTTTTTACGTAACACAAGTTTTTTCTTGATAAGGATGATGTTGACCTAACACAACATAATATCACATCTTTTAATCACCAGTGAGGTAGGTAAAGAATTTAGAAAACCCCCAATGATACTTTACTCTACATTTTAACACGTGAGAATTGATACTTGGTACCTCTTTGTACCCAGCTTTAGGTATTTGCAGCCATTCATTAAGTGAAACAGTAATTTTAATTAAAATTAATTGTTTTGCAGGAAAATATTAATAAACTATTAATTCATTGTATTCCATTAACAATCTTAATATACAAACCTTGACTTTAAATAAAACAATATTCATTCATAAAATGTAGAGACTAATCAAAAAACCGCATAAATTATCTTTTACAGTCTTTCTCACTAATATACATAGTCAATTAATCAGAAGAAGTAATTAAAAATTCTTCGTCGCCATAATATCTATAGGCATATCTAACACATAAAAATAGCAACATTCCAATATCTAAACATTCTTGTTATAAAAATAATATTTAGGCTATTAAACTAGGACAAAATTATGTTGTTTGTTTGTGTCTTTGTCTTTTCACACAAAGAAATGCTGTACTATATTTAGATATGGAATATTTACCTTTAGGAACCTTATTCCAGAATATTGATAAATGAAACTACTTTTTAAATTCACAACTTCATTAAAAGTTTTTATCACAGCCAATATTGGCCACTGCTGACCAAAGGGCCTCACCACGGAGAAGGTTTAAGCATTTAATTAACTTTTACTTAATATTACTTAACACTTTATTAATTTTATCTACGCTTTGTATTCACATTATTATGTGTACAAAGTAACAGATAATAGCTTGTTAAAAATAAAAGAATTCTGTTTTAAATTAAGACATCAACATAACATACATTTGTTAAATTATTTATTGCTATTACATAAGAATGTACGCACCCACACTCCTACCCATTAATAATACGTTATTGGCAAATACATTATAATAAGCTTATCTTGTCATCAAATATTTCAAAATCTGAATTATAATTATACATTTTTGTATTCTTGGAAATATAATTATTACACCTAATTAATAATTCAAATCATGTTAATTTTTAAAGGTGATTTTATACTGTTTCGTTTAGTAGTCACAATCGCGTTCGATAAAAGTGTATATTGCATAAATTGGGGTTTTTGATTTCGAAGTTTTATTTACATAGTTAACTGTATTAACCCTTTTATTTAGGTTAGTCTAAATAAAGGGTTAATACAGTTTATGCATAAACATAGGCCTACGAGGGTTGTGTGTCTTCCATATACGTATACGTACAGAACGTCACGCCTGTCTCCGATGACGTAAGTAAGTAGAGACAATGGAGCGCCAATTGCTTCGTTTCTTACTTACTAAATTAAATTGAAATCATGGTTTACTCGCGTACATTAATAGAGAAAAGCTCTACTAGTTTCGAGTCACAGAGGGACTCTTCATCATGAGCAGCGTGCGTAGACGCGGTGACGTCGCGCAGTCATTAATGTACGTGAATGTAGGTACACACGATAGTTATTATAAAAATCTTACATACTCTTAATTATGACATTTTATATTATGTTTTATAAAATAGTACCAGTGTTTAGTAATAGTCTTGCCCCTTATTACAATAGGTTGAGCGAAAAGTAGACCTAAAAGAAACACCTATTCATCTGCCCGTCCCAGGAAAAACCAGTCGTAATATTACATAATGTTGTAAGAATTATAATTATTACACCCAATTAATAATTCAAATCGTGTTTATTTTAAATGATGATTCAGTGTGACATTAAAATGTCAATTTATTATGATATAAACGTAAATTTTGATATTCGTTCGAGTTTTATACTTATTTTTCTTTCATTTATAATTTTAAGGATTTATATGACAACTGCAATTAATCATAGTTTGTCCGTTTTGCTTCGTTACGGCTTTAATTATGTGTATAAAAGTTGTTAATTAGGTAACTAATTATAGAATTTGTAATAGTATGTACACATGCGTAAGTATGTACTTATATAACATATATTTAGTTTAAACGATCTATTAAAGTCGCCTGGAGCGATTAGATGCAATTCACGGTCATCGGCAGGTCTGAAAGTCGTTGCGGACTACCTAGCGGGTTACACCGGGACTCAGGCTCGAAGAGTAGTGGTAGGAATGGTGTGATTTTTAGTTGACAAGAGTCTACCACTTCCTCTCCTCCCCTAGGCGGGAGAAGTCATTAGGTGAAAAGCAAATTATTATTATTACTTTAGCCATAGTAGTCCCCACTGCAGGGCAAAGGACTCCCTACCCTTTTCCACTACTCTCTTCGTAGAGCTTTTGTGACCAATCCTTTTCATAGGTGTCAATTTCATCCCACCATCTCCTTCTGAGCCTGTCGCGACGTCTAAACTTAGACGACACGTTTTTGAGGCTAAATTAAACTGAATATTTTTCTTAATTAATAATTTTGTAAGTAGTTATAAATTTCAAAGTGTTTACTCATTAAAATCACAAATTGCGCTAGATCCGTCAAAATTTTATCAAGAACAAATTATATAAAACTTTAATTAAGTACAAATTAATGAATTCTAATCAACACACATCCACGACAGCTAACAGCAATGAATATACGGACAGTGTCAACATTATTATTTATAATCAAAACTATTCCGGTTTTAACATTTTGGCAATAAATTAAAATAGTTTATTGGACAGTAAATCTGTAGAGTCGCTGTTGATACAACAGTGTAGGATTACAAGTTGATTTGTGACGAGTTATAATTATTGTATATATGAGTATGTGTGTTGTATATTATACAGTTTTCGTATTCGATGGCTTTGCATAGTTATGTCTCAATATTAGAATCAGATGCGTGATTGATGAGCGGACAGTGTTCCCTGCTCTCGCGTATAACATTAGAGTCATATTTTGTTCTCGGTGCAGTTTACGTGTGAAGTGTAAATAATTATTTTTTTTTCAACTCAAAACTAAGTATTTTTATCAGCAATAAAAATGCTTAGTTTTGAGTTAGTTTTAAGTATAGCCAATACTAGTTAAGTTAGTGGTAACTAATTAGAATTGTTCGTGAACTTAATTTTTAAGTTATTTATTTATTTTCAGCCATGATCGTCCCATTGCAGAGCAACTCCTTCCTCTCCCCTCTGTGTTAAGCATTTTTAATGTAATTAATAAAAGCTAATTATGGAAAGAACTTGACAACAATTTTACCCAACAATGATTTATTAAAACATTCCAATTAGATATCAAGAAGAAATTCAAATATTGGTACATTCATTAATACGAGTAATACATGAACAATGCAATTGATGGACCAAGTTCAAAATCATAAACCTGCAGTTTATTCAACCACATCACTTATAATTACCCTACACAAATAACTATTTTTACACACCCAGTAGCGCTTCGATACGACAAATCTGTCTAATCGGTGATTGGTCGTTCATCTGTCAAAACCCTTCGGCTGCGCCTGCGGCTTTCGCCCGACAAATCCAAGTACGACAAAACGATTTAATTAATCGATTTTCTGCATCTTAAGGCAAATAACACACAGCTGTTCTTGTTTATATTAATATTAATATTAAAATAACGATTTTAGTACTTTAGATGTTAATATAATTTATAGGCCGGTTTACATCTGCTGAAAGTTATTGTGTGTGTCTGTTTGTCTGTAATAAAATTGTTTTATAGTAGTAGTTATATTTGTCTAGTCATTTATTTTAGTATTGGTGTGATTAATTTGGTTGTTGTTGAAGTTTGTTTTATTGTTTTGTTTTTTTATAATAAACTTCTGTTTACATATATCGGATACAAACTGTATGCTTATTGTCAATGTACCTAAAAGAAAAAATGTAGATAATAATGTTTATTCGACCCAAGAAATGAAAGTAAAATTAATTCTTTATAAATCAAGTCCAATTGAAAATATTTTTGGACAATAAAATAATCTATTGATTTTTAATTATAGATACCTTATCCTTTCAAAGAAATATAGACCACAGTTTTATGACTTAAAAAATAAAACCTACATGCGAAATGCAACAGCTTACACCTCAGGTGCGAAACCATAAAAACATATTTTATAGAACACAAAGTTGATTTACTAAGCAAAAATAAATTAACGCTAAAACCTCGCTACCGCCACGAAATAGACTGTAATCACAAATAAATATCTCAAAGCAGGACCGTGGACCAACAAATTTAATTTACATAAGGATTTTATTAAAGTTTTTATCTCATTTTGTGGCGTATGCGCGGGCGCACCACGGGGTGTCGATGCCGGCGATCCACCGCCATTGTTGTTCGAATTTCGAATCCGATCTCCTTATTCTTTGACATTCGCTTTCAAAATTATAAATTTAACTTAAAGTTAGTTTAGTAATTTTTGAAATGTCCTTTTTTGGTGGGGATTAATTTATGTTTGTGTTGTTTACTGTTATTCAATTTTGTTGTGTTTTAACTAAACGTCACGTTTTTCTTAAATAGTTAAGGATTCCGTCTATCAGATATATAAGAATGAAAATGCTATTGCTAAATATCGGGTGCTATTCTATTAATACGTATAGCACGTATAATCTAATAGCAATCAGGTACAAGTAAAGTCCAAAATTAACTTTAACGCATTAAACGCCATTGGGGGCAAAACTGACCAGCACTAGCGAAGGATTTGCCTTCAACCAATTTGTGTAAGCAGTCAAAGACTTAAACTTGCCCATAGTGGACAACTCATCATTCATTTATCACGACTAGAAAAAACTATGTAGGTATTATAATACATAATGTATACTTGTAACAGCAACTACTAGAAACAAAACCAATAAACCACAACAATCACACCACCAAATAGCCACAAAAAAATAAAATTATCGACACATTGTCAAACTTTTATAATCTTCGATTTTATCTCATCGGTTCTCGGTTAAAAAATACACATGGCCGAACAATAGCATTCCTCCGTTCGATTAATGACATTCGAGTACGTACCTATATGACACTCCTACACCTACTTAGTTGACATTATGTAAATACGGTACCACTCTACATTGTCGTACTCATTATGCCGTGGAAGATTCGTTAGGTGAAGAAACACATGTTGTTTTATCCTATCTCTTTGAGGTATGGACGGTGGAAAGTGTTGGTTAAGTTCTGGGAGAGTTGTATTAGATTTGTGATTATAATATATTTTGATGTTTATTGTCGGTTGGGTGTTTTGTATTTGATTTAATTGTATGACTTAATCATTTTTGTAAAGTTATTATTTTGAATTCTGAAATTTCTGAAATTTTATGAATTTTACTAACAAAAATTTTTGACAATTTTATTAATAAAACAATTACAAACAGTAAAATTGATTAAAATTATGATTAAAAACATTATTAGACCAAAATATCAACAAAAATAAGTATTTGGCAGTATCGACTGATTACTGATGATTTGGACGATTCAAAGGACTGAACTAAATAAAAATCACAAACCCAAAAAATCCTCACAATCATCGACACTTTCTTGCACCCATACCTCACACAGATACATCTTAGCTCACACAATGAGATGATTACAATCCGTTATATCTATCTATAATACTTTACACTATAAAAAAATAACAAGCCACGTTCGTGGGCGAAAGAAAACAATTGATGCTCTTTCCTGCTCTAATTCTAGATACACAGGCGGACCGATAAGGATCGAAGAATGATTTGATTAATTTGAACGAGAGACCGTACAACGTAGCAAGGGCTAAGTATTTTTATTATGGACGCGTGTCGATACTAATCTTTTGCGTTAAAGTTATTAATAATATCGTAATGAACGTTTTAATGATTTTGTTTTAACGTAAGTGCTTATATTACAGCTGGTGTTTTTTTTTTGTTATCGTTGGATTAGGGTTGAATTTGTTTTGTTTTTAAATCTAGTTCTATGTTTTAGTGTTGGACTTTGGTGATAGGTTTATTTTCGTAACAGATACAGAAGCTTGTTTGCTTCTATATGATTAAAAATAATTATTGTAAAATGCAAAATTGTTGTAACGAAGACAAGAATTTGAATTCAAAACAGTTTTCATTTGTAATAAAATTCATGAAAGGTCAATAAATGAAATATCTTATTGGTTACATGGGAATCGATATCAACGAAATCAATACGTGATTTCTCCATGTTTTAAAATCAACACATTTTGGGTTTAGAGGTCTCAAATAACCCTTAACGTCAGCACTGCGCTGTAACATCCACTTAATTATACACACGAACGAGAAATACAACAGTATCTTTTTAATTTTAGCATCCAAATATAACCAATGTACTTTATGAGAAACTTTTTCGTGTTGATAATTTTAGGCGGGTTAAATTTCATTAAAAAAATAAACGAAAAAAAAGAAAAACAGCAATCCGTAATGGAAAACGATACTTTTTAAATCCTCGATGGGTAAAAAATCTAGGTAATGGCTTTTTTTATCATCCAATCTCATTCGGGAGGTTCATTAAAAAATTGTAAAGGAATTTTCGCGAGACGCCTTCGGAGCTAAAAGGGCGTTTGAGAGACGATCAGTTTTCTGCACCAATTCACTTGAACCGTATCAATTATGGTAATTCCTGGTTTAATTTCCTGGGCCGGATTAACTATACCCCCTCTAGTAATAAACCTGATTTATTAGGCGAAGTTTTTATAATTTCTCCCTTGAATCTTAAAGTTCGATGGTGCCCGGGATTTTGGTGAAGCAGTGATTAAAACGATTTATGTCTGTCAATTATGTTTAATCGACTAAACTGCTCTGATCATTTTCTTGTTTTTTAGCTGAGAATTTGAGAACAAAATGGCGCCAATTATCTCAAAAATCTAGAAAATTAAGCTTTTGGTAGTCTTTGGTTACGCCAGTTGTGTTTTCAAAATAAGAGAGCAGTAAATTCCATAGTATGAACTAATTTAAACCATCCAGTAAGTGTTGAGTCCTATATACTATAAATAGTTGGGACAACATCTAGCAAACCCTCAGTGTGGTGAAGACTGGTTTTGCTGTCATCGCAGCGGTAAGTCCCCTCTTTGAGGAGTGGCTAGAGAGACGCCACCGCGTCTTCACTTACCACCAAAGTTCTTACCGGACATGGAAACTTCGGTAGGTTTCTGTTTCTGATTGAGCGGGAGGAAACGCCCGGATGTCATCATTTGAGGACAGGGTGGAGCATACCTACGGTGGCGGTGTGTCCTGCATGAGCACCTCCAAGTCCTTGGGGAATCTTCCGGCCTCACCCAAGGCGGGAGAAACCATTGGATGCTTTACCCCCTGAAAAAAAAAACTCATGTTTGGCTCACAAACAGTCTACTTAAAAGCTTCCTAATAACATACCTCATACAATACCTGCAACACATAATATATTATTATGTAGGTCATCAGTAAAATTTTAACGATATCTCAACCAACGAAGCAATACGTTATTTATTTAACCAGTTAAATAACCGTTTTGGCGAAGATAACTTTATTTTTTCTATTTTCAGTATTACACATACGTAATTACTAGGTAGGGGCATACAATAGTTTAACTGTACCAGAATTCGCGCTCTGTTAACACCTAACACGTTAACAATTTACTTTAACTAAATAATAGATAGAGAAGTTAAGTGTGACTTCTTCAAAAATAACATGGTTCCTTATATTTATTTTTATGGAATAGCGGGCAAACGAGCAGACGTATCACCTAATGTTAAGCAATCAGCGCTGTCCATAAACACCTAACCAAATAACCAAAAATCATAATTAAAAAAAAATGGATTTTGTCATTGTTTTCTGGCTGTTTAAATGAAGTACCTAATTTCGATTCGCAGTATTAGTTCTTAATTCCATAATATTAGTGGATGTAAGTACCTAGTAAAGGTATTTCATTTTAACCATTGTTAGCCTTCATCCCTACTCTTTATGCGTACTAGAAAAAAAACCTAGTCACCACAACCAAAAAAAAAAAAAATTCCCAGCATTGTTTGTGCGTGATGTTATCTTACCACCAGCAAGTTGACAACCAAGTACTTATACGTCAACTTGGAATCTTATCAAAATATATGAAGGCTTTGTCGTAGGCGTACCCTTAACATTTAGTTAGGTATTTGTTGGTTAAACAAAATTAATTAAAATGATTAAACAAATAGTTTAATCGTGAGAACCCTTGGAAATAAAAGTTGTCAACACATTTTTATGAGCTTTATTCCTGTTCATCACCAAAATCCTGAGATAGTTCATCGTTGGACAATAGGTCACCTCTACATAAGACGGTTGGATATAATCTCTACTACAAGTGCCTTGTAAAAAAAATAAGGAAAAAAATACAATTTTTAGTTTTGTGCACATAATTATTTACATACAGTACATAGTCCTTCATTTGCCTTGCAAAATCTCCTCTGTATTGTAACTCACTGAACCCTAAAAACAAAAATGCAGTTCTAGAAAGCGTACAGCGTTGTTACACCGAATTAAACAGTCTTAAACACAATTGAATTACTTGAATTTCCTCGTGGAGAGAACAAAAGCATTATTAAATACGTAATTATTCACATTTACGTGGCGTGCAAGGTTTTAATTCAAAGTTTCGAGGGAACGTTTCGATTTAATACTAGCTGAACTAATTGCCAACGTGGGTTGGAGTAATTTTGTTTACTACCTTTTAAACGACCCCACCCACTTGCATCTCATTAAGTGTTTTATTGTAATTACTGACTTCTCGGACGTTGTAAGGAACATTTTGTTCAACACGAGCATTTTCTGAAATTATATGAGTCAGCCGTCACGGTGTGCGGGGTTCTTTAATTTCATGTTTATTTTACTTTTGTTGTGTTTGTCTGGGTCCTTTGCATGGGTCCTTCAACTTGAGACAGTGACGTGTGGATTTACCTTTCTCTACCAAAAAAATGTCTAATTACGCAACAAAAATATTTTTATTACTTTCTATATTATTGTTTTGGACCCTAAAGATTATTTCTAATTATTTTTAATCATATACTCAATGAGCAAATCATTAACCTTAAATACCTGTCCTCCAAATAATGTGTAGTTTTGACAATTAACACAAAATTTAGTCATCCAACATTCTACCGTCGTGTTTACAACGATTTCGCTGTGAGCTTTACAACTTTAACTGTTTGAAGAATGTGACGAAACTCAATTACACTTTTTAAACCGAATGTATTTGACTGCACAGAATTTTTAGTGTCTAATTCACTTCGATAGTCTATTTCGTAGAAAACATTCAAATTTTTCTAGAAATTTCTGCCACGAGCCGTTTTGTCTAGAATGATACTCAATTGTAACTGTTTAACGTGTTTTGGTAAAGATTGTTTTATCAAGTTACTTGGGTGCTGTTTTAAAAAAAAGAATCGAATCTACAAATACAAGGCATTGGTAATTGGTGAAAAACTTAGCTCTATGTATTGTTTCTAGAGTAAATGGGTAAAACACTTCCAGTTCAATAGAATTGCCTTTTCCTCCTTGAAGTTTTAACCCTAAATTCGATTAAATGCCATATTTTGTTCTTTATATAAACGCATAGCAGTACATCCTTACACGTGTGTTACATCTACTCTCCGCAACTAACCATGAATAAAAACTGTTACTGCTAAGTAAGTCCCTCTACTCAGACATTCGAGCTTCTGATTATCCACAACGACCACCATAGATGTTATCTCACGTTATCTATCAAAATATTTCCATATTTTTAAAGAAGAGCTTCTGTAGGTCTCCTACCAATGCGTTCTCAAGGACCAAATGAAGTCTTTTGCTTGCAAAGTAAGTCCGAGAAACGCCTGTTAGAATTTTTTTATTGCCAAATAACGGCTGTTAAAATGACTCATTCTGTTACACAGAGGTCACAAATTTCTTTATCCGAAACTTTTGCGTATGGAATACTAATCCAAACATAAGGAAAAACAATTTGTCCTCAGTCCGTATGTTCGTTAAATTGTTTGTGTTTTAAAGCGCATTTTAATTGTGTACTCCTTTCTAAATGCCTGAATGTATGCGGGTACTTACAATATGTTTATACTTCTTATGCCTCGTTGACACTCGCTCGAAAGTGCTGGCTTTTTGGTTAGTAATTTTTATTTTAAGTTCACTTAATTGTTTTAATCGATTGTAGGCACAGAATATTCAATAAAACATAATAGAAGCTTCTCTTTCAAGTGTACTTTAAGTCTCCTTATTATTTTCAATGATCTCCTTTGACTCGCATTCTAGCATTTGCAAGCAATAATGTAAACAGAAGTAGCACTACTTAATTTTACACTCAAACCTTAAATTATGTGATAGTAGAGTGACGAAAATGTAGGAAAATTGACCAGACAGTAATATACTTATTTAAGGCTCTTACAGACTTATAAAGACCTATACTGTTTTTATATAAAGTAAGTATATTGTATTATACCACTTAGGTATCTATTAAACAGTGATTGACGCTCATCTGTTTCCTTACAAGGCACGATTTCGATGCAACGCAGTAAGTAATTATCGCTTGAACTCATAATTAGCTTACGCTGCAGTGCTGGTACATGGATTGTCCTAATTGCAAGGCAATTATTTATAATCGTTGTAAGGCAAACTTTAAGCGTAAAGCGCTTTATGGAAGCGTGGTCAGTTATTTTTAAATAAAACAGAGTTTTTAAGAAGAAAAAAAATCATAAATTTAATTTACGTTTCAGCTATGATCGTCCCACTGCATGGCAAAGGCCTCCCTACCCTGCTTTTAACTCCTCTCTGTTTAAAGATTTTTGCGTCCAATATTTCATTTCAGTTATCGACGTCGATATTAACTTGCAACAAAAAAAAATTATAATAAAGGGTAAAACCTATCGAACAAACTGCTTGTGTTCATTATACTTATATACATAGGCATCTCCAATAGGAAACCGCTTAGCTCGATATTCATCTTTTCGTCTCCAGCCACCGCAAGCAAAGTGATTATTATCACACCATCTAACTTAAAGATGCTCTTCATTACGTTCGCAAGGTGAGGTCTCCTCTCCAGAACAGGTCGGCCCATAGTTGTTCAGGATTATTCAACCGATGCTCTCCAGTAATCGCCTTAAGCGCTTACTTCGTAGCAAATTATTAGCGCAATCAAGCAAAGGGTGTGGGAACTAAAAGCAAGATCCGAGATTTAATTGTCGTACTTATAGTAAAGTAACCTTTAATTATGCATCGTTTGTGAATAATGAGCCAAGCTTACGATAGTTGTTATTGCTAATACTATGAATGCATTCCTTCGTTTATTGTTTAATTACCGTGCAATGTTTATAGTCATTTACGAGTATTATCTGGTTGTGTTCAAGGATTTGGAAGTACTCAAGAACTGTGAAGTTGATATTCCTATCTACTATTGTTTGTTGGATAAACATTATATTGCATTTTCTTAGGCGAGCCGTAAGATTTTTTATGGAATAGGGGGCAAACGAGAAGACGGTTCACCTGATGGTAAGCTATCACCGCCGCTCATGGACACCCTCAGCACCAGAGGAGTCAAAGGTGCGTTGCCGGCCTAATTCGTCTCAGGAGCTTTACAGTTTCGAGAACGCTGGAAAATCAGCTGTTATTGATACAGAATGATGCTAGTTTTAGTCTTAATTACAACTACTGTCGATCCAGAACAAAGTAGGGTGAGCAAAGGCGAAAATTTTAGGGGTGTTCAAAAATTAGATCTTCCTAAAATAAACTGTCCTATCTTTATTCTTTGTTCGTTAATAAATACAAACACCTCAGTACGTTCTTTACGACACAAACTTCATAATGAATCTATGTGCATTCAGACAATAGCTACCGTTTTTGTTAAAACAGTAGTCACATGGAAATAACATATGTTATTTAAATGTTAATCCAAATCTTGAGATTCACAATTCTCACATACATTACTGGCGGTCCGTTTTTGAAGTCCACAAAATCTATGCAAGACCACAGGTTTGAAGTGACAGGTGACAAATAAAATGAAACTATATGTTTTCATTGTTAAAGTGCATTATCCCGTGATGTTGTTTTATGTTCAGGGGTTGATTTTTCTTGCACCTCACGAATCTATGGTACGAATTATATTGTGGGATTTTGGATGACGATTGACGTCGTGGTAGTAATGATGTTAATAAAATTGTCTTTATTAGAAACTTTTTTGTTTGTGATGTGATCCACATTGTAATCGAAAATTTCTTAAAACAGTGCTATGTCTGTCACTCTCTATCATCATTTGATTTGTTTAAAAACGTCTTATTAGCATGTAAATAAGGCTTAATATCTAGATTACTAACAAACACTTGACCTTTTTTAAATTTTCGCTTTAAAATGAATAAACTAAATGTATGATTCTAAATGGAATATATCTCTAGTCTTAATTGCGACGTATTAAAAAATCCTACGTGCCTTACCTACAGTTACCATTTAAATCTGCCAGAGAATTAACCAAAACGACACGATTACACAGATACGTATCTAAAAATCTGATTAAACCGGCTACGTGTCGAAAAAATAATCTCCTAACAACGCAACCGTTAATTCGGCCTAATCCATTCGCCTCATAATTATTATATTCGTTTGTTCCTCGCGACCGAGTACGTTTCGTCTGCGCCCCGAATTCGTAATGAGCAAGGCTTTCCAAGTATCGGGTTGGCACTTATCGGGCGTGCCATCTGACTATTATATTACCAAAATACCACTTTAAATGCAACCCACTGTGATCCTATAATTAACTTAATATCTACCTTAGTTACATGAACAGTGCGGAAAATGCATTTTCGATGGCGAAAATCGTAATGTCGAGCCCGCCCCTGCAATTATGGGGTTGGATTATTCATTGCGGCTCTAAGTATATGTTTCGACAAATATTTGTTTACATCGCATTAGTCATTTAGTGTCTAATTCGAAAACAGTATTAGATATTCGTGTTTGGTATACTAATTTTAAATCGGGGGATTCACTAATGTCGGTAGGTTTTGTAATTATTGTCGGAAACTTTAGTTTTGTATGTTGTGTTTTCCACTGTGATTCAACTACTCATGTGATTATTTCACAATACCTTTTATAGTTGCGATGCGTCTTATAATTTCGAAGTTGTTTTATCCTTATTAGGTACTGTTTGTACTGGTCATATGTATCTACGTTGACGTCTTTGAACAAAGTTAAACTTAGATGATTGTCATACATTCTACTTGTTATGTTTGAACGTTTGTTTCAGATTGAATTCCTTGTATCAATTACCTACATACATGTTTCCCTGTTTCACAATTTTTTGCCTAGTGGCAAAGGTATATAAATTTTCTCAAAAACTAGCTTATAAAGTTCGAAATGACTTTTCACATTTCATGAATTAATGAAGGGACAATTTTAATCTTAGTCCGCACTCATCATGCAAAAGTCTGCCTTACTGAGCTCACGATAATATTATGTAGGAATCCATTGAATTAGAACGAGAATATCTGCACGTACCAAGACCCATATCATTTAAAATCATGTCCAATGCCCTGTGCAAAACAGACTTATAATGTTTTTACTAAACTTTTATTATAAACTAGTGATCTTTCCAGTGACTTTTTTTTTACTATTTTACTCAATTTCCATGGCTTCTCAGATTTTTACGAAAACTTAAACCATCCCCTTCCTACATGAATAGTCTATGATTGCAGTTTCTTTTAAATTTTGTTCAGCAATTAATTCAAATTTTGCCAATTTTTTTTTAAACGTTGCCCCTACACTTTGAAGACGCAGTTTCTCATGTGTCGAAGGTGCGTTTTCAAACATACACGTTCATAAATTACACAATACAAAACTGCTTTAAACAACCAAAAGAAAAACAAACGTTATATTTATGAATCACACAACTCCTTAATGCTATAATTGCATTTCAACGCGTAGATTCCTTTAAGCGATTCTCAATTATAACACATTGTATTAATTATTCATTACTAAAATGCTATCGGTATGGAAATCCAAAGAAGTGCCGACGTGACACCTAAGTATGTTGAACCAGGTTCTTGTCATTTGCATACGTATATCGAACACCCACATCGCAATAACGACTAGTAGCCGGATCAAAATGTAATTAAATCGTCAATACACGAACTGTATATGAACGGCGTACCAATACTTACAATGATATACAGAGAATAGATGTGGCAGGATAATCGTTTCAGATTGAATAACTTTTATTAGTTTTTATTTGATAGGTACTTTCCATTCATATATGGCTTTGCCATGTTTATAATAAATATTATAATAAATTGCATTTAATTCTTCCTCAGGAATTACACTATCTTTTTGTAGAAATTGCATAAAAATCTGTGCGGTAGTTTTTGAGTATAGAGAGGCAAAATGAGTCTTATTTTTATAATATTTAAGAATTAATACAATAGAAATATAAATGTCTAAAGAAATTTTATTATTGACATTAAGTGCTAGATTTTATAGAAAATTATGCAAAAATTTCTATTAATGCTAGTAGGTATACCTAATGACATAAATATTATACACGTGCCACGATAACTGGCTATCTTTTTTAAATACTAGGTCCATTTTAAATATTCATAATAAAAACCGTAAACAAATTAAAAACGTTTTAATTATTACCAATATATTTTGTAGCAGACACATTTAATTGCTTTTGAATAGAATTAAATTAATTTAAATGCAGTTTCGACGTCGTTAGTAAAGTTTTATCTTTACATTTCCTTACTTTTTGGGGTTTAAATCGCTTGATCGATATCTCTATCTTTGCAAATCTGAGTAAGGTAATATGGCTGCTTTCCGTCAGATGGAAGAAGAAAGCCTGTTTGGTTCAAAAATCTCTTTTTTTCTATCAACATTTGATAACAAACATTTTAAACAATTTATTGAAATAAATGCTGAGGATTGGTTAATTTTTATATTGTAATGATAAATGACAGAGTTCTTACATAGCGCAATAAGAATAGACAAAACGGATCAATATATTACTAAAACAAAAATAATGACCATGTCACATCCAGTACGCTTTCATCCGCACACAGCTATGTGGCCCAGCGGTTTTGCCAAAGCAAGTCGCGATAAAATTACTAATGAACAGTACAAGACTTCCAAGTAACGGGTGCCGATGTGCATAACATCGTAACGCTATGAATTATTGATACGAACACTAACGAATCTGATAAAACATTTGTTTTACCACTGTTTATGGAACCGTTTAATAGCTCGCCATTTTAATGGCTGCCACTTTTTGGCGGTTCTCCAAGACGTTTCTCGAAGTCAGTTTACGTGATTTTAAACGTTTCGTCAACGTTTTGTTTTACTTCTTTTATGTCTATATTTTAGGGCTTTAATCATCATTATTTTCATGACCATTTTAAACAATCTATTCCTTTTCTCTGCACTAGAGGTATTCGTGAAGATCAATCTTGAAAATCATTCAGTGTGTCATCATTGTCCACTATTATAAACATTCTTGATACAATAATTTTCGTCATAACTTTAAAATTATGAAAATTATCGTCTAGTCGATTAATTTAGCGTGTCCCAATGACGCAGTTTTGGTTGTCCCGCAGTTAAATATTAGCCTGTTGATAAATATATTGAGAATTTGTTTGCCTCTAACATTTTTTATATAACAAAAAATTCTTCGTTAATTTCACACCTCGTTAAAATATTTGTAGTCGAAATTCCAGAGTACCATTAATTTGAAACATTCATATTTACAAGGAAAACTGGATTATAATAAAAAGTATCCTCAGATAGTAACTCTATGGACCTTCTCATTCAGTTTGCATGAACATGGTAACAACAAACCAAATTTCAGACTTTTCCTCAACTGAAGTGAAATTCAAAACACAAATTTTCTATCACCATTGAGAACATAATCATTAAGTATTGTATACTCAATACAGAAGTATTAAGTATTGACCGAGTTAAAAAAAAATGTACTTAATAGGTCATCCAAGATAGTGTTCATAGATAAACTTTTTATCAAACTGACCTAAGATATTTCTACGAAACCAAGACTACCAGTATTTTGTAAGGAATATATTCACAGTTCAGTGCCAAACAATCAAGGATAAATAGGTATTGTTGGATCCCAGTGTGCCAAGATTTCAACATAGTTCTAATAATTCTACTACTTAGCATGCAAAGGACCTTCATGTGGCTATATTGCCTATTGAGATATGTATGGACAAGTCGATTTCACTATTGGAAAGTTCAGTTACACCTATTGTTGATATTAATAATGATTATGTCATTTGTAGGCGCGCTTGCGACCACCTAGGAGGCAGTCAGCACATTAGGAAAAGGTGTCAGGTCTAAATGCTAATGCACTTAGTCCAGGTCAGCAGTAGCTATTAATACTTAAATGAATGTAAATAAAGCTCAAGAAATTAACAATAACACTGGTACAATAAAAGACGCACAAACATAGAAAAAAACAAACGACATTTTTAACGACTATATCGGAGCAAATGTGAACCGGAGTCATGACAACGATTAGACAAAAGCTTTTGACGGCACAAACACTCGTTTTGGGGACAATCATTATGAGAAAATCTTACAAATGACTAAAACACGGTAATAAAGACATTCATAGATGTACACATTGTACTTATGGACGACACTCACGTTTATGATGTATATCTTAGAATAAAAGTACCGCTTCACTGTAAGATGCCGCGGGAGAAACCTGATTGTTATAACTAGTCGAGTTTTGGACCAAAAATTTTTGCAACACCCTCGCCTATCGTCATAACATAAACAAGTTTCGAATCAAATGACAAAAATTTAATCACCGAATAAAATCAACACTATTAACTGATTAGCGCGAAACTAATGACAGAATCTAAAATTGATAAAGAGGTTTTCTAAAAATTTGAATTCTCATTAAGATTTGGAAGACTGGTTTGATTATATTATTAATTGCAAAAAATAAACGGTCACCATTGATCACTATGAAGATTATGAGTTTAATTTTATCCTTGATGACATTTGAACGTAATCTTTTGAGCTTTGTAGGAGAACATAAAAAAGGGACACATGCTTAATAAGTCGTAATTAATTAAAAAGATTAAAGCAGAAAAATGACCAACGTAGGCGTATCGCGAATCATGCGACATTAATAACGCAAACGTTACGATTTAGATATGCGTACGCGCCTTACTGAACAATGCTACAACATAACTGTTGTCAAGCATTTTTTGCTAGGCCATTCGGTACTTTATGTCCCGTATATAGTCAGTAAATCGTTACTTCGTACATATTTGGCACTGGGTCCCTCTTTAAGTTTACCGCTAAGCACATGTATTAGCGCTCCGATGTCTCCCTGAGCTGAATTGTAAATCGTATCGCCTAAGTAGATTACATTTTCTGCTATTTCTACTGGTCGATTGTAGGTACTTGGAAGGATGTTGGAATGAGGCTACAGCATAGATTTATTTATTAATTTATTAGTTTGAGAAAATGTAAAAGGTAGGATTAAGTTTGAAAGTTCGAATTATACAATAATCTGGTGTTAGAAGGAAACTGTTATAGCTTGACGATTGACAGCTTTTCATGGTTTCATATACGCGAATTTAAAACTTTGGTTATTATGGTCATGTCAAGAGTATGTTGATATTCTAATGCGAAACTGTTCTATTATCTACGTACAAGTAAAGATTTAAATGTTAACCTAGAAAAGCAACAGCTGATAACAAGGTAGAATTAAATTTAAAGCAATGAGCATGTGAGAAATGTGAGGATTGCGTAGACGACATGCAATTGTAACATTCTTTCTCAAACACTCCTGATTAAAATATTAATGTTGTACAAGTAATATCTAAATATAGAATGAAAATTCAATTGCTTATATCAATCACGCGTCGACACCAGCCAAGCACCTGTTTGTAGATCGCGACCGAGAAATCTTGATCGTGGTAGTTGGCGAAGCCCGTTCAGAATGCGAGTCGCATCGTGCACAGGACATTCGCGCGACTGGACCAAAGAATGATTGCTATTCCATGTATGTCCTCGTATAATTATAAAATATGCTGCGCCCCGTGCGCTGACAGATGGCCCACTGTATTGGTGGTGTCAACGCAAGGGATTAGTCAGCTGGAACCGTTTAAAAGCTATGGTTAATAACTGCTTCGGCTAGGTTTTCTTAATAATAATTGTGCATGTTGCTATCAGTTTTTGTGTATCTAGCAGTTTTATATTTAGTAGTACCCCAAGCTATAGAGATGGAAACTTAAAATCTTATTTTTTTTTATTATTTAGAAAACAACTACAACGGTCATCTCATCAGTATCGGTTTAACAATTCGTTTGATGCGGGAATATTTTTAAATCATTTATATGTTATAAGTTATTTTTACCACCTAATTCATCGCCGCCAGCGTTATTTATATGACAGTTCAACTATTGTCTCTTTTTACTTATATATTTACGAAATTTTGAAGCGTTCTGTGTTCCTACAATTTATACGTGTAATTGCGAATTCTGACAACGAATGCGCATTTTGTTATTTTACTTGCAGTATCACGGAGTTTACTTGGAAAAGATTTTTTTTGAATTAGTCATTGTTCATTTCCTTCGATAAGCTGTGATTAAAATCTGTATTTTTATGTAAAGGGTCAATACTCTTTGCGTGCGCTATACTGTATACAGTACGGTATTGTGATTTTGAGTCTTAGTTATCATTAGGAGGAAAATTAAGAAGATCACGTATGTGTTCCTCATTGGGGTTTTTTTATGTTTTACAATTTATTTGTTTGTAAACTGTTTTAAAAATAATACCAACGTTTGGTACCGGTTTAGGTTAGGTCAGTTTTAGGTTAAAGGATGTTAAATAATTGGAAACATTTATATGTATTGATAATTGTTTTTACTATTTTAATGTTGATGATAGAAACAGTATGGACAAAAGCACATATTAATAATTGTACCTCAATACAAGAAGGTACCGATATTGTAATACCTCAATGAAAAAATCTGAATAAAAACAAACATTTTATTTAATAAATATGTGTATTAACTAAATGTATTCAAATAGAATATTCACAATTCTGGCATATTACCAAGAAAGCTTTCTACAGAAAGAAACCGTGCAAAGGATAATGAGCCAAAACGCAATACCTAAGTAAAATATTTTTTACAAAATTTCCATGCACGGCACGTATCTGCGAACATTTAATAAAGTAGTTGTGTGACTATTTTTCTATGTAAAAGTGGGTTTTTAAACAAATTACGATTAAACATACGATTTCTTAGTACATGAGTAGTCTATCTAATAATTTGAAGTAAAGTATTGTGACACAGACTGACGAAGCGTGGGATATCCCTTGTCGATTTATAAGAAATCAGTATTAATCATTAGGGAAACTACATACAAATGGAATGAGGATACCTGGTCAGTGTCTTAACTGGCTATGGTTTTATATGAAGAGCTGATAATCGAACTTTAGCACTCAACTCTGCTATCAATGATAATTATGTTGAAAGCTGAAATAGGGACAGCATTTATGATCATATAACATCATCAGCCTATTACTGGCCACTGCTGACCAAAGGCCTCTTCTTACACGGAGAAGTTTTAAACTTTAATCACCACGCTTGCTCAACGCGGGTTGGGAATTTCAAACTTATAATTAAAAATTATAAGAAGGTTTTCCTTCACCGCTTTATGATAGCTGATGATAATAATGACCATGCAGATGATGTACCTGCTCACTTAGTGTAATCAATTCTAGAATATAGAAAACGTTGTACGTTGTATATGATTTCTATAAATGTTAAGTAGGTAAGGCTTTGGTAGTTGGATTTGCAGCAGATATGCTACTATTTACGACAACAGTAATTTCCACCAACCGTTGTTTATTGTACACTGTAATGACATGTCTATAAAAATTATGTTGAACATTAACAAAGCAAAAATGATTTACAAAGATGAAATTACTCGCGTTAAACAACACTAGAAATGGATTATTACATTCGAAACACAGTCACGGTTTTAAAATTATGTTCAGTCCTAAAAGGCAAGCCTTTAACAGCTTCGTAACGTGTCTGCGTTTATAAAATCATGAATCAGTTTGTATTGCAACAACGTTGATGTATCTATGGAGCCCACAATTAGCTAAACTCTCATCATCCATTCCTTACCGAACGTCAGTAATCGACATTTTACCATTCAAACTATTATCACGTATAAATACAACATACCACTAGCCTATTTAACGGCTTACATATGAATATAAAAGCGATTAATATCTCAGCTCCCACACTAAGGGCGCTAATATAAAATTCTGCATCCGATGCGCACAGTTACGCACACAACAATATCCATTTCGCGCATCCGGCTGTGCGTTTGCGCATTCAACACGCAAGCGCCATCTGTGACAAGAAAGCGCATAACCTCATTAGAAACCTAACACACAAATTGAGCTCAGCTCATCTAATAATTTTATTATACATATTCAAAAGGGCTCTGTACGTAATGGTCGAAATGACCCGCATTCGGCTTTTAATAGTCCAATTAACATTTGGAGTCACGTTTTGAAAAGACAATAGCCATCTTCGTGGGGGCAGCGTTGGCTGGCACATTGGCAGAGGCGAGCTTTCCATATTAATGTATGTTTGTTAGCGGTAAAACACGTACTGATGACGTAAACCCGCAAGCATGTGCGGGTTGGCTCATACTTTCTGTTGAGGTGGGTTTCATTAAGTTGTTTTATAGGATTAATATTGCCTTGTACCTAACATAAACCTTTGGGTACGCCTTAACAGAATTTAAATAACTTAGTTGTTTCTGCTAAATTTTTCAAACGTCATTCTTGCTTGATTCCGCGAATTTCGACTATGACTGCTTTGAAGGTGTCTAAGTTTACACACAGGGTAGACATTCTTAGAATCCAAAGATTAGTTCTATTTTATGGATATTCTATTCTTCTTCAGCAGAGTCTCCTTATGTGGTCTTGACCTGTTGAATTGCTTTATAGGGCGTAGTACATTCGCTATTCTGGTCGCCAACTAACAATATATTAACTAAGACTAATGAGTACCTAGTATCCATTGCCTAACGAATCATCAAGTAGTGTATTGACGGGTAGGATACACCTTGCGCCATATTGCAATTCATTAGTAGTTTCCAATTGTATTGTTCTCGGAATATCAGAACCGTTGTTTACAGTAACAGTCTCTACTGTTCGGTTAATGACACTTCGAAATATGATGCGTCAATGTGGTGGCGAAGTACTTATTGTGAATCGTGATTTTGTTGAATTAGGTAATAATAATATACATATATGGGATACGTTACGTTATTTAATTATAATTAATCTTTTTTCTATTACAGAAAAAGCTGATGGAGCTGGTGATGAAGAGGTTTTGATAGCAGGGATTTTTGTTTCAAATTAAAATAAATCCAAAATCAATGACATAAAAAACAGAATCATGGGATTTATGGAAAAACACGAAGCATGGATGCACTTTAATAAGAATGACTTTAGAATTGTTGTGCTTGACAAACTTTTATATGATAGTGCCATGTTGTGACAACAATCCTTATTACCATAATATCGACAGCAGCTAATATTAATACTAATTTATTAATTTCAATATTATTACAATACCTGATGCTGTCACTGCTTTTATCAGCATTACGTGAGTCTCAAACAATGCTACCTGATCTAAATTGTCCTTGACTTGAAAACAAACACACAACTAAAATAATTATACACGTGTTGTTTACAAATTAGTTCATTTTATACGATTATCTAAAATCGATTAATTGAATCGAATTATCGATATAAATAAACATAAGGTTAATTAATGAACAAATTCTTAGCCTATTGACCTTTTGTTTGCAAGTCGTTACCTAAATGGTTGTCTAATTATATGAAGCTTTGTCTATATATGGTAAAACAAGGGTAATATGTGAATGTCTAATGACTCGATAATGCTGAATTATAAGTTAATTAGTATCAACATAATTGAATTTATAATTGGGAAGTGGTAAGTCTGGTTCGTAACTATGGAATTTGCTTATTTAATTGTACACCATACTTGTATTATGGCTTAACGAGTTGAGGGATGATAATTTGTTCATTAATTACTGTGTTTTTGTCTACCGCTACAATGTTGTATACTTACACTACTCTGCTACAGTATTCATATATTCTGTATTTCGTTCTCTGTTACACATCTTCTTTAAACTCCTTTCTTAGTACTGTGGCTCTTCTTCAACGAACTTACAAAAGCTTTCTAAGATCAATAATTTTTGCTGTACGTTATCTATGTAAGTTCCCACTGTTGACCAAACGCTTGCTCAATACGTATTGGCAATTTCAAACTTACAATTAGAAATTATAAGCCCAGGTTTGAAGGCTAAGATATTTTCTAAACCGTGTCTAAGTAATCTTAGAAAGTATATATAACTTGGAAAATGGCTCGTTTGTACGCTGCTGTTGGTAGGTTCGAACCCACTTCGAAGATGCGGTCGTCTTAAACCTCTGGGCCACCACGATGATCTGTAACAAAACTAACATCATCAACAAGAAAATTCCTAATCAAAACATTGTACAACACCAAAGGAATGTTCTAGAAGCAAGCACTACACTGCTCAACTACATTCGCAAATTAATTACATACAAATATTATGTTAGTAGTGAACATTTTTAACAGGAGTGAGCCAAGCGTGACTTTGTACAAGATAATAAATGCGAGATTAGACGTCGATCGTCAGATTCGATCATTGTTGTAATTCATCTTGATTTATAGTCGCGTGTAGTGCACGCCAAGTCTCGTAAATTAACGGGTTAAGTACTAAACTTGGCTCCCAATATGCGTTCTGTGACGTGTAGGAAAACTTATTAATAAAAAATTTATTAAGGTTAGGCGAGATTTTGTTTGTTAGAGATGGCTTTCGTGTCAACAGTATAATAAAACAAGCAAATAACTAAAACAATTTATTGGTCAGTCATTTTTGTCATTATAAATCTGATATCAAATGCTAATCGTAGTTTAAGATTGCTTACACGTGAAATTATTAAAATTGTAACAACGATTTTGGATTAGACTAGAAACCGTCTGATTGGGAGTCCTACTCGACAATCGACGCTGCAAAATTTTATGCTAATGAATCATCACAAGTGTGAGTAACCGGTGAATACTTAATTCATATCGAGTTCAACCTTATTCATCAGATACAATTTTCGGTTCCAAAAAAAGTACCTACGTCACTCAAACCTTACCAGAACAAAAGCTCACAAAGATCCCTCCAATCAAAGATAGATCTTATCATTAACAAACAAAAGCCTTCACTAAACCACCAATGAATTTATTGGGCAATCGACATCACAATACAGTGACATTTCCGTCCACGTTCTCACTCTAATTAAACAACATTTTAACTATAAAACACCTTATTTTAGTATCCAACAATTACCAGATGGTCCTCTTTATATTTTAAACCAGCTGACTTGAATTGAAATTGTATGTTTATTGTTATAAACAGTTTTTATTGGCAACAAAAGTTGAAGTAAGCGGATAGAGAGGTGTCATCGCGCATACTGAATAGATTTTTAATTGTTTCAAGCAAGCTTAGAATAACGAAAGGAAATTGGTATTCTCGGAAACGTCGTGATGGTTGTAAAATGGTAACTTGTTAACAGATTCTTGCTTTATTGTAGAACAAAAGAATAATTTAGGAATCGCACGGTGAACATATTAATTGGGGTGTTTGTATCAACTACTACAATGTAGTTACAGGTTAACTCGGATATTTGGAATGCGGAGAGAATTACAAGTTTGTTTTGTTTGCAAATAAGTTTAAGAGTTGATAACGGACATGTTGATGAAGACATTTAAAGGTTTGTTCACCTGGCGTAAAGAATGTTTGTCTTATCGTGAAGAAACACGTCAGACATCATTAAATTGAGTTGACAAACATGTAAAAAGAACCTTCATTACTATTAAAAGTACAGTCTTGACTATTAAACAGCAAAAAAGAAACTAATCACCAGTTCGTCTGCGATCAGTGAATAAAAAGTCAGTCAGTTCAAAGAATCCAGATTAACTATTCCGTACCAATTTAAAACAACAATCAGATTAATTCGAAGTAGTTACACCAGTAATAACATTCTAACAACGAGTGACAATTGGAAGTCGGTAAAAACCATATAATTATATTGAACAAGTCTCAGCAAATTAAAGCACTGTTGAAGAGATTGGATAAAACTAAAACGAAATACTTACGAACTTTTTTACACCATAAACTAGAGTGTTAGTCATTTCTTCTTGGATTTCGCTTCGAACTGACTTATAGTGCTTGTATCTTATGGCATTTAATTGATCCCAGCTTATATCCCTATTCATAAACCCAGCATGCGATCGAATCGTAAAAAACAAATACATTGCTTTTCACATTCGACAGCCTCACTACCACAGCCTTTACAAAAGAGCATTGGACGTTATCAAAAGCGGGATTATAGTGTAAATTGATGGTTGTTCGTTGTGAATAAGGTTGACGGTCGAGATTTCTCGTTTTCTTTAATTTATTTTCCTCCGGGAGGTGTCTAATGACCTGTTGCGTGTGGCCCGACATTTTTATCGAGCAGTGAGGCGCTTTGACAATATTTTTTGAATATTAATGTCGATTCTGTATCTGAAACCAATAGGTATGTCTAAATAACGGCCTCGAGATCTCGGATATGCATTTTAAGCTAATTGAGTTGCATGTATTTGCAGTTTTAACACTATGTTATGTAGTATTTATTTTGTTTCAGTTGAGATATCGCTAGATGGGTTTGGAATTGTGATCGAATGAATATGTATGCTTGCATTACCGATAAGTTAGTTTACAATACTATAGATACAGAGAATGCTCGATTAATAAAACTGTAAATTTATGCCGTAAATGTGTTTGCATATCAATATTTCTTTTTGTGTAATTGTTATTCAAAAAAGGTGTCCTTAAGTATTTCAATACCGTAATGTATAAAGTCTAGACAGTATCGTCGTGTATTTAAGTTTAGTTTACCTACAGTTTTAATATTAACGGCATAAATTATGAACATTGATAGTGAACCGTTTTAATTAATGTTGTGCCATAAAAGTAAATTTTCAATTAAGGCTGTAAAAATAATTGAAAATGCACCATTTTAAAGAACCAATTAATAATAATTACACTGATTAGAACATTAAGCTCTACTCCCATTTTAGGCGCCGAGGAAACGTTTTTAACTCACACCAAAAAATCTATTAACAAACGCTTCAAAGAAAAAACGCTAGAACTAAAATTTCCGAAGGCGCTAAAAGCCGAATGTTGGCTCAAAGTGTGACCAATAAAAAAATTAAAAATAAACCTGGCATGGGCCATCGCGAGGTGTAAAATAAACAGTCGGTGTTGCCATTAAGGTCCGGTCTTGTGGTTGTATTAATTTGTATTTAAGTGTATTGTACAAGATAAAGTAAATATATGGGCACAACGCGGCTCGGCCGGCTCTTGTTACGTGTACGATTGCTATGCTGTTGTGACCCTTTTTTTTTGTTATTTTGTGGTATTAATTAAGAATGTCTGTTTCGATTCCTGAGTCACTATTCTTTGTTGTGTTAGGTATGTTGTTTCTTGGTTCGGAATGACGTTTATTTAAGACGATAATTTATTAAGTGTCTACCTTTCGTTTGAAGTGTGTAGACGAAAGATATGCAACGATTTCATAGACATTTTCAATGAAATTAATAATGTTTACAAAAAGGCCATCCATTGAAAAAATAATCTAATTATGTCTCTTCAATTTCCATTGCTAACTTCACACAAACCTATCAGCCTTTAATCATAATTAAAAACAAATTGACATTACCTATACCATCAACTTTCATCAGTTGAAAAAAGTCAATAGCAACTAATTCCAATCGGCTATCGCGTCACGTAATACCACATGGCATTGGATGACTCCGGTGACACCTCGCCTGTGCTCATTAAGGGTGAAAGTTTACACAAAGGAACGAATATTTACTCGACGTCCATACAAATACTTGTATATTATGATTGTACTCATGTATTGAACGATATGTTATGTATTTAAGACTAGCGGTCGGTAAATAAATGAGTGTTGAATGTAAATTAAAAAGTGTAGGAAATAAAGTGTAGCTTAGCTTAGCAATACTTTGGTAGTTTTATATGAACGATAACGAAGTACCATAATGTACTAGGCACAGAAAAATGAACGGGACGATACAGATAATTACAATTTGTGAATTTTCAAGGTTCTGCAAGACAATAGAATATATTATTTTCTTATTTTTCGAATCATTATTTTTCGCAGCGTAAAACAGTGCATTCAGTTTTTCTTATAAAATCCCAACACACTGAAACTACTGAAAAATATTAATTATACTGATGCCCCGATGATCATGACACTAAAGGCATTACCATAGAAAATAAAAGAATACAACTTTTAGATCCTTTATTTATTTATTAACCAACGAAATTTAAAAATGTTTCAAGCGACTAAATTCACATATAATAATCTGACCAAATAAATTAAAATGTTATAATAAAAATATCCTTCCTTATACAAGCCAAAAATATGTGAATTGTTTAAATATGCAATTTAAATAATTTAGATTAAGTATTATGTCGCGTGGGCGTTAAGGAATGACAAGTGGGCGAGTGTGAACAAAATAAAGATTAGGGGTTCCGTTTCCAATTTAACACTTTTTTTGTTTTTTTTTTTTTTTGTATATTTTTTTTATTTGTGTTTTTATGATAGTTGGTGCTGTGGTTGTGTTATAGACTGATAGCTGAATTTAATGATATAAGTTAAGTAAATGTAATATGCGGTTAAAGAGTTAATGATAAGTATGATCGTTTTCCGAACAAATTGTAGTGACTTAGAACTTAATATGAGGTAAATAAGTTACGAATGTGTTTAGTTATGTTACATCTGTAAATTACATACACTTTACAATGTCCTTCTATTTTGATGTACTACTATTCCCGTATATGAACATGAAATTCTATTTTATTTACGAATGACTATGAATGAAATAACGTATGAATGGTTTGTATAAACAAACAGTGTAGTCTGCAGATATTTATAAAAAATACTTAAAATCATTACAATCCATTCAGTTAATTTTATAGTAAGTCAAGAAACTAGAAAAAGCAGAAAACAAATATAAATATTAGCACCTAATTTAATTTAGCCAATAAATTAATTAGAGAACCCTAATAAACAAAATGAGGTATTAAGTTTCCAGATTAAAGCACTAAAATAGATTTAGTTTGCCGTTAAACAGTGATCTGTGTTAATTGCTATGCAAATTCTAAAATTCTATTACTGTTATAAATTAATATCATTAGGCTAAATCACCTTGGTCCACTAAATGTAAGAGTACCTATATAGAGCCTGCTGGATCCCAATTCAAATTGCTTGGTTCGGGGATCAAACAAAAGATCTATTCCAAATTATCTAAAAAACACGGTTTGCTGACGCAATTGTACTGAGTCTACTAGTTTCGAATCACAGACGGATTCTTCATCATGAGCAGCATTCGCAGACGTGACGACCTGAGTAGTCTAGCCTAGAGAATTACGGAGCTGCGAAACTTAGCGAGTCCGTAACTCGCTAACTCGCTTATGGCTCCGGTTCAAAAACAGGAGTAGAAACGGAGTAGTTTTTAGTCAGTAAGAGTCTGACCTTCCCTTTTGCAAGGAGGGAGAAGTCATTGGATGAATTTCACATTAAAAATAAAAAAAGCCGTATGAGTAAAGAGTTGACAAGGTGTGTGCATGTATGGTATTAGTGTCATCAAAAACATAATTTTTTTAATTTTATACTTTTAAATTTTAATTTTGTGCAACCATCTTCTAAGAGGAGTTTGGAATTTATTGTTTTTAAACGTAGATGGCGCCTCTGTTCTTTTTGGGGTCGAACAATTATGTATCGATACTTGCTCGTATATCTAAACTTTTAATGTTATTTCATTTGGTTAATATATTTTTCTTAAAAGCGTCCAATTTGTCACTAATTAAGGTTTGGATGTTTATCTTTATTAGGGCATTTATTTCGTAAACATTGAGATAATGCTCTTGTATATCGCTTTGGGGTTTGATAAGTATTACACCTTCGGATCATTGTATAATCAACCCTTTTTTGTTGAGTGACAAAGTTGAAATTCCTTTGATTGTAAGAGGTATTAAAAGCTCTGCCTTCAATCCTGTGCCATTAAGTATGTGAAGTAATTCTTGAATATTCCTTGTTCTTAAAATGTTTGTTTTTTTTATTTACGTTTGATTCAAACAAAAAGTATGAATGACTTTATGTTTAGAGTATTTTTGCTTAGCAATAACGATAAAAAAGACTTCTACAATCGATTAAACTTACTCATTCATATTTTTCGTTGGTATTTACAAACACATACATAAAATTCTAAGCAAGGATGCGTTTCCTCCATGAAGCCATTAGAATAAATTCTAAAGAAATAGAGTAGAGAAACCTAATTACCCTAACAAAAAAAAATATTTTTATATCGTAAATTATAACACAAACAAAATAATAATACTCAAAGTAAAAGTTATAACTCCTCAAAGTTTTAAGTCGAAAGAATCCTGTGACATTTTAAAAAAGGTTTCAAGCTAAATTTTATGGCAGACATAAATGCCACATAAAAAAAGGATAAAAACTTTTAATTTCCCTCCATCTTAAATGAGCCGGTGTTAATTTTTACTCTCGTATAGGAATTATGTATATAGTATACACTAATTCTTTGTCATTATATGGTATTTTATGTCCTCTTCCCTCTCCATAGCTTTTAACCATAAATAATGGCCAGTTACCTTGTTGGTTTAACTTTAACGTGTTTCATTTAGATTAAATTCTAATTTATTTTATGGAATCTTCGAAAGTTTCGTGCGAGGATCATAATTTTGTTTCGATAGTGTAAGGTCAAATGGTTGATTCTTTGTTAGAGCTGTTATAAGTAAGATTGAAGTTATCTCTTAAAGAATGCTTTAATTTATGTTTTTTGTGTGTTTCGTCCGTTTGTTGTGAAAGGAATTGTTTGGGGTTTTAGTTCTAAAATATTTAAGCTTCTTATACAATTAAATTATGTGATAGACTTACCTGTGACTACTTTGTCGTTCGATTAGTCAGATGGAATTTTTGTAAGTATAAATTTTTTTAATAGTCTCCCGCCTTGGGCGAAACGAGAGGGATTGTCAGACTCTTACTGATAAAAAACCACCCCGTTCCTACTCCTACTTTTCGAGCCGGAGTCCAGGTAGACCCGCTAGGTAGTCCAACGACTCCGGATTAGGTATAGGTACACTAAGTTTTTTATGAGTTTAATGGAATTATTTTATTAGAAGGAGGTCGGTACACAAATCATGTCAATAAGAAATCCTACTGCGAGCAACCCGTTACATATTAACATTTTATTAATTACACGGTTAACATTCTTGAAAATAGCGTTTATTGTGTTGCTGTCTTCGAAAAGTAATAAAACAGTAGGTGTTGCCATAATGTCTTTACATACAAACTAAGAACACATTTAAATAGTTCTGTTACGCTCGATATTAAAATTAGGTAATAATTTTATTTGAATATTAATAGATTATTCATAATATTTAAATTAATAATTAACGATTTTTATATTAGAATTTAATGGTAAATGGAAAATACATATATGCAATTACGTAGCTTTTAAAAGATTACGTAATCACTCTAATCATATTAAAAACACAATTTCGATAAAGAATATTTTAAACGTGGACAAAATAAAATAAAAAATGCTATCCGAACGTGAACCTCAGATGTTATTGATTACACGAAAGAAGTCTTAAGGTGGCCATATCATTAATTATTTAAAAATCCGAACAGCTAAAATCATTCAATCCGTACAGAGACTAATTACGGGCGCGTGTCCGCCATATTGGAATCCGATAAAATAACAATTAAGGAAACATTAATGCGTCTTACAATGGCGTCCGATACTTGCGCCCGCGTCGCTCTGATAAATGACCTCTCCTGCGGGACGTTAACGGCGCGTATTTGATTTATAACATTATTTGAATAAAAAAATAACAAGAAGGAATTGTTTATTCAAACGTAATCGATCCGAAAGATCGTTAGGAATGTACTGCTCTCTAATTACGAATAGAATCGACTATTGTTCGATTCTGTGTGAGGCTTTTGAGGGCTCGTTTTGTTTTCGAGTTGTGTTCTTGGAACCTAATCAAGCGATGTTCGTATCAGAGTGTAGTTGTAATTATTATTAATAGTCATGTTGTGTATAGCCTAATTGAACAATGAGTAACGAAGATACATGGTCTGAATTCTGGAAACAGTTTGTTAAGATTTAAAAATAAAAAATATCTTACATCGAAACTAGAAGATTACCTATTATTATTGCATTATCTAGCTGAAATTATGTGCCCATTCCAATACGTTCCATTCATAGTTCGAGTATGCGATGTATCGATAGAAGAGTAGCTATCCACAGCACCCATCTTTCCATATAAAAAAAGCTTAGCTGAGTCCGTTTCCAGCAGTTCTAATCTATGTGAACCAACGAATATGATAGGTGGAAGCCAAACACATCTACAGCAAAGTAACATAGCACATCTCTGGTGGAAACGCACCCTGAGACTCTGAGATGTACATTTCTATTCTGAAAATGTATTTTTAAGTTTGATAACCCCTAATAAGATTTAACAAAACATATTGTAATGGTTTTATACAAAAACGAGTACTAGACCAGTATAACATATCAAAAACAAGTATAAAATTACGTTTTGTTCTATTTTCTTTATAAAAGACTGCAGTTAGATGAAAATTTATATCTTGTCATTAAGTGCGTTTAATGTGAAGAAGAATCTTAATTGCGCCATGACAGTTATAAGGGTAAGCACGTTAAGTGCTTAGCGCTTAATGTGTTATGTGATGGTTCCGTTTCAACTCGCTTGGTGGCGCCACTTGTCAACGCTATCATACTCCTGAACAAGTTTTAAAACATTTAGTAATGCAGTTTACGGGATTTTGTTTTAGAGAAATTATGCTTAAAGCACTATTGTTTAACTGTTACTGGATTTGTTTTGTCCTGAAAATAGAGATGGGAAGATAGTGGGTTACCGGAGCTCCAGCTCGAAAAGCAGGAGTAGGAACGGGGTGGTTTTTAGTCAGTAAGAGTCTGATACTCACTCACACTTCAACCAAACCGGTCAAGTCCTTAAAAAAAGTACATCGAACTTTTTAACATTAATTATCACTAAAAATATAAAAAGCTAAAAAAAACCGCTAATCAACAAAATCCAATAAATTCTAATATCAAACAACAATAATTCACACAAATCCAATACCAAATCACACACATTAGAATAAACAAACCATCCAAATCCAACCTTATGTCACAAAAATAAGATTTATAATGACAAAATACGGGAAATACACGTACAATAGACATTTCGAGATTACAAATGTTAAGTTAATTAGTATTATAATGTAAAAACATTTTAAAATTTGGGCGTTGGCCACTACAATAAAGATAACGGATAAATAATTAAGTAAATCTACGTCTTCTGCTGTCAATAAAATCGTTCCAATCGAGTCATAATTAAATCGATAGAATTTTGAAAGCAATCGATACTCGACACACTTTTAATTACGATTCTATGCAAATCTAGTCAATTTAATTTTAAATCTGTTTCAATAAAATTTTGGTGGTGTTCGTTTGTAACTTACGACTGCGACTAGTTGTTATCTTGATGTATTGAACGGATTATTGTTAAACAGAGACTTGAATTTATATTCTTAAAAAAAATCTAAATATAAATTAACGAGAAAACGAAGAATTGATGAAAGAAACATTGACTGTTTATTTACTTTTAATCTCAAACCAGAATTCTTTAAAAGACAAGCCAAAAACCCAGAAAAAAACAACACTCACAGTTAAGCCGAGACGAATTATTGTTAAACAGAGACTTGAATTTATATTCTTAAAAAAAATCTAAATATAAATTAACGAGAAAACGAAGAATTGATGAAAGAAACATTGACTGTTTATTTACTTTTAATCTCAAACCAGAATTCTTTAAAAGACAAGCCAAAAACCCAGAAAAAAACAACACTCACAGTTAAGCCAAAACAATAGATGCGTCTTGAAGATTCAACTACATACAACAATAATTTACTTTCAAAACATTGTACTCCATACCACATACTTCAAGTGCTAAACCGATTAACATTCTGGTTTCGACACTATAAATCATAAAACAATTTAAAAGGAGCAACTGCAACGAGTTGATCGCACAACTGTCGTTCAGTTGCCCCATAAACCATTCAATGTCAAAAGATCAAGCAGACGCGAGGTTGAAAAAGCTATTTGATTAATATGTTACTTATGATACAAAATTAGATGTTAGATATATGCAAATCGATACATTTTATCGAAACCACACACGACAAAAAGATTTTAAGAGTAATATGAACTGGTGTTATTAGGCTATTAGTATTCGATTAGCAATTTGAGATGTGACAGAATTTCGAGTTGAACGTTATAAAGGGTTTTTTAGATTGGAGATAAAATTCGAAAGTGTCATTGATGAGGTATATTTTACTGTTAAATGAGGTGACATTATGTGGGTAATGTTGGTACTAGTTCGATATGAAATCGATATGTAACAGTAGGTGTGAAGAGAGCATTATCTCGTGTCGTTTATTGTTGTTTGTGGAATGTTTTAAATCGTTTTAAGGTATCGTTAATGAGATTTTGAACATGTACCTTGATAGTTGATATCTTAAGGATAAAATGGATTGTGTGACATATTTTTTTTTTAAAATGTGAAATGCTAGTATTTTATGCAATAAAAAGACCAAAATCACAGTTTACTCACGAATTATTAACGGAGAAAAGCTCTACCAATTCGCCGCGTCTGCGCACGCTGCTCATCATGAAAAGTCCCTCTGTGACTCGAAACTAGCAGAGCTTTTCTCCGTTAATAATAAGTGAGTAAACCGTAATTTTTGGTTAATTTCGTAAGTCTCACGATAGTTATTATTAAAAAGATTCTTTGTTTGCACAAACTAACAAGGAAAATCGGTAATTTACTAACTGTAATTTCATTGTGATTAGTGTGAAATATATGTATAATTCTATATCAATTTAAAGTAAAACATTTCAATAACACGAAAATACAAAAGCAAATCCGTAATCAAGAGCTAGTAGGCATCCTATGAATAACCAAATCGAAACACACCTCAAAAAACTGTATTTAAAAATCAGATCCGCATGTTTTATCCAAAGATGGTCGATTGCCATTAAGACATTAGAAATATGACATTTCAACCGAATTCGTATACAGAACATGATTCATTTGCGTCCAAATTTAATTTACGACGTCCAAATGTGTTTCTTGTCTTAAAAATCTAGACCCACCTAGATTTAGTTTGTCGACGAATGAATAGTGTCGGCGTAGGTAGTGATGAGATCCACCTCTGCTAAAAGCTAATGGAATAGTAAAATATCGGTACACGCGGCGTCAAATTAAGCTGAACATAACCAATTTATCTTGATCTCGCTTTCTATGACCTTTCTGCATTTTCAAAGGTCTGTGTATACTGGTTTTGTTGAACTCGATGTAAAGCTATATGTACATAATATATATTTTTACAAAGCATTAAACATATGTTTGTTAGGATATTAACGCTTTAGCTAAATTTTTCTCTTTGCTAAATGGATTACGTTGACGTCTCATTCTTAAAAGGTTTCAGTGCAGTTTCTGTTTTGAAACGAATACTTTGTTATGAAAGATTCTGATTTTGTGTATGAGAGCGTAATTTTTATTATTTACCTAACCTATCCAGTGTTTTCTAGGTGAAACTGCAACTAGAATATAAACGTTGAAAATATCCCTCAGATGTATCCTAAAACTACACCCAATCAAGATAGAACGAGCCGTAGCATCCTATAAATTGAGAAGCTAACTATGATTCCTTTTTTTTGAGGTGGTAAAATCATCCAATGACATCTCTCCAATTAGGCCAGGTGAGATTCTCATTAACTGCTCCTCCTGATTTTCGTGTCGGAGCCCCGGTAAACCCGGTAGGCAGTCCGCTGCTCCAACTGTTATCCCTAAGACTCCAAGTTTGGGAATTATGGTAACAGTAATAAACAAGGTATATTTAGAAAAAATGTTATATACTATTTTCTCAATCAATTAACTTTTCGATTCAAAATAAATAACTCTTTCACGATATTATTAACCAAATAAATATTTATTTAAAATGCTTCTGTTACGAAATTCCTATACGTTATTAACAATATTTTCGTAACCTAAGTATATAAGTCATTTTAATAAATTATATTATACAAAAAATAAATATATTACAGTCTTATGTCAAAGAATGTCACCAATTATTTATACGAAATTATTAATGGTGGTCCGAATTTGGAGCAATATTCGTTATTATTATGTTAATTTAATAGTGTTCAAATAAAATATTTTCTTAGATTTTTAGATATAATATTAGCTGTTACTTGTCAAATTAATGTAAAATATATAGATGAATGCTGACATTTTAAAATAGGCTGATTTAGGTGGAATAATATGGATACGCGGACTTCCCATGTTAAATATTACGTCATAATATACTACTAATATTATAAATGCGAAAGTTTGTTCGTTAAGTTTTATTTGTTACTCCTTCACATCAAAACGGCTGAAGCGACCGAGATAAAATTAGCGCAGGGGTCTGGAATTACACATAGGTCACTTTGTATCCCACGCGAACGTATACTACCTACATATATTTGTTACCCTCTCAATGAAACAAGGGTGCACATAATAAGCCATATATTTTAAGCACTTAAGCAGACATTGATAGATATTATTCTCATCTAATAAGGAACAAACCTATTTTCAAATACTGGACTGTCCAGAATTGACATTAAAAATTTTGTGTTTTTAAGAAGTTTTGCGTTAGGTATGTGTTGAAGTACTCGTAACAATTTTTAAACCCTACATACTATTTCAAAGAAAATCAAATCGATAGATGTTATAGCCGACGTCAACAAGACATAGGTACCTATTTAAATTTAATCTGCCATGCACTGTACTAAAAGTATCCTTGCATTCGTATAGATGAGAAATCAGTTTAGCCCAATAATTAAAACTACTCGTATCATTAACTGCATACAAAGTTGCAAATCTTCAAAGAAATAACATTTTCCTCTAAGGCAGAACTTAACGGGTCAATAACCTACAATTATCGATGCAGTATTTGTGATATTTAGCTCAGTACTTATTGGTTGCAAGTCGTGACGATGCAATTAATGTTTATTGCACCTAGAACTTTGATCGGATGTAACAGAGGAATATGGAGATAAAAAAGGATAAAACAAGTACGGTACCTAATATCTACCTATGTCTGATTGGAGACGAAATACAAATTAACAAATACAAATTTTGATATTTTATCGACTTCGATATTGTCACGCCTTCTATCCCTGAAATGGGTAGGCAGAGGTGAACATTATGGCACGTAATGCCACTGTACAATGTTTGTACACACATTTTTCACCATTTGTGTTATAAGTCCTGTGTAAAAGTGGGTGAGCCTATACACTGGACACAATTCCAGACTGCATGCTACTATTGAGAAATTTTCGATAAACCGAAAAAAGTCCAACAATACTTTGCCCAACCCGGGAATCAAACCCTTGACCGCAGTCGCACATGCGACCACTCGATCAACGAGGCAGGCATAAAAAAATATCTGTAACAAATTGCACAAAGTACCAACTATACATCGACAGTCTCACAGAACTAACGGAACTCACAACACTACAAACTCCCAAGCAAAGCACACGCAAAATAAAAATCAATCAGTTCTCAATATAGTTTCGAATATTAATGAAACATAACTGCAATGAAACGGGCAATTAATGATGTTGGCAACGATTGGCACACTGGATGCATTACCAGAGCGTCGATGACAGCGCCTGCTTAATCAAGCTGCGATCTTTCATTAGTTACGCTTGCTCGCTTTTTGGTCGTATTGCCTTTAGTGGACAGTGAATGCGACCCAACCATATTTGATACTTATAAATTTGCGGTAGTATACCGACTTTACATTGGTAATTTTCGCCGATTTTTCCAGTGAATCCGACTATTTTTGTAACGAACGTGATAGAAATGGATGATCTAATTTGGTACAGTCGTTTAGTAGTTATGTGGTAATACATATTTTGGTGATTAACTTTTTTTATATGGATTCCATAAGCAAACATTAGTGCTCATTTCAAATATTACTACACTATAACAAGGTGCGGCAATAACCAAAATTGGGACATAACAAAATTAAAATATTTTTATTGTGCTGTTAAAATATGTGGGCTAAAACACATCAATCGATTATCAATATCATTATAATTTCGATAATTTATATCGATAAGTAAAGTGTGACGGAATAAAACGGGTTATTTAAGGGATTATAAATTTGACAAACACAAAAGAAGCGTCAAGCGTGTCCATTCATTTGCATTTTAATGCCTTAAAAATGTAGTGATTTCGAATTTTGGAACATTCCATTGGCGCGCCATCAATCGTTTCGAATCAAAACAATCGAATAAACACGTAGCGTTAATTATTCGGTTTGTGAGAGCAGTCGCGGTGTGTAAATCAGTGTGTTCGTTTGTGGATCTATTTCGAGAGACACGACTCGAGAGTTAATTAGAAAGAATTGCTTTTATTTCGCGTTTTCACACTCGAGTCGCGTGACGTAAGTATAGGAGCGTGTGGAACTGAAAATCCTCATTGATGTACCGTCCATGTTTAATTATACAATTCTCGAATAGAACAAGGGCAATTAAATCGGCTTAATGAGTAATTTGTGTGTTGAATTCTGTTGAAATCATCACATTTTGTTTTTCAGTGTAGTTTTAATGGCTATTTCGTGTCTAAGAGGATAAGTGTGTAAGGAACAGGTGGTTGATATTTTCTCTGGATAAATAAAATATTGGATACCAGCTGTTAGTATTAGTTTTAGTACTTTAGACTTTTAATCCAGGAAGAAGGTAATGAGGAAATTATTAGCAGGTTAGAAAATAATTACCAAACCATGTAGTTGTCAAATCCAGTAATTTCATTCAAATGTCCAGTTTAACTTTATCTCTGAAGTAGACGTATAAATGTTAGGTACAATTGTAGACATCTGAAAGAGCGCGGAAGAATCGTCATATCCTGAAATCAATTAAATTTTAGCTTCGATGATGTAGGGAAAAGACTACTATTACTTACTTAAAAGTAGAAGAGATTAGGAATTTGCCTTCCCTCAGGACTGACCAATGTCCTAAAGTCATTTTTGCAATCACTCGCCGCTGCAATAGCTCTATGAAATCTCTATTATGTATCTAATATAAACGAAAACAAAATACCTATGAATTAAAATAATAAAACTTTCGCCTTGAAGTATTAATTTATATCTAACCCCAACACACTTAGAAAACTCATATTGTTTTTAGTTTTCAAAATAAAGTATGATAAATTAATACATTACCATAAAAACGATAATTTATTAGTTTTCACGTGATTCAGGATTAAAAAAGCTACATTAAATGAAATGAAAATAACGTTTTTAGAGCATTATATCTTTTCTATGCTATACAAATCATTTTTTATGTTCAGGTATAGTAATTTTTAGTTTGATTTAAGTTCCAGATGAAATATACAGACTTATCACTAAAGAAGCGTATTTAAGCAAACAAAGCTTTAATACGTAGGTACAAGACACTTATTAGGTAATTGATTTCTAGCTACCATTTAAGCCGTTATTTATAACTTTAATATAGTGTTGATTTGATGATTAACTGTTTAAAATCATCTGTGAAAGTACACTGCTGGTACAATGATGGTCACATGCGCCTGACCACCACTAAGTTAATGTTTGCTTGCACCTGATGCGAGCCGCTGTCAAACCCCGTCCCATGATGATTGGTGGGTTTATGCAACAGAATTTTAATATGATAAGACGGATCTGTCTTCAACTATACATAAAACTCTTCCACATGTGATAGGTCTGTCTGTCTGTCCCATAACTAATTATACTGAACCTATACCCGGAAAATGAAACAAAAATTCATAATCACGAGAAACATTTATTTTCGACAAAGGTGAAAAACACGAGGCCGTTGTTAACGTTTTAATGATAAACGAGGATTGAAAAATGTAACGATAGCTGATGCCGACGCAAATTGAGGACGTAAGATGTCTCTAAATCTTATTTATGAGTTATTCACTCTAATACACGTTAATAGTTCACCAGAATATATATTCTTTTGATGTTGATTACACTCATTTATTTGTACATTCTATTTTCGATGGAATTATGCTAAAATACATCGTTATTTTAATGGGGTGACCGCGGAAAAATGGCGCGGAAACAATTTTATATGAAAGGGATTAATGCATGACGTGTCAGTGATGATTGCGAATAGAAGGATCAATAAAGTATCAAAAGACCGCTTTAATATGCATTTAATTATATTTTTTTTAAGTTCAACATCAAAGAGGTTAGTAATTACTGTAATTAATACTAGTCAGTTATGCTCGGTGTTTTATTATGAGTATCAGTTTTTTTTACTTCAAAAATATTGTTTTACGTTTTGACAGAGACTAGCGGTAGTGATGAAATTTTTGTTTTTAATCTTATCCTTTACAAGTTAATATTAGAAATACATAAATATTACTAATCCTTTAGTAGAAAATTAATAACTATGGTCTCTCTCTCTCTCTCTCTCCAAAAATATCTCCAAGTAAAACATAAACTTATTTTTATCGTTTCAACAATTTTATTAAAATTAAATCATCAGTTCATGTCATGTGGTTTAAAGTGATAACTAATGAGTTCTCATATCCTCTTCCTATCAAAACAAGCCTGCTTCTAAATTCCATCTACACACATAAAAACATGTACATACAGAAACTGGGTCTCGCCTCAGGCCCATATAATCAGAATGTCCAATTAACTGCATTGGTCTTCTCATTGAAAGAAATTACTGCTCCAATCCCTGTTAAAGCGACAATTCTGTTCGGAACAATGCTCGCGTGGTTTTTAAATGGATGTAACAATTAATTCCCAACAATTAGGTGGACGACGCCCGCATTTTCAAAGATTTGTAGAGCTACGAAGTTATAGAGGGTGTAAGGGCTGTGTGAGATGGTTGCGCGTATAAGAATCTAGATGGCGTTGTATACAAAAGTTGCAAGTATTATTAAAAATGTGTAATTCAAAAGAAAAGAAAAATTATAAAAGTATACCAATTACATGTTATGTCTATTGAAGAGTGTGTGTCAAAAAGTAAAAAAAGTGTGTGTGTGTAGCGTATTAATAAATTATTAAAAATAAATTACGAAAGTATAGCATAATGGGTGGTTAAAAATAACAAACACATTATTTTTATTTTTAGTGAGTAATTCGGGAATGTGACTACTATTTAAAAACACGTTAAAAAACAGACGCAATAATATTGCATTTTACGTCAACATCGCTGCGATACAATTACAGTGACGCAAGTAATTTCTGCAATATATCAGATTAATTTCTTTTTAAAAAATGTAGAGAAGTAATTCTCAATATTTATGTGGTTCGTAAGAATTTAGAAGTGATAATAATTATTATGACTTGGCAAAGTTATTTTAAATTCTTGCTACTTCTAAAATCTATAAACTCATTTAATTTGATGCCAGTAAATATTCAGAGCGCTACTAATTACTCATCAAATCAAATACCTAAACTACATTTTCTAGCTAAAAGCCAGATAGCGTAACTATTCTTCAATCACTCCCATCTGGGTTCTTGCTAAAATTTTTAGCTCTATGGCCCATTGACGCGACTGTCAGTACTTAACGCGTTGTATCGCACATTATTGTCGTGATTAAAACTCTAATTGACCCATAGTAAATCACAATTGACTGCCTTTGTCTTGTTATTAACGTTGTTTGGATAGAGGAAACGAATTGATAGTGTTCAAGTATTTTTAGGGGCGACTTTTGTTTGTATGATTGCAATTATGCTGTTTACAAATTGGACTTAGTGTATTGTAATTGAAAACGGTTTTATTGATCATGAATATATGGTAGGCATTGCATTTTATATAGTTTCGAACAAATGAAAAAAAATATCAATAAAATACTGTACATTTTGTTATAGAAGCACTTAAAGTATTGGCTTTTACATCGACTATAAGGAAATCATGCTTTTTATAATAAACGTTTATGTCACATTTAAAATATTTAACAAAACCCATACTAAAATATCACTATCTAAAATAATTTTCATGTACATTCTTCTAAATACATAACAATAAAATAAAAGTATTTGAAAATCACACAGATTAAACAAATATGAATAATGACGTAAGCAAGATGGGTGAGTTCCGATATTGGACTAATTAATGCTCATCAGATTTGGCGTACCAAGAATTGGCGTAATTAATGCCGACGACCCTCGTGACACTTGACGTAATTAGGTTAATTATACCGATCAGCTTTATTAACGAATGCTCTAATTAACTCGATTCCAGTTGAAGGTGAGGTCTACTCGATTGCCAGACACCGATCAATCGATACGGTTGCGATAGTCTAATTGAATTATTTTTATGAGGATGAAATAAGATTTAAGTTATGATGAGAACGAGCAAGGTGATGGAGTGTTTGTTTATTGGCAAGTTTTTGTTTTTGTGCAATTTTTGCTTTAGACAGTGCAGTCCTTTGTGGACTTAATGGACCATAAAAATAAGCAAATTGCTGACGGTTGAACTAATTGTTATGGAACTTGTTTTAAAATAGCTTTTCTCGCTTCAGTAAAAGTATAAATGATAAACATAACAGGACATGGTACAACAAGAACTGTATTATTTTATACCTGAAATTGTTCTTGGGTATAAAATTAGGTTAGCATTAACAAAATTAATCAAACAAAATTTAAACAAAGAAATAGAGCTTGTATTAAAATTCTATCAACGTGAAACAAAAAGGTTTACATTTATTTCACATCATCAATTTATCATATAAGATTAAAGAATTTATAGAAAGTACATGTTAAGTAAAAATACGCTATCAATTTATATCAGACTAGCTTTTACTCCCAGCTTTGTTCGCGTGTCGTCGACAGCCCATGACGGTCCACTGCAGTACAAACTGCAGAAACTAGAGCACGTTCGACACTCTAAGGGCTTAGTACGAATTTGTTTTACGTCTAACGAGATTAAAACAGCGCGTTCGGCGGTCTGATTGGTTAGTTAATTCGCGCCGGCCAATCAAAGTGCTGAACGCGCTCTCATTTCCTTTTCATTTAAAGTAGAGTCAACTCGTACTAAGGGTACAGAACTACAGATTCTCTCTGTGCCTTATTCTCCACACTTAGCAGACGATTTGAGGATCGTAGCTTAGAATTAGGTTAACCAGAAGACTCTGTCTAAGATGAAGTGGCAAATCAAATGTATAATATTGCCTAGTAAATTTAAAATACGTTGGTAAGAAATATGGGCGATGACCTATCTGCAAAAATTTCAAACAAGAAGAAGAAAATAAAGAAGTCACAAACAAGCAAACTTATATTTTATAATATTAGTTGGGATCTAAAAGCGTTTTACTGAAACTGTAGCGAAGGTATGAAAACAAACAAAATGACAAGACCTATTAAAACCAGGTATTCATAGCCGCACGTCATTCATTTCTACAAGAAGATACTTAGAATTAATTTCTCACGTCGAAAACGCATAAATGTTTATTTTTGGCACAATAAAACAAAGATGCCCACGGTTACCCATTAAATACTATAATAATATTTGATTTTACGTCGTTCAAAATCGAATTTTATGAAATACATAAATCTCGGTTAGTTGTCAACACTTTCGATTAGACTGCGAAGGTCGGATCGCGTAAAGATCGGTAGTGTGATGTATTTTTGTACGTAGTGTGTTTAAAATAGAATCTAAACTCATTATAAGTTTTTGATAAAAAATAGATGTGTAGTCATGTGTTACGGAATAGTTACAAGTGACCTGAGATTTTGTTAGTCTTTTTATAAATGTGCGATTGAGTGATTTAGTGTAGTGGTGTGCTGGAGTGTGTTCTGTGTCGTGCGCGCATCACTAATTGAATGTAGTGGGTTTGTGAATAACAGGACATTTTACGTGATTCGTTATAGTGCTGTACTTATTTTTGGAAGTGAGATAGTTTAAATTAATTTCTGTAAAAAATTAAGTGACATGTGAACAGGTTTATCTCCTAACACAATCTGACAAAAATAGTACATTTCACATAGTCAAAATATATTTTAATAGTCCTTAACCCAAAAACACAAAAAGAACAAAAATAGCAACGCTAACGAAAACTACAAACAACTCTAGACCAACATAAGGTACACGATAGAGCTAAATCCCACTTTGACCAACCCACTAATTAATTACATTTCTAGACCACCTCATAGTAAGTAATTCGACATGACATAAGTATACCAATTTCAATACACCTATATTTGTATTCTACAAAGCCAATACAGCATTAGTACAAGTAGAATCATCTTATCTTAATGCTGATTGATGATGATCTGAAGCTTTCATCTTAAGTATTTATGTTCATATTGTGCATTCCAGACTAGAGCCAACATCTCCGATAGGGACAGGAAGTGTTTAGCGATGCTAAATAAATGTTTCTTTGTTTTTAAGTCTAGATTTGAACTGGATTTGACGCTTACTTCCCCATTTTCTTTTTCAGCCGTGTTGTAGTCTAAGCCACGTCTGTCTTTTTTTTATCAGTCTTTTAAAGCAGATGGCTATTTTTATAATACTCTTTGAATGGGGAGTCACCCGCCTTGGGAGTGATAGACTCTTACTGCCTAAAAACCACCTCGTTCCTACTTCTGCTTTTTAGCTCCGGTAACCGGACTGCCTAGCGGTCTGCAGTTCAAAATACACCCTTGTACACTTTGCTTATCTATGTATTTCCAGTAAATAATGTGTTATTTTTACCATTTACAAAACTTTTTTTTTAATAACATGAAAGAAAGAAGTGGTATGTGCCTATAAACCTATTTACGATAACTAAGTAGATCACTACAACATAATGTCGTAACATGCGCCCAAGTTTAAGAAGAAAAATCTTCTTCTTGACATATTGAGCACATCTCCACAGGTGACCTATTACCGTCCATTCACTTATAGCTCTACTAGTAGTGACGTTATTATAATTTCAAGGTTAATGAAAACTACATTCTTTCGTAACAGAAATAAGGTTGCTTTTCATAAAGATTTTTATTTTTGGTTTTGGTCCTTCGATCCAAATAATAAAATGTATTAATGTATTGCAGAAAGAATATTAACGTAGTTATTTAAACAATTGTTTGTAATAGAAACATTCAATTTACGTGTGACTTTTTAACAGACAGATTTTTCACATTCTTTCTTTTGTTTTTGTTGTAATTAAAATCTAAGAATATGTGTTTTGGCGTCATTCATGATCTAAATAACAAAAACTGTTGGAAGAATTTAGTGGCAAAAATGTATTGAATTGTCAAATACATAGTCAATAAAACTTTTCCGATCTATCTATAAATATGTTCTTGAAAATAATGGATACATGGGTAAATATATAATCGTTAAGCTTCTTAAAGATAACTTCACCACTTGCGTCATATGCGCCCAATCCCAAAGAAACTCCTTAATAAAGATACACTGATCTATAACGTAACAACTGTAATATTTCCGCCCTTTGAAACTGCAACAAACTTACAATTTCACGTGTACTAAGTTTACGAGTATTCAGGCGGCGCGCGCGCCAATACAGTTCCGCTGCCGGCGCCCGCGCACGCCTCGTTGCCGCCCGCCCTACGCGAACACGAAAACACGAAAGCACGAAAAACGAATTTCATTCACCTACCAACAAAACTAACCTTAAAACTACCTGCATCAAAAGGACCAAGTTTTAGTACCGAAGGACCAAAATATAAGGCAGTGTTGTGACTGTGTAATTGATATTTTCTCCTCGAAAATAAAAGTGTGTGAGTAAACATTGAGTAAGTGTTGGGGCCAGCCTCTTGACAAATGTTTGTGCAGTCAATAAGTGAGACACGTTCATTTAGTAATTTCGAAGTTTTTATGTTCCAGTCGTCGGAATTGAGGTATGTATGTGCTTGTTTTTCTTATTTACTTTTTGTCTAATGACATGCAAGTAACTTGAGTTGGTACTTTCATTATGATTTAATTAGTATGCCCCTAAAACGATCGATTGACCAACAGATGCAAAATAAAATCAAGTAAGATGCAGAATAACATGTGGTAAGTATCTTAAAAGATGAGGTAATTATATTTAAATGAGGTTATTGGGATATCATTAAAATAGATGGCAGCACTTACAATTAATAGTCCCGTTACAATTATTATCAGTATTCGCAAAATTATGAATATTGCATATCTAAATGTTTTAATCCGCCACAAAACCACTTGTTTTTATTGTGTAATCAAAATTTATATTCTAACATACTTATATAATTATAGTAAATAATTATCAATAGTAATAATGTCAAAGAATTGTAATGGATTAAAATAATTACCTATTCTATTGAACGTAGCAATTAAGGAAACAACCCACATTGACAAATTAAAACTGTCGATAATAATTACCCATCAATGGTTTACGTACCACTAATATAATGGAATTTAACTGTTACATTTGTCATTGTAACGATTAATACAATAGTTTTGTTTATTATTTTTACAAATGCGTGATGTGTGTCTTATAGATAAGTTGTGACTTTTCTTATTGGTCCTAGGGTCCTCAATTTTTAGAAGAAACCTTGCATTATTTTTCACTTAATATGTTGTTAATTAACCTGGTAGTTTTAAGGTTAGTTTGGATTTAATTTTATTTTCAGCAAAAGTTCAATGAAAGTTTTTGTAACTTTTGGTTTCATTAAGTACCTAATTATATTTATGATTTTAGTTTATGAAATCCTTTAGGACCACAGACTCAATATTGAAGATGAGTGCTTGTACACTTCTGTCTCTGTATCGTTCTTGTTAAGTTAGTTAGATTTTCTAATGAGGGCTAATTACCGAATTTAATCATAATTAAAACGTTGTCTTCACTGCAATACAACAAGAATCCTTGACTAACATAGGTGCATCATGATTTACGTTACTGCCACTAATTCTACTATGAATTACGTGTGCATGGATCATATCATACGTCGTATTAATAATAAATACCGGATAACGAACTTTGCCAACATTTAGTCTATTGTGCAGTTGTATAGGTAGGTACAAACTATTATGCACTTACCACTTCATATAAATAGGTGTTAATTTAAAGGAAAAACGAAACATTAAATCAAAGGTACCACACCTTTGATTTAATTTTTCGTTTTGCTTTATTGGTCTAGTACAATATTGGCGATATTGTAATACATATTAAAAAAAGATTGGTATTATGTGATGAATTCCATTAATTTCGTGTGATACAACTTCTGGGAACTATTAACTATTGCAATAGTTCCTTATAAGTGAACAAAATAAATTGGGGCAAACATTACTGGCCCACTCATAACATCCGAAAATAGACACTTCGATATTTCAATTGCTATGTCAAATAAATACGTTGCTGGACAATACTGAATGATTTTATTTACACATATCGACCAAATCAAACTACATTCTAAAAGGCTATTTACACAGCTACGAATTTTAACGCATTTATGGTACAACGACTATATAATGAGTAGACGAAATAGCATCCATTAAAAAGGGACGTTTGTAGTTGTACATAAATATTTATATTTCGTACAAATATTCTAATGTCAAAGCTCTCGTATCGTGATAATTATTGTAAAAAGAGCGCCACTCCGATACACTAGCATTTTATCTTTTTAAGCTCGTTTCTCACTTCCAATTTTCTGAGAATCACGGTAATGAGATTCTACACGCCGCTCCGACGAAGTCTCACCGAGCAAATACCTTTGTGTACTCAGCGCAGTCCGGTAGCCCCGCTCTGTTTGCTGTCGACCTGTTAATTAATAACTCGGCGCACACTGTATACACAGCCTTATTACCAGTAAAATCTCACAAGTCACGAGTCTAAACTGAGCTAAACCAGTTTCTAGTTTCGGCCTCCGTTTTCTAATCACACGCCAATGGTAATCGTATGCTTTCACGTGTAGTCAACTTAATTATGACGCATAATTACACGTCATTAATAAAGGCGCAATGCACCAAAGGCACATTTAAATCCACACCTCGCACCTATTAGTCGCACTAATTTGAATACAAAATTCATGACTACCTTCAATACAATGTTATTTATCATTACCATGCCCATTTAGCCTCGCACCCGCGCTCTATAATTACAGCCGGGAAAAAATGAAACTTGAAGAAACGCGATGGCGACTAATGGCCTGAAACTAAATTTTAATTAATGTCGCGTTTTACGAAATGAAAGTGATTACAGAAATAACACGACAGGTCGGCGATAGTGCGCGGGTAAGCCCGATCACCCCCCACCCCCACTCATGTTCGACAATTTACGACATGGTAATTATGTATACGTGTTTAGGCGCCTTCGTCCGACTTTACGGGCGGTGTAATTTTGGAAATTAAAAACGGTAAGCTTCAATCGGGCCGTAATATCTAAATGATGGATTAACCTCGCGTTTTGATGTGGATCGATTTATTTGGCCGGCAGCCAGTAATTATTCTTTATCGTCGAACGTGTGGTGAACACAATTAGTTATTGATCAGACGGCAATTAAGCCCAATCGATTTTGTTTGTTGAAGTTGAAGAAAATTGTTTTAGTTCGACGTTTAATCGACGTCGTTTTATGCTTCTAATGGATTCTCGGTCATTAGAATTGACCTCAGTGCCCCTTTATTGTTTATTAGAAAACAATAATTTATCCTTTTATCGTTGACATTAAAAAGTGTTAGTATCATTTACGTTCGATTAATAATAAATTACAGTTTCGATTTTACTGTCTTGAGTGACAGTAAGAGTATGGAGTTGAAAGGTAAAGTAAATATAAATTGGTTCTGCGATATTAACATATCGCGAGTAACACCATATCGATGGGTTAGAAGACAAAGGGCCGCTAAAAGTCAAGTGTAACGTTGTTTAAGTCAAACAAGTACGTTGGGGCACGGCTCTCTCGGAGTAATTGGCGCGGGCGAGCCTCGGGCGTCAGCAACACCTCCGAACGTATCAAACCGTTTTAATAATGAGCTAGCTTGAGATCGTGAAACAATAAATTGCGAAGCTTGGAGGCTTCGTGCACGAGACAGCTATCTGAGGCAAGCATTATGCATCGCGAGTTCCCGAGCCAGCGATAGCGGGCTATCATCTGCGAGATTGATAGGAGAATAGCCCCACGGCTAGGCGGGATTCGGACGGCATTGTGAAACACAAGCCCTTGTACACTGTTGTTGCATGAATTCATTAAAAATACGCGCGAACTGTGTTTACGTGGGCTTCTAGGAAAGTTCATTGGTCGAACAAATAGAAATTTCCTGGTGGTTAAATTGTGTTTTTTATTTGAAATTGAATTCAGCTTTCATTTCACGAACAACGCAATCAAAATCCTAAGGATATGAAATATCGTTCAATTTTAAACTCATTGCACAAATTACAATGATCAAATAACATAGCAGTAAAGTCTGTTGTTTTATCGTAAGATTATATTAGCTCCTTTAACATATTACGGTTAAATACAAATAGGTTCTGTAGCGACACAAACTTACACGCGAACTTTTAATGGAAATCTTTAAATAACTTATAACGTAACATCGAGATTACGAACTCATTAGCACAGCCAAACATCGAACCTGGACGTTATCGTGCGATCGTCCCAAATTAGCTGGCAACTTTCCTTTAATTAAGGAAGTATGATTAACAAAGTGTGATCACGAACAAAAGTCTTATCATTTGTAATAAGGGAGGGAACAAACGATGGATAGCGAAATTAATAAATTAGCAGTTCCAATATACAGTGGAGGGATTCGAAGAAAACACGACTATTGTTTATATTTGTAAGAAAATGAGATTTGTGTAAGAAAATGCGTGGTCGTTGTTCAAGAAATATGGGTACGCGCCGGTGATGGATGTAAAGCGAAATTAAGTACATCTGTACTGCTGTCAATGATGGAATCAAATAAATTAGATTGAGAAATAGGTCTGCTATTAATTAGGAAACTATTCCTAGAAGAAAAGACTTTTTAGAAAATTCTTGAAAATAAATAAGCATTATTAAATAATTTGTTATTGTTACTTTCAAACCAAAATGAACCTTAAATCGTAGTAGTTAAAGAAAAATATGTGATGCAAGATAGGGATCAGCTGATAGGAAACTTTTATCATTAGAGTCATGTTTAGGGGAACACTATGGACAACAAACAAAGAGAAATTAATAAATTATCGGCCTTAGAGTTATAGCGAAGACGCGTAGAAGACATTACTGCGTTGCTTAATGAATAGCTGGCTTTATCTAAAGGGAGGAATACATGATAAATGTACGGTGATTTGTATGTAATGAAGTTTGTTAAGGTCCCTCTGTCTCAAGATTATTGGTCGAGTAGTTGCAAGTAAGAGCCACTAACACAAAGTTTCTGATATGATTCCCATGTCAAAATGCTGAATAGTTTTATAATACAAATTCTGGAAGTGTGACCTTTGTGTCTTCCCAGGTTATTTTAAGTGACTCATATTCACAACTTTATTGTGTTACTGTCGTTGGATCCTGGGACCAAGTGAATTTTAAATAATTTTGTTTGTCAACATTCAAAAAATTTGTAGGAGCTTGAATTTTAGAATTAAAAAAAAACGTTGCTCTACACTAGGATTTTCTCCTGTATAGTAGGTACTGTTCTGTTACAAATACAAACACACAAGTTCACATGCATATGACACCCAAATCCGAAACAATAATTTGTGGATCACACAGATCACCAACCGTGCAGTCATGCTGCCCGAAAATTAACAATTTCACCCTATATTACCGAGAATTGTAAAAAAAATCGATTTAACGTGCAACATCGTCGTCTCAGCCTCTTCATATTATATTTGTGTAAGTAGGAATACATGATAAATGTACGGTGATTTGTATGTCATGAAGTTTGTTAAGAACCCCGGCCTAGTTGTAGTTGGCTCATTAACTCAGATGGGCTTGTTGTTTTGTGCCATATTGATGGATAGAAGATAGCTAAGTATTTGGCTAGCAGTCAGATTTTGTTCCAGTGTGTATCATAAAAGCCAGCTATTGTTTTGTCGTTCGGACCAAAGTACCAAAATTATGGAATATAGAATACTTTATCCTGCTATATGTAGATTAACTAACTATACACTATACTTTTTACTACATTTTCTGGCTCTATCAATCATCAAATAATAAAAAAAAATCTAGTAATTATAATGTAGGAGATGCTTACAATTCAATAAAAAATTCAAGCAGCGCAGTTGCTTCTTTTAACCACAAATGTAAAATAACAAATAGTCCTATCATTACATCAAAAAACATAGACATAGAAAGACAATAATATTAAGGTAAATGAAGAAAAGCAGGTGTCAATGTAAATACCGTAAGTACATTAGGTCAGCCTAGAGTCTTAGCAATTACAGCTGTAAAACTTGTGTAAATACTATTCTACACTTAATTACAAACGAAAAAAAAAAAATCGTCAACAGTACAATCAAGCACAAGAGTGTAAAAAAATAAACTTTATAAAATAAAAGAACGAACACGGTAATAACTAGAAAAAGTCATTTAACCGTAATAATTTCGTCACAAAAACGAATCCACTTTCTATTGTAATTACTTTTATAAACGCCAATGACCATAATGACCACTCCTAATGCGAGTGTTGGCTTCATTGCGTTACTTTGACTCATTAGGGGGTCAAAACGAAATTACCTAAAGTGTGACGGAATCTGATAATGTTCTGGGTCTAAGAGTCCTCTATTTGAGCGTAGCGAATGTTACATACGACGTGTAACGTTAATGATTTTTTATTTTATTTAGATTGCCTTTGAAATTATTGTCGCGGAACACGGTTTTGTTGTGTTGTGAACGGATTTGTTCCTATTTGGTGAATATTGCTGTTTTTGGAAGTTATTGAACTATAAAATATGAAGGGTACGGAAAATGTTATTCAAAGATTTAAGGACAATAATGAAATTCATTTTGAAATATAAGAACTAAACTAATTTCAAAAAGAAAATCTTGAAATAAGAATAAAATGCAAGTATTTACCTTCGGTTTTAGATGATTATGTATATATAGATTTATTAATGTAAGATGTATTTATTTATGATTCATAGTAACAAGTGACCTTTGGTCGAAGCTTGTTCAAATTAGTCAAAGGTGTGAGTTTGTTTTATTACAGAACAATCGAATTTTCTAAACTGTCATACGTAGGAAAAGGAATTAGCAATAACATAAACATCAATTATTTTCTTATATTTTAATACTAGGACTTAATTGCAGTTATCATAAGCCATCAAGTCTAATATTTTTCTTACACCTTCATAATTATTCGTAACGAGATGTCATCAAAATTATGAATCTTAAAGTGGTTGTATAATAACCGCTTTTACCAACACTTTCATTGGCTTTAAATAGATAGCAGAAAGTCAAAAAGGAAATGAAAAGTACAAACTACATGTAATTTTATGTCACGTAAGTAATAAATATTTTATAGGAATAGACATTTTTTTATTATAATTTGATAACACACCACACCTTGAAAAACTTAAATGCCGTCGTCATCACTTCAGCTTTGGATGGTCACGACAACAATCTATTGCTGAACTTAAGGCTTTCTGTACTTTAGAGGGTCTGCATAGTTTCTATGCTTGGTAGTTTAGAGATTGCAGTTTAAAACGTTCAAGGTTAAAACATCTCGATGTGTATGGTCCTTGGATCCAATGCTCTTCAGTGTTCTTTTGATGTCCATGACAAGAGTAAGGATAGTCACAAATATATTTTATTCGGACGATACACTATACATGTTGTAATTTTTGTTCACTAGCTTCTGCCAGCGGCTTCGGCCGCATTCCCGTGAAATATAAAGTATCTATCACCCAAGTCAGCTCATTTTGTTTGTATACCAAATTTCATAAAAATCCGTTCAATAATTGCAACGTGATTAATGCAAACAAATCATCCAAACAATACTTTAGTGTGATTTACTTTGTAACATTTTTGTACCTGACAGTACTTAATAAATTAAGATTGAAGTAGGTACTATTTTTAACTAATATTAATATAACGAAATAAAACTTCATCAATATAGAACAGTTCATTAATGAGAATGTATAATTAATAAATCGAATCGATATTTAATTGAAAACCCAATCGATTAATTTTTTTGGTTAATGATCGAAACTTTTACTTAATTGTCTTTATTATTGATTTTAATATTTTAAGCTAGGTAATTATTACATAGTACAATAAAAAAAAAAAACAATACACGTGACTATTTGTAAAATACTACATAAGTTGTTTATAAATATAAAATCATAAAGAGACCGTAAATAGTGTTCAAAATATACGAACAAAAACGGAACAAACCAAAATCTCATTCACCGTTAAAACGCAAACACACGTTTCAAATCCACCAAGGATGCAGTAGCGACAGATCTTAATGCAAATTAATTTTATTCCCCAACGATTATGATCGGAACTACAAAGTATTGAAGTACTCTCATATGTTGCTCATTCGGTAAAATATAATGTTCTAAGACATTAAAGACAGACTTATGCTTCTATTTCAGGATGCCATAATCATATTCGTAGGAAATTATCGAAGGATACATTGTTCTTAGAATTTATTGGATTCTTTTTCAACCGATTTTTTGTATTCTTCACAAGATTTACTTACTTTAAATTATATCTTCATCATTGTTATTTGCTTCCATAATTATTATTTGAAACTAATAAATAGGTTTTAGAAGACTTTGGGGATAACTCAGGTGAAATCTTAAATGTATGCTACACTTTTGTCCTGGACTGGATTAATATATTTCTCTGTGAAATTTCTTTTTCCTTACTTACAGAAGTAAAATTGTTGTAGCCAAACTTATTATGCACTTCAATAAGCATGTGCAAATCCAAAAAATACTATCTATTTGTCTCAAAATCATTTTGATATTAACATGCAAAAGCTTCTTTACACAACATATCCATTGGAATATGTTCTTCAAAATTATCATGAGCATCTAAATCAAACATTGTTAAGCAAATTTATTCTTTCTCCTTCTATTTATACCGCTGACATTGGCATACATCTGAAACAAGATTCTATTCACCATTATAATGAAATATGTTGTCTTCTCTAGAAAGATTAATTGCAGTCTCAAAATTTTCAAGTCCCAATGACTTTGTGTTATGGTCGTGAAAAATAACACTATCCACCCACTTAATCTTTGAATGAACTTCATCTGCTACTAGTGAGTCTTTTTTTTATTTTCGTATGACATAATTCTTGCGTTTTTCTCCTGTCATAATTAAGTCTTTTTAATTCTTGTGTTTTCTTTTTCACTGTATTTTTAAAATGATTTGTTTGTATTGTATTTGAATCATACTTGTTGCACTTTCTTCTTTTTTATTCAAACTATCTTGGAATGAAAAATACTGTATATTAACTGTGAACTGTGAAATCTCCACTAAGTTCATAGAGTTCACAATATGATGGCTAAAAGTGAATTAACTTTTCTATTCATGCACCACTGACTCATTGTGGATTGTCCGACGTAATTTCACATTAAGAGCAAAGACAAAACCATATTCATCCAAATTGGTTTAACAATTACCAAGATTAGCCACAACAAACAAACACACAGTCTGTCCTCGATATAATATTAATTTACCACGCAACGACCATACACAGAACACCAAGATATTTAATCTAATAATGGACGACCGTGATTGCTTTTCTTATGCTTTCTTTTATATTTATAATTCATATTTAATGATCGACATTAATGGCATTGCTTTAGGCCGAACTCGTAGCAACAGCCAGTTTTGTTGGATCTCTTAATCCGTTCTCTTTTTCCCTTTTGTTGACTGTTTATGGAGTTTAAAGGGGAGGAGGGGGAGGTCTTTTAAAATTGGTTTTGATGTACACGTTAATTTCAGATTTAGGCGCTTTCGTGATTGTTACGAAACGATCATTCTATTGTATGGTGAGTATAATAAAGTGCACCGTGATTGTGTAAATGAGTGCTGACTAGCGAGATATGGTGGAGTGCTGTTTGATTTTCTTATTTATTATTTTATTTGTGTTTGTCCCTTTCAATTTGATTGCTTCGTTGGTTTTGTGGAGCAAGATTAGGATCTATTCTTTAGTTTTACCCATTTTAAGTAAGTTGATGAATTTATTGCCTACCATCCCTATTAATCAAACAGACACATTCTAGTTCATCCGCGTTAAAAATGGACTTTATTCAGGTAATTTTGTACTTGTACTACTTTTTAAATAAAATTTAAGTAAGTAGGTGCTTATTCAGTGTGACTCTTTAGTAACTGGTCTTTACTAGAAATACTCGTATAAAAAACAACGAATTAAGAAATATCGCCACTAAAAACACCACTATCATACTCACGTCACAAATTGATGAATCCTAAATGACATAATATAATAGATTTATTAATTTACCATCTCCACAAAAAACATAAAACTATTCTGAACTCTTCGATGCAAGATTTTTTATATACCGCGAGACACTTTTAGAGGGCATAAAACACAGACATACAAATATTTACACGCCCACGACACAAAATTATGAAGATAGTATCGTGTCTTATAACCTAATTTATTCCACATAATTTTAATTCAATCCTGGTATATTCATAAACAACCTTAATTCTGTCATCGGTCACATTGCTGAAATAAAAACAACTGTAAAAATTTTAGTTGACAGCGGAAAAATAATCCGCGTATCGCAATTAAAAACATAAAACACTCTTAAAATAAACCTGGAACGTAATATCATATAGCAGGAGAGTAATAACATTAAAACATATACAGTGGGGCAGATGTGCCAATATTCTATTATTACTGGCTTTTCAACGCGAACGGCGCGAGCATTCCTGACTATTTCTATAACCCTAAGATGAATCATTAAATAATAAAATCCAAAGCATACTTAATACTCAACAACACATAGAAACCTATTCACGAGCGCGTATTAACTAACACAGGCGCGCGCTAATCAGTTCCAGATCCATACCTCGTGTTACTTCTCAATCGGACGCGCGCACACACTCAAACGAAAACACCTATACATCAATGGCCGATCTAATTGCGAACGCGTAAACACACTTCCATGTGTTTGTGATTGTTGTAACAATGTGCGTGATTCCAGCCACCTTATTAGAAGCACTTTAAACAAAAATACAATCCAATTAGAACACTGTTTGAATTTGAAATTGGGACGGTTACGAACTGACAGATGGCACACTATAAATAAGGGTTGTGTAGTTAGCGCGCATCGGTGTCGGCCGTGCGTTTTGTTCACGCGGATACGGGAGCAGATATTTTAATGTCTACAACTTATTAGCCACAAATGTCATATCGTTTGATGCATCAACTACTACTTTGTTAAAGTTGGCCGCGTCCAGGGGATTATTTGCAAGCGTAAATTAGGTTCACGTGCGTTTTAATGCATCCCGCAAGTGTTAGTGTTCCAGTTCGATAATCTTTGACTGGCGAATGGATCAGGCGGAGATGATTCATAATGGTCTGTTCTATTGTTGGCTTGCATATTGCAAACTGGAATTATGCAATGTCCATCGTTTTGTTGTATAACAATCGGTGCCCATTCTATCACTTTCCTTATTACATATTTTATTAATATCGGCTGAAGATTCCACTTGTTATTTTAATTGGTGCTAAATTCGTTGCTCTACGTGCAATCGCATAACGTCGTTTATTTATGATGAGCATAGTATAAAGTGGATAAGTAATTCTAGGAATTGGCTTCCCAATGCATTTGTATAAATTGTTATTTTTTAGAAATAATGCCTTAATGTCAAACATTGTGTTAAAATATTAAATTCGTTCGCCGATCCCATGATATAATGCCGTGATCCACTTAAACATGCTATTTTAGCTCAGCACATTAAATTTGATCGATCAGAGCTATATTTTTACTGTTTACCAAATATTTAAGTAACGGCCATAAGTCAGACAGTAAAATAATTCAAATGTGAAATTTCATGAACGCTCATAATGAACTTGGCAGACGACCAAAAAACGTCTTATTTTCGATGTGGAATCTGGACCAATTTTTATTGCAACGCTTTGGAAATAGTGATACAAACGACCCCCACAATGACTTACCAATTATAATGAGCGTGGTGGCGGTGGCGGTGTTACAAACAAATGAATAGAGCGGTTACACTTCCATTTAGATATTGCACGGTTTAATGCGAGCCGAAGCATTATACGGCAGTAAATCATGTGCTCCAATCTGCGCACTAACGCACCAGACTACGTTGTTTATTTCTTCATCATTCTCAGCCTTATTTATTGCAAATTCCAAAAATTTTATTGTTCCGTCATAAACGGGGCGTTTTGCTTGCCTACTCGTAGCTCCAGAGTGGATAGCACGTGGCGTTTAGATCGAAATCTTTTTAACGGCATTCCTTGTGGACGGTACTCTTTGGCACGAATATCAACGGCAACATTACAATAAACGCCCGAATATTCTCACCTATACTTTCGAACACTCGTAAGATTTATTTCTGTGACTTGAATCAGTTTTATTGCTTCTACGTTCATCTGTACTCATTTATAACCGACATAGATACTCTTTTTACGATTCGAGGCGCTCTGTTTATTTTCGTTTTTAATTACCTCTAGCGTGGGCCGCGCAAAGTGACAAAATAAATTCGAGAACATAATATTATTAGGAGGATTCTTAATACTGAAATGACTGTGATTGTGTGATTATGATTAAAAGCCCATGTCTGCCCACGGCACGGTAGTAAACGTGACAAATTGGTGAGTCGGACCAGTACCAGCTGAGTAATATAGTATTTATACCAAATTTATTGCAGGTCCATGCTAATTTCCATGTTACTAAACATCAAAACGACGCACGAAAACAAATACGTAGAAATGACGGAAACGATTAAATAATCACGAGAGCACTAGAGAATAATTAAAATAATCATCAGTAGTGAGGTACACTTAAGACAAATTAGGTGTCAAGAACAGATTTAAAAATATGTTCATCTGCCAACGAGATTAATGAAATAATCCAACCGTCCAACACGGCAAACAAAATTCTGGTCACAATAAAAAACACACATTCTCCAGGAGGTGAAGAAGCTCTTCATTTTGACGATGCTAATAAAATCCGAAGAGAATTAATGATATCCACTAATTTAAAAATTTTAATAACAATCGTAATGGGTGCTTGTAAGAGAATTATGTCAGTCAGAATACGAAATGGGAATGTTGACGTGAATATTTTTAATTTGGTATTTGATGCATTTCGTATTGGCAAGAGGGAGGCATCGTCGATTATACAAAAAGATTGTTGTGTTCGGAATGTACCAACGGACATTAATGAGGCATCTCCATCACGACTCATCTCAATCAAATCCTGCGACTGACTCAGTATCGATGCGTTCGCGCATAACGACCGTCGGATGCGCCGAAGTGTTCCAGAGAGATTGTAAATATTTCTCTGTTTCAGAACACGACTAAAATAGATTAGAACGCGTGTTTCTAAATCCCCTTTGAAGATTACACACGCCGGCATTAGATCTGGCAAATTACCCTCTAACAAAGATTGTATTAATTACCTGCTCCCGATAGCTCGATGTAAATACTATTTAAAATTAGATCGGCGAGTTGCGTGTGCGCCGCTTTTCGGCGCCTTATATATCTGTCATTTTCCTAAGATACTTTGAGCTAGTGTGGTTTGGTAGAACACGGTAATTAATTCCTGTTCTTACATTAGTCACTTCGCTACGAAAATAATTTTCTGTCCTAAATATTGCCAACTGAAAAAACACTGTAACACGTAATCTGAAAGTAGATTGTTACTACGTATCAAGATAAATTATTGTTTGTGTGACAAGCTTTGATTAATATTTAAAACTCTATTACCAGTTAATGGCGACTTTTTTCCAGAATCGAACGTCTATTTAGAGATAACTGCGTAAGAGTAGTTTTGTCTGTTATTTGTTTTATTAATCGATCCTAACATCGAGCAAATGTTTTCTCGTGTAGCAGATACAAATGGGATCGAGGGCTAATTATGTAATGTTGGTCCAGTTTCGGGCGTACTCTTAATCGATACTCATTTTTTATGCCATTTGAATCGGGAAATGGAAATTCGGTTGTTTATATGATTACGAAATATCTATAAGTGGGTGCGCGGGGGTAAATATTTTGCTTCAGTTGAGAAATATTCCTCGAATACTTATGAACGTACATAAAGTACGTTGATTGTTTTCTTAGAGAATTGCTATTAATTATTTGAACATTTATGATTGTGCTATACAACAGGTAGTTGATCTAGGAATATAATCAGCTATAAACGTCTATTCACAGAGCTGTTAATTCTTGAGATTCAACATAGTATTTCTTAAGAAGTTACATTGTATTTAGTCATAAAAATCACTCAGTCCGTCGGTCTTCTTTTAATGTATGAGTGAGTGCCAAAATAATTTGAAAGCAGCAAAAACAAAGGGACCGTGAGTATTTATTATCGCACATAATATAACCATAAAAATTCAGGGAAGCAGAAAATTTTCTTACTTATTAGACGATGTCGAACAGGTTTCGGAAATCGAGAAATGAAAATTACATGTTATTAACGAACATCAACACTGTAAGGCTGTTATAACACAAAAGATAAACAGACCGAATTAAATAGTCCCTTATTATACGCACATTTTGGTTAAAAGTTAGGTTATTTGGCCGTGGTCGAGTTATCTCGATCTCTGATCTTGTGATCGCCGTTCGAGATTATTTTGTTCTGGTGCGTACGAATTCTTAAGTATAGTACTTTATTGATGATGTTTAATAAGCATCGCAAGGTGTTTGGTGGCGGACATTTCAATGATTTATTCTTTTCCTCCTTCTTTATTGATATTTTTACGACTGCATATAAAATAGGTCATGGAACTTTTTTAATTCGATAAAACGATACACATACAACATAATTTTAAATACGTAACTACTTATTTATTTAAATTTTGCCAATGGAAACCGCAGTTGCTAACTTACAAATCAAAAATATAGACCAAATGTTAAAACAGTATGTATTGCGAGTATTAATTTTCATATGCATAACCCAATCTACCGATAACCCTTCAAAGCACAATCACAAAACAGCAAACTTTTCATACCACACGTAACAAACTGACCAAAAAATCGAGATCAATTCAATCGAATGTACTGATAACCCTAAATTACGAGTCAAAACCGTCGGTATTAACAGCACAAAAAGCAATAAAACAGCGTGAAATGGTATGAGAGCATTAATTCGATTATCAGATTGAGGTGTAAAGCGAGTTTCGATGTTTATCTAGGTATAAAGAGGCGCCGTATAAGAAATTATTTTACAACAGTGAAATAATAAAAACACTCATTAGCGGTCATTAAGGCACCGCCTCCGCGATTTAGGGTTAGATAGGGAGGTGCGAAGTTTATTTTGTATAATAACAGGGCGTACGTTCGTTGTCTATTTCTCTATGGAATTACGTTGCATGTTATTTGTGATAGAAGATAAAGGAAATAAACATTGGGAGTTAACACTTCATTTTGGGCAGTGACGTTTGTTTTTTTAATTTAATAATATTTGTTATGGAAGGATTTGTTATTTATCCTAGTCCAGTAATAGAATTGATTATTATAATTTTAGTCCAAAGTTAAAGGTAAACTGTATTTAACTGTTTTCATGAAAATAAACTGTATACTAAATTTACGGAAAATCGGTATACCTACGTACGTACATTAAGAAAACTAGGTATTAGTAGGCTGCGTTTTAATGTATTTCAATTAATTTACGTGCCTTAATTCTGTAATTACAAAAATAAACTGAATTATCATCAAATGTTCATTACTCTTTAAATACTTTCCGAAGTTTCTTAAGTGGTCCTGTATATGATCCGTTGATAACTAATTGATATACAAAACACGTGTAAGAAGTTCACTATCTCATAATAAAAGTTACTTTACTCATATCATGTTAAATTAAACCATCATAATATTATGTAGGGACGTTCTACATCACTATAAGTACTTTATAAAATAAAAAAGTGATTAAACTATTTTGCTATTAGGTTTATTATGTCAACTACCTGACAATATCAACAACAATACAAAACCTCAAGAGATAAACCACTCATTATCATTACACAATTAACATTACACTAACCAAATGTTACATTATAACAAAAATCATATAACAAATTCCACAAAGAGGTCGCCACTAGCAGGACCCGAAACCGCAAAGCTAATTATTAAAAAATGTAAAAAGAAAATAATAACAAAATTAAAACCGCAACAAAAAGAGTACATTTTCTCCCGGCGGCGGCATTGTAAGGGTTAATTGACACTTATTATAGAAACTCAAATAATATCTTGTTTGCTAATTACATTTATTTAAAAAAAGTTGGAACAGATGAGATCCTATTGTTATTTTTGGGTACGTCTGTCATTATAGGCAGTTAAGAAACTGATTCTTATTTTTGTAGTGAAAAGAGAAATATTAACAGATCTTTAAATCTGAAACTACTGTACTATTAAGTACGTTTAAGTAATAATCACGGTAGTTGTGATTTAATCGAACCTTTTATTTGCTGAACAGATATACGAAAGTATGAGATCTTTGCAATTTTCAATTCCATTCTGATGAATGTGGTAGTATTGCCTACTGATGAACACAACGCTAGATATTAATTTGATAATTAGATATAATAAACCTATAACAACTCAAGTTTTGTAGTGAATCAATATAGGACCAATAGATCATAGATTTTAGGGCAACAAACAAGTTAATAGAATTACTAAATCGACATAAGATTGCAGTTTAAGAAATAAAACGGTCTTATAGAGACTACAGAGTAGTCATGGTAATATGGACAATTAGACACTCTGAAATACCGGAATGTATTAATAACATAATAATGGGTTCTAATTATACAGCTCTTAAGCTTAATTGAGATATTAATAGCTTAAATAGTTGACGCCCACTTACAAAAGGAAAGTGGGCGAAGCACTAACCAGTTAGACAAATAGGTTCTTTTTCTCGTATCTTACTTACTATAGGTAAATCTGTACCATAAACTTTAATAAAAAATCTTATTGATTTAATACAATTCATTATCACCAGACAGAGTAAACATAAAATTCAATGACCTATATCTAACTAATTGTAATTAACAAAGTGAAACATAATATATATTTTGAAAGCTTGTGCTTTCAAAAAAACTTCAAGAAAAGATCGTACTCCTTTAAAAAAGCAACCTGTGAGTTCTCTGGTTTTGCGGGTGTCTATAGGCGGCGTTGATCGTTTACCATTAGGTATCACATTCAACTTATTTGCCACCTATTCCATAAAAAAAACGTGCTTATAATGCAACGAAATTAAACAGCCATGAGTATCAATGAAACTCAGTAACTACTAAATAGCTTCGCAAAGGAGTTTTGCTCCCACTTAAACTATGTATCTGATTATTGATCTATTTTAGACAACATTCGTAAGTATCCACGTCAAATCAAAGGCAAAGCGTGTTTCCAGCCAACGGATACTTCATTAAAGAGTTTCATTACGTCATACCCTAAAAAAGTTAAATGGAAGTAGGTACGTAAATCAAAATGAGATTTATTAGTGATTTCTTCTCAGTTCTCAGAAACTTTAGCTTCTGAGTGAAAAAGTCATCACATTGACGTCCGAATCCTCTATTGTTTACTAAAAAGCGTTGTTGTTTAATTTTATTCGTAGACGTAAAATGTGGGGGAAATTTATTTGGACATTAAGCTTAGTACATTATTAACAAGGTTGTTTAATGCTTTCGGCTAAAATATCCAGTGTTTCGACAAGATAACCTAATAAACTTGTACTAGAATGCTAATAAAATAATATTTTCAATTTGTTTATTTTTCTTTTTTGTTTGCTCGATTCATATCTTGAGATTTAGTCATCAGAATAGTTCTGTTTGTTTATCTAATTCTAGGTTAAAATCGAGGTGTTTTTGTTGTAGGTACGTAAATGATTTAGTATCAACTTGTTCAGCCACTACGGTACACATAATTATTAATTTGTCATATAACCTAACAAAACTCCACTAAAAATAACGTTTACAAAAAGGAACAATCATTCATTTCACATTTTTAAATTGTCATGAAAAGTAAAATATAGTCTCACACGTAAAACACATACAATTCTCGAACAATAACATTAAACACAAACATATACGAATGTAAGCTATTATTTCATTATTAACAAGTACAAAATCAAGCCTGGGGCTCGAAATAAACCCATTTAATTACTAGAGTCAATGCAAATTGTTAATTTTCACTGCAATCATACCTCGTTGCGGTCTCACACACATTTCGCCGGAAGGTACAAATTCACAGGTACCCATCCACTACGATGAATGACGTTGATATGAGAGTCTGGATGTGACTCGAACGTAGTTAGTGAAGATAGATATAAAATAAATTGTTTTCGGAAAACCTTTCATTATTTCAAATTATTTTGTGGAATTTGACTGATATTTTTAAGTGTCATTAGCAATAAAATAACAAACCCTCTTTGCAGAATTATATAGCCTCATTTCAATGGTTAGGAAAAAAAAATCCGAGGGAAATTGGTATAGTAGGAAAGTGCAGGGAAATAAGTATAGTAGTAAAAGGGAATGAGCTTTCAGCTGTACTCAGCATAATTGCAAACTTTGTATCAACACTGAAACTTTTCCAAATTACTGACACTAATTTGCACAACCAGGGAAACAGAGTATTTAAAGCAGACACAATTATGTTTCACAATAATTGTTGAAACAAAATGAAGCCACTTCCATTCCCTAACTATTCTATGCCGCAACAAACTCTCACAATAACCACTTGAAGCTACAATTAGCCGTTTTGTAGTCGATGTAAAGCCTCAATTAAGCCTTCTGAGAGGTCAGACGAGTCTTCAACTACGTGAGTTTTAATAAACTGTTCATTTCCTTGCTCATTGTCAGGTGATGTCGTTAATTTATTGTTGGGCTTGTGATTCATTGGTGGATGCGTTTGTGCAATGTATGTTGTGTGTTGTAGTTTGTTAGTGCTGTTGTGATTGGGTATCTAATTTGTTGGCTTGGATTCGGTAATGTTTTTAATTGGTTGGTTAATGGTAATTTTTGACATTTTTTTTTCTCGGTATGCTACTATGTTAAGTGAATATCCACAGCAGATTTAACTCTTTGTGTGCTGGAATGTGGATCCACATGAGACACAATGTGTTTTCTATTGTTGTCTTATATACGGCATATGAGAGATTAGTTCACGTATATAATTGAAACCTTTTTTGATTTTTCAAAAATAAGTCCAACAAGCAAAGATTGCATTTATACCTAACAATATAGAAAAAATAAGACAGTCTATGCTTTAATTTTAAATAGGTTAAAAAGGTGTTGTTCTATTGTATTTAACTTTCCGTTTTAGATACTTAAACATATAAGACCCAATTTCTACTACAATAGTTAGCAATCATTTTAAGAATTACTTTATCAAAAGTTTAATCTAATTCAAATTTAATTGTCGAGATTACGTATCAATAATTGTTTTGTTTATTGCACGTAAACACGTTAGAATAACAATGGGCATTTAATTCAATATTCCTTTGAAACAGCTTGTGTTTTTGAAAGTAGTTGCTCGTCATATACCAAAGAGGTTCCGTATAGAACATTTCACTATGTGTCCTTTCTCCAATTGAAAGAGTTAGGTGCTAATGATTATCTTATTTCTCTTTAAGCTTCACTAGTGAATTCATAGCTGTGTGTATGTGCATAGCAATGTGTTTCATAGCTGTTTCATGCATATTTTAATTTCTTTCTTGATTTTTCTATATTTTCTTTTTTATATTGAAATTGACAAAGCATTCAATTGGTTTGATACACAAAAGGTTTGAAAAAAATAAAATTGTTATTTTTTTTTTATTTCGAATCGAGTTACCCTTTTCACAGTGATAATTGAAACTTAGCATTCGCTTACGCCGAACCCCAAAACAATTTAAGAATACAAATGGCTCCAATTAAATACAATAAAATGCAAAGTAGATAATAAAACAAACAAATTATAAATGCATTACCCACTCATAGTAAGGATACATTAAAATTCTATTGTAATTTATCAAGAAACACACCTTCCCCATTCTTCGAAACTCACATATACTGGACAAAACACAACATTTCTCCATCCAAGAACTTTAAAGCTTCAGTAATAGCGTTCACATTCGATTGTACTGTCTTTATAGAATAGTATAAGTAAAGTTGTAAGATAATAATTGGCGTTAAGTGTCTGTTAAATTATAATGAAACATAAGTAGATAGCATCCATACAATGTTTTACTTGTAATATGCAATTAGCACTTATAGTAGTACAATAGCACATATGTCATCACACGGAGTACATACAATTTACTTGAGGAGTCCCTTATGATTACTATGTTACGTTAATTGAGACTTACAATAACGGATACTTCATAAACATTAATTGCGTGTTTAGTACTTATTTGTACTCATGATAATTTAATGTTTTCATTCCATGTGTGTAGTTTCTTGATTTCTACTTTTGTGACTGTTATAGGGAGTGTTTTCTTTTTGTTGCAGGTGAGCATGCGGTTGCTTGTGTACTACAATGAGGCTATGCATGTTATTATTTTATACCTTTGAATAGTTCTAGGTAATGGATCCGGAGCTGCAGACTGTCTAGTGGGTTACTGGAGCTCAGGCTCGAAAATTAGGAGTAAGAACGGGCTAGTTTTTAGTCTAACTCTTTCTTTTGTAAAATCGGTTACAAATAAGTAGGTAATTAAAAAGGAATTAATCGTGCATTACTCGTAATTAATTTTTAACTAAATCTACTTTTCACTTACTACTAAGTTATTTTAATTAATTTCCTCCGCCATTAACGTCAAAACCAGATACAATTAAACATAGCTTAATTACAAAATTTGTGATACATTAAATAAACACACTAACAAAAATAACATCGTACACAAAAACCCTAACCCTAAAAACCTTGATCTCTTTTAAAACAACAAACTACTAGGACACGTGAACTAAAAGTCAAAAATTATTACGCATCAAATAAAAAGGAGTTAAAAAGGACGTAACAATTACACAGCGGCCATCTTTATTCGTGTTTCCTTTGCTAAACACGTGTGTAGACAAAGGTAATTAAGGGCTTTCATAATCTCAATGGATCGAGGTCACAGCACGTGCTGCATTGAAGGGTTATAGACATTGTAGTACTTGTGTTACATTGGAGTTGTTTAGAGAAGTTCCAGTTTACATAACATTTACTATATGCTTGTGGCTTTCAATGAAGTTGTGGTTCGATAAAAAATAGCTCTATCTATACTTATATAAAAATCAATTGCTGTTTGTTAGTCGCACGAAAACTCGAAAACGGTTGGAATGGATTATGAAGTCGAACGATATTTATGGTAAGTAGATAAATATAGTATTCTCTCTTCTCTGGTATTGCCATCCATGGGCGGCGCTGATCGCTTACCATCAGGTGACCCCTTTGGCAGTTTGCACCTATCCTACAAAAAATATGGATGTTCTCAAAAATTCATTCTTATCAAATTCAGAGGAAATCACATACTTGTCATTATTCCAACAATATATGCAATCGAATTTCATTTTTGGAAGGATATGCAACTGATTATAACATTTTACTTTGCAATGAACCTTCTGTACATAAACATTTGTATTGAAAAAGTTGGAATTTAATCAAAGGGGGTATGGCAAAACGTGTATAATTATTTCATACTATACAGTGTACATTATGATAGATAGTACTTTTGTGTAGTTTAGAATATACGGAGGTCAATTCGCACAAAGATTTGTAGTACTACGCACTACGTAGTTATAAAGTGGCAGTATAATAGTGAGGTATAAAATGTCCTATTAATAGGGAGTAGTAACAAGGAAGTTTAGGTGTTCTTCATATCAATGTCATTCATGTCATGTTTTTGAGGGAAAAATCCCTCCAATGGATTCTCCCGTCTTGGGTGAGGCGAGAAGAAGTGTCAGACTCTTCCTGACTAAAAACCACACCGTTCCTACTATTGTTTTTCGAGCCGGAGCCCCGGTAAACCCACTAGGCAGTGCACAGATTCGAATGTCATACATGTCCTAGAGCTAGTTCTTTGTAAGTTCATTGATGTCATTATTGTGCATGACTTCACACATTGGTTGTATTTTGATGTTAATTAATTAACAACAGCACAGCGTAACCGACATCAGCGTATGTTGCTTCTCGTCCGTTTTGTGGAATAGATTCATAATCAAATATTTCATTCATTCATATCGATAGTATACTTTTCCATTGTATTAGTATCAAGAAAATAGAAATACATAACAGTTATTACTTTGAGTAAGTAATCTGAAACAAACTCACGATGTACGGAAAGGAATTTCTACTGATTAGTGGTCACTTGTTGCTAATTAGTAAGTAGCGGCTCTTAATTAGTCGACTCTAAGAATTAACGCTACCTTATTAAGCAATAATACCGAAACTAATACGGACTCGGTTTTCACTTTATCTATATTCTGAGATGTGTACAGAAAAATAAGTTCTAGATTATTTAAAACTATGAAATTGTTTAGTCTTGTGATCACACCTCAAGACTTTAGCAGTCAAGAGATAGTCACCAAAAATAACGCTGAAGACCTGTTTTTAGTTTTCAGATACAGAATCGTTAATGATCTGTACAATAAGGTATACTACATAACATACGCCAAATGGCTCGCCAAATGGCAAAACTCTCTTGAACCTCCCATTTTAGTCCAGTTAATCAAGTGCAATAAACCTTAGTTACAAGAAAAAGATACTCAAACAGAAATCAAAAGTCCATCCTTGCTCAACTACCATTTTTTACTACCAAATTCACACAAAACGTACAAATCAAAACACGTGTTAGTGTGGTATCAAGTTGAGGAGGAAGCAGTAATTATAATTGCGGTGTCGGCCATCGTCCCGTGACGCGCAGCCCTTCTCAATTGTTACTCCAATACTGACGAGACCTTCCTTGCGGCTACGGATGTAAGGGACAAACTTATAGCGGTGTATAAACAAGATAGACTCATTATTATTCTCATTATCAAGCAGTCTATGGAGGTTTCAAAAAAACTTTTTTTCAGCCATGGTCCCGTCCCTTTACTGGGATAAGAACTATCCCTACCCTCCTTCCACTAGTTTCTTTGTAGAGCTTTCTGAAAAATAAATCTGTATATAAGTATATTAAAAAGAAAGTTTTCAAATTACTTGTCTTTAATTTATTCGGTATGATATCTTAATGGCTATAGGGATCGAGAAAGCATAACAATGAATGATCGGTAAAAATCTAAGATTCGGAACTTGCATAGAAATGTACTTATAGGTAATTACTCCGTGATCTACATGACGTTATATTATGATAACAACATTTGGCTCAATTTCACAATTTGTAAAAAATAAATTTTAATTAATTAACAAAATGTAAAAGCAAATTCGCAGTCAAAAGCTAGTTAATATTAATAAGTTGCCAAGCAGGAAAGTAATTTATCCACGCTGTATTATAATAATCTTCTAACGTAAAGAAATTGATTTCTTCAAACCGCGGATGTAATTAGTTAACGCTAGAGAACTAATTTGTGAAGTCTGAGTTATATTTGTACTATAGACGTAATTCCAGTTGCGAAAAGAAATCCCAAAAAACTCCAGCTTACACAAAAACATCTAATTTGCACTCTATCTTCATATAATCAAGATATAAATTATGAAAATTATATTTCTCAGACATCGTTATTTGCCATTTGCACAAATTGTTACCCACTGTATATCTATCTGGCTGTCTAAATGGGATCTGCTGATCATTTAATTTCACCCACGCGTTACGTTGAAATAACTATTTTTAATGAAATTTAATTTAATTTATTGGTTTAATAAAGAACGTTAAAATGTAACGCTCACTTCGTGTTCAGCACTTACGAAATAGATCAAAGATGGATTTCTCTTTGATACAAGCTTTACGAGTTTTTAACAATAACAATAATTATCGCTGTACGCTTGCTATTTGGACCATGCGAATTATTTCCTTGGGTTAGTACATTATACATGTCGGGTCAGACCGTTGCAACATTTTAATAACATATGTCATTATGTTATAGGGATTGTTATAACATGTTGCTAACTAATGTTTTTATTTTAGTTGTATGGTTTGCATTTTAATCCGATTTTACTCGTAGCTACAAAGTAGCGGCTAGTGGGTAATCATTAGATACTCCTACTATCTACCTGTATTATAAAGTCTAATAGAATGGTAATTTAAATAGTTTTTGTTTTGTATACGTTACTTTCTAACACTAGTCCATTAAAACTCACAGACTGATACATTAACAGCTAATATTTTTTCAACTAATAGTCGCAACCTTTTAGTTTCGATCATTGAACTCACTGTTAATAAAAGAACTAATATTTAAAACTTTGAGACAAATATAAATCGTTTCTGGTACATGTTACACTTTACTTGGTCCCCGAGCGACTTGAAACTAGTCGAGGAACCTCGTTAAACAGCTAAGTGAGTAAACCAAACAATCATATTGATTTAATATTATTAATATAATATATATCTCATGATAACATCATACAGACAGAAAAAGTATAGATATATCCTATAATAGTTTTCATGCAAAGAAAAGTATCTCTACTTCATTAAATCCATACTGATGATACCTCAACTTAACCTTCTGCCGAATAAAAGGTGCGATACTCCAAGGCAAAGGTCAACACAAACCATAGTAATGACAAATTCTAATTGAAATGTACCGTTAAATAATTTCTCTAACTGTACAATAGTAGGTTAAGTTAATAACGTGTATACGGATATTTATTTAGTGCGCAATTATTTATTATTTTGTTGCTATGTAAGTACGGCTGCGGTAATGATCCCAATTTAATTGTGGACTGTCATGCTTGTTCGTAGTGGAAGACTGGAGATCGGGTAGTTATATTATAATGAGTAAATTGTGGTCACATTTTGTGTGATAGTGTCGTGGACTAGTGAAAAATATTAGTAACAACTTTAAAACCTTATGGCAGACTACTGCTGGATTGTCCTCGACATGGGAGAGTTTTCCAAAATAACCACCCTTCTTTGAGGGGGAAAATCATCCAATGACTTTTCCCGCCTTGGGTGAGGCATAGGGCAGTGTCAGACTCTTACTCACTAAATATCAGCCCGTTCTGGTCTGATGGCTCTCAAGTTTGTTGGAGATTATTAGAGAGCTCTGTAACCTGATCTCTGTTAAATGTGTAATGTATAATCCCATCGTTGTCGAGGAGTCGTTTCGTCAACTTCCACAAGAAGAGTAGTCATTACATGGCTTGATAATGAATTTATTTCTAAACAATTGAACCATGAATGATGATAGATACCACTGTCAAACGGTGAAGGAAAACATCGTGAGGAAACCTGGGCTTATAATTTCTAATTATAAGTTTGAAATCACCAACCCGCATTGAGCAAGCGTGGTGATTAATGCTCAAACCTTCTCCGTGTGTAATGATGTGAAACCATGACTTACCATTCCGTATCTTTGTTCAAAAAATATGTACGTTTTTATCGTTATCCCAATTGAAATACGGCACTATTTTCAATTTAGAGCAATCAATGATCAAGGGAACTATGGCAATGCAAACATTATATCAATACATTATGATAGTGAATGGTGATCCTCGAAGATTTAGACTGTAATGTATTAACTGTCAGATCAATGAACCAACCAACTTATAGACGCATATATTATTGTATTATGAAGATGAGGAACATCAATAGGTATTGAAAGAAAAATAAATAAAACTGTACTGGAATATAACGTAACATCATCCTTGATTTTGGTCAAAGATGTAGGCACATGTTAAATATAAACATCCGACTCTATGTTGCCAATTGTATCATTCTCTTAATGGAAGAAACAGACGTCAATATTCATCATCTTTTAATTTAAATTAGTCCATTAAACATGTCTATCAATCTGTCTAAAAAAAAGTAACGATCTTAATGAATTAGATCATAATTACACCATCGATGTTCATAATATTACCAAGAATTCTATCCTAGTTTTTCGATCCTATGGAACCTAAAACCTACCTACTACGCAGCATTAGAAGGAAAAACCAGCAAACATAATTGATACACACGATTTTAATTACAAAAATTCGACAAGTAATCGAATAAAAGAAAGAAAAAATACATCACTAAAAATAATACATTTCAAACGCCACATATCATAATGTGAACATAGTACAAGAGCCGTCTACCACGGTAGCGTCATTACGTTTTGTTAATACCGCATCGCTCTTTTGTTATTTTGACACAGGAAGTTATTAAAGCAATTAACTGGGGCACAGCTCCTGGGCTATTATCATCTCTAGAGTGACGTGTTAATGCCCAACCGCTAGTGATGTGCTATCGAATATGTTGTGTGAATCGATTGGGTTTCTTTTCCTAATCGATGGAATCGATTTTTTTGTTTGATGTGGTTTGTGGTTTCTTTGTGTTTTTTTCTATTGTTTTGGATGTGAATCAACCACGTATCTAAAACAAACCGACAGGGTCTTAATAATTAGTGTTTAATGATCTTTATTTTTCAAATATATTTTAAATTGATACCTTTTAAAATGTACGCTTTATAATTTCTAAAGCTAGGAAAATCCGCATTAATAAACAAAATAATTTTTAACTCATAATTTTATTTCTATTTACGTAATATCGTGCTTTTACTGATTTTTAAATGAGTGTTTTGATAAAATTCAGATTTATGAGATTCATGAATATACTTTATCTGTGATTACAACATTATTAAATCACATCCACATCACTAGTCTCATCTCAAATTATATCGGTTCTTTAATTTTCAATCGGAATGTAAGCTACTGTTCGATCACAATGCACTCTCTCATATACACTCTGGACATAATTGATAGTCATACAGCCTTAACAATAGTGAAATCATTCACACACGACATACTAAACTCAACTCTATCTAGGGTACATTAAGGTGGGGTTTTAATTACAGCAAAATGGACGGTGGTATTCAAAAAATAACAAGTAAGCTTAAGTTGCGTGGCTCCTGTACTTACTCAGTCTAATTTCTTAGAAGTCGTTATTATTGTTTCTCATGATTAAATTTCTTTTTTGCTTACAATGGAATCACGAAGTGTTCCGTTTATTTTCTATGTGGGATGCTATTATGTTATTTCGTTTGACATTTTTTTTTGCTTAAGAAACTTTTTGGAGGATTAATCAGGGCCATTGTGGAGTAAGAAAAACTTTTAAGATTAAGTATAATTTATTTTTCTTAATACAATAATGTGTTTCATAATTGGGTTCGTCGTTGTTTCAGTTTCTTTTTAAACAAATGTATTATAAGTTCTCTGGCTTTCAGTCAATGTAACTACAAGATTTGTACAGACAATGCGAATGACTTGAAGCATTTAAAGTATAACTTCCATGATACTGACTGATTTTCCAATATAATAATGTTCACCTGTGATTTAAAACTGTATTACATTTCAATTATTAAAAATCATTAGCAAACAAATAAATAATTAAATATAATCACACTAATATTATAAATGTGAAAGTTTGTTTGTTTGGATGTTTGTGCGTCAATCTCACTGAAACTACTGAACGGATTTTGATGAAATTTGGTACGCAGATATGGTATGAGTTAACTTAGATTATATATTTTTATCCTACGGGAACGCGACTTAGTTAGAAATAAAAATGTCAACAACAAAACCTATGAAGTATGAACCCCACTAAAACCCAAAACCCATCCGTGTGAACAAAACAAATGTTAGTCTACACAAAGAAAGTAACATGTCAATTACAACTTCTTGCTTTTTTTACCTACATAACGAAGCGTAATGCAATTATTCGTAATAGCAGGATGATGTACGCGACAGAAAACGACGCCCCGTAATCAGTCACACAATTAAAAAGTCGTTACCTCCAGTTTTTACACCTACCAACGCAAGTTTAATTATGTCGGGATAAAAAGTCAATGAAAAAGTACGATTAACCAAGAAAGGTATATTGAAAAAAGCTGGTGACGTAAATTAGTTTCGTCATCCCGCAATCTAGATTGTGGTTTAATTAAATTGGTGTGAGTGAAGGCGAGATAAGGGATAAATATGGTGTTGTTTTTTTATTTTTTTTTACATTGAACCAAGTAATTTGTTTTTGGTAAGGGATTTGTTTTGTTTGTGTTGTGTGATTTTAGTAAGTGCTCTGCACCTACGAGTTTAATACATATTTAAGAATGTACAAGTACAAGTAAGCTTTGGTTTTCAAATAATTATAGTTTATATCAGAGTTTGAAAATGTATCTTATGTATGGTAATTAGCTTATTTTAATAATGTTATGTATTCTATAACATGATTGGCAAGAAGTAATTGATATAACGACACAGCTCTAATTTGCTGTCCTTTTTGGAATAATACAATGACGTCATTTTTGTCACTAAGTTACTAATATGACACGCATTTACAACCCCAACACACCATTCTACAAAACAAAAAACAACGACCTGTATAACGAAACCTATTCATTAACCTGACACCAACCTGCTGTCACAAAACAAAATCAATTAACTGCAAGTGTCAACACTAATTCCCGAATCCCGACAACCAACAACAACTGTTGTTTTAAAACAACAGATGAGTAACGGGTTAAATTACTCGTCCAATTTTCTTTATAATTCGAGGAAGTATGATGTGACATAATTTTGTAAAAATTATAGCCTTTCTGTAATTATAGTCTGGTTGCTGCTTAACCCCTTTGGAGTCATCTGGTACTAATGATGTCTGCGGTGTAGTCTTAAGGTTGAGTGAGTTCAGTCTTTTAAAACATCGTTTGGTAATGATTATCACTTTTTTCTATGGAAATGTTTTTTCGATAAAATTGACCGTTACCTTTAGGGTTAAGTGTTAGGTGTGAATTTTAATACTTAATTGAGCAAAATTGTATGTATATGAAAGTGTTTTTTCTAGCTTTTTTACGTACAAAATGTATATCTCGATGTGATCAGAACCTTATATATAAAGTGTAAAAAAAAAAAATTTGTCAATTTCATACTTAACTTTCAGTCTTATAACAAGAAATAGTGTAGTCACTGTACAGCCACTTCTTAAAGAAAAATCTATAAAAAACCTATCAGACTACTTCTAAAAACTAATCCATTAGATTATTCTCTCTTGAGTCAACATCGAGATAATCTCAAACGAGTCTGATCACAGATTATGTTTGTATGACACTCGTAGGCTTCCTACAAGCGATCAAGGGACAGGACGTTTACATAAGTAATTAGCTATGTCATACACCGAGGGTGTTGACAGATTGCGGGACGAATTAGTTCCGTGTGTGTAACCGCCTTTATTTACCTACGTGCTACGAACGTAACCGCGTAGTAACTTCGTAGCAAATGTTTGTAGCGTTTTAATTACTTTTGCTTTTTTTTTTTGATTGGACTGATGTTGGGTTGTGATAATTGAAATTGGTTTTGTTTATTATTATGCAGTTTTTTTTTTACTTCGGACGTTTTGTAATTACCATAATTTTGTGATTTTTGTAGCAATTATTATGTTGATTTCTTTTTCTTAATTACAAACTTCAGACATAAAGCAATTTATAAAAAAACAAGTCACTTAAATAGATAACACCATAATAAATCGAGTGAACAAACAAATCAAGCCAAATGAGACACAAAGGCCAACAACAACAAATTATTGTGAACGAACCTAATTTGCTAACTTTTTATATATTTTCCTCGGTCGCGTCTCGGGGCTATTAATATGAAGCCTTGTTTAATATCTGACATCTGTTACAAAAACTTTTATTATAAGACTAATCCATTGCACACACACACATGCACACTCGCGTATTTTCCCTCACACACACACATGTAAACACTAACACTTACACACACACAGTGAACGCCGTGAAAGTGAATGAAGCAACACTGTAAGCAACTGCCTAACAAATGCGTTATTGCATTGTTATGTTTTTATTGACTTTTGTACTAAGGTTAACTTTAATTAGCGCTGTGTAAATAAACATGTTGTAATAAATAAATAAAAAACGATGAATGTACTTTAAGTTTTTACGATGGATTAATTAAGGTTATATTTAATTCCATATAATATGATGTAAGCAGTCAGATATAACGAAATTATTTAATGTGTTATTAATTACATATACTACTAACATATGAGTGAGTTTTTTACTAATTTGATTTTTACTACGCATTGAACTTTAAGTAATTTGTTATTAATTTGATTAATCATCGTTTCGTACTGAATATATTATTTAATATTTCTTAATTAGTATTGACATTAATATAAATTTATTACTCACAAACTAATTCAAACTGAGAAACAAACATTTTACTATTCTATTTTAATACAATATTCATTAACAGATGTATATGACATCTGTCAAAAACTTTTATGTAAAAAGGCCAGTGACATCCTACCCTAGCTAGTAAGCTACCACGTCACAACTACCCGCCGGCGCCCGTCCTCATCTACCAGTTCTTAATTAACTTAGCTTATATAACGAAAGATGGTCTCATTTAGATAACACCCTAACTTTCAGGCTAACTTAGGCTACTTAGCGCGTTCTCTTAATGCCTTTGTAAAGTTGGACGGTATCGTTTGCTAAGTTAATTAGTTAAGTTTGGCTAGTTTTATGACGATGTAACAGATGTAGTGACAATGAGTGAGGTTGTGTATGTGTGTGTGAGTCTGTACTGAAGTTTGTTTTTCTTTTTTAGTGATAGGTTTTTGTTTTTGACGGGTTGTTGTTGATCCCACCAAAAACGTAAATGTAAAAAAGGAAAGCCAAGTTCTATATAAGACCTATGTTTGGTTGTAGGCTTTTGGCTTGCAAAAGAATGGAGATCTCATGAGTGCCAAGTTCGGTACAAAATCCAAAAATGTATTCATAGAACAAAATAGCATTATGAATAAGTATGAAACTATTATTACTTTGTTTTATTGGATACCTATAACAATTTGTATTATTTAAATTGAACCTTAAATCCTTGTTTATCTGTAATGTAACCGAGTTAGTTTACTGGGTGAATTAATTCAAGTACTAGAAATTTTGTAAGAGCTTTAACCAAACCTGTGATAATAGTACTAATGGTACAACTTACTATACTGATGCCTCCTGATATATTGGCATATTATAACATTAGATAATATTGTGCAGGAACAAAAATTTTACCTAATCTAACTTTTTTACAAAGCATTGAACCGAGCACCTATCATTAATAAAATATGATCAGTAATTCAACTACAAAAAAATCCTTAATCACCGTGGCATTTAATTAAATTCACACAGTCGAAGAGGTCAACTGGTCACACTTAATTATAATTACTGAGAAACGTTTATCTTATTTAAATACATTTATATTATAATTATAAAAAACTTGTATTAGTTGAATTGATGTTTAGATTTAGTAGCCAATTAGAGGATTATGTTTTAACCGACGTTTTCGTCTCGTAGTTGCAAGCGAAACATGCTGTATAAATAGTCTTCTTTTGTATCTTTGCATTTGCTCTACCGAGCAGTAGATAGTTGAGGCTTTGGATTTTTAGCAGCCACGGAAAGTTGAGATATCTAATACTCAAACGTCATTCAATTTTAAGACCTTCTCAAGAATAGTTCTATCACTACAAATTCTTTAAACATAGCAGAAATATTTAAGTACAACATGCATACTTAGGTACAAACAAATCGAAAATTAACAAATAACATTAACGATAAAATACAAAAAGTAAAAATAAAATACATTGCAAGAGTACAATTTGTTAAAGTGCCTAGTACAACATCAACATTGGTTAGCGTTTTAGTATTTAGGCGTAAGTATACTCAGCTTACAATTATTCACAATAACAAACACCAAACAATTTATAAAAGAAATATTAATTAAAAGCCTACACATATCGGCGGTGACATTTATTACCTCACTGTCTAAGCACACTTGTTTATGTCCTAAGATAAATGTTTGATAACACCTAATTAGTCTTTGACCTTATAGACTTGTTTAGTGCCTTCTATGTTTGTGGTGGAGGAATTAATTGATGTCTGATTGGTTGGTGTGTAATATGGTGATTTAGTTCCTATAAAAACAAACATTTTAGGTAAGACTATAGCTTTTATCCGCGACTTTGCCCACGTGAAACCCTATACCCTATGTCCATCTCTGTAACCCCAACTATAAATAACTATGCAAAATTTGAAAGACATTGGTTTGTAACGTAATTAATGTATCGTAATTGCTTTCGATTTTATGTTATTTTGGCTTTCATCACTTGAGACTCGTTGGGTGGTCATAAGTGTGACAGTCGAGCTAGGTGCCTTGAATTTGATTAGAGATTTCTGTAAAATTTTTGAATTTTTCGTTTTCGCAAAAATTGATAAAAAAACAGAGAGACACTATGTTTTTTTTATTTGTTCAGAAATTACTTTATGCTCCCAATTTATACATTTAACCAATACCGCTGTCTACCCTTTCCTCCAATAACAAGCACAACACGAATCATAACTCCCAACAACCCTTGCGTCAAGTATCATACAAGAACCCAATACTATCGGGGGTGTAATCAACCAACTTTCCTTACTAAGTTATTACAAGATTAATACGAATTCTAATCTAGTTTTCTCTCATTAAGTACCACGGTAACCGAGCCCTCTTTATTATAGTAGAATAATACAGCCGGGTAATATCGTGGTATAGTTACTTAATCAATTCCTTTGTTGGTCGAATCGACCCCCGCAGCAGTGGGTGGGGTTGATTAAGAAGAATATTGCTTGATTACTCGCTTGAAGTATGGATTGCATGGATGTTAGAAAGGTTAGACTAGATGTGTTATGATGTGTTGATGTGATCGTGGTTGTTACTCTTTGTAGCTAAAACTGCTCGGCAGATTTTGATAAAAATTGGCACACGTATAGATCATCACATATTTTTATATTTTAAAAAACGTTGCCCCACTCTATGATTTTCTCCTGTATCGTGGGTGCGTTTACAAATATACAAGTTCACATACACATCACATCCAGACCCGAAACAACAATTTGTGGATCACACAAAGAGTTGCTCCGTGCGGGAATCGAACCCGCTACACGTTGCATGGCAGCCATTTGCCCAGCTACCGCGTCAACTGAATTTTAGAAACGTTTTGACACATTTTCATACACACACAAAGAAAATTAATACCCAAACGAGATTCTACCATTTATTGTCTCTATCACAATTTTCTGACATCTAAATCGTCTTACTAATAAACTGTAGTGTGTGTATGTCTCTTAGTGTGCGTCTAATGAATGTCTCCATAGCATCGATGGATGTGTCTCCCCGAACCTTGGACGCAACGGATCGGGAACTAATGTCATCGATTTAGATACAATTACCGATCGTATGTATCCGATTACTCGATGCCTGTACCCATATGCGCACCCCTTAAACCTCCATTTTCATTGCTCTTTGAGAAGAATATATTTTCTTTGATGAGATTTTTTTTGTTTTGTTACAATGATTATGTGCTTTGGTGTCTAAATGTGTTAAAAGTTATGTCTCGTTTTGTTGCTTGATGATTCAACTCGGTGTGTGGTTTTGATAGCGTTGTTTGAATATGCTCATTAAGTAAAGGTGTTGATATCTTGTATTTATTTTAAAATTATGTGATTAATTTAGAGATAAGTCTTTTTTTGACATACAAAACATGATTAACATTTTAAAGACCGCCTATCACAGGTATACCCTTGCTTAGGAAGTTGTTCTTATAATTGTTTTAATGTAGAATAGTTAATAATTTTTTTTTTTTTAATTATATTTTGTATGTCAAACGTGAAGTGAATATAAAAAAACTTCAGTAACTGCGAATGTATGTGTTAGCTAAATCTTAAGTAAGTATGCTATAAATATCAATTTATGTCAGAATTATCAAATTTTCAATAGGTACTACACACCTAGACCAAATCAAAACCCACCAACAAAAATGCACAACTGCACAACATATTTTAATCAAAGAAGCAAATCAGAGCCAAAATTATACCTCACAAAAATCTTAGGGTCCGTACACAATAGCGGTCCACAAAATGCGCACAAGGCGATTACAACGACATCTTTTGTAGAAGTCCTTATCTGACACTGTCTAACGACATCCACTCATCTCCACACTACACAATGGACGGGAGAATTGAAACAAGTGGGGTACCTCAATGTCGATTGCAAAGGAAATCAACTGGTCAAAAGGTTAATAAATTGCGCTTAAATGGAGGCTTTGTGTTTTTGATTTTAATTAATGAGTGAATACTAAATATATAAATATTAATGTGATCGTTTTCTTAGGTTAGGTTCCTTAACAGAAAAATTAAAGAGACGATGGAATACTTATCGTAATAAATTTTAAAGTCAAATGAATTCTGAATCGAAACTATATTATTTCTCGTACTCTTTATTTATTTATTTTCAGCCATGGTCGTCCCACTGCAGGGCAAGGCCTCCCTACCCTCCTTCCACTCGTCTAAACAAATAAACTGTAGTAACCATTACAACAAAAAATACTATTTACCCAATATTTCATAATACCAACATCTCCCTTAAATAATTATAATTCTTCAATAAACCTGTACTATAAGCAGTACTGTAAACTTCAAATGTGCACTCATATAAATGATTACACTGATAGACTTTTGTACTAAGCCCTTATCTGGCCGGCTAAGTCGCTAACGACGGCCACTCATCTCATAGACACAATGAATAGACTTAGTGGCCGTGGTTAGACAAAGCGGATTGTCGCGATTGTGGGGAATCGGGCGATTCAAAAGACTTGTGTAAACTAGCCCTAACGTTTAAGTGATGGGCCTCTAGTTGTAGGTACGTATTTTGTTTGATTCACTTGATGTAGTTGATAACAAAATTGAAGCATATTTTTTCTGACTGTCTTGTACCTTGGATAGCTTGAATGCGTTACTCGTAACATGTATCACATACATACGGGTTACTTGATGTTATTTTAGCACAAACAAATTTTAAAAATGTATCTTCGTCATGATACTTCTAATATAACGCAACATAACGTCTTTTATCCCAGAAGGGGTAGGCAGAGGGCAGGTTGTCCGGTAGTTGCACTTCTAATATAACTGCTGAAGTGGTGTTACACTTAATTATGTAATGATTACTATACCATGATGTATAGACAAAAGAGATAAGATAATCTGTAAGGATCATACTTAAACCTTAAATTCATATTTCTCAAGTTTTCAAACAATAAAATTACTCTACAAACTCCAGTACACAAAAAAACAACTTCCGAACATTATCATTAAGCATACACTACCTCCCATTACGGGCCCAAACGAGAGGAACGTTAATGAAATTAAGATAAACGCAACCAATACTAAGGCATCGAAGTTCCCTGACTTATTCCTTCCTTCTCCCTAATTCTGTAATTGCGGATTAATAGGGTCGCTAACGTTACCTACGTACAGGTAATTAAACGTTCGGTGAAACTGCCGATGACCTCTTTAGACCATCGGCTCGAGATAATAGTGGGTTCCCGGACAAATCGAGGTTTTGGGTTTTTGTGTGGACGGTTTTTATGGTGGGCTTTGTATAAGTTGATGTTACACAATAAAATCAGCTGACCCAATACCCAATGGCCTCGGTCAAGGTTAGGAAAAACGTTTCGGAACTGACCGCAGGGCGCGACTCAAAAGGGTAGTTGATATTTTTATTAGCTGTATAAAAACGGTTGTTTGGTGATGTGTTTCTAGTGCAAGTATGGGAAATAAAGTTACAAAAAAATGTTTAAGATAATTTTTTTTTTGGATTTTGGTTGCTGTGCATTTTTTTGAGTTAGTTCATTATCTACTAAAATAGGGTTTAAAAGCTTCTACCAGCGGCTTTGCCTGCGTTCCCTAATTTCATAAAAATCTATTCGGTAGTTTCAGCGTGATTGACGGAAAATAATCCAAATAAACAAACTTAGACATAAAAATTATTAGTGTGAATAGTGTGATTACAAAGACTAACGCAAGATTTGTATTCTATATATAAATAAAAAAAGGAAAAACGGAGATTTAAAACCTTTTTGAAATGTGTACATAATATTATTTATTCTTTTTTGTAACTCCAACTAACTATCGTGGACCACTAATATTATTTTAAATGAGCTAAAACATACTCTACCTTCCATAAAAATTCCTCATATAATTTTTTCAAACCCTTTACTACACAAAACATTAAACCTATACAGGTAGCAACAACAAATATTTGTCCTCATCTTTACAACTCAGTGATTAAAATGTTTAATTGTAGGAACGGGGAGCGGACGTAGCATAAATGTGCGCTACAGTTTCATCTAAAACATTGTAATTATTACAATATTATTATACTAACGTTAAATAACTCACGCACACGTACAAATGTTCACGTATAATTAGCGGGTGAAAAAATGAATCATGGTTGTGTGAAGGCCATGGTTTTTAGGTAAGCTGTGGTGTAGTTTAGAGGAAGTAATCATGTACAATTAATATAAAATGTTTCTTAGATATTTGTTTTCTTGGAGAAGTAAGTTGTTTGAGGTTTAAGTCCAATTGTTGGGCCAGTTTTTTGACTGCACGGTTGGCGTGGTGGCTGGACAACTGGCTAGCGAGCAACGGGTAGCAGGTCCGATCGCACGGAGCAACTCTTTATACAAATTATTTCAAATTTCAAACTAACTTCAAACTATTTCCACACATTGTTGTTTCAGGTCTGGGTGTTATGTGTATGTGAACTTGTAGGTTTGTAAACGCACCCACGATACAAGAGAAAATCCTAGTGTGGGGCAACGTTTTATAATAAAAAAAATAGTTTTTCCTGAAGGCAATTTAGTGTGGATATAGTCATCGCGGTTGTGACAAAGTCTCTATTGCGATTTTGCCCAAGTTTATTAAAATTACCACCAGATATCATTAGAATCTTTTGAATCTACAGTTTCTTTCATAATGATCATACATTCGATACAATAGTACTACCACTCATTGGTTGGATTTCTCTCTTTATCCACAAACATATTATGAGCTACTGCTTAAATTTTATTAGTAACTTTTACTATCAATTAATGGCTCTTACAACAAAAACTTCCAACGCAATGATTTGAAAATTAAATCGTAAAATGTAAATAATAGTTTACGATTAGTTACCAACATTATTTAACGACTTTACAGTACGTAGATATTATTGGTATACCAATAATTACCTAGGTAGACTATTTAAAGTAAATGTTTACACTATGTGGAGAAGTTATATTGTAATTTCTGTTTAGTAAATACAGACTAAGTTATGCTGTATAGTCAACAAAAGGGTTTAAAAAGAAAATTAATCGTATTATCTCCATGGCTCTTTATACTCAGTCAGTATTTTAATTTAGAACAAAATTTGTTAAACGTTAAAAACTTTCTTAATCATAACCAAGGACTTGTAATAACTCTGTCAACTGCTGAAACATCGTGGTTAATTTCTTTTACTACTACATGTACACACATAGACGCCTAGCTTTTTGGGGAGAAAGACTTAGAGAGTGGTGGCCAACCTCAGCACTTTTAAGGGGTACCGGGTCCTCTGTTAGACCTGGTCTCGAGCCATGAACCCCATGATACAATACCTATTACAGCACATCTCTAGGGAGACGTGTGTCTCCTATGAGTCCTGCTGTGCAGTTCCACGGCAGCTCGTCACCACTGTGCTACCGTCCTCTATGAGGCTGCTGGATGGGCATCTACAGTCTCCACCAATTACTACACACACCTACTAGGTACTACGTAATATTTTATATGAAAGATAGGCCGTTAGATTTTTTAGATGTGAGAACCAATTTTGAGGTTATCTGTCAAAAGGTCACACAAGTTCAACACACAACACTAACAAACATTACAATTCAAACAAGAGAAAATAAAGACAAAATAACTATATTACTAGCATAAATAACTGTTGTCCATTCATCGAAACTATATAATAACACAACAAACATAATTGCTCTGACACGAATCATATTTTACGTAGCCATATGACTGCCATCATTCGAACAATGCGTCGAATCAGCCTGTCCGGTAATTATAGAGGCTTAACTGTTTCATATACAATGCGAATAATTATCGCCAGTGCTCTGAAATCGTTCATCATTTAATAGTCGAACAAATTGTACGGAACGAAAAATTGTTGGCATTGTTGAGGCACGCCAATTGATAACTGTATTTTGGTGTGTGTTGTGAATTACTTATTTTTTGTGTTTTTCGTAAATGTTTTATCATGAATATTATTATTGTATCAGTTATAAGATTACTCACTCTTCACTGTTGAACTACGCCTCCCTAAGTGACTTGCAGATCGATTGGTTGGAAGCTACCAGCATTCTGCATCCAGAGACTGTTAAATCGTCTCTTAAATGTGTTTAATCTAAGAAGTGTATTTACTAGTCTTATCCGTCATTATCTTTGCCACGTTTGTATAATTAACACTACCTCTATGTAAAGCTCACAATTTTCTTTGACACGAAGTGTTTTAATAAAAAAATTGAGTATTTCTATGTTTATTCATATCATTTGATCAAAAACTACAATAAGAGCTGTATGAAATGCACAATATAGTGGCAATTACAGTGGTTTTTGAGAATAACCAGTGTTTTTTATTATCTTTACTGTATCAAATACCTTCAGGAATAATGAAATATTTGAATGTCTTGCTCTACTTAGCATTCTTCAATAAAGACCTGATTATACCATATTTGGGTGAAACAATGTAAAACTTTTGTTACCAAAGTAAGAGCCGTGGGTGGCAACAGATAAAATGAAATTGTAATCTACATAATAAGTTATATTTTTAACGCTCACGACAAAGTAAGTCAAGGCTGACTCTCACAAATGTTGCCTACACAATACAAACTTCAGATACAAGTTTAATGAAGATCTCAATAACGAAAAAAGACAAAGTTTCTAACAAAACTATTGATATCAAATACAATTTCAAAGAGCATAAAGAATGGACGCGAGTCCAATATTTTATAAGAGATGTCGCGTCGATGACACGACTGAAATATCGACCACTGTTCGAGGTGCAAACAACTTACTAGGCACGCCTACAGGCAGGCTATCGAAACAAAAAAGAATACAACGTCCGGGCAACACACTCGTGAAGCAATATAGCACAATTTTTATCTCGCAGATTTATACCGTAGTGTGCACGTAGCAGTGTTGCAGCTGCATATTTCGTGTAGTGTGTAGGCGAGCGCTGGCTGTGTGTGCGACGAGATGCGAGCGCGAAAGTTTTGCATATGTGTAATGTTTCGAGATATACAGGTGACAGAGGAGATACGCGGTGGGCGGGGCCAAGGGAGGGGTGAAACCTATTGGAAAGAGATGGCGGACTTGCTATGATAATGATGTTATTGCTTTCTTGATGTTCGCTCTCCTTTAGTTTTATTATTTCTCGATCTACTTATAAGGCGATATAAACGTTAAGTGTGAGCGCGTATAAAATACGTTTATTGTGTCGTTATAGCGCCCGAGGCGGGAGGGAATGCAAAAAGTGGAGATTACAGATTTAAGATTCTACGGTATGGGACACGTCGTTACTCCGGAGTCTTTCGTCGATAAAAGTTAATCAGAGATGACACGTGACAGCGGTGATACACGACATTATGCTACAAAATTGTACCGTGTGCAGCTTACTTCTTGTATGATTAAACTAACAAGATAATGTCTGTAACTGTTCGAAGTAATACGTAGTGCGTGGTACAAGTATCGCCAAACCACGCATAGCTGTTCATGTTCACTGTTTAATAAGATAAACACACAATTATCACTTTCTCCTTTACATCATCGCTTACTTAAGTGTTTATATTTAAACATGACTTCTGCTCGTTGTGAATGTGTAGAACATTCGAGTATAGAACGGTATAGTTCGAAATTCAAAAGAAATTTCTTTTGAGCCTATCTCTTTTTTTTTAAATTATCAACTGCCAGTCTCACTTTCGTGGCTAGTCAACTACGATTTCCATGTTCGTGTGTCCACCTTTTTGTTGGAATAAAATGAATATTTTCATTGGCAACCCGATCAGTAAAATGCAATTAATTATAAAAACGCATAGCATAATAATATTGGCTCGCATTCACTGCGTGCATTTCCCGACCGCAGAGTTAATGAATCGTTCCTACACTGTGGTATGTAGTTTTAGCATCTGTGGAAAGATAGTTGTAATATACAGATTTATATGGAACTATGTATATTTTAAATTATTATGTTATCGGCTTACTTACGTAACTGTTTGACGAAGAACTCGAGTAGTTTCAAGCCATGGTAGAGGCTCATATTCATGAGCAGCATTGTCGCGCTGCTACATTCACCGCGTCTACATACAGTTATGTGAGTAAGTCGATGACATAATAATTAATTTAGTATGTATCACTAAAATTATAATAAAATTATGTATATTTTTCTTTATAAGCCGCACTATTATGACGTACATTAAAGAGTTTGATGGCAATCACACACCTAAATTCTTAGTCTTATTAAGAACAAAGTAAAATTTTAACACTTTCACATCCTTATACCCACCCACACTTAGTTGCTTTGTTTGACAACATTAAATCACGACAATAGTGTGACTATGACAGCAAAAACTCGTTACTGTTTTGATAATATCTATTCTGAACAGTAAAAATTTGAACACCAAAATGAAAGTATTTCCTTATTAAAGAGGTTACATTAAGTAGATATATTGAATACGGCTTGAACTAAATGATTGTCGTCTTATTGTTTACAATTAGTAGATATTTACCTAATTCACATCTTTAAATTATTTCAACTTATTATCTTTAAAATATTATATAACAGTTCCTTAAGTATATTTCAATTCTATAGGTAGGTTTTGTTAGGTACATTTAATAATACTAAACAAAACATAAGCTGATTAAGAAGGACGAACTAAAAAGATACTCAAGAAAAAATACACTATTGCAACGTCTGATAACAAAAATTATGTATTTATAGCAAACCAGTGTTTCGAAGCCAGTGATTCCACTTTATAATACTAGGCAACCATTTATTATCCAATCAGCTGACGGGGATCAACCACCGTGTAACTAGCCTTGCCTAGTTGGCTTTTCTATTTACTGACATTAGGTACAATTTCTATAGCATGACTATCATTGTAATGATTGGAGCGTTGACTTCAGAATATAACCGATGGCTTTTTAACGTTGCTAGAATAAAATCACTAGGATATTTTTAATAGGACTTCACGTGTTACATTATTTTTTGTCTTAAACCAATAAGGATTCAATTCTTACTTATTTTCACGTATGTAACCGCAAGCTTAATGAATCGTCTCAATATAATCCTTGGTGTATAACCACTTATTAGGGTAAGCAATTGTCTCGTGTTTCAACATCCTGATGGAAATTGGTGGTGGAGGATAACTGGGACGAACTAATCTTTCGATTCATACAATGTGGTGCAAACAAAGCAATCTTGCAACATTATAATAACTACAATTTCCTATAAAAGCAGTAAATACCAGTAACATTATTCCTCTCCATTCATCTCCAGTTACTTTATATTAAGGAGAGTTGTAAATATGTCAATTAAAAAACCATAGAATAAAAGGTAGTTCCACACAAACGAAGTCAACATGGATATCAAAAGAACTGCTTCTGATCAGGCTAACGTAGTCAAAACCCGTTGCCCCGTCGACTTTCATTGTTTTTGCTAATACAGAATAAACACATGAGACCAGACTTGAAAAAATAATTGTAAAGCCTTTTATAAAAAGTTTTATATGGCTGCTCAAGAGGTCCCAAAAACCTTTGATTTTGTAGGTTTAGATTTGACTGTTAAAGTCAATCGCCTAGCTAGTACCGTAGTAAAAGTAACAATCAAAATGCATCTGAATTTTCCATTGATTATTCAATCACGTATTTTAAATGCGAATATTTGTGTGTATGTTTGTTACTCAATCACATCGAAATACCTTAAGGGATCGGTATGAAATTTGGAACAGGAGTAGATTATAGTTTGTAATAACACATGGCGTACTTTTTATCCCACGTAGAAGCTAGTTATCACATACTTTTATTTTCACAACAAAAATACTAAAGCAACAAAATGAATATTAAATATCCATCACACGACATCAATAGGTGACATCCAAATTCAAATAACCCAAACGATTATAATTGTGGACCCTTAAAGGCCTATTATGGAGATACCTTTAGGAGAATACCTATTACCAGCATAGGACCCTCAAACGCCCACCTGGGACACCTATCATTCGGGTTTAGTTCACATGGTTACTTTGTTAGTGCAATCCTACTCTGTAGATGATAAAATTGTAAGTAACACCGTTTAGATAGTAAAGTACTTTGGTTTAAATGTGAACTTTATGGATTCTGTTGCGGAAATGCCTTTACTATTCTCTGTAGCGTTCGTGGGTTGTTATGGGGCATCAAACGCAAAGAGAATTTTGAATTGAATTGAAGTAATTAGATCATGTGGGGGACTAAGGGGGAGGCCTTTGTTTGGTTCAGTGGATGTTTTCCAGCTGGTGATGATGATGATGAATTAGATTAGATAAAAACATTTGATAATATTCTAATTTCATTAGATACTCCAACGATTCTGACTTCTGATTTGTATACGCTCATAGTGTTGGAGAAATATCAAGATGCCATAACCTAACCTAACCACAAATCATGAAGCTATGTGGACGTATTTGTAGTTGGTCAGCTCCTCTAGACAAATGGCATCGAAACGTTAGTTGAAACACGAAATCAAAAGTCAATACGCATGGGGAATTAACACTAACATACGACAAATTATGTCAAGACCAATACACATTTGACATTTCTGAGTACCCGGAGTTCATCAGGAATTAGTCGGAATAACGGAGATGGTACTAATTATCGTCTCATTAGTAAGTTAAGTACCTAGTTTTTCGAGAGCTGTGGTCTACCTAGGTTTACCGGGGCTCCGAAATAACGGAGATGTTACTAATTACTCGAAAAGCAAGAGTACGAACGGGGAGGTTTCTAGTCAGTAAGAGTCTAATATGAGGGAGCTCTTACCTCGCCTAAGACGGAAGAAGTCATTGGATGATTTTCCTCCCACAAAAAAGTACCTAGTTTCTGTAAAATCAATTTTCTTTTGACAATTTCTACGATAACATACTTTTTGAAACGTCCGTTATTAAATTTTATTACTCCAAACGTCACTTAAAATATGCTAAAGAAAATCTAAAAAGTCATTCCGTATTCATCTATGCAGTACTTCAGTGTATACAAACTTGAGGTTTGTTAGAACTTCTTAGTATTTGCCCACAACTTTGTACCGCCTATACTTTTTTATACGCATCATACATCTCCGAACAATAGTCGAATACAGGCCGAATGTCATATTGTTTCGTATTTCTTACGCGTTTTTTATAAAAAAATGTTTAAGGCTGGCCACCCCAGTGGCCAACGCATCCCAACATTTCGACACTAAAACTTTGATTTACGACTTTTGCCCGCCGATTGCGCACTAAAACAGCACTTACGTCACTTTCAATTTTAAAAGGGAGTGTTTTCACACCGACGTGTAAGATGCGTAAATCTGTAATACAAAGGTGTTTTCTCTGAGCCTTAGTTTTGATGTGCGTTCCACAATATTTCGTAAAATTTTCTAGTACTTTTTCTTATTTACTTACGTATTAATATAATGCAAATACCTAAGCAATAGCATAAGTACTTTGTCATAGTTTTTAATTTTAATTATAATTTACATTGCAAATGACAAACAAACCTCCTCTATCTACCTTTTCACCTCTAACATACTGACAATATTCACTTACATTTTATTAGATACATTTAAACCGAATCGATTTCCACGTTTCTATTCTAAACAACAGTACTGAGCTTATAAAATCGTAATAAACTAGTACCATAATCCGTGCGTAACACACAACACTTCGGTGTAAACGGGGATTGCCTTAACACGAAGCTTTTTAACCGCCCTTCTTGTAAAACTGCGCGTCGCGATTGTCCGTGTTACGCAGTAAACTCTCCATTCTTACTCTGACGAATAACATATATCATCATCTTAGAGCTACTGCACAGTCATACACTGTCTCCGATTTTATGTATGTATGTCTTGACAGCAAATAATTATGAAACTAAACAAAACAGTAGCGGTAATGTTTACGACAAGCAATTATTTTGTTAGGAATTATTGGAATTTTCTCCGATTTTAGTGGGGTTTAATTACATATATGATTAGAATTTATTGTTGTTTGTTTATAATCTGGCTTTACTGAATATTAATAAGTCATAGTCAGTTCTTAAGAATTCAAATTTATAAAAACCACACTGAGTAGGAACGAGTATTTAATGAATTTGTGCCATAATCTTCAAAATCTAATTTATTTTCATTGTTGTTGCAGACGAGAGTGCTGCTGAGCTGAACTCTTGATTTGATCCTGAAAGTATAATGTAAGTACACAATATGTGAATAATATTATATCTCCCTGTATCTTACGTTTACCCAACCGACCTGTGAATCCAAAAAAACTTTATAATAAAAAAAAGAAACGAAACAAAAGCGCCAAAATACTCAAACGAATTTGAAATGGCCCCTCCGGATGAGCTCACGACGCGTTATACCTCATTGTCTACATTGTACTGGTCAGTTGAAAGAAAATGGCCACGTTTCATTATAATATCCAAGGGCTGACAGACGATACGCACTTCCTTTCCACGCCATGTGGCCGGCAAAGCTATTTAATTTTAACATTATTATAACTGGTTAACGATAAAATATTATTTTTAAATTATATCCTGCGACACGTTAAGTATTGAGGCGATTGAATTTGATTTTTTTTTAATGTTGTATTTATATAGAGCGGCACGGGTCACATTTGAATTTGCAACGGGTGTTCTAAATGTTTGAAATTTGAAACTAGAAGTCAGTCAGGAACGTTCGAAATTTAAATCATATTTGACATGTTGTCAACCTTGACTACTCTTGTTGTTCTTTTTATGGACACAGATAAAATAAGACACACGTTAGGATGAACATCTATGACAGTCGTAGTCATATAAATCAAGAAACGGAACTAAACTAATAATCAATTATCTTTAGTGAGTTTTGGACTAAAAATCTAAATCTGGTTAATGCATAGAGTGACGTGTCAATCACCAATACTGATGACATTAGAAATTATAGTTTGATAATTTTTAACCTGTAGAAACTAGGGAAGGGACGAGGAAAGTCTCTATAAAGGGCTTTCCCTCCCAAGGTCAAAGTCAAAAGGTCTTTGCTTTGATGTTCGAACTGTCCAAATAATGCTTCCTCTGTCAACGCACCCTCCTTAAGTGTTTCAGTTTGTAATTTTGACTGGTAGTAGACAATAGACTTAAGGGTTGGGACATGCAACCTTTAATGTTTTAACCTCATTTTAATTTTTTTCTATTGCAGTTAGATAATTATGAGCTCATAATTATCTGCAGTAGAAAATTTCTTTGTTTTGCGTTTGACAGTAACTAAATTAAAAAATATATTTTTAAAGTAATATAACATGTATTTGGTGTTCATCTCTCAACAAATACACTCGATTCTCATTACTTTTGTTGCTGCAGTTTAATAGTCGTAGTTTATAAAATAAAATACCAAACCACAAGGAAAATAGTAATTTTGTATTAACAAAGTAAGCAAATAACTTAATATATTTATTGGCTGACCTCTTTACCCATATTAGTTAGCTACCGGTTAAAAATATAACCGAGTAATATAAAAATATACATACTTACCTTTATAACAAACATGCCTACAATAAAGTGCAGATCAACATACCTCAAACTGAGAAAAATTCTCACTCAATTTTCAATTTTATCACAAAACGTTAAGGTTCAAAATCAAAAACAAACCAGACTAATTAGTATACCGTGATATGCAAGCGTCTCTACTCAACATAAAGCCACGAGTGCCTTACAACGAGTACTTAACCGCAAAACATCATTTAATTACTTCCTCTATTGAACAACTCAATCAATTCATTATGGAATTCTCATAGAAAGATAAACAAAGGGGTCTTTTATTCCTAAGTACTTAGGCGTGGCCCAATGACGTAAGTACAACAACGCAAGCAATAATTAAACGACCTAACTAATAATTAGTACCATATACAATATGATAGCTTAAAGAATTGTATAGAACTCTCTCAGCTATACTACTTTGGATTTTATTTTTATGTGTGGTAGGGATACTTTTTGTACAGCAGGGTAGTGAATAAATTGAGGATTTAATTCATAAATCGAATTCATCAAACTTTTAAATACTGGCCGGGTGAAAGAATTCGAAATGGTAGTTTGTTTTTTTTTTATCGGATTGGGTGTTCCGTACAAATATTTGATTTGAAGACTAATAAATAAAACGTAATTATGTAAAGTTTTACAAAAATTTCTGTATTCAGTTATTTGAACACAAAAGAGTATTTAAAAGTCAAATATGGGTACTTTAATAAAATAGAATTGCAGAGAAAACATAATAAAAATACAACAATATAACTCATATCGAATAAAACAATGTATATGATATCTTTGCACTAAGTTCGAGACAATATCTCAGGAGCTCGCATTCCTGTTTACTTCATATCTGTAGTATCGAAGCGAGATGAGGCGAAGTGAGATTTATGATTCAGAAAAATCTCTTAATGGACCATCGGGCGCATGGTCCGCAGTGATAAATGTGCAATTTCAACTTTAAGAATGCAAGCACCAAGTTTTGACTTGTCATGATTTACTAACTTACAAATGTTCACACTATTCGTGATTAACGTTTAGCTTTATGTGTTTTGGTATTTTGTGACGTTTGCTTCTTGTGTAATGTAATGTTCTCGGGACCCATTTTACGATTGAACCCTAATTGAATTTGTGGTGACGTTCGATTATGTCATTTGAATATCGAAGTTTCTTTTGTTAGTTTTTATTCAATAAGGATAAAGTCTGTTTTGATTGTCCTTTTTTTCATAAAATTATGATTCTCGGTAATCATGGCAATTAATTTAATTACGTAAACCAAGTCCTTAAAGTTCTTTATAAAGTGCATAATAACAATAAAAACCAAATTAAGATTGTTCAGTGACACGGCAATTTTAATTACAGTACTTTGTAAGATATAATGCGTCTCGAGACAAAGCACTGTGACATTAACGTCCTCCGCAAATTGGGAGACTTAAGTGCTCTAACCGAGGACATAAACAATACGCATCGCTGTTTCAGGCAAAACACTCCACACTATAATTTTTCCACATTCATACAATAAGGGCCGCAGTCAATGAGTCTAGTCTGATACTTCCACAAGTAAAGTTTGTACGCACACAGACGCACGCCCCACTCGTTAAAGCTTCAAGTGATCGCGTGCAGAAAGCTCCACACACGCACACCGCCGCATGGCCGGCGCCCTAAGCTGTGGTCAGTACTAACGCAAACTGTGTGACGGACACACGAAAAACGAGCTGAAAACGGAACGCAAAACTAACAAAATCAAAAGAGTATTTTACATTAGCACGTGGAGCGTTGCGTTGCATGCCGAGTCGTCGCGTCCGAGCCGCGTATGTAAATGTTCTGCGCTTGTGTTACTTTATGATCATCTGTCAAAAGACGGATACATGTGACGTTTCGCGTCTGAAATGTAAACAAAAGTTGTTCGAGTCTCGAGGCATTCATTTGAACGTTATTTACGATCTGCGATGAGTATGTTACGTGAGTTATGAACTTGCATACGTTGAATTAATTGCGGCAAAGTGTCGCGGACTACACTTTGGATTGTTTTTGTACGAGTAAGTAGTAAAATGCAACTTGTTTAACTTTCATGTTTCTTGAGACAAATTTGTACGTAAATAGAGGGATATTAACGCTCCCAACCGTTTAGTTTAGCGTTTGAAATATGTGTTTAGTCGCATGTAAAAATTATATGAAATTGCCTTGTCAGCTGTCATAACCAACGGTTGTTAATTTTGTGAATTGAGCCTTTGTTTAAGTTTATTTAACGATGCAATTTGCATGAATGATTTTACTTTATTACTTATTCCTTTTCTTAGAATGAACTTGATAGTTATTTCTGTCATAGCAATATCTGTAAGCAATTTTCTTGGAAAGTGTGTAATCTTCTAACGTATTCAATTAATTTACTGTGTTTACAATTGGAGTCGTTCTTTAAGACATTTAAATCCTTATTTATATAGACTTATGATAACTCTAAACTACTATAATTTAACTCCACAATACCTAATAAACAACACTGACATATGGATACTCACCACACGTCTCTCAAGAACCAAGTTTTTTTGACCACAACATTGTAAGAAAAAAGCATTAATAAATAAAGTTAATTATTAATTGCAATCGGTGATTCTTCATTAGCGGCCGATGTGGTAATCTCATAGCCATGCCACTAATCCTTAGGGTGACGTCCGGTTACATTTATGTGAGACTAGGGTTGTCACTTAAGGTAATAAAGTGGTGCACACACAAAATTATGAACTGACAAATGAAAATAGAAATTATCCGAGTGTGAATTGCTGACATTCCATTTTATTTTGTCGTGGTAAATAAAATAAGTGTAAATAAAATTGTGACGTGGTGGTATGCGCAAGAGTTTAATGATTAACAGTTGTTTTGGTAACATGAACTGGTTTCATGAACATTTTTGTTTACTTACTGATTTGTGTTCTTAATCTGGGACTGGGATATGGTTCTTTTGAATCTTTTATTTCATCATAATTGAGGTTGATAATTAATAATGTACCTAGATATTTTAGTACTTTGAGTAGTAATAAAATTCTATGTTATTAATTGTATTTGCAGATGAAAATAGTATTTATTTAGTCTTTAACAAATTATTTTTAATTAACTTAACGTCAAACTTTTCTATTTCTGTTTACACTTGCGAGCTGAACTGCAGAAACCTAACAAATATTTGTGACAGCCCTACACGATCACACAGACAGTGTGTACGTACAAATATTTGAATGTACGAGTGCGTGGTGACAGTGTGTGCTCCCCTAGTGACACCCCCGGCCGGTTATAATTGCATTCCACTAAAATATGACTCTTGAGTTTATCTAGTGGACTCGCGATCAATAGGTGCAGTCAGGGTCACGGAGATCTAACAGAAAAAATAATTAAACACTGCAAATACATGAAATCTTTCAATTTTTGCAATTTTTAACCATCATTGTGGTATTGTGTCCAGTATATGGCAATAGACTCACCCCTATTGCATGGGACTTATAACACAAATATGGCGAAGATTAAGTGTACATTGAAAAGCGGCATTACGTGCCGTAATGTGCACCTCTACCTACCCATTCGGAGATAAACCGACGTATATAACCATCAACCAACATAATTTTGCATCGTACAGTCTTACTAATTTCTTTCAAAACCACTGACAATAAAACCCCGGTAATAAAGAGATAAATCCTGCTAATCAAGTAAACAAAACAATATAAAATGTTCATTAAAACAAAACAAACAAACAGAAGAAGGTTATTACGCTCATTAACAAACGTTAAGGAGTTTTATTAGAACAAAAACCATCCAAAGAGGAGACAATACACTCAGTTAAAGAGGGGGGGACCTTAAGTGGCGCGCGGACGTTACAGCATTTTCTTAATTTCTTAACCACTACACTCACACGCAGCGGGATGAAATTAAGAAAACATTCACCACATTAAGCGTACACTATTTATGGTTATATTTGTACGGTAACCCGACTAAATCTAATAGTTGTCTAGCACCAACTACATAGAGGTGCAAACCACACTCTCGCATCGTCCGCCTTTTATTTGGGTGTCGGGTGAGTTCGTCTGAAGGTTGGACGTCTAATGAAATGTTCTACGTAGGAGTTTCGGATATCCTATGTAATTAAACAGGTGTCTCGTGGACTTAGCAAAGGTTCGCTCTAGCGAAGACTTTTTCTTTTAATTAACTTGAGCAATTACGTGCTAATAAAATTTTCGTAGCACTAAATGCTACGTGTAGGTAATTAGTGTAACTCCTGAAACTGCTACGAAAACTTTTTGCGTTAATTAATTAGTTTGTGTTGTATGAAAATGATAACGTATAAATGGTTGCAGAAGAAAAACAAACACTATCCGGCTATAGCTATATTTTCTCGGCGGAAAACTCCTTAACCGACGACGTCTTAGCGTCCAGCCACGAAAGCAATAAAGAGCGCAGGCTTCCACGTTCATTAATTAACCCCCACTGTTCCTATCTCTTTCACACTTAAGAAAACTATTTGTAAATGAGCGGGCCTCTCTTTCGCCCGAGCTTTGCGCAAAAATTAACTACTACATGTTCCGCTTTCGTGGTATTCACACATGGAACAAGAATGCATATGCACGCGTTTGGACGAGTAAAAGGATAGCTGAAGAGCCTTTTCCCTAACTTGGGAAATTGGCGTTAATTACTATAATGTTAAGGTAGAATTTTGTGTGTTGTATTAGTGTTTTATATAATGTTTGTAATGGGACGGGTGGTCACGTGTGGTTAGTTTCCTATCCTTGTGTAATAAATCTCTTACTCCTCGTAATTACAATGTTCTTGTCTGCTGTGTATTTTCATTAAGGGTGAGACACATAGACGTAGTTTGGCAAGTTATTTCATCAACAATATTGTTACGGCTGCAGCTCCTTTACTAATTTAGTTATCTATATTTACCTACATATACAAATATACGTCAACGGTTTGAATTCATAACTAAATTGAAAGGTTTCTACGAACAATTTTCTGTACTCGAAGTAAAAGAAAGAAATATTTTATATGATTAAACTGACCCTATTTTTATGGGTACCCAGACAAGATATGCTTTTCTGATTTATTTATCAAGATGAATAAATAAAATAGACGAACTTTTTTTAATTTTGTACGTTGCTATTTTTTTTTTGTTTGATTTTTTTACAAAACTGCGATGAGTAGAATTATTCAAAGTACCGTACCTATCTTTTGTAATTAGTATGTTAAGGTCGAATGAAGTAAATTAGTTGAACATGCAAATGTAATGTAATTTATGAGATTTGAATAATTTGAAGTTTTTAAATACCAAGTATTTTAATAATTACCTTATTATTCAAATAAGTAGAAACTACGTAATTAGTCATCTGATGAAGTGTGTTATGCACTAATTTGATTATTACATATTTACAAGGTATCTGCATGTATAGTATAACATGTACTATTTCACAAAAAGAAAAGCCCACTAGAATACTCAAAAAGAAAAGAGATATAAGTCGTTCTTTTAAATATCTTAAACCTTTAAACAATTTGATGCGATACTTTAAGCGGTGAAGTATAAAAATATGGAATAAATATTTTTTTGTGAAAAACTACGTCATAATTGATGGCCCATAAATGATATTGAACTTTATCACCACATCGTACACGGGAATAAGCACTCTGACATATTCATTAAGGGATTACGAGCATCTAAGCTCATTCATGGTCTCCTCCATCGCACGAATTGTCTGCCAACTTATCAAACTGTGTCGCATCCGACGCGACGGCGATAAATTTATTCCCATCCTTTTCACTACCTTGTATACAACCTCATTTGCCTACATAACCAACCTCCTTAAACGTATCGAACGCAATAATAAAACGAACTGTCAAACGATGGCATCATGAAAAAAAAAGTTTGGAATTTTAAATTTAGAAAGTTGACAATTTAATTGTATGAATCGCGGATTGTCGCGCGGTGTCGGCTCTGTTCGTCCCTGTCTCTCGTGTTGGGCGGCGGCGCGCGTCTGGGCGGGCGGTATGCAAATGCCTAGCGCCACGGTGGTGAGGGTTCACAGTGTGTGTGTCTTGTACCATTGGCCGCGCTAGAACGGCCAACTTCGCCACCAGTTACGGTTGTTTTTCGTTCCGTTTCTAATTAACTTCCGTATATTCTTAAAGTAACTTTTCTCATCTCGTTCTCTTACTTTTTCCGCACTGTTTTGTTATCGTTAAAACGAGCGGTTGTTATGTGAAATACGCTCGCGTGTGATATGCGAAAGTTGCATTTTTTGTCGAATTTTCGTGTGTGTTTATTTTTGCGAGGCGTACCGTGCTCGGTTTTGGATTCTTAATATATGTAAATGCGCCCGTTTTGAGTATTATCAACATTTCCTAAATACAGAGTTAGTTCTCAGTGTCACGACAATGTTTGACGAGTGATTTCTGAATGTAAACGCTTTTAGTAAACGAACGCCATAATCTCTGGCCGTGTTAGTAACTTCGCTAAAATGTTACTTTTATTGCTTAAAGAGTGAGATTTTACGAGCTTTAAAAATAAATTACCCGCCTCGGACGGATAATCGTATTTTCCAAGAGATCGCGAGTGAATATTTTATTCCTTATTAGTGTACAGCGAAGGTAAATAAATCGTTTAAATTACTTCATTCAATAAATAGCTTAAGCGATTATAACTTCTGACCTTTAACGTCTTGTTCGTAACGCCAAAATAAAAATATAGCTACTAATTAAGAACAACAAAACGCGCGACCTTTCCGGTCGCCAACGACGATTATAAAAACATTAAAAATGCTGTTTTCGAAAAATCGCAGTCCTGTCATAAATCACGTGTCAAACAATTACACATAAAAGTATAAAAAATCGACGACCAACTTGAGAATTGTGCACAAACGCAGTAATATACATACCCAAACAAATTATTTGTGCCAATAAGGTAGCATTAATCTCTTAAAAAACGAACAAATCCACAAAATGAACGCCGACACGCAACTATACGTGCTAAATCTTATTTATTTTTTAATCGTAAAAGGTGGGAATTGATCCTCGGTTTATGGCAACACCGATGCTTTTTAATTGCTGCTTTGACAGACTTTAAGGGCTCTCATCAACGGAGTTTCGGGTGTGGCCATAACAAACTTGAACATTGACAGTTGGCAATATATTTTTATAGTTTTAAGCCGAGGTGTTGTTTTTATTAGTGACCAATATATTTGCAACAGACTGTAGGGCCGTTGGGCCGCAAATTAGAAAGTTTATGTGCGAATGAACGACGAGATATCGTAAATTATATCGACGGGTTAGCAACTCCGAGGATGCGTTATTCAAAAAGGGCAATTTTAATTAGCCCCCAAATGATTTATAAGCCATCAAAGTAACATGAATAAATCTCGATGTTGTACAAAACGAATAAGGGATTACTACCTATTAAAATATCACACTGCCTCTGTTTTTGATTCGCCGCCAAATTTTATAGCTGAATGCTTTTTCTTGGTCATTATTTCCTTTTAATGGGACTTAAGTATCTAGATCGTACAATGTACTTAAAAGCTTTTGATTATACACACATTTTTAACACTTTATAAAAGCATAAACACAGACGATGACTCAGATTAAACACGATAAATGTACAAGCAAGAACTCGCACATTGTTATCTTCGATTCATATCGATTTTCGATGCTACTTTTCATCAATATCGATATATTTCACTTCTGTCTTAGTTTAAAACAGCGATCGTGATCATACAACACGACGGTCTCATATATAAAATGTATCGATAAATCGTCAGGCTCGCATAATGTTCTTTATTCGAATAAATAAAAAAAAATACGGGGTGGATGGCAGGCGACGAAAAGTATTCGACTCGGAATGCACTTTTGCATAAACAATGCCCTTTTGTTTAGAGAAAGTATTTCACATTTTAACCTCGTGAGTGATTTATTTTTGTATGATTTATAATGGCGACCACCGTGTTTTGCGTCGGGAGATATCGACTTTGTTTGTCGCAGCCTTCTGGTCTTATTGCAATCAACTTCAAACCTAATGCAAAACAATAAAGAACTCATAGTTATTTAAGAACATTTTTAATTGTGCTCAGTTAAAACAAAAACAAAACACATAATTGTAATAGTAATTGAAATTGAGATCCAAAAATGTTATTTAATTTTACACAATAAAATTTTGAATTTAGAACGCACATTAAACAAAAATGGCTGCTTTACACCAAAGACTAATTTAATTCTCCCACGCAGACACGACACGTCTGATTGTTTTTTTAATATTTTTTCTTTTATACCTATAGCAAACTTTTACTAAAACCTAAGCACTAAATATATACTTTACCTATATAGACTGAAGTGACTGTGTATATGATAAGGAAGAGATAATAATTCCCCGCATGGCTACGATATCATGTGCCAACGCTTCTACTTTAAAGGTAAGAAATCATTTTAGGTGCATGTGGAAATAGCAATAATAAAATTTTCTTTTTAAATACGTACATGATTGTAGAATGGTGTTATGTTTTAATAGTACCTATTATTATGAACACAACTTAAAACAAATAAGTTACAAAATATTCTTTCCTCGCAATGTAACAAGATTATTTCGATATTATTGGTAACTCGAATGTTTTAGGTATAAAAAAGCATCTTAGGTATAGAAACTGTAACATACTCATTAATATAACTAAGAACTATTCAAAGCTAAATAAACAGTAATGACAATATATTGTCAATATTTTAATTTAAAAAAGACCTACTCTACAGCTTATCCAGTCTAGTCGTTTATATTTATCAAAATATCAACAAACAAATACACCGAAAAAAGCACAATTTCATTCGCTGTCACCTCCACATTGATCAAATGATTTGTTAATAAATTCTCCTGTCAACTACGAACAACGAGCATGTCCCCTACACTATCGTGTCCACTAGTAAAGGCCCACAATTATCATGTCATACTTTAAAACTATCGGGAAGGTGACGAATTTTCACCTCAAACCTGTAATGAATGGCCTGTCTGTAAGCTTTTGTGATTATTCTATGTTGCTTGCTAGGAAAGTTTTATGTTTTGTTGTATATATATAGTTGTTTGTTTAATTGCTGTACGCAGATACATTAAATGATTACTTAAACTATTCCTTTGTAATGATTTTGTACCGAAAACAATTGCGAGAGGTTAAGTAAACATTAAATGACTCTGAATAGGGGGTAAGTGTTAGTTTTTGCATGATTAGGAATTTGAATTGAAAGGGTTAATTCAACATGAATAGTTAACTCATTGAATTACTAAAGTCTCTTCCTTGTTTGATGAGAAGTTCCTCTATTTCGGCTTACATTTTAGGTTAAAATTAATAATAACAAATTACAATAAAAAACAGATAGGTTTTACAAAATGTAATAACTTTAAATATATTTCAATTTCCCTTATAATAAAAAAACTTTCATATTGAATGTAAAAACAACACGAAACAAAATAGCGTTATCGCCATAATTGGTGCCGTTTGATAAATATTCCCTACCCGTAATTAAACTTCGAGATTAACCATAAAAATAGTAATATTTTAAGATTTGTCCAACTTTATGAAGATTTACCGCATTATAAAAATGATACGGCCTGATTTATGCCTTCAGCATTCCTAATTAGTAATTTAAGTAATGAAATTAACAGATTAATGTCTTCGTCGCCCATATTAATGCTATCGGAATGCCCACAATTTATTTTATGGTGCATACTAAACGAACAATCGCCGTAAATGTATACTGGAAATCATAATCTTTAATAATATGCATATTAATCAAGTACCGCTCTTTGTCATTCTTAATTTTAATGGCAACCAAAAACAAAATATTCCACGAAAAAAATAAGCATTTATAAGAATTACGAGTTAATGAGAACAATTTGTCTGTTGAAAGCACATCAATATAATAATAATCGATAATTGATGCGCGCATCACTAAAAAATAAATTATAGAGTAAACAAATAATGAGTCGCGACAATAATTATATTCATAAATCGAACAGACACGATAATCGGCGGTGCGCCATCTTGCCAGCGGCGGCCAAATGTTTCCGCTTTAATTTCTCCAGTAATTTGGTGTTTCCGGTCTCAGCCAATCCGTCCCGTCAGTCGGCCGTAATTATATTATTTCGGCAATAAATTATCGAATTTTGAATACAAAAGGTGGTTAAAAAGATGGCCTCCTTAATTTTGGGTAGACACAACAATACGCTGATGCGATCGAAGTGCCTTCTTGTACGAAGATAAATGTACGAATACTATCAGTAGGTACTTACTCAAACAAGTACCTAAGTAGTCATAAAATCAATGACATGTTTTCTGCTCATAACTGTAATAAAATGTTCATTGTACAGGTTTTATTTAAGTGTTCAATGTTAAAAGAATAATAAACCTTTACTTCAAAGTTATTTTAATTTTTATTGTCGTGAAGACAAGTTGACATTTTTTGTAACGTTGCGAAATTTGTTTTTCCCTGAAGTAGTAGGGGTGTACTTATACTACAGGTTACAGACATTGAACATAGCTTTTTTAGTAGTTATAATTATTATTTAACAGTAGAGTAAACTAGAGTGACTCCTTGAAATTTTCACGTTACAGTGACAGCACTAGTTGAATTTAAAAATGGAAAAGAAAAGTCAAAACAAAATTGTAGGCTGAATACCTATCTGATAACGACAATAAATTATTTTATTTAAAATTAAATTCCATTATGCGTAGGTGCTTCGCCGATAATAATTATAGATACTTTTATTTTCTGAAACCAGTATTATTTTTATAATATTTGCCAATACAACTACAATAGTGCCGTCAACTTTTATTTCAATCACACAAATCGATATCGAGCTCTTACTTGATTCGATTAATTCCGTTGGAAATTAACGCGGCGGGTAAGCAACGGGTATCGACACCGACGCCGTTACCATGGCAACGCGCCCCATACTTACAACGCACTAATTATGCCACACTGATTGCTTTTCACTTTTTTTTTCTGCCCCACGAGAAGCTGACGCCACCCTATCCTAAACTAGTGTTCGGCAGTTTTTATCGATTTTGAATTTATCGACCGTATTGCAACCCTTCTCAAAATATGTTGATTAGGATGTTTGATGTTCATTTTGAAGCTTGTACAAGTTTTATTTTAAAAGTTTGTTGACTTGCACCTGAAGTATACCTCGTAAATGCTAATGTTTAGGTACCAAACTGTGTTTAAACTTTAAAAATGTAGTAAAAAGGTATTGTAAACATGGATTTTTTATTCGAACGAACCTAACCACCAAGCTTTTAATTCGTAGACAAGACTTCAACAGATAATAAAAACGAAAAGTGATGTACCAGAACCTTTTATTAATTGTATTATTTATAACATTAACAATCAAAACTGAGCGATAACCAAAATGCATTATATCGATAAAATCGACATTCACTATGAACACACAGTGACTTTGCATTCAAATGTTGATGACGTCATGTCGATCGATTCAAGGAAACGGGTCATTACACTGTTTTTATTCGTCACACTGATTAATCAAGTGATTAATTATACAGTTTCTATTAGGACACGACGGGTTGCCGCTTTTTTGTGTACCTTTGAATAGAATGCTTGTTTAATGTTCCTTGTGGTTAAAATAAATAAAGAAAAAACATACATTGATCGTAACTCTACTAATGAGGTCGAAAACACAATCATTAAAAGCTATAATTATTCTACTCTACGCAATGTATCCAATACACAATAATTCGAAGAAAACAAAAATAATCGTAATCGCTTTGTTGTGAAGTACAACACTAACATCCCGAAGCAATTCGATTTTCAAATCAAATACGCTCCACTTATTTAGAAACACTAAACCGAATCGATTTGTAACTGGCCGTTTCGCGAATCGAGTTGACCATTGATCAGATAGAACAACCCTGACCTTGCCCAACGGCACACATACGCGGCACACGCACGCGAGCGGCTGTTGCACACTACGCGAAATTGTTGTTACTCCACTAAATCGGTACTTACGTAACGTTCTGTATTGAAAAAAATTCGTGAAACAGCTTGTAAGTTGTTTGAGAAGGAAAGCTTTCGCCTAGTGTGTAGTCGCAGAAGTTTGTTCTTAATTGTAATTGAAACGTTATTTCTTTATGATCGATTAATAATGTTAGTAGTTGTCTAATTATAATAATGTCTGCGTGGGTACTAGTGACGACTGTAAAAAGAATTAATTGCGAAATCAGATTAATATTACGAAACATTAATTTTGATATTTATAAATACTTTTCATTTAAATAGATTTATGTATCATCAACCAACAACAAAATGAAATAAACAATTGAAATCATTTCCTTAGTTCAGCAAACAAACTTGAACACAACGTACACTATAAACAAGGAAAACAAGAATAAATTTCTTAATCGAGTAAAATCCTGTCGATAGTCATTCGATATCGATACGAACAAATTTAAGTCTCCGTTAATAAAATCTCCAGAAGTCCCGGCAACGATTAACATTTCAGCAATCACAACAGTCTGGTAGCACGCGACGTACACACGAAACCGGGGGAAATAACTATATCCAATTCCGTATAAACTTCAATACATTGATTTTTTTCTTTTAATACTTTTAATGCGGGCTATCACTAGTCATTAACGCGCGCGTGTGTGTGTTCACACACTAATAATAATGTCGTGTGCATTCGCAACACACATAATTAGTGAATAGGGTCGATATTATTAATGAGGGGGGGTGTAGGTGGGGGATTGTTATCTACTCAAGCTTTTGTGTTCTTTTTCTATAGATCAGGCGGGCTATTGATTGTTTAGTCGATACTTCAGTCGGCCTTTAATTATAGGGGCTAACTGGCTAACTGACGTGCACACCTTTCTTGACACCGTAATGGCGTCGCCGGGACGGTAATAATTTTCCAACAATTATTCATTTGAACAACCTCCAACTGTTGGATCAAGTTTTATTGTTATTAATTTTCGTTATTTTAGTTTGTGATTAGTTTTGTTATTAACAACGCCTACGTAGCTACTGTTTTAATTATGTCTTGTTTGTTTCGATTAATGTAGTGTTTTCGGTTGTCTTCATTTGTTTTCATCGTGGACTGAATCAATCCAAAATAATGCCTTGTGCTTGTCCCAAAATATTAAAAAACATATTCTATTAGAAACCTGTTCAAATTCCAACTTGGATATACCAATACCTAACTGACACCGAATCCAACAGGTCTTGTAGAACCAACAGGATTCCTCTTGAAGATCATGTTGAATATCTAATAAGAAATAAGGTCCGTATCAAACAGACATGTGAAGAGACGCCCGGTACTTCACTGATTAATAAGATGGGGTTGCGCCAAGCAAGGGGTACGAACCACCCCACGCGATCACCCTAGCGCCTTACCCACGAAACAAAAAAAAATGTGACTCATCAACGCACACCAACAAACAACAACTCACACCGACGCACGCAAAATAAAAACGTAGTAAAAACCACACATGAATTGAAATTAACAACCTTATTATAACCGCAAAGGGCTTTATTTCCCTTTCACTGCGAATGAAGTTGTATCGTTGCTAAGTAAACTAGGTCTCCTATAATCGTTCATTATCGCACACATGGACGTTCCATTCACATATTGTCCACACATACAAGTATGCGTTAATTATATCGGAAAGTGGTGGGTAGGGGGCTGCTTGATTTGATTAATTCTAGCTGGAGCCGGCCTAGTTGGATATGCCATAAACATTGGAATATTCCGCCCTGTCCATCGGCTCTAGTTAGCCACTAATTGGTGATTTCTTAGACAATACATGAATATATCGAACCGTTCATAATGAATGTAAATAGATTATCTTTTTTGGGGTGAAAAGAACCCCAGGAGTAAGTGGGTTCTTGGTACCGCATGGAACTATTAAAATCGATATTTTTTCAAAACAATATTGTCTAATAAGTATTTCCATTATATCCTGTACGTCGAACTTATACAACTACTCTCCAAGCATTCTACTTAGAAAATATGGTTCCAACAATGATTTAATTTCTTAACTATTCTTATTAGTTAATCTAAAAAATAAAATTAGAAAATAACTCAATATTAAAACATACAATACATCAATAAAACCCACCTAAACATACTAAAAAAATCTAAACGAAAAATCCATTACAAACTCCAATAACTAAAGCAAAACCTAGCCGAGATATCACTCAAAATAAAACATGGAGTAAGAAAAATTCAGAATGAAGTAATCAAAAGTGCAATTTCCCCAAATAAGGAAAGTATTCGAAGTATGCGTCCATCGGAAGTCGTTTGCGAGCACTCGGCAAATCGCTTCAAATGGTGCACGATGCCAATTCTATTCTAATATGTTTTCATTTTTCATAGCTCCATGTATTTTTGATGTATTATTATCAATTCGGAACTTTGATTGCTGTTCTCCAATGATTTGAGTACGAAAATTTTTAAATAGTAAAAGAATTAGTCCTGAGTTAAATTATTGAGGAATGACGTACACAGTGCATGTTTTTTTATACGACAAACCAAAAAAAGGCATGTACCCATTTTGTCGTTAAACATCAGATCATTGTTTCTTATTAATAAAGTAAAGAATAATCGATAACTCATTAACTAACCTTGAACTGTATCCAACATAAACTGTTGTGTATGTGCCAAAAGAATTTATTATACTACTTAATTTTTCAGAACTTGCCATATGTAGATAAGAAGTAACTAGAAATATCATAAGATTGCGAAAATTACAACCAAACGTAGCCAAGTCATTTAATCAAAGTAGAAATATACATGAACTACTGCTAAAAAATAGTCTATTTTATTTCTTCTTAAACAAAATAAAACACGAACAGACTACATTCAGAAGATCAAGCAATGCACCAAACTAGAGACAGAACTTCCTGCGGTATTCGTAAAAATTAAATTATACTACCGCAACAGAAGTTTCGGCAATTAATATAGTTTTTTGCAACGTTGTTTTACTCTGTCATAAGTAAATAATGAAATGTATACAGTCGACGGCCCGTGTACCACGAAGCTTCGCGTGTTGAATATTACCCGAAAACGATGAAAAAAAGTTACCGATTTTTTTTTTTTCATTATTGACTGAACTCGCCTGATACGGCACTGACAAATTGCTACGGTTTTTAACAAATTTTTATTTGTTCCTCCTTGAGTTAAATATGAGAATCGGCACAATTTATGCTTCTACGTTGCATTTCGGTTCGGCTCACGTGAGGGTCGTGTGTTATGCGAAGTTGCAATTTAAGTACGTTGTCGTAAAGAATGTCAATGCCATTATTGTGGAAGCATAGGCAGGAAAAATTGAAGGGAAATCTATTTTTGCACTTAAATTACGGCCGATGTTCGCGGTGAATAAGCTTCGCGATATCGAACTCATATTGCTATAACAAAAACTTTTCGATTTAAGTTTTAAGTTTCGAACAATGTTTATATGCGATCACCGTTAAATGCATGATTCATTAAAATCTCCTTGAGTAATATTTATTTCACACACCGTCCACTTAAAAGAACATTGGATCATTAAACAAAATTAAAAATACATCAAACCGTTACAACCCAAATTCTTCGTCATCATTATCGCCTTAACACGCAAAATTAACCAAATCATTTCATATATTTATTCGTTGTCACAATATATTACGTACAGTTACTTTATTATCAGAGCCGTCTGTATAATTCTTAACCCAAGAATACACACTTAAGTTTACCATCAATTTATACCTTCTTACATATCCGAAATTCATGCGTTCATTACCATAAAATAAGACGACTTACAATCAAATCAATAAGGGTTTGACAGCATTTTACTCCACCTAACACCTTTGCCTGATACTTTAATATAAAGACTTTTCGAAGAAGTGTTATCTTCTTATGCAAAAATATTAGCTCGTGGCTGACTTTATGCAAATTTTGGTTTGCCTTACTTAAAGCGTGTGTAGGGCTCTTAAATAAGGCATGAATTTGTGTCTCGTGCCATCCGAGGGTTGTCTAATATAGGAGTGTAAAAAGTAGCGTGCTAGTGTTACTTGTGTTAGTTCCGTTGTTGCTTAAATAATAGTGTAGCTTCATATGTTTTACTAGTTTCATTTAATATTTAGAAATTGTAAACTGACGTTGCGTGGTGACAGTTCCTATTTTGATCTCTCTTTTCTGTTTTTATCTTCTATATATTTTTGGGTGATAAAATGAACTATTTCCCTGATTTCATAAATTAAAATCTAATTCATGTCGTTTGTTTCGATATTTTAATCTTCTTAATCAAACCAAAAATATTCATTTTACTCGGAAGCACCAACATCCGCGTATCCGAACATTTCTCAAAAATTAACAACAGTCGTTACTTTTTATAAATTCATTTCAATTGCCGTTCAAATAATTCTTAAGTGCTTTCTGCACCTCAATGAAATCAACCGAATCATTTCTTTTGTATGTGTCTCGTTGTGACAGAACTCCAAAAAGGCAGAATAGATAAATGTAGATTTTGGACTAGAGGTGGGTATGCAAATTCGCGCGTGGACTCTTCATATGCAAAGCACATGATGGCTCGCGACGTCTTTGTCCTCTTTCTTATGCTGATCAGCGGCTCACCTCTACACTATTTAGGAGTTTTGATTGTGACTTGTCTGTATTGTCAATATAGGAAATCCTATTCAAAGAAATACATTACATATTTTATCATAACACATTTCATTCGTATTAATATAACTGCCACCGCAACTTTAAAACGTTATTGCATAAGTCCATGCAATCGAATAGAAAATTGTGCAAAAATATTACATGTAGGTAAATTGTACGGTCCCAACAATCTCACTAATGCACATGATGTAACGGAAAAGACGTTATTTTCCAATGCAAGAGTTACGTTGTATTCTCGCTATCTATTTTTCTATCGGTAATACTTCTATTCACGAATTTCATATATGTATCTCTAATTTCAATAAGACCCCTCGCTACCTGTGCCATCTCATCTACATATCAATGTTCGCAACGTCTCCCAAATTTCTTTTCTCTCGCTAAAGTATGCAACGCCCGTGCTCCATATCATTACTGCTATAAGAAATTCACTAAAATTGGATCGCCCTCTCGCGCGTTGTCATACCCTTTGGTAATAGTAACGGTTTCTTTTCATAACGAACTTTTTTTTGTAATGTGATATTCGCGTTGTTTCCACTAAGGGTGAGATTTGTTACAGACGTTTGATTGGCGTTCGACGCTTTGATGGTAAAGTTACTTGTCCTTAACGAACCCACTGCACCAAGGTTACCGTCTTGACGTCTCATGTTTGTTAAAATATTCAAAATATATTCTGTCATCTCGAGTAATATTTTAACGTTCAAAGCTCGAGCGACGTCTTTCGAATCATCGAGCTAATCTCCAGATGCAATAATTCGTAACAATTATCTGATAAGTATCATCTTAACCCTTCTTCCCACACGAACGTATCGTTCAATGACGGCCTCGATGCAACTCATCTATTATTGTGAGCTTCTTCCTGCGTACCCTTCGATGTATCTACAATAACCTGCCTTGAATTTATGCATGTAGACGACAATGGTAGCATCGGCTGCATAATTTGATTACGAAGCTTTTGTCAGACAAGGGCAGGTATCAGATCGTAAAATTAAATTTAGACCTATCATTGGTTAATTTTCGGATTCTCCCAACCTCTCGATATTCAAGGGGTTCACTGTACGTATCACTCGCAACAATAGTGTTCGATCAATTATTATTTCTGGTGCACCTTTGACGAAATATCAAATTGTTGCGATAACGGTCGGTTCATTGTTAAAGCTACGTGCATAATGTCTTTTGTCGAACATTTGCATATATCAGTTATTGATTGAAAAAATATTCAAATCTGCACTGTTTAGACTCACTCGATCGATCCGTTACGGTTCTCGTAATTTACAATTACAATAGAATTTGCGATTTTAAATAATGGTTCCGTGCATTATAGCATTTAATTTGCATCGAATAAAGATTATTATTATTGATCGTAATTTAAGTTTATTTTGAAAATGAAGTTTTCAATGCATTCGCTTTGTAGACAATGAGGAGCTATTGTTGTGCAGGAGTCCGGCACACAAAACTGTGGCTACCCTCCTCAGTGAGTGAAAACCTAATTGTTGCGACGTGTTCGTTGTGAAAACATTGCTTCAACACACATCACTGTTTCCTGTCGGCGCTCGGACGCATATTTCTGAATGGCTTTTGTTCTTACTTGTACAATGATGACGAGATACCGCAACTATGAAGTTGATAACTAGATACGAAAATTAGAGCAGAATAAATTCAATGAAATGTTTCCACTTCACACTCATACACATAAATGTCAAACGTGAAATTTGCTAAAGAGACTTACACAATTTATATTATGTTCTCGAGATAGTAAAAGACTACATTATATCTAGTACATGTATTTGGGTGGTGATAAATATAAATATTTATAATAATTGAAGGCGCGTGACGGTCGTCGTGTGCGACGGCTCGCGCTAAGACCGGCCGCACATATCTAGATTATTTCCCACATAAATTAACATATGAATCAGACAATTTAATATTTCTTTTGCACCATTATCTTTTTCCAGGTACTAAGTGTTTTGCATATATTTAAATAGATCACAACGACGCGTGCTGTCGTCTTTATATGCAAGCAGGATCTTTGAGATAGATTGCGGCTGTCAGTGGCTCATTGTCAGAGTTTAAGTTAATTATTACAATTTTGGTGAGATTTTTGGGGTAATTTATTTAACATTGACTGAAATACAATACAGAGTTATGAAACATGATAATCATTAGGTATTTTAAATTCTTGCTGAACTAAAACCGACTTTGAGTTAAAAAATGTTTTGTAGGACTAAGTTTGGTGAATCTAATAATCAACTATGTCATTAACCCACTAATATCTTAATCAATAATATATATTATGCATGCTAACTTAAAACATAACATAACATATCAAACTTCTCAAAAAATATTAAAATTCGCCCTATTACACAAACCAACTAACAAATCCCCACTTTTTCCAACAAACCTTAGCTCGTGCCACAAAGAAAACAGTCAGATTCCCTTTCCTTCAACATTATGCAGCTCGTGCCGACATTTACACCAAAGCGTGCCATCTTAGTGTACAAGCAAATAAAATTAGAAATAATTTACATACGAAGACACCCTTATCAAAGCACCATCACTTAAACATCTCGTACCTACCCTTAGATTATGCAAATTGGGTAAAAAATACTAACAATAGATAATTTATTCAAATTTCATCATCCTTGCACTTGTGTTAGATCTTTGTGAGATGTGTAAAGAAAATAAAACGAACGTCTATCTAATTTTTTTACTACTCGTAATACTAAATAACTTGACTGGGATGGACTTAGTCAAAAAATGTGTCAAATTAGACAAAACCTTCATTGCCAATGACCGCCATAATAGAATCCGAAGTTTAAATAGAACTTATACCGCTGAAAAATGATACACCAATATGTACACCCATATTACTAATACTAGTTAAACAGAAAAAACACAAATAATGCCAAAAACCTTCAAACCTTCATCTTAATTAACTAAAAGCTTCTTAATTAACGTAAATTAATGGAGAAAAGCTCTACTAGTTTCGAGTCACGGAGAGACTATTCATAGAGACGTCGCGCAACCTACTAATTTAATATGTCTCACGATAGTTATTATAAAATATAGCACACGGGTAACATCTTCCAAATTTATGCAGCTCGTGCTAACACTTCTTTTACCTTACAATGTGCACAAGCATTAGATCTACTTTGCATATTTAGAAACACCCTTAATACAAGAACACACACACAACCATAGGTAACTAACAAATGTCTTCTTTACATCTACACTATACAGGCCGTGTCAACATTGTAGTTTAAACTCGTGCCATCTTACAAAGTAGTGCATAAAATTACACATACTTTGCATATTTAGGAGACACCCTAAGAGATTTGCATAACCAAAAAATGATCATAAAGTCGTTACTTTGTACTCATCATAATATTGAATCTTTGGCGTGTGGTATGTATAGTATGCAAATTTTTAACACCCTTGTGATCTTACACTACAGAAACTATAAGATTATTCAAATGATAGGATATAGATATGGGCTGTTAAATTGTTTTCTTTGTTGAATTAATTTCTTTGATCTTATGCAATAAACATGATACAAAATTCACCCATGACAATAAGAAGGTAACAATTTACTTTTGACTCAGGGCACAGTTTGTTTCGTAAAGAAAGTATAAAAAATATGTTTTCAAGAAAAGTTAATTGAAATCTTTTCAGTCACAGATATTGTCTCCAAATCAATATGGTCATGGTTTGTAATGAACTTATGAGTGCATATAAAACATGTCTGAATGTATATGAATACAAACAAAACAAAACCAAACAAAGGCAATTTATTGTTACCCCATCTCCCCTTAATATGCTAATAACTGAAAACTAATCTCAGCTTTAATCAGAATCAGTCAGTTTATGTCAACTTAAGGATGAGCTTTTAATATGATGACTGACTTATCAAGATCTTTTTAGCCAAACATTGGTAATTAATCGAGAGATCATTTTGAACTGGCTTCGCAATTAGAACTGGCATGAGGAGTTTTATGCAATTTCCAGTGACAATGACAAATATAATGAGAAAAGGTTATGATTTCTAAGTAAGTTTAATATGGGAAATCAATAACATTCATTCGAAGCATTAAATCATATAATTCAGTTATAATGAGGTGTGAAAGTTCGCAGGCACTAAGGGTGAAGAATATTTCCAGGTAATCACTTCAAAAGAGCTAAAAACATTCATTCACTGTTCATTTCTGCAGGAAATTATTCGCTAGACACGTTTCGCGTGACACCGAACCGTCAACCAAAAAATTTTGATATTTAAAACCTCACAAATTGAACTCCATAGGCATTTAAACGCTCGTTTTCGAAGACTTAATTCAGGAAATTAATTGCATCGCAATGAAACAGTAACTTGGGGATTTTAGGCAGTATTTACGAGAAAACTTTTCCATTGCAGTACTTTTTCATGGAACTTACCTAATTAAATACGGGCAGAAAATTTCGTGCGAAATGCAAGCCGCGAATTAACTACGAGTATCGAACAGGGTTGCCAAAATTTTGTCAACTTTATAAGTGGCGGGCGACCGTTACGTTCAAAAGTTTGCGAAACAATTTCTTCTTGTTTTTGCGTTTTCTATTATTCCAATGTTTGTTTATTGGATTATTTGTTTTCTAAAGTTTCAGTTTAATCTTATTTTGTCTGAGTATTGTTGTCCTATTCAGTATTGTACTAGATAATAAGTAAGTGGAAATTCATATATAAATTACTCAATAATTTCAGTGTGCACATTAAACCACCCATTACGAAGTATATAAAATTAAACGTATTACAGAATCACCTTGAGACTTCATGTCATAACAAGTAAACACGTCTGCTTACATGAAATTAATCCTTTAACAAACTTAGCGACAAGTAGCACAATGTTAAAAATGCAAACGTTGTTGCAAGTGTAAATGAGGGAGGCCGTGGAAACCCTACCGTTGCAGTGAACATAAGGCTTCACTAATTAACTGGCTCGGGTAATTAAATACACTGTAATTGCTTAATGCAATCAGCTTGTATCGATTGTTGCACGCTACTCGAGTACTCGACACAACAGAACAAACAACGTTTGGCGCTACCAATAATCGGTTTGTGGAATTATCGATTTTTTAACGAGTGTAATTTTTCTTGTTAGTAAATCTGTTTATGGATTCAAATGAAACGGTCTTGGACTCGTTAATATTGTACTGTGTTTGGACATTTTTCTTTATTTATATGTCAAACATTGACACCACTTATATGAACGTAAATAGCCAATAATTCAGGATTATACACGTCTTATTTCAAGGAAATTTCATTGATATAATTACAGTTTTACAATGATTGTAAATCACTTGTAAAATATTTGCATTATGGAAAGCATCGTTCGATACTGAAAAGTCAATTAGCATCATTTAAATTTACGACGCCATAAAATTTGGCTAACTGAAGAGTGATAATAAAACAGAATTCTATGACACGACATGCTATAATATGTAAATCAAAACGACAAATCAATTACTAACACAGAAAATTGAATAGGCCGAATGTAACTTCCAAAAACCATAAAATGAATCATTTTCAATAAAGGAACTTGTACACCCGCCCACTCTGGTTCGACAGCCGTACCGTCCGGCCGTCCGGCGAACGTAGGCATTATTTTATTATTGTAGAAATAGTTTGAAAGCAGTGAAGGACGTGGGTCGTGTCCGGCCGGACGTGCTAGACGCCGGACCCTGTGTCATTCATTACGATCGATGCCGTAGGTGTATATTTTGATTGTTAATTATCTATACTTATAATAAATCTGTAAAGAGTGTCCACTGATTTGTGTTTCAGATAAGACTTTCGAAAGAGATGTCACAATATAACCGTAACATTTGATATGCGACTTTCGACCTTAATTCATTCATGTAATTAAATACTTTCTGATGACTTCGTTATGGTACGAATTCTTCCCAAATAGTTTAGATTTCTAAAATTGTATTTAAGACGTGTTCAAAGCAATCTATCAACACTGGCACCCACAAACAAAACGTAATCTGAAATAAATTATACACATTATCTATTTTATGGCTCAAAGCATATAAACGTAACAATTAAATTATGTTTTCTATAATAAATCGTAGTTGATTTCCTTGTCGATTTTATTGAGAGCTTATGGCATGTGTGGGCTCCGCATACCTACATAAAGACCAGATGTTTGGAATACACCAGGAAATATTTTAATTAGGAATTTCAAGATATTAATCCGAGGTGATGACATCTAACCAATGTTTCTGCCTTTTTAGGACAGTTCAACGAAGTCAACGATTTCTTTATATTAATGTTTGCTTCGTTTTAGATCTAAACACAATTTATCATTAACATCACAGTATGTGGTATGTCCATAAATAAATTAATAGATCAACAATTTAATTTGAATGTGATCAACATAATATTTTAGATTCTTAAGCACGCTATTAAAAATCATAATTATGGTTGGTATTTACTGATATAGTAAACTATGTTGTAAAGAAGTCAAAAGTCAAATCCATTGATTTCAATTACAACAAAATAGCCATTTATGCTACAGTTCTGCTTGAGAAGATTTTATTTATTATCTTAGTTTGGTTAAGCGATTCTATACTTATATATAAAGACTATTAACATACCAAATGAAAACTTTAAAACTAACAATCGAAATAGGATAAACAATAAATAAAAACACGCAAAAATTATAAAATGGTTACCAAAATGAACATATTTTTGTTTTGGTCTTTTCTTATCTGGTTTTGGGGTCGGCAGGTCTTTTCTGAGTTCTACTATATTGTATCTATGAGTGGCTAAATTAAACTATAACTAATTAATTTAGAATATAGGTCTTAATTTAAACACCACACGTCAACGTAACACGGGTCACCAGACGGTCGGCTCCGGTACCGGAACGGAAGCTTCGTGCCCCAGTGTCTACACTCGATAAAATATATCGATTCTGCACACATGTCACTTACAATTGCATACAACACTAAATAACAGCTGATGTTTTCTTGGACTGTGATTTTATTTGATTTTAAATGTATGTATTTTGTTGAAGTAGACTGTAGCAATGGTAGACTAGGCAGAATGGTCTTGAAATAGATTCGGTGCACGAATTTTAAGTGCGGCAGAGCCATGCTTCGAGTGATACCCACGGCCTCACAGAGAACCAACGTGAAAGGGCGGCAACGCAGTTGTATCGCCTCTGGTGTTTCGGGTGTCCATGTACGACAGCGATTGCTTACCATCAGGCGATAAGTATGCTCGTTTACCGGCTTATACCGGTTACGTGTGTAAGCCAATAACATAATAATCAATTAATTTAACTGCAATCTTCAACCCGCTTGTCAATATGGGAGATTACGGCAATCCTTCTTATGTAAAAGAAGCACAGTCTAGCAGTGGACCACCAAAAAGCTATTGATGTTTCTTAGCAAGATCCACTTAGGTTTACATATAGACAAAACATGCATGTGTGTGTGGAATAAAACGTAATGCTTCAATGTTTTGGTCGCCATTTTACGTCACACACACACACACACACTCAAGTGGTGTGGTCAACACAGGTAGGGTCGTACTCGTACTTATCGCGATCTACTAACCATTTCGTGTGCCTTTTTGACACTTAACTGTTGTTCTAGGCTTTAACTTTGTAAACAAAACGTGGTTTAATGAAAAGTAAATTGATTGTGGTGCAATTTGATAGCTTTTGGTTTTGTATATGAATTAGTTTTATATGCCTGATAAAGTTCAGTACAAATATACGTATATATGTGTAAAACTTAATTAGATACTGACTACAAAAGTTGATATTTTGTATGAGGTTTATCGGTGTAATCGATCGAGTAATAGGTTCATACTCTGGTTTTATAGTGAAACAAATTCTGATAGGAACAACATTTCTATGCAGATACTTCAAGTTCAATAAAATTTCAAGGAAATACATTAAAATATTGCACCACAGCTACCGAATATTACACTAAAAATGTCATAACTAAATTCCCAAACCATAACAAACGCGACGAATGAGACGCCTACACAGAAAAAAAACAATTGCCCATCGCCACTCTATCGCAGCTTTTGTTTATTAAGAAGTAATTGGAGACTTGAGTTGATTAGACAAACATCGTCGCTAATTAGACATCATGGATATTGCAATATTCAATATAATTGAGGTCAAGTATCATTGCGTCTATCGAGTTTCTTCCACATTATTCTTCTATTTGGTCACACCCACGGTTTTGTTTTGTTCCTAAACAACCCTTTTGGGTGTACAAAGGCGTTAGTTCTACTCCTACATTATTGAGATGATATTTTTAATGTAAGCTATAAGCATTCTTAATTTATTTTGGACTATTTCGTAGGTTGAGGCCTTCTGAATGTGGCGGAAACTCAATAATACTTAACTTGTTCTTGGTGAAAATAAAACCTTAATCTAGACTTTCAGTATTGTGATAATTATTTTTAATGTAGAATATTGAACACTATGAAAGAGTTTAGTGTAATAGGTATCAATTAAACTAATGACCAAAATTCTTTGCAGTATGCGAAAATGTAATTCAACTAGAAAGGAAACTAAAACGCATTATTTTCAAACTTGATTTGTTAAATTTTTTGATAATGGAAAAAAAAATTATAATTGTTTTTTTAACTTACTTTGTTACCTTAGTAGAAATAGTAAAAAGTACTATGATAAATTCGCTGTTTTTTCTAAATGAATAAGCGTGAAGTAAGGTGTCAGTGCTACCCATAGTGAACACAACTGTCCCCCAGGGGTCGATTCACAGGTGGGGTGAGTTTATCTGCCATCTACTGACCACTTCAAGCGCATTTTTGACACTTCACAAACCCTCCACCATAGTGACAATTTGATAGATATTCAAGAGATAGTAAAAACACATGTTTTTTTATGTAATACCTTTCTTTATCGTGTTTTTTAATTAATTTCTTGTAACGCCTACGTTGGTTTGAAATGGTTAATTGATTGTTTTTTTTTTGTTTTTTGGCTCATTTAATTTATTTTTATTGAGGATGGATATTGAAATTATGTATGTATTAATTAGGCTTATTTACTAAACAGCGACGACTTTTTTTTAATTGAAAAGGATAAAGCAAGTAAATGAAATTATTCACGTACGGTAATGGTTTGAATTTATAAAATACAAATTCTATATCCAAAAATTTAATATTTCTTTTTAACACATATCTAACAATTTAACAAAAATAAACTAACATATCTTCCTAAACAAAAATGTCCCCATGACAAGACGCCATCTTAAATCACACTTCAAACTCTTGCGCAGTATTTAAAACGTAATATAGATCATAAAGCATGTTTCACAATAGAGGTTTACAATTAAGATACTCCTTACGATGCGCTAATGTCATATTTATGGGCCTATGCATGTAACAGACAGTTTTCACATGCTTATCATAGTTGCTACCTGAATGTTAAATTTATGGTGCATAGAGTTATTGGGGGATAGAGGTGCCCCGAGTAGTAAAAGCGGGCTGTGTGGGGTTAAAGGATTTGTTGGTTACTTATGTACGTTGTTTACTTTACTTAATATGAGAGAAATGTGTGTGGTTATGTTCTTTGAATTTTTTGTTGAGTTTACTTTTTTTTTTTTAAGTATTTCATGAACAATTTTTTATCTCTTGAAGATAGAGTTTAACGATAGTTGATTTAGTTTTAGTAACATGACAGTTGTTGACACAGTTGTGTCTAAAATGTACCTTTTTTGTTAATATAGGAAATTCACGCCATTTGATTTATCAAAGTTAATTCAAAATCAAAATTATTTACTTGAAATAGACCAGGAAGGACCAGGACCATAATATTATTGTATTTATTTGACATTCAAAAATATGCCTACACTTTTAATATTAAAAGTGTTGGATCTTTTAAACTTCTATGATTTAGCTGTATAGTTAATCTATGATTTGAAACATTAACATTTTACGAAAATATCACTAAACCAATCGATTCACAAATAATAAAGTATGTAATACCTACTGCAAACCAAATAAAAATCCAAAATCGATAATAATCAAAACTCCATTACTGAATTAATCTCCCTTCAACATTGATCTTCCACGGTTTCTACTCTAGTAGTTTGTATCGTTACGTTTTTAACGCTCTAAGATAGCCATTTAACCCTTACGCACATTTTACACCCTCGTATAAACATGAAAGAAATGGTTATTTTATGATGTTTCGGTTACGCTACAGATTTTCATGGCGTAACGTTTTGAATTCTCGATACGTCACGCCAACGATAAGAACTAGTTATCATTGTGACGTAAAAAATGTGTTATGGTGATCTTATGGCGTTTGTTTTTTAGTACTGGAAGTGGTTTGGTGAAATTATGCTTGTATTTTATGGTGTAGGTAAAAATAACAAAATGACTAGTTCAAAGAGCTGAAGTTTGAACTCAGTAAGTACCATGTTAGCTGGAGAGGTACGGGCCTCACCCTAGTAGATGTAGATGGATAATAATGGACCTGCAAGATTATGTTGTGTACCTACATAATTATATATCCTTAGAAACGCTTTGGATAAAAATATTACTATGGTGTTGAGCCGCCATACTCAGAGTCATTTAATGGCTACTTAACACAGTCCATATCAAATGGTTTCGGAACAAAATAGGTAATTATTAAATGTCTCTAAGTGCGGTTGTAATTGCCAATGATTTTTACCTCAATCTTGATACAGTTAGAGAAATTACAAATGAAAAATAATGTACCACATCAAATATAAATCTGTATGCTTAAATTGAAAAACAATATAGTAGTCACCAGTAGATACAAGGAAACGGTATTTGCTAAACCACAAAAGACTACATAATATCCACACTACATTATCAAGTCATCAAATAAAACGCACAACTAATTTCTCAAGTCGAGTACAAGACAAACACCATTAATAATCCTGTACCAACTTCAAAAAACTATTTGCCAAGAAGTTAACCAAATTGTAATTTTTCATATAAACTCATTTCTCAAATGTATACATAGTCCTACCCTTAGTTTGTTTCCATGTACATGAAGGATTATGTGTATGTATTGTTAAATAAAATGCACAGGGGTCCGTAAAAATAATATAAATATATCACTTTACAATGTGAAAGCAAAGTTTGTAACTCATTGTGGTACCAATCAATGGTAACACACTGCTTTGTGGGCTGTGGTTCTCAAAATATTATTGAGATTGAGTAAAAGAAAGAAAGTAAAAAAAGAAGATTTTTTTCCTAAAAATATGTTTAATAAAAACATAATATCTAAATCTCTAAGCATTAGGCAAATAAGCAATAATATTTTTTTATTTAATTTAAAAACATTTATTAATATTTTATTTTAATAAAGTTACCGTCAATTAACGTAAGAAAAGGTTTTATTAAAGTTTATAAACATTTAAATCTACATTTTTGTGAACTTACAACACCGATAAAACTTTTTATAATAGCTTAAAAATAGCTTGTCCCAAAAAAACTTTGAGATCCGTACACCCAAGAAATACGTTGCCGATCACCCGAATAATCCGAGCGAAATCTTCACGCTTACCGAACACGGCTCAAAACAATTTCTGGCTTATTAAAGACAGCCCCAGGTACTGACTTATCCGTTATGGCACTTATGGGATACCTTCGAACACCCTTATGGTACACCTCAATCAATATTTGGAGTAGTTCCTGACGACCATTTTAATGGGTTATTCAAACATTCATGGGTAAGCTGCAACCTTTTTTTTAACGCACCGCTTTTGCTACCGACTTGAATTTTGAAATAGAAGCCGATATTTTTTAGTGTGGTACTTTTTGATTAGTGCCAACCCGAAATTATTGGGTTTTATTTTCTTTAACTGAATGTAAAAGAAAGTAGTAACAAATATCGAATTAAATGTTACAAGGGGTTCCAAATTTGAAGCGAAAGTATTTTCTAACCGCCTAGGTGTTACCACAATAATAAAATGAAAAAAAAAAACAAAATCTATTAAAATAATTAACCCGTGAAAGTTGTTGCACCCGTGAAAGTTTTAAAAAAGGAACACAACGCTAAGGGTGCGACATACACAGTTGATAATTAAGGCGTATTCAAACTGTGATCGGAAACTATAAATAATAGAATTTGGGATCGGAACGGATCTCTTTTGTTCGCAATTATTATAAGTTTCTTAACCCTTTCCAATCGATCGGATTGGTTTAATAACATGGTACGTATTTTCACCTCCTGTCCCACAGGTGTGCCATGTGAAATACATTTTGTTAAAGCCACTTGTCCTCCCTAAATAAAATATTAAATTACTTTTTTAATTTTCTAAATATAAATGTACATATTACGGCAATATTTTCTTCTAAAAATAAGTACCGTACTATGCTATGTGTCCTATCTTTTTTTGCTCATTTGATGTTCTTTTCTCACGTATTCAATGTATAGATTTGTAAAATCCGCAATTGATAAATACATATAAAACTATGTCCCAACAATTGAGTTCTGTTTCTTCCTTTCAATTTTAAAAGCACAAATCCTAACGGTTCAAATATTGTTCTTAAAAAAAGTGATTTCTTAAATCTATACCTTACTTACCTACAGGACAAAAGAAAAAATAATCGAGCTTAAAATCGTCGCACAAAAAACTGTTACAATTAGACAGTTTTTGTTCCTTCGCCTTTGGTATAGAGTGAAATAAAAAAAAAAATCTTTTAAGTGACAAAAATAGGAAGTACAATGACATGTCAGGTTAGGGTTGACGTGCTCCCCCTCCGAAGTGTTAGGTGACACTAGTGATCGCAATTTTTGACGAAGGCCTTTGTCAATTTTTTTTTTCTTAAATAAAAAAGTAGTGTCGTCTTGCATAAATTAACGCATGCGTATTAGAAGAACATGAATATTCCCATGTCTATTATAAGAAGTTTTTTGCGAACCGTCGATCGCTTTGTGCGAATGATGTGTGTGTGATTACGTTTTTAATTGAAAAACAACATTTAAGTTATAGGGTGCTCCTGATTCTGACTTTGTGTGGATTAGGTTTTTATCTTGAGAAGCGTTTAATTTCAATTTTGGATTAAAGAAATTTAAATTACTTTAGCAATAAGGTCCATTATCGATCATCTTCAGTGTCCTTTTTTAATTATCTTTTACTTCAAGTGACTGTTGTTTGCTATATTTTTATTCGTTTAATAGTGGTACGTATTAACATTATTAACTCTCACATATGGTGTATTTCCCACGATAATTATAACACTTTGCCGACGTTCCTTCGAAAGGCTAATGGGACAATTAAGTATTTAGTAGGAAGCATTACTTTACGCTAATGTGCTTTTCCATTGATTGCTATACAGTCTATTTATTATTCTATTAATTATGTCGAGGTTATCTATGCCTTATTTTCACGTAATATTAACGCAACGTAATATCTGTTTTAATGCAATTTGTCTTCAGGATTTTCTGATTTCGCTGTATTTCCAAGTTTATTACCTGCTAATTGAATTGCTATATTTTAGAGTCAGCATATTCCTCTATCATCTGTATTTGTACTAGATTATTTTGATTTCACATTAATTAACCACCAAGATTCCTATTAAACCGAGTCAGGGCAGTCAGTAGATATACCTAGTTTTTGCAGCAGACATTTGCTTAGCTCTATATTTTAAGTATAATGTAGCTGCATAATAAGTACGATATAACTCAATATCATAGAAAAAATCACCATACCATATAGGTCGGAATTCACCGTATTTATGGCTCCATTCTAAATCCGAGTGGACAAATTTATGACACTCTATACACCATAAATCATTTTCCGCAGCGACATTTTAAATACATTTTTATAAGCGAGCCCAATGTACTAGTACAATCGTCAACACAAGTATTTCCAATCACCGAAACGATACAAAGAATTCTCGGTCTAAAACTCTAAATAGCAAAGGTCGAATTCGCGTGAAAGAATTCGACGTTTTTGGGTACAAAGCGTCAGAGTTTAGAGGTGAAATTTATAAGTAATTTGCGAATAAATCTTTCTGTGTTAGGGGAGTTTTTTTCCTTAGACCGACAATATAAGTAGACTATTAATGTCTTGTACCGATAATTGTCGCACATATTTTAAAAATATCTTCAATAGATATAAAACGGCTTTTGTATGAAACTGATCCTATTATTTTTGGGAACAATGCCCTATAAACTCTGTGAATTTTTGTAAAATGTGAGAATATTTGTTATAAATTTTGATATTTTTCTCTCTTTTTGCAGAAGGTGAGTAGAGGGGACACACAATAGATACCTATTAACAAGTTTATGAAGATAGGCCTTTGAATACTGTGAGTACTTATCCTGTATAAGATCTCTTATTATTAACTTTAAAAGTAACTCAAACTCAAAATGCACTACCGGAACTTTGATATTAAAATAATCGCTGTAATTAAATCAATCAATTTTAAACATGAACATTGCAAACTAAAAAACAATAACTTTCACAACAATGCACATTGACAACAATTTGACCATCAACCATCAACGATCAACGTGACATGCTCCCGCGCAGGAAATGGCATTGTTTTTACACCATCAACCAAAATGATCGATATAAAATATAAAGGCTAGTGTAGACAAGCGATGGAGCGTGTCACTCGCATCCGCAGCTTTGTGTCACGTAAAACAATGTGTTAACTGCTTTATATTGTGTCCGGTTCAATGGACCTCATGTTATGTGAACTATCCGATACTATAATAGGTACCTATTTTCCTCTTAAAATCATCACATGTGTTGCTTCTCCAAAATATAGGAAAAGAGAACTCACTTCTATAAAATATAGACAAAGTAAACTATCTGATGAAAAGTGTCATAACTGTTCACCAGTAGTTATTGTTATTTGTCCTTACATATGCATGCATGTGACTTATTCAAGTTTTGTCATTAAAACATGTGTGTGATTCTATAAGTCCATTTTTTACAACTATAGTCCTAATCTAAAGGAACAATCAACAATATAAATCCTAAATCTTAAATTGACATGAATATCAAATAGAAAGTAAATATAAACGGGATATCTTAGAGAAAATCGAATTCTACACAATTAAATGTGAACCATCACAAATACGCAACTAACTGTTAAAAAGGTGAGGTTCAAGCATTTTTGTTTAATAGTTCCTGTTTTAGTCGGAGCGTGTTAAGTTTAAGCTTTTCCTTTCCAACTATACAGTTACTTAAGGAGATATTTTACAATTAAATTACTCGTCATTTAATGTAAAAGCAGGCTGTGATTACATTAACGAGCGTAAGCGAGTAAGCGAGGCGGAAAAGTTACCTAGGCCGCCCCGCCTCACTTCGCCAAGAAATCGTCTTTATTTACGCAATCACGACAATGCGTAATGACGATCGTTAGTCGCTGCGACTTCCAGTTTGTACAGTAATTGACATTATTTTCCAATTTCTCCGCGATTTTTTTTTCCTGTGTAATGAAATCGCGTAGTCGTGCTCGGTCGCTCGTATACAGTCATTGCTTATAAAATTTAACGCAATAACGTTTACGAACTCTCTACGTACAGTTCTATCGTATTTACATCCAATTTAACAACGAATATATGCTCATTCAAGTATCTGTTAAGATTTTTATCGATACAGGAATAGACTTGGGTACCTACTAAATAAAATATTAAAGGAACCTCTCGTACGAAAATAGATTTTTATTGGACTTTATTAAAAATTCAGGGTGAAAAGGTATTTACATATCGTGCTACGATCATTGGGAATCGTGACGAAAACTTCTGGAAACTACTATCTAGTGTATCTCACCATGTATGAACTAAAGAACAAACAAATGATTTAAGAAACGAGAAAAGTGTAAGAATACAGGAAGAGCAAACTATAATAAAGGCTAGGGAGCGGCAAACGGCCAAAACGTGATCTATCACCTCGTGGAGTTGCGCGCGGCAGTTAGCTCTCTCTACATATAATTTAAAGCCATTAAAGACATCTGCAGAGCCAGCAATGAGCTCGCTTACTTGGGATGCGTAACGTCCCTTTGGTGCCCTTTTTTGTATTTCTACGTACGTGCGGGGGTGACTTTTTCGAGCAAGGGGTGAACGCGTGGGGTGGTTTGCTCATGTTTATGACTCCTATGTTCTTGACTCATATACCTCGTTTTATGAAAAACTCTGCCTCGAATTGCCGTTTTGGAGTCATTATCGTGTGTCGGTATTCGTGGAAGGGAGGCATTCCGAATGTGTAGACCGTGGATCCGAGGTAAATTAGCATTTTATGCGTCTCTTCATATTTCATTGAGAATAATGTGAGTGTAAGTACCAAAGGAAAGCAGTTTAATCAGTTCGAGATTAGTTAAGTTAGTTAATTTCGTCACTTGATTACTTTAAGAACGTTTGACACGCTTCCTAATGTAGATACATCCATAAAAATTCTTCCCAGGCCCAGAAATTAATGTACTCAATACACAATCTTTATATTCGATCAGATTATAGAATCGAATCATCGAATGCATTTAAATTGTAGCAGTTAAGAACAGAATAAGTTGGGTTTTAAAAATCGAAACATGGATTTTCGAGGATATCGCGTTACCTGTGTGACGTAATTGGGACATAAAATGTCGAATTTCTCGCAGAGATCGTCAATTTTGTCGAAAGACAATCGAAGCAGTAACAGTGGTGTCAAAATATCGAAAACGTTCGGCTTAATCACAACGTACCCTGATTAAGGCGGACCCTCTGGCCATAAAAACATTATCGTTGCGTCCCTCCGTAAAAAAACATAAAGAACAAATACAATGGGCCAGTGGGCTCATGGTGCATCAGATATTGCCAGTTAGCTACATCCATGCCATGCGTCTTCGTCTGATTAGATCCGATGTCTACGATCGCCGTTACTGTTATTGGTGTTTTCAATTGTAAAGCCGTTAGTTTTGTTGTCTTGCGTTTTTTTATTGGCTTTAAATTAGAATTGTGTTCTTTTCTGCTAGTAATAAATTGTATAATACTAACTTATAATAGTTAATTATATTCTATGAGAATTGTAATATCTTTCACGTTTTTCTCTCTTTATGATACCTACCACTTAGTGTGGGTATATCCTATCAGTCTCATAATCATATGTGAGTTTTTATGCGTTTGGCACATTTCCTGTGCGTTACGTATATAACAGACCAGGAAAACCAAATACGATCTCGAGTTAAACCATCATTGCTACACTGAGACTTTTGTCGTGTGACTTCAAATTGAAATTAACTCATTATTAACCATAAGTAAATTATCTACATAAAATCAAGCACATAAACAGAGACCCTGCTTTATGTATGACGCAACATAAAATTTCATTAAACACAACATAAGCTCCTTCCAATCTCGGAAATGGCCGCCAAAACAAAAATAGCCTTGAGGGTGAAATCTGAAAGCATTGAGAAAAACATTCGTGGCACAAAACTGACGATATGCTTAATGCACCCCACAGAAATTATCGATTAGAAGCTTTTTTATGCAAGAGGGAGTGCGTAGGGGAGCAAGCCTGGGGGCGAGTGGTTGAAACAAAAAACGCGAGTGAAGAGTGAAAATAAAAAGTTTAAACAAGTAGGATTGCAATGGTAGCCCTCAAGACGTAGGAAAAATCAATATTCGATGCCGTCCGATGCAAATCTCCTTGCATCCCGATTTGAATTTCAATGCGGTCGCGAATTTGAGTTACTGCTTTTATTTTTATGTAATTTCTTCGTGTCTGGAGTTTTAAGTAGTGGGGAGTATAGGGACGCAATTACAGCTGTATACGTGTCTACATACTGCAAACGTATGAATGTATTTGTATGCACTTCTGTTGAATTATGCGTAATTCAAAGAATTATAAAATTGAGATTTTATGTGTATGAATAGAATTCGTTAGGAGGCTATTAGTTGCACATTATTATGGCCATAAATATATATTATTAAAATAAATAAAACGATTATAAAATCACAAAGACACCATAAATGTCCCTTTACAATTTTCCTGCAAACTTAAGGCAATATATTGCTCAGAACAGTACCAAACAACATTACTGCGACAGATCATAATTTCTCCGCAAACATTTCACAGTACACTATCGGTTTAATATCTAAGTTAAACGCGTATTTCATAATTTTCTATGAATATGTAATTCATAGTAGAACTTTGAATCGCGAATAATAAACATCGAATTAAATGTTCGATGCAAAACGTCTGGCGGAACACAGTGGGAGATGCTACAGCAAGAAGCACAGGGTGGTTTAAAAACTGGAAATTAAAAACATTAACAAATACATGTCTTGCCTAATACGTTTGACAGGGGGCTTGCCGTAAATGTACCAATCAATCAAGGGACTACATAAAAGAAGGTACGTCCTGTACTCAGCCCAATTAAAGCGCCCCAGGGCTCAGATGTACACTCTTCTTGATCGTTGGAGCGTCATCTTTAAATTTCCGTCGTTAAGATTTAATTTTTATCAAGGTCTCCCTCGCACGCGGGGAGAGGCAACCTGTCGCGCCAAATATTTTCCTCCGTAGTTTTTTTCCCTCCTTCGATGGCACTTACTCGCCTCCCCTCTGTACGAATTTTTTTATCATTAAAACTCGGAGTGGGGTCGCCGAACCCGGCGTTGCCAACTCGCGCTGTCATAACAAAACAAAATCATACGGAACCCACGTAATTTGCAACATCGCTTTTTTTACTATGAATTTTTAAGGATCTAAATGATTAAAGAGGCGTGCAATGCATATTAAATATTTTGCGGGAGAATTGGCTTGTATTAGTGGGTAGAAAAACTTCTATAAGTATATTATTTAAGTCTATATTAGCCGTTTAAAACACAATACTTACTATTATAATATACAAACATCTGTTTGTTAACTCATTGACCAATGAATACAAACACAACTTAGTAATAATAGTTAATCAAAACAGTCCAGTTCCCCTCCAATCAATAACAATCGTCACTAATAAATTCATTAACCCTGTCAATGTATGAGGTATTACGCAGTGACCGTTAGTACCGCTTGCGACCAATAACAGACGGATGACACAATTCACTTAGCCTGAATGCTGCCGTAATTAAGCCGGCTACGTGTTAATTACCGGCCCACTGACACCTCGCCACCATTCATTTCCTTTGACGTACAGCCACGATCTTTGTTTCCCTTCTACCATTTACTAATGCTTATTTAGAAATGTTTTATCATAATGAAAACAAGAGACAATACAATAAATACGCTCAACGTAATTGAGATCGTTTATTAGGCGAAAAGAAAAGTAGCAAGAACAAAGTTAATTTATCAAGCACCTAAACCATAATTAGGTCTAAGAAAAGAAAGAAAATGTTAAGAAGTTTCATCAAGTGTTTACATAGAAGCTAGCACTAAAACATTGGAACAAACAAAATTAACGTAAGTAAGGTTGAAAAGTTGTGGAAACAGAACTCTTATAATCTTGTTAGAACGCAGACGCAGCGGCTAATCCGCCTCCCATCAGCTAATTAATCCTACCAAGTTTATTTCTCAAAAAGTTTCAACTTGGTACGGAAGTAATTTCACGCCAAGGCATTAGTGGGGAACGAACTTCACACTTAGCTACTCGGTAAACACTCATGACGTTTCCTAATTAACGGACGCAATTAGTGGTCGAGCTCGATGGACCAGTGGGGGGTTGGGGAGGGTGATAAGTGGCCAGGAGCGGAAAAAGTTAGAAGAAAATTCGAGGGCTTAACATGGGGCGAACGTGAGGCGCCCAGACGTTCGCTAGTTGCACGTTCGTACGTTGTCTGGCCCGAGTGCGACCTTGGATACTTGTATGGTAAACTGCTTTTATTGTGTGACTACACAGATTTTTATGAAAAGTAATTTTTAAAATTTAGTACCGATACTTTTGAACAATAATTTGATTTGCATCATTGTTGAAAACTAACATACCTTTACTAACGTGATGTACACACATTTAAAAATATTTTTTCGTAACATTTGACTTTTGGTGTCAATGCCAAGCATGTAAGCCAAATGACCTAATTCGTGAAATGCATCAAGTTCCAACCCCCACGTGTTTAGTGTGGACAATAGACGAGCAATCGATGGCGTGACCCAGAGCCCTAAAACGTTGGCGTGCGTTGCACTCACGTCACAACACACCCATACACACTTCATTTTAAAACCAATAACTTAAATAAGACATTCTTTAAAAGTAAGTCAGCATTCATCGCGTTGCGTGTCTTAAAATATTATTCCACAAGAGTCTGAACATTTGCATCTTAATTACGAATTCGTGATTGTCCGAGGAGACCAAATGAAAAATATCTCACCCATAGTCTCATCTTATTAACATTCCGCCCCCGTACTTCTCTGATGAGTAATTGCTTCTTTAATTCGCGTCATCCATCCTCAAAATAGGGCAATTTTTCATTCAGCTTCACGGGCCTTATACACTTAATGGCAATGAAAAATACACACGTCTACCTTACAGGATTGATGGTAAATAAATATAAATTTGCGCATAATTTGATGTAGATCTAACTTGAGCGACATCTATACATATAATAAAATCGTAGAAAAGTGCTGTCTGTACATTGAAAATAAAAATAAAAAAAATAGCAGGGGTTATTGTTATGTCGATGTCGAACCCAAAAATGTAATTAACTTTTTTTTTGTCTGTTTGTCTGTTTGTCTGTTTGTCTGTTTGTCTGTTTGTCTGTTTGTCTGTTTGTCTGTTTGTCTGTTCGTCTGTGCGCGCTAATCTCAGAAACGGCTGATCCGAGTTGGATGCGGTTTTCACGAATATATTGTGGGATGCTTAAATTTACATTTAGTGTTTGTTTCATGTCAATCGGTTCATAAATAAAAAAGTTATGTCAAATTAAAGAATCACGTCGAACATTCTATGCTTATACCATTAATCTCCGCAACTATTTGACGGATTTGGTTGAAATTTGGTACAGATATAGTTTAGAACCTTAGAAAGGACATAGATATATTTTTATTTCAAAAATCAAAAAATAAAAATAAGAAATAAATTATTTATAAATAATTCTATGTCGATCGTTACACGACTTCGGTTCATGTTATTGTTTTAATTTATCGAAAAAAAGTAAATAAATAGTAAAAAGGTATGAAAAAAATAATATCAATATAATAAAACATTTAGTACAAAGAAAATGCTCTAACGGAGTATAGATAATTTTATGTCGATCGTTACACGACTTCGGTTCATGTTATTGTTTTAATTCATCGAAAAAAAGTAAATAAATAGTAAAAAGGTATGAAAAAAATAATATCAATATAATTAAACTTTTAGTACAAAGAAAATGCCCGAACGGAGTATAAATAAATAATCCAAGTTGTCTTTATCCTCGATAGATGGCGTTGGGATCGAAATAGATCGCGCTATGGTTTCGTTACATTCATTTGGTTGGGTATCGGCCGAGCGCTTCGGTACTATCGTAGAAAAAGTGTATTATCAGTCGTATGATTATTTGTCTGTAGTGGTCCTGCTGTTTCGTATATTCTAAATTGGTTTCGTTGTATTTGTCAATTAATAAGTTTATTTGTTGGGTTTTCCTGGTTTTTTGGTTAAACTATTTAACGTAGGTTTAGTTTGATATCGATTATTAGTAGTTACTGTAGTTAGTTTTTTTAATAAAATTGTAAGTCTAATTTATAAATTAATTAGATTAGATTTAAGTCGTTTCTTTTAAATTATTTAGTTTAAGCTTGGTTATTATAGCATAGAGGATAGGTTGTAATATAGTTTCTTTTTTAATTGTTATAAATTTAATTCGTAGCTTTCTTTAGTTTTAAGTTAGTTTAAGTCCGTTTTTAAACTATTTTTTCAATGCCCTAAGTGAGTATACATCTATTAAATTCAAACGCAGAGCTCATTATGTTGATTTTTGAAGAGTTCCCTGGAATATCTTCCACATCTCATTTTTGAAGACATCCCGCGAGATCGGGAACTATGTGGTTAAAACCAAAAATTTGCCGGAAGTCACTATTCCACGCGAACGAAGTCGCGGGCAAAAGCTAGTTAGAAATATTATTATTTGGAATACTCTTGATATTGTAGTTAATTTGAGGTAATAAAGTTAGATTGCTTGTCAAAAGTAAGTGTTGGGTTTTCTTATATTATTTTGGTTGAAAATCGGACTTTATACTAGAGTTGAACAAGACGTCTATTACCTTGTTTGTAATTTCAAATCATATTTTGACTTATTTTATATATTTTAACTATGTAATTCTAAACATAAGGGAACATTTTGCAATTACGGCTGATTCAGTAACGCAATTTATTTTCCTTGTCTGCAAATTTCTTCACAATTCTTCACAAAATATTTGCTCCGGTAACCAGCCGCTATTACTAGAAGCAACAACTGCTTAAAAACCAAAATCGTTACCCGTTGTTTGCGGGAGCGTGGCTTTCCCTTCTCAGCCTTTAATTTATTCCCTAAAAATATAAAAGGATTCCGAGGAGTCGTTAGCGATATTGTAATTTGATTATTTGTATTTTTTTCTTATACTTTTAATCACCGGGCTTTGCCGAGGGAGGGAAATCAGATTTCAATTTCAATTAGAGAAGGATCTTCGTGGAAAAATCCGAATCGAGTGAATGAGTATTGATGAGTTTGGTCGTTAATATAAATGAGTCATTTTAGCGGGGGTGCTCAATCAGCCTTTTTATTTGTTCTCTTGTTTGGAAGATGGCAAATTATTTGCCTAAGATTATTTTTTTTATTCGATTTGTTATTAGATAACATTAAGTAGACAGACATAGGCAAAAAATTGGGCCATTTCAGATTACTTAATGAACCTCCTTGTAACATTTACATAATAGATTTATTTACGTCGTCTCAATTCTTCACATTATGAACGGTAGAAATTTTATTCATTTAGAAAATATTTGAAGAATATTAGGACACTGATATAAATAATTTCCCGTGCTGCACCATTCAAGTAAATTGTACTGTACACAAAGCAACAAAACAGTCCAATTACTACGTCTTACTAGCGAGCGGTCGGGAAACCCTCAAGACTTAAAATCTAAAGCAGTGCCACGTCATAACATAATATCCAACAGCAGGATAATTAGAGACGTTGCGATTGCACGCGAGCCACAAATAATTCATTAGCGGTACCGTAGTTCACCGCATACAATCACTTAGACTGTCATGCACCACGTTTAAACTTACCAAGTGGAGTAATTACTGCACTGAAGCGGCCCACGCTGAAAGGTTAGAAATAATTGGATAATAGGGGGTGTGTTATGCACCGTAATGACACGTAGTTACCTGCATGTCGCGCTCGACGGCAACAAAGATAGCGCTAACCAACGACTACATAAAATCACAGTCTACGCCAAACCTCTAAGCAATATTAAAAATAAAATAAATTCAATTCTTTCAAGTAACGCGCCGACACGAACCAATTAGAAAACGGACGTCAAGGAAGCCGCAATTAAAAGGAATCCTCGAATATCTTCCGACTTAATGACTTCTTTGCTTGTTAATTCCTTGTCGCGAAGGAAAAAACTCGGAGTCGGATTAATTCCAAGTGCAAGTCGATTGTTTGCATAAGCCTCGGCGGGGAAACATCACCTCGCCGCCACCGGCTTAAAAAAATAATTAAAATTCGTAATCACTCTTGACTCGGCCCCCGGGGGAGAGGGCCTTCCGACCGCTCCTTGGACTAACTCGAGATTTTCACATTGAACGACACGAACGTCCCGCAAATTCGTTTATGTGACATTTTAAGTAATTTGTGTTACTCGAATGTTGTAAAAATGACTTTATTACGAGCTACGATTCACATCGTGGCGTTGTTCAAATAGTGGCACAAAAGCCTTGTCGGAATGTTTATGGGCGTCTTAAAAAACTCGAACGACATACGGTAGGAAAGTTTCCGAGTCGCTTCGTTACGGCTACCCGCAAAATATGAAAGCTTAGTTCATCCCTTGCATGTTCACCGGTAGTTTTCTACCCTCTTAACAACATATTTCGGCATATTTCGATTACCATAAAGCGTTTCGTGTGATGTATATTTACGTTTCATTATGTGTACTTATTTCAGTGCTTACATGCATTAATTTCTTCACTATGTTGTGTATAACATAACCTTTAATAACCCCCTGAATACGGCCCGCTTACCTGTAATAGGTAACTACATAATTGTACAAAATAATTGTGGGCTCCATAATGCATTTTTGCATCGTGCTCGTGGCATCTAATAAAGTTGACTAAGTCACAGTAACAATGTACAGGATTTGTATTACAATAATAAATGGTTCATAAAACCCGCATTCTACAATTACTAAGATTGTCAAACTAAAGTTTTTCCTACAGAAACATGACGTTCCCGTAATGAGTGCATGACCATTTTTTTTCAAAGCTGGTACAACCAGTAATTAGCATTAACTAAGGAAAATAAATTGAAAAAGATTACATTGAAAATTTCTTATTGGTAGGTACTTAACATTTCTACCTATTGTGTACAAGTATTTCATAAAAATACATTAGAAAATTAATAATTCCCTAGGGGCTTTAACATCATTATCGAAACATTTCGCGAACTTCTCTTCTAATAGGATGTAAAATAACTCATCACAATAGCCAGACATTTCTTTCGTACATTCAAAAGAATCCGAGCTTATCACGGCCTTAAATTAATAAGCATTCAAGTCGAGCCAAGTAAAAATGAATAAAGCCCGTAACACCGAACAATAGCGTAATAAGGATGGTGCATTTTGTCTCTGAGAGCTCGCTTGCAAAACAACAATAATTCTTCTTTCCGTGAAAAGATTTTCAGCGTTATTCCACTTGAAATTATTATATTTTTTTTCTTGTCGTCGTCTTGCCATTGTCTCGGACGGGAGGTAAGTAATGAGGGAAATTGGGGGCTCTTGGCCGGGGCTGAGGGACGCCAAGATTTGCGTGGCCGACCGCCGGCTAATGCCGAATAATGAAACAGCTTTGAGATATTCTCCGCTCAGCGGTTGGGATTTATTAGATTCAGCCAAACGGAATTAGGCACTTACAAAACGTAGATATTGCTGTAACTATGTATACTTGTCCGTAATAAAGTTTAACGGTACGCGTTTGTGTGGGTTACAATTAATTGGATAAATCAAAATTTGTGAAAGGCATCAAGGCCATAAAGTCTTTATTCGAAGTAGGAAATTGTATCCAAAAACATTTCATATTTTATAAAATCTCCTAACAATAGAAGAGACGTTAACCGAAAATGACGTAGAGGTAATTCCAACACAAGATGACGTAAGACGATCAAGATAACCCACTCACAACAACATTCTTGTTTAAAAAGACGTCTTATACAAAATTACGTATCGCGTGGAACGGAGAAACTGAATAAAATCTAAACAACGCTAGCCACGAAACAATTTTCAATATAAAATATATGTCCTCAAAAATATATTCATAAACATTGCTATAATTAAAATATTGAGAGAGACGTAAAAATAGGACACTTTTTGCGAACAACAGATAGAACAACATTTTTACGGAGACAAACTATCATAACGATGTTAAAATGGCAAACGAAGTACAATGCAGACTTACCTGACGGATTTCTAAGGTTTTTTCCAACTTAACTTTACCTATTACTTGCTAGTGGTCACTCGCGTGTTTATAATCAAGTGTCGTCTGTAGGATTCCTTAGATCCTAGTTTTCGCTTTATTCAAGTCTCGGAGACGAGTCGAGAGCAGTTTTGCTGTTTCGTTTTTTTTATCGTTGTATTTGTTAGAATTCAAGTCGTCATTAGTTTTGTGTCGCCGTGGGTAGATGTTTCCTTCTATTGTGTTTTCAATTCTGACTGTTGTGTTTTGTGAAATTTACCAGTCTCCTTTAAATATAGTTCCTTACAGGAAAACGTCTTTGAAATTCTAGTACAACATTTCGTTATGGTGATCCCGTATTTTCTTTTGGATCTATAATGCTACATTTACTTTCCCACAAATAAAATTTCTGATTGCCCTGTACAAAACTTTCCGGCTACCTTATAACCCAACAAAAACCAAACACCGATGTCAATTTAAATTGGATAACCTTGCACAATATCGGCGGCAATAATCCAGCGACCACTCACTCTCGCGACGTCCCAAACTCAAACATTACTTTTGTAGTTTTCTATTTACATATCCCCAAAGCGGCTTTCTTCGTGAACTCCAATATTTCTTGGCTCGTACTCGACCCAGCGGTCTCCCATCCAGCATTTTTAATCTCGTTGGTCGGATCTGCGAGCACGTGGGCTCAACCCCTCTATGTTTACCTTCCGAAATAGTTTAACGGGAACAATTTGCATCTGCTTATGCGGGGGCCGTCCTCGGTTGTTAACTAGTCTCCTTCGTCTTACCTTTCCAGAGCCAATCGCATATAAATATGTATTTGTTCGTATAACGTTTGTTTACCATGAATCTTATATTTTTAGTACCATCAGAAACACGTCTTTCACTTTAAAGGTTCCAAGTTCATATGGAGTCTTGTGGAATTTGGTGGATATAGCGTCGTAAGAAGTTTTATGGATCATAATCAGTCAGTTTATTTCACACCCTCGGCACTGAATATTTGGATAAAATGTGCTTGAATGTGGAATATTACTGAATGTATCCAGATAGGGAAGAATTGGCACAGATTTTAACATATCAAAAGGGACATTAAAATTTAACAAAAAAGAAATCGTGGAAGTCGTGTAACTGTAATCCTATGTACACATGAGTGTTCCACAAAGATATGGGCAGGTTAGAGACGTAGCCCTAATCGATATCCTTATAATGATTGCTGGAGGAGCTCGCATACGAAATAAGGAGGGTGCTTGACGTCGGAGGTGTCCGGGGCCGGGGGTGGGCGCGGGGGGCAGATATGAGACGATTTAGATTTTTTCCCTCTTCTATTCTTTCGTTTTTTTGGGGGAGCCCCCTCGAAAAGGGTGAGGAATTTAAGACGGCAACGCGCGATCGATTTTTCGCGCATGCATTGGTATTCTCGTAATGTCTTACTTGAGATTAGAGTTATGCTGTTTTTATGTTCCGCTCATCTTTCCAATATATGTATTTTTTCTTCCTTTCTACATAATTCTTTTGTTTAGTATGTAAATTACGAATTACCATATCTGGCAATTTGACGTCTCATTAGATGGTATTACTAGAGAACAACAAATCATAAGTACCTACTTAGAGACAATAATAACTCATTATCAATTCTATAATCCTATTAAAATACTTAAAAATTAAAAGAGACAATATTAATCGAAACAAACTAATAAATAAAGGTGTCAGAAACAGTTAAATTAATTCTCTACTTAATCAATTTCCATAAAAAACCGAACCACACCTTAAGTTAATCAAAATCTATTAAACAGCAGCTATCAAATTACGTTAAATATTTATAAAAACATCAAAACGCACGTCATTTGTAAAGATAAAAAAGGAAATATTTTTCCTTCATTAATAGATCAGTGGCGAGGACGGCACAAAGGCAAGGCGCGAGCCGCAGTCAAAGGGGCTAAAAGCCTTTCGGCCCACAAAAAAGTCTCAATTAAAAATCTGACGGAAGCTTTTAGAAGGTAATCCCTCAAATTGTTTCCAACGCCCCCTCATTAGCACCAAAAGTGTTAAAAAATAAACTTTTTAATCTTTATTACTCGACGACTGCGCTAAACGGGTTAAATTATTATAGAACAAGCGGTATCTCATTTTTTATTCTTTAACCCTTCGCTCGCGTAATTTATTAGTGACTGAAGTCTCGGCTCGGAAATTTTTAGTCTATGTTTAATTTAGTCGGCGTCCGTCATAATTGTGGGGAGGTTTGACGCGATTTATCATTATACTGCGGCTGGCTTCCCGACTTTCTTGTGGAAAGATTTTAATAAACATTCTTAGAAAAAAGGCGATGATCATTTTGTTCGGTTTTTATGAGGATGTTTAATGAGATTTTTTTGTACTTTACAGCCGTTATTTTAGCTTAGTGTGTGAGACTATTTGTGCATATGTCCACGCGGGGTTTTGTGAATATTTGCATTATTTTACCCATTTTTAAATACTTACAGCTACAATCAAATAAAGTATAATAAATAAGGTTTATTTAAAATCCCGACCGTGTTTTGTCTTCGTTTCGTTAGCTATGCTTGAAAAGAATTAGTGGACCCAAAAAGTTCTTAATTTGAAACAATCGAGCGCTTTTTATACAATCCAACTCACCTCTAAATTGAATTCCACCCAATTTGTTACACAAAAAAGAACAAAAATAATCCTAACGGAACAAACTTCACTAATTACACGAATAAATCCAAACAATCCACCGCAGAACTCGCGGCCCCAACAAACCGAGCGAATTAAAAAGAAAAAACCGACAGATGGACAAAAAAAGCATTTCCTTGACAAGTTTTATTTACCATAAACATTGTTACAGAAAACGGAGGCCGGATGAAAAAGTTCGCGTTCATTAAATCCATTAATTAATTCAAATGAAACCGCGACAAAACATTTACATTCCTCGCCCTGCTTCCCTTCTAGACAAGGAAAACCCGAGTCATTCAAGATTTTTCCTTGCAAACCGTGCCCACTAAATGGAAATTAAGCGTTTAATAAACCGACCGATGGTGGCTAGAATTAATTAATACTTCGACTTGTCTTGCAAGTTTTTCTTACCCTCTCAAATTTCATGTCTTGGTATCACAAGCCAAGGGTCGAGGGGAGGACTTTATAATGGTGTAATAATTAAGACAAAAGTCCCTTGTTTCGGTGATAACACCAATAATTATTCATTTCGAATTTTCGAGTGCGACATCGAGATTTTATGGGGTGACGATTTGTAATGTCATCGTAAGAAGGAAAGATTTTGATTGTAATTTTTAAAGGAATTAATGTGTTTCTGTGGGTTTTATGGCTTTCTCTCGCTTTATTATAACAGTAAAATGTATAATAATGTCGTGAGGGTCAACGGAGTGTGAAGAGAATTCGTAAATTCATAGGTTTTGACTTTAAATAGTTACCACGAAGAAGAAATTAAAATGTAATATGATTTACTTGGTATGACTATCGAATTAAGTGAAATATCAATGATTTGTCGAGATTTAAAAGAATCCAGCATGAACAAAGCCTGAAACTACAAAACCATGTACCTAATATTAACAGATCTAACAACGATCAGCTATTTAAACCAACCTTCACAAACACCTAATTAGAAAATAAGGCTAGCGACACACCTGCCCCACCAAATCACACACACACATTTCCACGCACCACATTTGCTTTTTAACATGCTACAACTAAATATTTCCTAAGTGTCGTCAACGCGGTGCCCTCAGTTAACATATACCTTTATTTGTCAATTACTGCGCGCGCTTCTAAAGTGCCATGGAATTAGTTTACCGCATCTATAAGGAATTTCATGGCTATTGGATGTTGTTTAGTTACTTAATTAGTATCCCTATATTACCATTTCGAATTTCTAACACGACACGGTCAGATTAGGGGTTTCCTGCCGCTTCTAGTGACTCTAGTTCTTTTACGACGCTTCATTGTTTTATGAGCTGCATTTTTCGTGCCTTTTCTTGTTTGGTTTATGATTGTGATTGCTTTATAATTGTTTGTTTTGTGACTTGAGTTGTTTTAAGTATTAATTGGGATAATTGACTTCTGTATTATTGTAAAAGGTTAGTTTACTTTAGGTTATATTATGCAGTTGATAAAGTAGCTGACACTTTTAAGTTAGTTGGGTGGTATGCTAATTCTGATTGAGGCCCTTCCATTCTAAATAAAATATTGGTATTATACTGAAGAACTGTGTCAAAAATGGTATTAAATAAATATAAATTTCCCATTCACAAATATCATAAACAAACCTTTATAAATATAATTTTACGCATTTATTCAATAAAATCGAATTCAGTGGCAATTCTGTGTTTCATTCATAAACATATTTGACACTCTGTAGAGTGGTTAGTTTAAAAATATGCGCGTCAGTGTGTCTGTGTTATTTATATATCGATATAACAGTTATTAGTCGGCGATAGAAATATTTTGACTATGTGGGATAGTGGTTCAGATGTTTACATGAGATATGTTATGAGTAGGGAAACTATTCAGAATGGTGTTCACAGGCACTTGGGTGTATATATTTTAACTCCGAATGATACTATGTAGTTTATACCTAATATTAATGATGGGACAGTAACCGCGGATTTGTGGCTAAAAGATGTTGCAGATTGGTCGTAATGTCCACACAGTATAACAGTTCTGAATATTATGAATTCAATCGTAAGGTCTAAATTAAAATAAACATTAGTTTTTCTTTGCAAATGTTTCTAAAATTCCAAAATACAAGAACTAAAACACTTAAAATCTCTGAACGTTGTCCCAAAAGTGATCTTATTTGTGTAAAACACTAATTTATACTCGTTCGTTTTTCACGGGCCGAACAATCTTAGCGCCCACGAGTCGTGATCGCGCTTACATCACAAGTCAACCCACAGAAACATGCGCGAAAAAGAGAAAAAAAAAAAACGTACGAAAATATTCTCCACACAAAATTATCTCAGCATAAACGCCATGTACCAGGCTCGATCTGATAATGCGGCCCATTAATTTGAACAAAGTTCGCGTCGACACCGCCGTTGGCCTTATAAAGGTGAGGCGACAAAATTTATAAGTTCGATTACTTTAATCTTGGTTAACTTATGCGAGTACAATTTCAAAGCTGACAAAAGAAATGCAAGCTATAAATCGAGGCTCTCTTATCTTGTGTATACCTGTATTGTTGTACCGTGGTGTCGGTGTAATCTAGTCTAACATGAGGTAATTAATATAATGAAGTAGACGAGTGGATCACGCGAAGTTTTTCGTCGCGTGTGCCCGTGACGCCGCGGGAAGTGGCCGCTTCCTACCGCTATTTCGGACTGTAAATTATGCAACCGTTCTGAATATTCGGTGTCTTTTTGTGGTCAACATGTGGAAGGTGAACTACGTTAATTATGTCTCTATGAAAGATAGCCTCCAAAATGGGAAAGAAAATTCTAACTTTCCAATTATAACCTTACATCTTTACTTGGAAGTATCTACATTTTACAAAGAAGGATTCTCACTAAAGTAAAACGAACCCCAACAGCCTAGTCGCATAATATTTAAATATAGCAAACGTAACCATAACGAAAGCTTACACTAATCAATTTGGAGCACTAATGAGGACAATATAAATCGATGTTCTTAATCCGAGAGCTCTGGTAATAAATAAAGGCATAAGAGCACGAGCCATATTTCTCGATTAAGTGCGAAAGTGAGGCGGTCGCGCTACGCGGCCGGCAGAGGGCGCGCTGGCAGCGATAAGAGATGATGAAGCGATGCTTTGAAAACATATCGTTTTGAAGTCAGATGTAAAAGTATGGCACAAATGAAGACTAAACTATGACTTTAATTCAAACTTTAAGGTGTAGTTTAAATTAAACATGTAAGTTCACAAAGTTAGATAAATTACTTTATGAGTAAAAATTATTATTGGAAACATTAAAACCACTCCTGACTTTTTTTTTAAATCACATTCAAGATACCGCTAGCAAATCAGTGGTCAACTTCATATTTAAGGATCGCCTCGCTCATGTAATGATGGCGAGGCTTTAAGCTGAAACGCAGCGATGCCGGGCGGTAGGCGCGCGTCATTACCTGAGCAGGATTGGTCACGCAAATCAGATCCGCGCTGTCCACGCAATTATAATCAAGTACGCCACGCCACTCGTAATTCTAAAGTAATCAAAGGTTTAGCCATCTGTTTGTGAATGTATTTCATGGATCCCACAGCCTACGTAACGAGAAATGCAAACCGTCAGCCCTCCACTTTATGTCGCACTAAGTTCACATTTTATGACCGTTACATTTAAATATTCGAACACGAATATATTCAAATAGAGAATACATTACACGAAATTTATTTAGACAACCAAATAAAAGTTAACAAAATATTGATACAACGGCAACAATAGAAACCTAAAAATTATTAGTTGCATTGTTGACGCCCGGCCTCCATAATCCTTAGGAAAGCTTCTTACCATAAATAATACGTGTAGCTGCTAGCTATAATAGTGAATGCGCGTAGGCGCAACGCTACAGATCGACAGTCCTATCCTGATTGTAAATCAGTGCTCGCTGGAAAACTATTAGGCCGGGCCCTCGAATTGAGCGGGGCACGAAAGCCTGATATACATATATTACACTGTAATGCGTCTTTATCCTGAGCATTAGATGAGCATTACATTCCTGATTCTATGTATAAATAAAGACCCTGACGTGGGGCAAAAATGTAGTACTGGAGTACCAAAATATTATGTATCTTTCTCATTTGTGGACAAGTTTTTTAAACCAAATATTTTTATGCCAACGAACTCGTAGCGCCGAGAATTTGATTTGCCTCGAGCAATAAATTCCCGCCTAAACGTATTCAAAATTAGAAATTGGAACAATTATGTGACAAAAGTTTCGAATGACAATTGTCTGTAATGCGCACTAGTGGTGTTACCAGTCTCCGCCCGTTGCTTGTTAATCGCTCACCTCGAGGCCGTCCCGAGAGCTGACGGACGTTTCGACATGCCCTGTCTTAGTATAAACACCTCTGATTCATACATTGTTCATGTTTAGCTAATGGCTTATAGCTTTCTGGGTGTCACAATGTTTTATGTTTTTTGTTTGGTCCCGTTAACTGGCTTTGTTATGGATTAGTGCGAATTATTTTATTGTTGTACCAATTTAACAGTCTACATTTAGACTTGGCACCCAATTAGGCTTGTAGATTAGACAAAAAGATAGTCACACTAATCTTGGTCGGTATATCTACATCCATTATATACAAAACAGGTTGACATATAGAGAAATGTACAAAAACGTCCACCTGACATCACAACAATACAACAGGTACGCTGCATAAACATCAGAGAGACATTGTAACAAAACAGAGCCAACGAAAAAAGGAATGTTTCGTACAAACATAATATAATGAAGATATAAATCGCTGTTATCTTGAACAGGACTCGTGCGAATAAACACCTAAGGAGATATCGTAATAGAGAAATTACTATAAAATAATCTTGGTGTGTGTTTGTTGTAAATCGATAGGGATAGGGCCCGTCCCCACGTGCGAACATGTCCGCCGTGTTGATTGTAATTTGTAGTGCGCGAGAGCATGTCCGGCCGAGTCGGGGCATTCTGCAACTATTTGATGTCTTGTTTCAGTTCTGCGGCCGGAGATAAACATGTTTTGAGATAGAGGCGAGAATGTAGGATAGTTTTAATTTTTATAGAACCTATCTTGGGGCTAAAGTCTAAATAAAGGCGTTGTTAAAAATGATAATCAATTTTAATGGTTAACAACTCTTCATATATTTTCTCTAACATTAAGTCTACGCAAACGATGCCCACAGTAGTAAACAATTAGTGTGTCAGCTTTCCACGTGCGAGTTCAGAGTTCGACTATCAACAACAGGTTCATCTTTAACCGACACCAATCCATTAACAACCACCTTTATTTATGTACTAAAAAAAGAAACTTTACTCATAATAATTTATGATAGACTTAAGTCTACTTAATTATTCTCTAATGTCTAATTTATTTGTGTTTCATTCTTAAGTTTTATTTGCATTTTAGGTAAATATGTCGTATTAGTCATTCGGTAACGGAAACTTGTGTTAATAGTCAACAAAATTTTTGACGGTCGATGTCAACGGCTTTTATTGTCACCATATTTTATGGTGTAATGGTTTGAGATGCGGAGATATATGATAGTTTTGAGTACTTTGGAAGATTACTACTTAAAATAGTGGTCATCACATACAAAGATCGTTTACTCTTGGTCTCATCAAAACAATACTTGATCTTGGAGGCTCAATATTACGTAACTAAAACCTTAGGACATTTTAGCCTCATCTAAGTCTAAATCCACAAAGAACTACAGATGAACAACAATAAAAACATAAACAAACACATATTCACACAAAAAACCGCACTTAAAACCACACCTTTAAAGTTTTAAACTGTGCTTTAAAACTAAGAATGGGCCTAGCTTTGTCTTGCGAGCGATGTTGTAATTTACAACGCGCCCTAGGCATGTAACCACGAGGATTAGTCCATCAGACAGTTTATGTGCGGCGTCACGCTGCAAATTATCGCGTCGCCTTAATTGGAATAAAAGATTTACTTTAATTGTTATTTGTTATTGTAGATTTACTTTGAAAATATGATTTACTTTGTTTAAATAATTATTTGAAATTTCAATGGTGGTTGAAAAAGAACTGAATGTAAATTGTAATTGATTTTGTTTTGAATCTGAAGGTTACGTCTCGTGTCTGATATTCAGAAATGGGAACCTAAGATGTAACTAACACATAACTTCAATGAGATATTATTGGTAGCACCACTCTAGGCATACCTTCAAATCTCTTTTTGATCGAAAAACTCAGTAATAATTTCGTCAACCAAACTCCTCAAGTATGTTTACTACATACAAAAAAATATGTATATTTACTATTATGATAAAAATATAAATTAACACGAAAAATTTCGGCATTAAATCAATATTAATTTATTATATCAGATTTACCCTGCAGCGGAAATATGTTGGCAATTCGTTTACTATACATATACCGAGGAACGGGTTTGTTAGGTATGCCAAATTTTAAATTGCTTAATTTCAAAAGATTGCGACAACGGATTGACAAATAAGCGGAATATAATTGGAAGAGGAAATAATAAAGTTTGTCAAGTAATGTAATTCGTACGAGTTTTATGTGGAATGCTCATGTTGTATGAGTTTATCTGATTATTTTTTGATTTACTACTTAACGTTTAAGTTGGACATTATCGCTTGCTTGAGATTGATACTTTTAAATTTTTATGTGACTAAAAGCTGGAAATGAGTTCGTATTAGTACTTGCAACTCTGTGTTTTTTTAATTTCTTATTGTAAAAAAAAATAACATGCTCTACTATGGGTTGACTAACTTGTACCCTTTTTTATGTCTTCTCTTTTGTCTCCAGATTATACCTGGAAGTGCACTTCTGAACAAGAGAGTTTTCCTTCCTAGGTTGTAATTAATAAAATAATAAAAAAAAACCATTAATTGGGTACTATCCTCTGTCAAAAATAAATTATTACAACTTTTCAATACCATAAAATATTCAAAAACTAGCCTTCCGCCCGCGACTCCGTCCGCGTGGATGTCGGTCTTCGCGTGGATGTTTTATTTCTCCATTTAGTAACTCTGACAATGACATCTTATACATATCTATTGAACCCAAATACGGCTAGGCCCATAATAATTAAAGAGATCCTTCTATTGAGCTACTGCTGTTGAGCTCGCGTTCTGTAGTATAAAACCGAAAAATTAAGATTTTTTTTACGTTGTTTTCCAGGATAAAAAGTATCCTACTTTATGCCCAGGATAATAAGGTACCTATAATTATACCAAGTTTCATCGAAATCGAACCGTTAGTTTTCACGTAATGCCTGAACATACAGACAAAAAAAAATAATTACATATTTGGGTTTGGTATCGATCCAGTAACACCCCCTGCTATTTATTTTTTCAATATTTTCAATGTACAGAATTGACCCTTCTACAGATTTAGTATATGTATAGATATAAATTCATTTAGGTTGGATACCTACTTACTATTCCGTCGCAAACGAACGTTATTACTTATACTAAATTTGCTAACTTTCGCTTAATCCCAGAAATATCGAAAACGTGTTATTGTGAGTCAACCATAAAAGATAGACATTTGCTGTCGTGGAATATTTTTTAAACAATTTTAAGGAGAACATTTCCGTCATACATTATTTTTGTGTAGCTTTAACCATTAAGGCTGCACACGCGACGGAAGCTTAGAAAATGGAGTAATTTCTCCTGTTTTCCCAACATTTCCCATCACTGCTCTGCTCCTATTGATCGTAGCGTGATGAAAAGTATACTATAACCTGCCCAGGAATATGAAGAACATTTGTACCAAGTTTCGTTGAAATCTGTCGAGTGGTTTTTATTTCTATAAAGAACATACAGACAGACAGACAGACAGACAGACAGACAGACAGACAAAAATTTTTCTGATTGCATTTTTGGCGTCAGTATCGATCACTAATCACCCGCTGATAGTTATTTTGGAAATATATTTCATGTACAGAATTGACCTCTCTATACATTTATTATAAGTATAGATAATCACACTCTCATTCATAAATTTGATGAACTATTTAATTTTCGATTTTTTCTAGTTAATTTCTAGAAATAAGTCTGCTATTTGACGTCAAAAACTTTTGGCGTCATAACGCACTATTTCATACAAAGTTCATAGAAAATATCGTTTTCGACGTTTCGAAAAAAGTAATGAATTTAACTAGTAGGAAACTAGCCTGTTAACCCTTTGGATTAAAATGTAATACTATTATTACTTCGCTCATATAATAAAATGTAATACTATTATTCTTAAAAAAAACTCTTAATTCACAATAACATTACATAAAAACAAACTCCTGCAACACACGTAATCATAGTCAACTCACTATATGATAGCTACTTTCACACACACACACATACACACATAGCTTGCTTACTGAGTAAACAGGTAATTTTAACTTCATATTACTTGTTGGTTCCAAGCACACAGAACGAACATCTCAATCTGAAACATCCTTACTGTGGAAGGAAATATTAAATTATGAATACTTTGTGACTTTCATTGCCCTGTCTACTTTACCTATATTTGGTTCGATTTTGTTGTTTAAGAATAGGGTTATTGAGAATAGGATCTTCTGTATCGCAAAACACAGGTTTATTCGCCTGTATTATCTTTGATTCACACTTTATTTTATTTGGGACATATTTTGGAGAAATGTAGGCATTCTACAATCTAGCTTATATTGTACGGTCATCAAGATCAAAAGTGTTTACCAAATATCAGACCGATACGTCAGGAAAGGGGTTAAATGCTAATTACTAAATTTGACCTAAACAAACAAACAAGTCAAGCTAAATAAAACCGTTTAAAAACAGTTATAGTATTAAAAGTTTCAATACAGTGTATTGAAACTAATCAACAAACTCTAACCAATTTCATACTAAACTTGATTCTTCCATTAATATCATCTTTATTAAAATCACGACATCAGTACCAATTCCTTGACCACTTTAAACCTTCAAACACTACCTCACTCTCTCTACATTTCCTGACCTACCTTAACCATCAATAGATTCCACCCTACCTTCTATACCAGAATAATCCTGTACGTCCATGTTAACAGCTACCATAAGCTGAAACAAATAGACCCTATAGCTCAGTGCAAACGAGGCTTTACCTTTTATGATGTGTTTTATGCCACAAACATATCAAGTTGTTTAGTTAGCTTTAACTGTGGATGTTAAGTTTACAATGTTAGGTGATGTGAGGAAATCGTTATTTAAGATATTGTTAAATTAAGATACAAAATCTTTGTTGGTTTAGTTTTGTATGTTATTTGATAAATGTGGAACTTTTAAATTGTTATCTCAAATTTGCCTATTGTAATCATGTAAATTATGGCAAACTTCTAATATGTAGGAAGTCCAGCAGTAGAACTATCACCGACTGTTCGTGATGATGAGTTATAGGGAATGGTAATTTTGGGGTTAAAAAAATATTACTTATGTTGATGAGAAATTCGATTCAACGAAGAATGTCTTTAGACTATAATGCGGACTGAATTATACTAAGCTTTGATAAAGCCTTTGTTCCTTATTACAAGAAGTAATAAGTAAAAGAATATTACGTGTCATCAGAATATAGAAACAGTCATAAACTTGAGATGAAAAAGAATCATCGATTACAGATCCTGACTAATAGTACTTAGTGACAATAAAAATGTTAGATGGGCCCAAGAAAGAGAGACCACAGTCTCAACTATGACCATAGAAGCCATAAATAAAGTATCCAACCCAAAATATTTGGAAAGCATTTCTCCCGATACCACTTAATAGTTATATTATGTTAATTAAAAACCTTACTTTATAAAATCACGCACGGGACACAAAACATCTTTATCATTTTTTTTTCTGACAAGACGTATAGACGTAATAAAGTATAGGGCTACCACATAATTTTATCGATAATGGTACGCCTACATATGAATTAATTAGCACGTGATGTGAAACGAGTTCTCGATTCTCGATGTCGATGTCAACGGTCCACTAAAAGAGAACGGAACTATAGCTTCGACATTTTTATGACACTGGATTAAAGTCCTATGAGTCATTTTATCTCGACATGCTAGGGCGTGCGAGGCGCGCCTCTATAAAATGTTTACCTTTACGGATTGTCTACAAAATAATGTTGTCGCGTACTGAATGACGCTGACGTTCACTTGTTTGTAGTTGATCCAAGATTGAAGATAGCTATTGTTTGCATGTTTCGAGGACTTTATAATTGGATCTAATTATTCAATAGTTGCCGGGTTATTCCTAATTTTAGTATTGTCATTAAACGACGTCTGTATGTTTCCTATAAACACTAAGTTTACTGGACAGATTTTTATGTGATTTTCACCGTTGGAGGTATCAATGGTGATGAATATTTAAATGATAATTTATTTTGGCAAAATTCTCGGTCATCTTCATTCAAAACTCGAATGGAAATAACTTGGCAAACGTGTTTGTTATCGGTATTAAAGGTTTATTAGTTGTTTACTAGAATTGATTAACATATTATAGCAGGTTGGTAGGCTATTGTGACTTACTCGTGTTACATCATTAACTTTCACAGCTTGCGTGGGTTTGGCATGCCCGTCCATGCAGGATGTACTATCTGGTTTCCATTGTAATGTAATTGTTCTTTAACTTCTCTTAATTATAATGGAAATACCTTAGAATGAAGTGTCTGTAATTTCCCATTATCTTCAATTTGCTTTTTGGTTTAGTCTTAGATTTTCCGTGCTACATACAAATGGTTGTCTATCATCTTATTTCGGTTGCTTCCTTTCGTCTAACGTCAATACCTATTATAATTTTTACTTTATATTTAAGATACTATTTTGCATGCATTTGATATGAGTTCAATCTCTCCCCAATTTGTATTAATAAAACTTAGGTACTTTATTCAAAATTCTCCAGTAGCTTTTTGCTTTATACTCAATGTCAAACTTACGCATTCCCAACATCAGAACCAATAGAGTTTTATTACTCTGAAAAGCACGTCATCAAATTAAACATGACGGTATACCAACCGCTATAAGCAAAGAAGTCCTCATTCAAAGCCATACTTAGTCCGCCTCCCACTGTTACTAATATATTTCAAATGGCTACAATGTCCATAGGCTTGGATAAACTCTAGTTAACAAATATTCCATCGCATGGCTGACCACTATTTTGTCGACAGAAAGGCACTATTCCTTATGAATGAACCGGAGCACCATAGTGTGTGTCGACACGACGTGTGAACACGTCACGCTGTACATGTGTGCGTGCTGGTTTTTTGTGAATGGCCGGCGATATCCGGTCCTCCAATATCGACTGGCCTACAGGTTTCGTTATCATCTCTCGGGCACTGTCTAAACACAAGATATAAAAATTGTGTTTTATTGCGTTTTACAACTCTCCTAACCCATGAATATCGATGAGACGTATCAAATAATAGGAGATTTGAGTGAAAAAATGTCGAGTTGTATAACGTAGGTGTCAATGCGTCCACCATTTCTCTAAGCTACAATTTAAGGACGGAAAGTTAAAAATTTACGTAACAAAAAAGCCTGAATCGAGAGTTGAGATTTGGGATATGTTAATTCGGTTTTATTCTGGTTCGAATAACGTATTCAAGCGGCGTGGTCGGCTCGCTCGGCAAAAAACCTATAACCGAATATTTGGAATTGTGTCGACGCACTTTTACTGGTGTAAAACGAATTAACAACTGCGCTCGATTGACATGATGAATAGATCAGTTTTTGTGTGAATAACAAGAGTCCATAATTCATGTGTCTGGCGTATTGATTATAGTGCCGTTCTAGTTACAATTTGACGCCTAATTAAGTGTCGTAAGAGAACAGCTGAAAGAACCTAAGTTTATTATTTAAAATTATAGTAAAACTAAGAATACTTCTAGATATATTACTGCCGTAGTAGCGTTTTACACAATTCTAATAAAGTCATCGTGGAAAAAATTAACTTGACAAACTTTATACTCGAAATAAATGAAGTCCTTAAAAAAGGTACATCAAGATTCACCCGGCGAAGACCTTGTATTACCCAATAATAAACTAAATTCAAACATTAAAACAAAAACTCAGAGACAGTTGGAACAGAAACAAAAAAGCCACCCTCACCAAACGAGGACACAGTTAGAGCAAAACAGGGACTTGCCTTATCAAAATTTAAATTTGGAAAAAGCGGGGGCCTCGTCTCATTTCAATAACCGTTATTCGCGTCCCCCCCTTAGCCGGCACCCCTCACCCCCTGTCCCAAGCCCGGCCGGCCGAACTATAGGTGATTGATAGCCCCAAAGAAACAATAGGCAGTCTTCGAAACAGAACCACGACGCGAATCCTAATAAACGCTTTATTTTATTTGTTCAGAATACAAGAGTCGATATAAATATCGATATTCGACTTAGATACGGAATTATTGACGCTGCTGTGGAGAATTTTAAAGTGTGTTTTGCATAATCACGTGAGCTTCATGATTTAGAATAAGTAAATCAAAACACATTGGTATGTAAGTACCTACCTATTATATATAGTGCGGAGAATTTTAATGGTGATGAGGATGCTCTCTTTCCATACTAATTTCGCTATTAGTCTATTTTAAGAAGTGTTTGAGAATTTTTATTTTTTAGATAAAAGGGATAACCACTTAAGCACTGGCATTTAACATTACACCCACTTTGATCCAACTACGGTTGCCACATTAAATTAGTGCGAGGCCTATTCCAACGAAATGACAAAAAATAAGTCCAGTGTCATTTCTAAGAATATAATTCCTAGAACCAAGCTCTACACGACAAGGCAGTCCTTCATATTTTATTCAAATAAAGCGACTACCACCATTAATTAGTAAGTAGTAGCACAAAAACGAATGACTAGACAAACACTAATTATCATAAAAGTCTCGATGACAATGAAAACACTAATCTTATTAATTCAAATTAGCATAACATGTACTTAAATAAATATATTTGGTCAATGACCTTCGTGGTGCTTATAGAAGAAGCAAAGCCTTCAATTTCGTTTCTTGCTAATACGATACATTTTACATCAAATTATCCAATGAACATGCATGACGCAAAGAGGCGTTCCTCCACATTTTATTCAATAAATTCGCGGAATATTATTGCATTTTGAACATGTTAACTGCTTCGGAATCACAGTGATATGTCATGACGGAATGCCGCATCGTTGTCACGCTTAGCTTACACTGTCACCTGTTATTAAACCTTTACGACCGACGATTTGTTCGCCGACTTTCAAAGGTATGTTATACAACAATTACACACATTTTCCCCTATATTAAGTGTGGTGTAAAAACAAGTAACATGTCTCGTCATGCGTGTCATTTGGCCCTCGCTATGATTGTTCGAGCATGTCATTAGACTGTTTTTACTTGTTAGAGTGGTGCAAAATGAAAACGACATTGCTAGTAAGAGAACTGACGCCGAAATGCTTTCGATAATGTGTGCGTTGGTTGGTTTATAATTTTGTGATGTACGGCTTAGTAGATTGGATAGCATGTTTCTATTTTAAGTAGGTACTTCTGATTATGATTAAAAGAATCAAAATTAAAAAATAAAACAGGAATGACTTTTGACGATTTTAACTATCAATAATTTTCTTAAAGAAAAATTATTTTCTTTTTCCGGCTTTAATTTAAGATGCTAATGAATCAATCATATTTGGTACTATACATAGAAACCCAAGAACAAAAAAATAGTCTTTATTAACCTTCAGATAAGGGCAAAATTACCATATAAGTGAGAAACATAATCCATTCGCTAGCATTAGCGCCCGTGTGTCCGACAATCTTGAATCGTACATTTGCGCGAAAGCGTCCCCAACAGTAATTGCATTGCATCGCGTTAGCTTCGTTGAATGCATTAAAACCCTAGGCCTATGGCCTATCGTCTGCATCCCATTTTACTTTGCATTAACCTGCTTCTGTCTGATCTATGTAGTACTGACAAATAGTCTTGTTTATGACAAGAAAAGCATGTGTCTAAGTAGGTACAAACATGATTGTAGCTTTGTCTAGATGCACTTTCTTAGGTATACTTATCTGCCTATTATGACCACAAACATGACCTTACAGGGCTTTATGCCTCCATTAGATAATCTACATATTCTCTATGTCTTACATAATATATACATCTTTAAACTATTATTTACAAACTTTTCAATGCTATACATCGTCGTAGACCTTTGGTTCTATTTCTGATTATAGGTTAAATGGTCCAGTTTTAGTTAGAAAACATAATGGTAAACGAAAGTGGTCTTTCTCTTGACTTAGTTTAGGTCCAAATTAATTAATTACTGTTCTTAAATGTGTAGAATTTCCACAAAGAAAAAAGTAAAGATCGAAGTAAAGATGTCATCGTTTACTGTTATTAGATAAAACGTACGCATCTGTACGTCTGTTTAATTTATCTGTGATCGTAAAATTAAACACGTAAGCTGTAAAATTTACACATTCGATTAAAATTATATTCAAACAAGAGTCTGTTTATTACTTTAGGTGTACATTTAATTGTTGGGTTTCGTGCTAACTGGTAAGCTGTTTGGTTGTGTTGTAAGCTCGTAATGTTCAAAGCTACATATGTACAAGTATACTTAATCTATTCTTAAATGTACCTTTCTTGTTTTAAACTGATTTGTAATAATTGCAAGTTGAAAAGTGAGGAAAAGCATCTTAAATCTCCGATTCCTTCATATTTCACGTGACTAGCTAAATCAAACGTTTTTTTTAATTAAATATTGGCCACAGATAAACACAGACTTTTTTAACAATGTCATCAAAAACCTTACACCTTTCAGAGAAATATTTCGCGAAAAAATTATTAGACAATCTAATTCACAAGAAATTGAATAATAAATTCATAAAAGTGTCCACCATTCAATATTGATATTGTTTTAATAAGTTTAGAGAGGACAATTAAAATATTTATGTTAATGAACTAAAGAGGTTCCTCGCTCAGTGTGAGACCGGTCGAACGTGATCTTTTTACAGATAACCAAATAATTAATTAATCAAAACAATATAAATGGTTCTCAATGACTTTCACGTCAAAACAAAAGCTTGATTCCATGTTTTGTAGCCGTTTTTCTTTTTTAATGAGCCCGTCCTGATTATTTTGTCTTTATCTGTCAAATGATTTGGTTGTGTGTGCATGTGTGTGTGTTTGTATCTAATATTCGTTTTATCTTGTGAGATAAGCGCTAATTGTTTGTTTGAAAGGTTTTTAATATATGTTATTGTAAGATTTTTAGTTTGTTCTGTTGAGTGAGAGTAACTTTTAAAACTCGTTTAGGAATACTTTTCCTTAAAAGTTTTATATGAAACTAGTTTCTGCCAGCGGCTTAGTTCGCGTTTCCGTGGGATAAAAATGATCCTATCACCAAAGTTAGCTCATACCCTGTCTGAATACCAAATTTCATCAAAATAAGTTAAGTAGTTTCAGCGTAATTGACGGACAAACATCCAAACAAACAAACTTTCACATTCATAATATTAATTTGATTAATATTTTATCATTTTTATAGTATCAAAAAAAAAACTAATTAATGGATACGTACCTATACTTAGTAAATATATAGCCTTGCGTTTAACCTTACTGTGTATCCTTCTCCTACTATCGAGCCATGCAACGACCAGCTCCGGAACAAAAATAGGCCTATCCCACCAAAAACAAAGTAAACAAAAACCAAAAACAATCACACAAAATGACCCATCAACAACACAACACAACACGGTTAAATAATAACAAACATTACTTGTTTAATAACAACAAAATAATACTAATATTGTAAGTAGACGAAATTGACGTTAATCAACTTTAATCATTCCTAGCTGTATCAGAAATTGAGCGTCCGTACCGGCCATTATAATAATAGACCAACAATAGTACCTACATACAAAAATTATATCTAAGTAATTAAAGAAAAGGGTTGATAATAGCTTGATAATTTAGTTTCGAGCAATTTTCTAGTATTATTAAAACAATCGGTGTGTCAGATTGCCTGTTGGATCACTTGCGGCGGTTTTAAACATCACATTAATTTTGTAAACGAGGTGCAATTATGATAAAAAATTGTATCGGTTATAAGTGTGATTGGGGCTTTAGAAAATTTTTGGTAAAGGTATTAAAATGCTATTATGAAGGATCCTTCATTATAGATGCATTTCATGGCATATGTTTTGATACACATACTTCTTATGTCTTCTTCTCTAATAACATCTTCTGATTTGTTTCGTTGCAGGATCTGACCTTAGGACGCGCCGGACTTCAGTGATCCGGTGATTTCATGGTTGTATCTACTATAGACCCTGGTTTACAGGAGTTGCAGCGGTTTTGGGAGTTTGTGGCGGGCTGTCCCATTAAAAAAATATACGCCTCAGTCCATAAATACTAGGATGCTTATCCACAGATAAAAATAATAATCAATTTCGTAAATGAACTTCGTTAACCTCATACTTCAGCAAATTATTTTCACAAAAAAAAACAAAACATTTAAAACAATATTAGAGTATACAACACAAAGCCGGTCAAAAAATAATCAAATGAAAATTATGTTTAATTTAGTCAAACAATTAACGCTCGGTCGAAAGCTCCTAAACAAAGGGCCAGAGGGCGACACTGGTAATTACATCAACCCTCAATTAGCTGGTTGCAAAATTGAATTTTCTGGCAATATTACTGGGTATCCGGATACGGGCCGATTTTCGCAGCCTCCGTGTGAAAGAGACAGGAGTTTGTGAGAATGAGACGGGGATATTAGCAACAGGTGTCGTTTTGGAGCAATTAAAACCGGGTTTTAATTACTAGGGGAGATTATTAGTAAACCTCGACAAACGACGGGGCTTTTCAGTGGAATGTAAACCACTTGGAAACTGGGGGAGCGTGGCTCGCCTTTCAAGTTAGCTATTTGTTCCATAATTAGCAATGACGATGGAATTAATACGAGATAAAGATTCTAATAGCATCACGATTTGCATTTATTAAAGTCGTTAAGCTTTTGAATTGATAATTCGGTGCAAAACGTTAATTTATGATGATTTTAATCGTAATGGTCAAAAGTCAAGAATTTCAGTCTTTTAGACAAAATATATACCGTATTTAATGCTTTGGCTTAATGGTTTTAATAGGATAGTTAGATGACTAAGATTAAGTGGAATAGGTATTTTGATTTTGTAAATAAAATGATACCTAATTAATTTTGTTATTGGAATTTTAATGGAATAACAGACGCTTCTTTCATGCACTGTGTAACTTTCGTATTCCCTAAGAAGGAAGTCGAGTTCTTCGACTAGTTTCAAGCCACGCTAGAGGCTCATATTCATGAGCAACTTTCCGCGACACACGACTCAACAACAGTCGCACTGCTACTGTTAAGTTATAATATAAACATACATACACATACTTTATACCATCCATCCATCTATCTTGAACCAATCAACACAAATAAACATAAAATTCCTTTTTAATCTTTTAATTTCGTTGAGTCATAAGTATCTACGAAATACAACCACACATTATATTCTAGGGCATACACAAACCTCCTTCGTCAGGAGTATAAATAGAATGGATTTATGTCATTAACTAGACAATTACAAACTCTATTAATACAACTGCGGCAATTGTACGACTCAGTGATCAACTGGGCGGCAATAAACTGGGCCACGTGGACCAGTTGTACAAAATTAATTATGCCTACTATTTTTGTGGCCAACTGGGCCGAACGCACTTTGGTCTCGCGGACAAGATTTTATTATTTAATTTGCTGTGGTTAAGTGGGCCGAAAGTATCCAATACAGGCAGATACAGAGTGTTTCAGTAATTTCAAATATAATAAATATTTACTTTGTGGGTACCATTTTGTTTTACTTATATACAGTATCTACAGCCGTTAGTAAAGTGCGCTTTCTTCCTCTGTCTTGTGCGTTTCTTTTATTTTCCGGTCCATATTTTGTTCTCTACGGACCACCGGTTGGGAACCACTACCTTAAGCTATAACAGGTATAACGTTACGTATTATGAAACATCAATCTCTTTTAACTTCAAAAAAGACAATCGCCAACCGCTACCTCCTATCACTAACCACCGCAAATCAACGCACACCATCCAGCCTGAGGCAGAAATATTTGATGATGCTGCGATGGACTACTGGCCAGTGCTTGTTACAGTACAGCGCTGCGCCCGTCCCCGACCGTGGTGTCTGACACGTAGCCGCGCGACTAGTGAGTGTGAGGGTGCTGGCATGCGGTGCTACGAGGTAAGCTGCAGTGCTGGGCCGCTCGCTCCGCATCTACCTCAATATTTGCATCAACTACTGCTGCTCTGCGTCCGTGCAACTTAACACTCCTGCGCAATTTTACAGTTTTTTGCAAATCAAAAGTTCGCTAACAGTACAATAAATAAACGAATAAATAAATTCAGCAGATAGCTACATGCAGACACGTGAAATGTATCGAATGCCACAGGTGTGTGTGTGGCGGTGCTGGGGCTTAGCACAGCTCAGCATGAGTGTGGGATGGAAACAGTGTACTAGTGTGGTGCAGGTACAGCACGGCATGACTCACTACTGGCTGCGTGTTGTCGCTAGTTGCGTGCGACCAGGAAGTGGGACCGGGGTGGCTGACACCGCGCCACTGCGCCGCGCGGCTCTTGTACTGTAACAAGCACTGGCCAGTAGTCCATCGCAGCATCATCAAATATTTCTGCCTCAGGCTGGATGGTGTGCGTTGATTTGCGGTGGTTAGTGATAGGAGGTAGCGGTTGGCGATTGTCTTTTTTGAAGTTAAAAGAGATTGATGTTTCATAATACGTAACGTTATACCTGTTATAGCTTAAGGTAGTGGTTCCCAACCGGTGGTCCGTAGAGAACAAAATATGGACCGGAAAATAAAAGAAATTGCGCACAAGACAGAGGAAGAAAGCGCACTTTACTAACGGCTGTAGATACTGTATATAAGTAAAACAAAATGGTACCCACAAAGTAAATATTTATTATATTTGAAATTACTGAAACTCTCTGTATCTGCCTGTATTGGATACTTTCGGCCCACTTAACCACAGCAAATTAAATAAAAAATCTTGTCCGCGAGACCAAAGTGCGTTCGGCCCAGTTGGCCACAAAAATAGTAGGCATAATTAATTTTGTACAACTGGTCCACGTGGCCCAGTTTATTGCCGCCCAGTTGATCACTGAGTCAATTGTACCTACTCGTTAGAACTTCCAAGAATATTTCTTATTACTCAATCAAGTACTGGTCGATTAGATATAGGTATTAAGTGTTAGTTTTATATTAGATTTGGTTTAAAACCTGTTTTTTTTTACACCTGGCTGTAATAATATTGTATATATGTATAGGTTATGAATAAATAGAAAATAAGTTTAAAATGCGTGGAAGACAATGTTGCAAAGGTGGTACCATTGCTTGAAATAACATAATAATATATTCGTTAATTAAAAAAAGATTTCATTGCCAAAACAGACTCACTGAATGACAGAATCTACGTCAACGTCACGCCTTTTATCCCCGAAGGGGTAGGCAAAGGTGCACATTACGGCACACAATGCCGCTATACGATGTACATCTACTTTTTACCATTTGTGTGATAGGTAAGTCTCGTGTAATAGGGGGTGAGGCTATTGCCATTATATTCCACACTCCGTTCTACTACTGAGAAATTATCGAAAAAAAAGTAATATTTTGTCCGTCCCGGAAATCGAACCCGACAACCTTAGTCCGACAGTCGCACTTGCGACTCGACCAAAGAGGCAGTCTGACATGATCTACACCAACAAATAAATCATTACTAAGTTTCTATCTTATTTGTATCTCAGCCTAACCTGAAATCGTAACAAACATAATTGTAATGTTGTTACTAATAGTATTCCTAGTCCAATGAAACAATCATCAACCAACTGAAAGAAACACTTCTCTAAAGTACATCACTAAAAACCCAAAGACCTAAACCTACCCAGTTATACGAATCGAGGTATTATGATATCTTTTCGTAAATACCGCTACTGCCTCCCAATGCTTATTTGATACTTAGCTTCTTGAAATGTCTGCATTTCCTTATGAAAAGGCTCCCAAGGGGGTGTGAGGCGGTTTTTAAAGGAGCTCGGTGGTAGGGAGGAATTGTGTATGTGTGCGTTCGGTTAGCATGTGTGACTACTCATCTATATGTGTTAATGCGTTTTCTTTTTACCAATTTTTCGGGTGACCATTGTTTGTTTTGTGTCGGGACTTTGCATGGATTGTGTTTGTTTTTTCTTGTGGAGTTTTCTATGTCGTTATAAGGGTGTTGGTTGGTAATGATATGTGTTTATAACGATGTATTTTAAAAAAATAAAAATGATTGGTCACGTTAGTTACATTTTAAATAGTAAATTTAATATAAGGAGATATTTATATTACAACTTTTGTTGTCGCATTGAGTGAAATCGCTTGTTAATTACAAAAGATTCAACTGGAAATAGATTTGATTGCCACAATTTAATTGGAAACAATAAAATTTATTTAGTAAAATTGTAACTAAGAATAACTTTCTATACTACTCAAAAAAACCTCTAAACATGATCTACTCTAGCCAACATAACCTCAAAAAAACAATATCCCAACACTCACTTTCATTCTCCCAAAACATCCTGAAATCACACAACTCATGCTCACCTTATTCGTCTTGCTCCACACGAGCGTGCATATTATTACCCACACATACGCGTATACAAGTGTGAGTCACTCGCTATTCACGATTTTCGCATCGATGGTGTGTTAGTATTGATTTCGTATTGTCGTTAGCTTGCGACATGTAAAAGAAAAGGGGTCTTGTTGGCCGTGTACACTTGATCGCCGCTTCCGGGTAAAGGTGTTGGTGGGATTGAAATATGACCGGATTGGCGATGTGTGGTGTTGGTGTTGGTGTTGAATTTTTTTGATTTTGTGGTGGTTTGGATGGTTTTTTGGTATTTTTTTATGTTATTGGCTTGTCATTTTTTTTTTAATTCTTTCGTGTTTATTTTAATATTGTTTAGTCGTATTGTTGTCTGAAGTTACTTCAGTCGCTAGTGATATGACTGAAATGTCAAAAGAATGTAACACATATTGTTGTAATTGATGTGCTAGTTATAATTTCTAGATAGATATACACCATATTACAAAACGATAATGACTTTGTTCTACGTATTTAGCAAAGAAAAATTTATAATTTCATAATAAAATATTATAAAATCCTGCAAAATTTTCAACAATCGAACTTCAAACCACAGATTCTTCTAAAAATATCTAAGCAAATATCCCCCACAAACCATACCCTACACCTAAAAAAAAAAAACTAAAATTCATTTTGGCACCCACTAAAAAATTATGCACACTCATAAAATGTCTCCGTCGTCGTGTGTGTAAACTCCATTATAAAGAAAAAGGGTCTCAAACACGAGGCACCATTAGAAAAATGTCGCGATAGGATGTTCAATCATTTTGGTACCAATAAGGGGCGATATCGATTTTCGCGTAAATGTCAAACGATATCGAATATCGAATATCGCCCAGCGAATAGCGTTGGGGTTTAAAGTTTTTCTTTGTAATATATTATCTCAATTTTATCTTTGGCGTTAAAGGGTTAAATTGTAATGTGATGTGGAATTATTGGCTACTAACGATTCAACATTAATGTTAGTAGGCTTCAGTAAAATTTTATCAAACATGTTTAACTCACCATCTACCAATCAAGTACTTACCTAACTGCGTAGATATCTTGGTATCAAACTCCCATTTACTTCATAATGAATCTATACCTGCTTTATAGACATATAACATCTATTAAATATCATTAGCACATGAAACAACGCTTGCATTGTGTTTCGTTGTTAGAGTGAGGTTACCGGAGGCCCAATTACCTCCTTCCCAATCCCCGATTCCCCAACAACCTTTAAATACCTATGCCCCAACAGGCCGGCAACGCACTTGTAACGCCTTACCATCAGGTGATCCGTCTGCTTATTTACCGGCTTATACTTGAAAAAACCTAGCATAAAAGTGCCACAAAGCAACCAGTATCACGTCCCTAAGACACGCGTCTTAACAAATTATCATAGTCACAAACTCAGTCTCCCATACAAATTCTATTGCTCTTATAAATATGTAAATTTTCTTCACGCTCGTGCCGTTTTGGTATCAGCACAATAGTTGTTGATGGCTCGTGGATCATGGAATATAAAACGTACCTATAAGCGACTATCCCTAATCTTCCCTTCTACGAAAAATTTACATAACTATGAAAACTACTAGATTATGTATTTAGAACATTTTAATGAGCAATGTTATTTATCGTGATATAATAATATAGGTACATTTGTATAGGTATGTTCAGGAAAATGTATATAATAATAGTTAAGAAAATATGAAAGTATTGGAAACATTTCTCAATTATAATGGGTTCGTAATTCGTAGAAATTGGGAATGTTCTGTTACAACTAGTTAGTCTTTATTATTGTAGTAAAAAGCCTTTCGTACATTTAACTTTTCAACAGGTGTTCTAACTACTAAAATACAAAGATAAAATAACATAAAACGTGTTATACTATGTTCTTCTATCCACGATTCCCTGAATGCAATAATTCGAGTGCGTAAAATGTCTAATAAAATCCCCTTTTGTTACAGGTAACCGAGTTTGTTATTCATCGCAACGAAAAACCCACAAAATTAAGAGGTAAACTCACAACAACCAACCTGTAGGAATTTAACAATCAAAATACTAACCGTAAAACAATTCAGCGTTATTTTAGTGGCATTTGTCTCATAAAAATGCCCTGTAAAAGTGTTTCGTCTATCGGCTAAGAGATGGCGTTAGTGTGGCGTGGTTACTTCGCAAGGAGGTTGGAGTTTCAATAACACGTACGATGCTAGCGCTTCACACATGTGTTAGGGGAATTTTCTTAGCTTTTCCTTAAGTGGGAAATGGTAGGGTTGTTTTCGGACGTTCAAGTTCGCGATGGGACGTATAGGGGGCGGTGTGTGTACCATTTGTAAGTTACTGATGACCATTATACACGGTTGTGCTCAATAAAATGCTTCTTCACACCGATTTTACTGGTGGATTTAGTATATTTTATTACAGAAATAAATGTTGTTACATGACTCACTCTTGTTAGAGAGTAACGAATGGAATGTTAGTCGCTTTGTTTGTAACATTTTTTTGTCACGTAAACAAACGTGTTTAAATTTTAATAATCAAAGCATTAATATCTTATTTAGTGCTTAAATTCCATTGTCTTTCTGGAGCAAATTCGCTACTTTGTAATGAACCTAGATTATTTCAGTAGTGGGTACCTAATCCTCCAATTTTACTCACCAATCTTATTTACCTATGTAAATGTTGCGCTAAAACTCAAGTTAAAGTCATGTTATTTTTAAGAAATAATCTTGACAAATTTATGCTGTAAACTCAGATTATGCAATTGGAAGTTATAAAATTCCTTCACAATGTTTGACTGGGTGTCGAACTTCCTAAGCGCTAGATAGTCTAAGCACAAATCTTGATAAGCAATTAGGTAAACTGTAACCCTTCACTTCGCCCTTTTATAAACAGTCTAATTTGTGATCTAAAACTCAAAGAGAGTAGAAATGGGCACTGGTCTATTTAGTATGGACCTCCCAATATGTGAACTGTCCACTTATAGGTAATGTGTCCTAAACAGAAAATAAACAAGTGCGTAGCATCTTAAATATGAAATAGTAACGCTAAGCCAGTGGGCATAGTTTACGCTACCATGGCCCGTAATTGTTCTTATAACAAGAGAATGGCTTTAGAAGCGTATCTTAGAAGGTACCTACGTGGTACTTGTTTCTTTGTGGCACTTTTACGCTAGGTTTTTTTATGGTATAAGTCGGCAAACGAGCAGACGGATCACCTGATGGCAAGCAATCGTCGCCGCCCATGGACACCCGAAACACCAGAGGCGTTACAAGTTCGTCGCCGACTTTTTGGAGGTTAGAAATTTAAGGGTTTTTTGGGAATCGGGGATTGAGAAGGTTGTTAATGGCTCAAACACTGTCTTATTAACGTTCCGATAAAGTAAATTAGCACTTATACAATACTTATACACATAGGTAAAGTGCAGCACTAGGCTAAGGCAGTAGGCTAAGTTCACGATACCAAGGTCAGGGGTAGTACTTATAACCAGAGAACGGTTCAAAGACAGCCTCATTAACGATCCGATAAAATAAATTAGTACGGTATTGACCCTTTCGAAGTGACAAGTCCACTTATAGGTAAAGTGTCCACGTGAACAGAAGTAAACAAGTGCGTAGCATCATATGTAGGAAACAGTAACGTTACGTCAGTGGGCACAGTTCACGATACCAAGGTCAGGGGTTGGCCGCGCGGGTCAACGCCCGCACCGCTTTGTGACTGAATCGCTCAGAGGTCACGCTACGATTGTACACATAGCCTTTTTTTCGTACATTCCCAATATTATTGGTTCGATAAAAAGAGGTTGGGTTACTTTACTCCTAGTTTGGTATCAATTAATTTTGATAAAATTACGAAATATCTCAGTTTATCTCATATGAAGGAGGAGTCTCTCGACTAAAACTGACCATGTGTGAACTCTAATCACTGAACTAGTATAATGCATTATACCATGATTGTATGCTTAAAATTCTTCCATAGAATTTCGCCTTAAACATGGCAGAATCAAGTTCTGCTTGCTTCTCATGTCTGCCTGAAAACTTACAAACATGAGAAAAAATCAAAAACGAAAATTACTCAAAGTATATATCCTACTTAAAATTCCAGCCAACCATTTATAAAAAAAAAATCTATTTACTTGTGTCTACTTAATCTTAAACGTGGAACCCAGTTGGCGCCAAAAGGCGTTTCATAAAATGGTAGGTACGTTTTGCAGCCATAATCAGTTTTTTGAATGGCCATTCTATAATCGTTATGTAAACAGCGATATTAAAGTCACAGAACTCAAATAAAGATTAAAATTCAAGGTTGAAATCACACCTGTTACTGAATATAAAATCACACACATATTCTGCAAAATAATAATATTTTAAACGGTTATAGCAAGTTTTATTTGTATTAAATTAGTTAAATTTATTATAGGAAATGCGAAATGGTCAAATCCAATGCTTGAGTTGGCTCAAAAGACGTGAGTTGACCAGACCCCTTTATGTAGCAAAACTAAGATTTTATTCTTATTTGCTTAACAAATACTTACTTATCTTAAGCACTTAATAGGTACACGCTTATGTTTAGTTTTAGATTTTCCAAACGTTCTTCCTGCGCTTATGCTAAGGCACTTTAAATCGGCACTTCTCTTTCCATTACCCATCATCCCTATCAGACGTCGACTATTCCATCACAAACTCTGATCCATTTCCATTTCATATGATTGTTGTCTTTAAACAATCTTCTATCCTTCTTGGAACCTTCAATATTTTCTGAAACAAAATTAATAATAATTTTCAACCTAAAGGCAAGATAACAGATCAACATACAAATGCATGACGCAACATCGTCACTTCAGATATACCTAAGTACTTACTAACTTTATCGAAATAAAATATAGTTCAAGATAAAATGAAACCAGAAAGAGATAATTTTGTTTACAAGATCTTATGATTCAAGATCGTGTTGGTTCGGAAACTCAAATCATTGTGATTCATTTGTTTTCAAAATGAAGTTAATTCTATCGCAATGAGAAATTTGGGTCCAAAATCCAATGGAAAAATAACACCCTTTGTTGAAAAAACCTTCTGGCGCTCGTGGTTTTGTACGCGTTGAATACGGAAGAATAGAGTAGATCCAGATATTTTACAAAATATATATTTCGAATCGTAATACAAACTAGTCTCTTGCTACTCCTAAAACTTATCCTTTCTAGCATTTTAATTATTAAAAAAAGCTTCGTAAAGTGAAGCATTTTTTAAGGTTTTTTATAGCCTTGTACTTCAGGATTCATGACAGTCAATTGTAGTCCGGTCTAATTCTTAGGCAATAAGCTCACCCTTGGCACTACGCGGAGGCTCCTTTAGTAGGTCCTACATTTAATTTGTGGTCTCTGTTCTTGGAATAAAAGGTTAAGTTAAGTTTGCATTTAGCCACCAGCTCTCGAGATGACAACTTCACCACAAAACAAATTGCGAATTCCGCACACCATTCTCAATACTGCCCTCATCCACTTGGACACCACAATAACATCCTAATTTAAAATAGCTCAAACCTACCACAGTGTGGACGACAGCTCATCAAATTACCCTAAACTACCAAGTCTCTACAACGTATTTTGAACTTTATAACAAAACGATTATGCTGAAAGTCTATTAAAGGAATTTGACAGATTGAAGGTAGCTTGATGTGCAAATAGTGGCAGGTAGCGGTGGACAATTTTTTTGCATGCGCATACGCCGTGGGTGGCGGCCACAACGTGGGGGAATTTATTTATAGCTACCGACATGTCACAACTGGACATATACGCTTTTTTATTGTTTTTTTCACATAAATATTTGATATCTTGTGTTTATTGCAACATAGTTAAAAAGTACTTTGATGAAAAATGTGCCTGGTTACGCTGTTTTCCTTGATAATGTGGGTTACAATGTTACTTACTCATTTAAAGGCATTTATACAAAATGTTACCTTTTGTTACTTAACATACATTTCGTTTTTGCTTAAAAATATCTGCGATTCAAGACCACTAAAGGCTTAAAGTAGGTAATCTTGAAATAACCCAGTGTGAAAACTGGCATTGGATATTATGTACAATTTAGTATAATTGTTTGCTTAAGATGCACCAAGCTTGACCTTTATTGAATGGAACCAACTCCACTACACCAGACACACTTAATAAAAATGGCTATGAGAAACCACTCGAGATAAAACAGGTGTGGTTCTATAATATTTAAACTGTAGATAGAGATATAGGTACTTACCTTTAATTAAAAACCCACTGTCTCATTACTATACAATTTTCCATTTAACGCTTTATTTGCGTGGACTTAAAGATGATTTTTGCAATTGAAATAAATATAACTCGTCCTGTGAATTATATAAATAAACCAAATAAAAACTTGGTTAACTGAATGTCTATTTACCGATATGTATCAACAAGAATAAATACTTTTTGTTATATGATTATGAGCAGATGGGAACCATCTTGTTTTTCTGCGAACCTCATGTTGGCGGGCAAGCTGTGGTATTGGTAACTAAGTTATATACATAATTAAATTGAACATACTTTTACAAGACACGACTATTTCTTTTTATTGTAAAGAAGCCATTAATGACTGTTAAAAGGTATGGAAAATATTGGCATTTCTGAATTGAGTCGGATATCGGATGAATCGAATAAGAAGATGACTACAGAAGATGGATGGATGAGCAACGGTTTTAATGACAGGGAGTGTGTGTAGTGATGATGCCGTAGGAAAGAATGAATATAGACAGCCACTTACAGTTGAACAGGTAACTTAGTATATAGACAGGTTAAATAATATTTGTGTACCTAATCCAAAAATAGCCTATCTGTTATTTTTAAATACACGAAGAAACCACAAGGTACGATATAAACTGGAGGTTAATAAAAGTTTGAAAATCAAATATTGTGACGACATAATAAAAAGGCCCTCATAAAATAATATAAACGGATTAAAATCTCTCGTTCGGATACCTACAGATCATAATTTGGCATTTCCGTCAGTGACAAACAAGTCCGGTGAGATAATATTGACATACATAAAGATGTAGATATATTAGTAGGTACAGATATAGAAATAGTAGAATTAGATATTGTATCTTGTGTATTTGAATGGAATGAGAAATTTACTAAGATAGACGATGGATGTAACCACATTTTTTTTAAGTAGGGTAAGCAGGCAAGTAAAGGATTGCGTGAATCATGTTGATGATGATTTTGTATCCATGATTAGTGTATGATAAATTATGAGTAACCTGACACTATCTGCTTATGGTCTGACTGTATCACTAGTCAATTGATAATTTGACAAGTGCAACTTCCAAGCTCTGAATCAGAGGTAGACAAAAATTGGGGAAATGGTTTTAAAATTGTTACAGTTTTTAGCAAAACTTTTAAAGGGGTAACTTTAACTTAAAAGTATTTTTTTCTATTTTGCCATTTCATTAAAGACTAAATGCAATCGATATGAAGACTATGTTGATGTTTACCGATATTTAGATGTAACTTATTAAGACGACCGGTTCATTCTGACTTTTTAAATCTTCCATTGCTTCGGTGTCAGCAATACCTACTCAGCTATTTTACTGTTAGGTACATCAGCGATATCCTTTGGTACTTTACAAGTTGATCTACAAGAAAGCACGTGACTTCTGTATAACAAGCTGTCCATTATGGGTATCGGTGGCACATTAGAATAAAGATGATCACTAAAAATAGTCATAACTTAAATTTTCCCTGACGTTCTTGTATAAAATTTTCCATTCATGAACGGAAAATTCCTTAGTTTAAAACATTGAATAGATTGCTTCGATTTACTTCTATGTCTTAGATAGTAAAATATTTAAAACAATACACTGGTCATGTCTGTCTAAGCTACCTACTGATTCATGAATTCTTGTTGATGCGATTTTCCAAACACGTGTAGGGTGATTTCGTAACTGTATAATGTGTTATGTTCTACATACTATCTGTAACATTATTCTAGTTGGAATAGTTTCAGTACTTTGTTGTATAATGCAATTTTTATAATATGAATTGCATTTCAGACCTACGGCGGCTGTTTCCATGATATCCATGTATGTTGTAGGTAACGATTCCATCGTACCTGTTGTGTCCTATTGTTGGAATAGTATCTCGTTTTTTTTTTTTCTATCAAATATCTCTTTTTTACAATACTAAGTACTATTTGTCTGCTTAGCTTCATTTGGACGCTGTTTTTCAATGTTCCAAATGCTTTTATACTTACCAATTCAATTAAATGTTCTCTCAATAAGAACTTTATATTAACGCAAAATGATTTCGCTCCACCAAAATATCCATATAATATGACATTTCGATCTTAATTAGTTCAATCCATCTAGTTCCTAAAATTCTCTTGCAATCCAAATTCTATACTCATCACGCGTTAGTGTTAGTTACCGCCATCTGTTGGCGGGGTTCACATTAGTTCTACTTTTGGGGTTGTTTCCCGCGTAAACGGTTTATGGAGCATAAGGGCCGTAACTACACTATCTGATTAGTCAAGATTAGGACGTATGCTTACAGTTATAGGAATGTTTTTCGTATGTGCCCTTATTTTAAGTTGTTGAAAAGCTTTATTAAAACTATTGGGCTTGTGAAAGATAAATATTTTACGTTCGTTTCTTTTAAAATGTAATTAATTTTACTTTATTGTCACTGTGGTTTCTACAAAATTATCATTATCTTAACATTTTTCCATAGACGATAAGAAACTCTTACAGTCTCAACTCAACTCTTAAAAAACAAAACCTTCAAACCTTCAAGAAAAATGCGTATTCCTTTTCAAAAGGCCGGCAATGCACCTGTGACTTCTCAGGTGCTGCGGGTGTCTATGAGCGGTAGTGATCGCTTAGCATCAGGTGACCTGTTCGTTTGTTTGCCCCCTGTTCCATAAAAAGGGTAGGAATTACCGAATTTTAAAGTTTAAGGACCTAACCGCCTGAATAACTTTACTTGATACTTACCTATACTTTATTTTGACACCTGAACGAATCTAGAAAAATCATCACATTTATTTGACGATAATATTCTCAATAAAGTGTAAAAATATATAAAAAAGTATAAAATTAAAAATGAGTGCCTTTGATAATATAAGGTTGCCCATAGCCGTAGCGTCAAATAGCCCACTTCCGTCCCTTGTCCCTAATGTGATTGTAGAAATATAATTGGCAACACCATTCAGTTCTTTTTTTTTCTTTTTTTATGACAGTTGTGCTTGTACCTAATAAGTTTTAAAGAACGATTCGTCTGTGCCATCACATTAATTAGGTACTACCTACTTAAGTAGATTTTTCTGTTGATAGACGTAAGCGTATGCGGTCGCTTGGCCTTACCTAGATACGTGGATTGGATTGACAATTTACGACATATCATCAGTTTTTTCGAAATTCTCAGTAGTCACTAGGTAAAAGTAAATTTATACTTCAAAACTAAACTTTAAAATAAATTGTTCAACCAGAATGTCATTATTTTTAAACACATATGAATTTTTTTAAGGGGCGAAAATCATCTAATGACTTGTCCCGCCTTGGGTAAGGAAAGAGAGTATCAGACTCTTACTGACTAAAAACCACCTTGTTCCTACTCTTGCTTTGAGCCCGAACTCCGGTAACCGTGAGATAGAAACACATATGTATTACGCTTTTAGAATAAAAAGCATTACTAACATTACTCATTCGAGTCAACAAAATATTTTTCCCTGAACCAACTCCGTTGACAAGGATGTGTTTTTTCAATCCAAATTAGCTATAATCTGCCTCATCGTTTGTTCTGCAATAAATCTTTGGATAATTCTTACATCCTGTAATTGATATCAATGAACGAATAATTGAGGTTTCATATTGTGATCCAATTGACAGAGTTCTTTGGATACTCAATTACTCAGTCAATAGAATGTCAGGATACAGTACTAGACTAATGTTAGATCATTGAGACAAAAACAAGCTCTGCTGTTTAAGGCCGAGTATATTTTTTTCGTAGCGTTTTTTCGTTAAAATTCTTTCAGTAGGTAATTGATAGACAAAAATCCGAATAAACAAACTTTGTGTGACCAGGGATCCGACGAGAAAAGCAGGAGTTTTACGAGTTTAAAGAGTTAAACGGGATGGTTTTTAGTGAGTAAGAGTCTGACACTCACTCTCGCCTAGCCCAAGGGGAGAAGGCATTGGATGATTTACGCCCCTCAAAAAAAAAGTGTGATTATTTAAACCATTCCTACAAATTGCTCAACATACACATCTTTTGTTTAAACAAATTATTTACTAAACAACCACCTACAAGTACCATCACAACTATTGTGCCACCAAACAGTAGCCATAATGTCATTGCCATACATAACGAGTTAGCCATTAATAATAACGTAATGGCACATCTGTTATTTATTATTATTCATCGATGGTTATATTTTAGAATTATTATTTGTTAGGTACTTGTTGGACTGGCTCGTTTTTATGTCGTCTATATTTCTTTTGTTCGGTCCTATAGCTAAATTACCACTAGTATCTACCAGTTAGTTTAATTAATAATTGTCAAACATGTGTTACTTAATTACCTTAATTTTATTTTATTGTTGAATTTATTTTTTTCCTGTACCTAGCCACCCATATATTAATATAATATTTTATTGTTCACTACCTACGTAAATCATTTTTTTCATAGGCAACTGCATTTAAAGTATTAAAAACAAACTACCTAATTACTTATAGTGTTTTAGTTTAAATCCGCAAATAATAGGAGTGGAGAAAATCTTCCAATGTGTTCTCCCGTCTTGAAGGCGAGGCTAGAGTAAGTGTTTTACTCGACTAGAAACCACCCCATTTCTACTACTGCTTTTCGAGCCGGGGCTCCAGCAAAAATAAAAAAATACAAAATTAAGAAAAAATAAAATAATGGTGTCAAAAAAAAACATGAAACGTCAAACTGGAGAATTACCGAAGAACTTATATTATACGAGTATCTTAGTGACTTTCTTATCTGTTTCTAACCCTATTCAAAATTGTAATAATCAAAAGCCTTACCCAAAACAAATAAATAGGTACACTATTGACTAGTGGATCTAGTCACAATTCTCATGCTCAACAGTCGATCTTGGGTTAAAGTGACAGTTACCTAGAGTTAAAGAAACTAGTAGAGCTTTTTACACCATTTATGTACGTGAGCAAACCGTGATTTTTTAGTTAAAGTGACAGTTATTTCAAACATAGGAATTGATTTACTGATTTACTTATGTAAGTAGGTATGCCCATTTACAATAGTAAAGTAAAAAGGTGACGACTCGGGTTAGGAGATTCTTTTTATATGATAGGTCGGTAAACGAACTGATGAATCACCTGATGGTAAGCAATCGTCACCGCCCATAGACACCTGAAACACCAGATGCGTTACAAGTGCGTTGCCGACCTTTCGGGTAAGTTAGGAATTTGAGGATTGTTGAGGATTTGAGGATTGGGGATATTGGTAAAGGGGGTAATTAGGCCACTCACTCACACTACGAAACACAACGCAAATGTTGTTTCACGTCGATTTTCAATGAGCCCGTGGTATCACTCCGGTCGAGGCGGCCCATTCGCCTTTTCCATTTTTATCTAATAGGTAGATAAATATAGGTAGATATTATTTAATTATTTAGTTATTATCTATTTTTGTAAGTAGATATTTTTATAAAATCCAATAATGGCAACCTGCATGGTGGTTCAATGAAGCCCATGGTTCAAAGAAGATAACAACCCAAGATATAGCTTTCTTCGTTCAAGTAGGTTACATAGAGAGGAATGGAAGGAGGGAGGCCTTTACCCTGCAAGGGACAATCATGGTCATTATAGAAAATAAATAACTTACTTACTTAAAATTGTAAGTCCGAAATTATTGTTTTTGCGTTTAATTATTTTATGAAAAGGTCTAGGTAACAAAATAAAAATATCGTAAAAATACAATCCAATTTTTTTGAGGTGTAGTTGTTGTTGTTTGTCGTTTTTATTGATGTTATCGTTAGGTAGGTAAGTGGTCCATTGATAAGTACCTACCTAGGAAGTAGCAACCTTAACCGAAGAATTTTATTTTCTCCAGGATCGACAAACCTGAGAACTCAAATCAACAGTCTCTCATTTATGACAACTCAACTAACACGGCAATTTATTTACCTACTTAAATACTATCTCTATTTAATTTATTTTATTCTTATGCTTAGGAATCTATATAAGTATCCACCTAGGTACGTAAGTTGTAAACAAGCAATGAATATTCTGCAAAAATATTTAATTTGTTTTTGTTACCCATCAAACAGACAATAATATTGTAGGTATCTAGATATGATTCTCTCAGACTACAGACAAGCAACCGTCATCATAAATTAATTAACAAGCATATCATAACACGCCATGTTCCCAGCATCCATTTTATTAAGTTTTTCACCAATTACATTGACGAGACAATCATGTCGGCCGCGAACAGAACAAACGTGTTCCAAATCCGACCGCTGGAATCCGCGCAAAAACAATAGCGCAGGAGCAGCGACAATTAAACGCGTGTAATTAAATGCGGGCGGGGCCTCGCGTTAATGAGGCCCGCTCAGAGGCGGCGGCGGCCGTAATCAACATTAAAGATTGGCGGGAGATGCAGCGCCCCGCGCCCGCGCCCCTCATTACTTATACAAAATACTTAAGACGCGCGTCGTCCCGCTCTCCGCGCGCTAATAGCTCGCGCCCACTCGCTATCGCCGTCCCGCTTCGGCCGGCGAGCGTAATTAAGCGCTCGCATCGCCTCGACTCGCTCCGGCCCTCGCCACGCCCCCTGCGGGGCGCGGGGCGCGCGGCTCGGGCGGGGGGCCGCCGCGCCGGCCGCGCAGTGTGCCGGCGACCGTTGACTGTGCTGCGTCGCGCGTGCTGCGACCGACCGCACCCGAACGACAAACTCACACCAACAACACAACTTTAGTTCCTCATTAACAGTTCAGTGGGTGTTTTGGTGTAATCACGAAGTTACTTGTGTTTTGACTGACCACACTCGAGTGTTAAGTTCTAAGTTCTGGATACTGGACAAGTGATTAAAAGTGACTGCGTGCTATGCCGCAATTAACAGTTTAGCTGCGTTCTGCGGGCGATGCTCACAGGTTAATATTTACTTTTAAGTTTTCTTATTGGAATCCAATTGGGAGAAGGATCATTTACCTAATACGCAACTATCTTTTTAGTGTACTTGGAGAGAGGCCGAAACTTCCAAAAAATATTGACATTGTTTTTGGCCGACACATACTTGAACGAAAAGTTCGTTGAGTAGTTACGAAGTTATTTTTCTCGGGTCTGCTGGTAAATTTACAACTTTTTCTAACTAAGACATTAGTTATTTTTTCTCGTTTATTGCAAAGATTGTATTTTCTGCCTTAGTTGGAAGAAAATCACCTGTCTGCACCATGGAAGGTCACTTTGCAACATTTCATGTAAACAAACAATAAATTGAAGTTATTTCCATGCATCGGACTTGTTTGTATGGGTTATATTCCTACATTTTATAGCACTTAAAGTGATTTTGTCGAATTAAAAGTGAATAAAAAATCCGCAGCTCGAACTCCGCGGGCTGCGTAAAATTGCCAAGTCAATGAAATATTCAAAACAGGTCGAAATCACCTGTTCTTCGGATAAATGATATCCTCAATTGATTTTTTTGTGTGAGTGCATTTTCCTGTTATTTTTTTTGTAACTTTTACCCAACTTCCATTCATAAAGTGCGTAGGTAAATCTGTGAAATACAGGGTGTTTTTCAAAATTAAAGTCCTGTAAACTTTTTAAAACAATTTTAAATGTTCGATTAAATTCTTATAGATAAAACCCTGACTGTCTGCTAAGTCAACATAAGTTCTATATCTCATAAAAATCATTTGCTAAAATAGCAAAACCGCTAAATTCAATGTTCCGTCGCGCGCGAATTTTGTTAAAAACCAAGTTTTTTAAACAAGATATAAAAAGTGGCATAATTAATTTCGTTGACATGGAATTCTTTTAAGAACAGAAAAACAGTGAATTCTATACAGTTAGTATTTTATGGTTTTATTGCACTTTCACACCGATTTAGAATACACGGAGTGCTGCTTTAGAAAAACTGTGTGGCAAAAACGATACCTAAGTGTTTAATTTAACACGACAACTGAAAGTTTGTATCACGTTTGTTTTTCGTTTTTTATCGATTTTAAACAAATTTACCTTATAAATATTTGTCTCGATTTCAAATCGATACTTATTCCGAGACGATTTTTTATACTTTACAAGGAAGTAATGCTGGAAATGCTTTAAAATTGTTTGTTCTATTTCAAATGATGTGATGATTATGTCCATGACCTCTTATGGTTGACAATAGGCACTTCACTGTTCCGTATATCCCTGTCATTAGGACTTGACTTAAGTAAGGTTTGAACGGAAACTAATAAATAAGAAACTAATTTATTTAATCAATAACTTCTTGTTCTAATTTTTTATTGGCTATTATTTCCAAATGATCATGTATGTAGTATTGTAAGTGTTTTTAAATATGCGTGAATGGCAACCTGTCTCCCCTTTTCAAAGACCGAATCGACAAAAGCTTGATTGATGTCACGAAAAAATGTTCTTGAATTCGTTACAAAAAAAATAGGTAGATGTTGGAGTTTTCTTTAGATATTGAAGATAAATATATTAAAGTATGTGTTTTCTTCCATTAGACACAGTTTTAAAGGATTTAAAATTTCTATTCAGGCGGAACCATTCTCTTTTTTTTTTCTTACCAGAAAGCAGATGACAAGCATTTCCTTTTGTCGTAACAGAAAAAAAAAATGAAACTGTCAACAGTGTTTGAATCACAGATGACTGTTAAGAATGCGTATCACTGATTTGGCCTTAATTTCGATTAGTTGAAATCAATAAAAAGCACTTTTTAATCAAGAAGTTAATTTTCCTTTAAGAAATCCAAATTGAAATTGCCGTTATTCGCAACCCGTGACATTTGATAATCGCTATGTGAATACCGTGTAAAAGAATTAAGATCTTTAATAAGACTGCTTCACTAAATTCTTATAAGCTAAGAGTTTTGTACGAAATGAGATTTTGTTATAAATGCTCATAAGAAAATTAATTGTTACTAAACTTAGGTACCTATCTACTGTTATGACTATGGTCGACCGTTTTTTACATGTTTTTTAACCAGATTATATTGCAACCAGTTCTACAAAAGTCGTTAGGTATGTATAACTATGTATAGGTACTTTTATTCGTTTTACAAAACATTTGATGACTACATTGTCAATCTCAAAAAATCTCATTCTAATAAGCTTTACCAGAATCTATTCCAATTAACCGTTAATCAATATTCGATATACAAAAATTCAAATAAGGAACCCTTTCATACGTCAGGCGCATTCCCGCGCAACGGGCGGCCATCTTGTGCCGAGATTTCCCGATACACATTCAGGATAGATCCATTTATCAAAGCGATCGATATCTATCGCAAACAGTGTTTAATTTATTACCGGTATTATAATTGATTTGTGCGTAGGCGCGTAAGGTTGGTGCGAATTATACTGACAATGGCGCCACCAAAGACGTTATGGTAATGGGACCTTATAAGCATAACACTTACTTGAATAGAGAACTCCTTTTTAATTCTGTTGTCCTAGTACTTTTCTTTGTTGGTGACATTTTTTTATGGACAAACAATGATGTTGGTACTTACCAAATTAATCAATGCTACTCTTAATTAGTAGATGTTAGAAATTTTCCTAAAAACTAGTTAATTGCTTTATTTAGTTTTTTGTAGAAAAAGAAACTCGAAGGTTTCTACGCTATTGTGTGAGGTACATTCTAAGTACTTAATGAGTCTATAGATACTTAATTGATAATAAACGTTTTCGCAATTCTCGTTATTATAGTGGCTTGTAGTTAATTAAAACGTCAATGTAGCTCATTAATATGTGTATCGGATGCATAAGTGATTATGTAACTCTACTGCCTATATATGTTTATTTACTGGGAGAATTTGTGACTGCCATGAAAAATGGACTCAAATAGGTACGTACTTAAGTACAAAAAAAAAATACAAAAATTCGGTTAAAAATTATATCCAGTAAGATATAATTATTTTCCAGTAGGTACTTATGTAGGTATGTTTGAATATTCCCGTAAGCCGAAAAAAATTACGGTTTAAAACAACACCCTATACAGTAAGGCTAATGAGAAACATGACTAGTAAGTTAACGCGATGTTCTTATGTTTTTTAGGCTTACCTACCTTTCACTATACAAGATTACACCTCGTTAATTTCTTTATATTAATAATTGTTTTATAAATACCTAATAGTTTCATTTATCTTTTACTAACGTAAAATAAAAACATGAGTCGACAAAACCTTTAATACGCATAACATTACCTGAATTGAACAAAAAATGCTCCTAATACCTACCTACCTACTTCATCTTAAAATAGTCTACGTGCTGTATTTTTTACATTACCATATGTATCTTTAACAAACACGTGATTTCTGCTACCGCGCTACCTGAAACAATGAAAAAAACTTTTATTTATTTATGTATTCATTGTTATTAAAGTCCCTATACCTATGCATGTCTGTCCGTTTTCCGAAATTTCAAGAACAATTTCGGTCAATTCGGAAAATTCGGTAAATTAATTTTGTTATGAAGAAAAAAATTGTTGTTTATGTATTATTTTTGTTACACGAAAAATAATGTCACGTAGGTAGGCATTCGATGTTTAATTCAAGATCTCGAAGTGTGATTTGAAACCAAACAGTCGACGGGACGAGTATTAGCAATTTTAATGTGTTCAAAACACTGTGGTAATAAGCTGTAGGTTTATCTCGTTATAAAATCAGGCTGGAATTGTCTGAGGCTTTAAGGGAATTTCAGTCTATAGTGCTAGGTAATGAGATTCTCATTTGCGTAGTTCCGGGTTGAATAAGTATCAAGTCTTTTTTTTTCTAAGCTATTATAGTTTTTTTTTCTATTAAAATGAGTAAACAATAAATGCCTTTTCAGTTTATAAATTTTTACGTAGGCTTTATTAGGCCCTCTTTTCCTTATTCGGAAGTACTTACTTCATTATACATAGTTACCTGCTAAAACTAACAAGTGTGATATTGTAGAACAGTTTACTTTTATCCACAAATTAAAACATAAATGGATGAGAATTAAAAAACAAATATACCTCCTTACTTTTGAATTGGTTTTCGAAAAAAATACTATTACAATAATAAAAAAGATACCACCTTTTAGATCAGATAAACCAATAATATTTTTGCGTACAATACAAACGCATAAATATGGAACCATACCTTTACATGGTATATAGGTACTTAAGTACAAGTAATTAAGTATGTACTTAAGCCAGTGTATAGGTGTACTCGACCGGGCTATGAATATACCCACCCTGTCACATTCCGTGGGTGTCGCAGGCGAAACTGAGGGATTTATTAGGACGGGTAGTACTAAGTAATAACTGCCTTTGTTGCTATAATGACATCATACACTCTAATTACCATATAGCCTAAAGTTCCTTTTAGTCCGCCTGGGAATGTGGAAATGTAACGTTTGTTTTGTACAGAGCTCCTTTTGGAAGAGATATAAATAGATATAGTCGATGCTATTTATAGAAGTATTGTGTTTACATTGTATAGTTATTTTTAGTCTATATAAAAAATGAAATGCTTAGTTGCGTATTATATATGGACACGAAAATTCCATTAGTCTTTATTCTTCGAATTATTGGGCCACAAATTTGATCAATTTCTTACCAGATGGAGAAACAATGAATAAATCTATCCTAAAATGTATCATTTGCATCACGAAAATACATCACCATTAGTCATACACAATAAAAATAAAAATACGGAACAAAAACTTCGTGACTTAAAAAACATTGAACTACTACCGCCATCTATCGGGCGGTAGTGGAAGCTTTTTTATCTGTAGCACGCGACATCCGTATGAAGTGTCCTTTAGTGAAGAACCACTAGATAGTCTAATAACTACTTGTAAGGGTTCACAATATGAAGTTTTAAGATTATTTACCGTTGTTTATTCTATTTTCTAGTTGTATATAACTAGGTACTTTGGGTACTTTTTATAATATTGGTATTTTGGTTGAATGAAACAATTTGACTTCCAGCTTTGCTTAAACAACAACTTCTAGTTCTAGATTGTTATTTACCATTATCTATTTAACTGGTTACTTATTTATTGTACTTTTTTAATAAGTTAGCTAGTTCGATTAGGTAGCAGTGTAGAAAATTGGACCGCGTTAACAAAATGAACAAACCAAATAATGACAAAATTGAAGAGAAACACCTGAAATGAATCAATACATTATTTCTGCACTATATACATGAAATTAGAATACAAGCCATGTTAAATATACATGTCTATGTCTACAAAAATAATATAATTTGTCTTGATGTCGGCGACCTGTGTGAGGACGACGCCTTCTCACCCAAATACATGATTTACCCCACACAATACACTTAAACATTCAACTGATTCCAGATAGGCCATTCCTCAAATACACAGACACATTACCCGACAGTTCAGAGGTCTTTACACTACAAAAGCCATAACGGTTACATTTTGAATACGGTGTGACATCACTCATAATCTGCATTTGGATTCGCTAAATCTGATCATTTCCTGGCTAATAAATAAAATGAAACATTGAATAATTCTATCAAGGCATGAAGTTATCGGAGTTGTTTTTGTATTACCTGAGAGGAGTTGAAAGATTTTTGAGCAATTGCTTGATACAAGTCGTTCATGGGCATCAGAAGTATATTTATTGGGTAGTCCAATAACCAAATCTGGAACTTGAACTATACCTTCTAATAATAAGGTGTACCTTACTTTGGCCCGCGAAAATAAAACGACAAGTGACCGTTATAGTTTTGCACGTGTCTCCCATTCACAGATGACCCGAGCCGTTTACCTATTTACAATCGTCCCATGTCCGTTATTCTATTTTTTGAATTCAATCCAAAAGGTGTTCTATAAATTTCCGCTCCACATCGGTCGCGTTCGGCTTTTAAATCGAATGTCAACAAACATGGCGACGTCAAACAAATCGATTTCCGAATTTTTAACGCTGCGTTCGAGCGATTGCGAGCACTATTACAATAACAACTTGTTATTCGTGTCGATTTTTTCCTTTTGCAATAAAATATCATTTTTACAACTTACGAATTAATAGAAAATAAAACAATGTGGACAATGGTAAAAACGTTTGTAAACCGTTAGAGTAACAAGAGCGGCTCGTGAATAAGAAATGTGTCGTATAAAAATTCCTACGGCACTTTTGGCTCCATTATATAGTGTCAACGGTGTATATTTGTGTGTACAACAGATTACGTCCATATACCGGTAACATTTTCTCGTTTAGCGCAATTTATCAGTGTTGAGTGACATCAATAAGTTTTTCGTCGATTTCGAACGTGCTTATATGGGTATGATAATTTGTTTCCGGCGTACGCGGCGCGTGCGCAAGGCACGACAAACTATTACATTCATAGCGTTAGCACGATTTGCATTTGAAATATTTCGTTCGGCTCGCGCCACTAGGGCACAATGCCTTCGGGAGAGGCGATACATTCAATAAAAGATGTAAGTATGTGTCATATCAAATTTCTTGGTATATTTTTCAGCGGCTCGTGCTGTGGATTTCTTTAGCCGGGCGATAATAGGGCTCATTTTGTGGCGCACGTGCGTGAATAATCGCCACCGGGTTTCGGCTCTTATGTCCTACGTTATGGCTTATCTATAACTCGTATGTATAGCGCAGTGTGTAGTGGGTTAACTAAATATGCGGATACGTTAACTAAACTGGCTTCTCGTTTTACGTTACGCAAATTGGTGCAATACACTTCCATTCCCTTAGAAAGTTGCTTGAATTTTTACTCATTGCGAGAATCAGAAATACTTCCATCAATGATTCCGAAAACCACACAGACCCTGTTAAAATGTCGCCAAACTATAAATGTGTCCAATTTTTCACTCATTTCTCCATAATTATTGTCGAAACTTTCAACGCATGCAGGTGAACTGTTAATTAAACTGAAATTAATTTGCGCGAACATTTTCTGGCGTTGTGGCGTAAACTTGGCGTGGTTGATGCTTTTGTTTTATTGAATAATTGCCCAGAGGTGTTTCGGACGAGACCGACTGGTTCCTTCAAGGCCAGACGACGAACTTGCCCGAACCATTGTCCTTATTCGCGCCGACGAAACTCGACTCGATTCACGTTACCGACGACAGTTTTTTTGAAACTGCATGCTTTTTGGTAGCCATTCATTGTTATGCTCAACTTAAGCTTTTAATTGAGACATTATGATATTTTAGCACCGAAAATACGAAAATGATTTCTGCGAATTATGTTTTCACTTTGAAAACTGAGTTATTCGAGAGTGTTAATAAGTGAATGTGAATAGTGTCGCTTTAAGCGATAATTGAACGTAGTTATTGCAAGTAGCCCGAGGCAGTGCGCGCGCGCCGTTTTGGTTGACGTCCTGCGCAGCTTTTTGATGCCTCTGACAAATCACCTTTTTGGAATTCTTTTAAAGACTTGTTGCTAAAGTGAATACTTTTTTACTATTCGTTTATGGAAAATTCAACAACAACATTCTTATGTAACCGCATAAAATATTATGCAAAATATAAATTCCAAACAAATATAATTTGGACATATTCTAGATATTAACTTTGTTAAAATTAAGTCCGAATTTTATAGAGGCAGTCACCTCTATATGTTTTAATATCAGAAATTAAAACAGCTAATGATATTGTCTAAGATAACGGACTCATAATCCGTTGTATATTGCCCTGCTATCTATAGATAGTGAACATAAACATTTAATGTAATTTCCGACTGACAACGAGGGTGAATCTTGTAATCTATGTTTTAGTAAATTAATCAAGATTACAATGGTTTTTGATCTATGTTTTGTTTGTTGTATTCTAAGTGCTTCTGCACTGAATTTGTTATGACTTCAGAATGCTATTTTCCACTACTTTCTTAATATTTTCCAGTGTACTAGTCTTTTTATAATCTGTAATTAACTTGAAATAATTTAATTCATTCCAGTTAAAATCTCATAATAAGTTATTAAACATGTCCATATCATATGCTTCGTCTTGTAAAAATTGAAAAATTGAATGAATAACCCTCCGATATCTATGAACACCTAGGTAGATTAACTATATTGTCGAGCCACTCCAGTTCAGTAATAAACCTTGTTATCTTCCAATAATTAGCGATAACTACCCAAAACGTTATCTTTGATGTTTGCTATTAAATAATCGATAGGCACTCAATCGATAAACGGTCATTGGCTATGCTTTGACTGTCAAAGAAAGTTCGTTCGTCCCAAACTTTATTTTGTCAACGAATTCTCTTTTAACATTTAAAAATTAACTTCTATTAATCAAATCATTCTAACTGTTAGTGATTTATTGAGTATGGGTAATAACAAAAATAGGTAGTATATCGTCATAAAGATCATTTGCTACACTAGCGCCTCTATCGACGCAAAAATAATTTGGTTTATTTTAAGTGTCACATATTACTCATTATTTTCTTCTCAAGTTTTTTAAAGTTCCTAAATACTTTTGTTGTGTACTATAAACACAATAATAGCTTCATCCTAACCGAATTCACACCTTATAAAGCGAAATTTATTCAATGTTTAGTTTGTATTTACAAAGTCATGACGTGGACCTAATAGCTGCAATATGAAATAGTTATTTTTATAGATGACATAAACTTAAACACCTTACCTATAGTTAATTAACGGCTTATTTATTTAGTGACAACTTAAGACTACCGGACAGACAAACATTACAATGAATGTGCCTACATTCTCGAATAAATTGCAGTAAAATACAGACACAAAGCGATGTAAAAAAAAAACTTTCTTTTTGTTATTCAGACTCCATGGTTAAGAAACTATCTGTGTGTGTGTGTGCGTAAGTCGTTATATGCGAGTGAATCATTTCATTATGCATGCAAAGTGTCACTTTAATTAAGTTTTGTGTTTTCTGCGATTGTAGTGGACATTTGTAAGGCTCGTTATGAATGGTCACCCTCATTGTTTTGAGTTCAAAAATAACTATGATGCAGCGTAATTTTAAACTGGTATGGACCCGGAGTAGGTAGAATTGAATCCGTAGCCGTTGAAATCGGTGACTAACCGGTAATTAATAGTGATAATTATCGCAGACACTTCGTGGAATGATTCATTTGCACATGTAGCAGTAATTTGTGACTTTACTTTTGATTTATATGAATGTGAACAGGATGTGGAGCCTACTTAAGCAGCATTTCTACCTATAATCATGAGGTTAGGGCTTGACCAACGGTTTATTTCGAAAGGCATTAACTTTCCATATTGTTAAAGTCTAATTACAAGAAATACCTCAATAGGTAGACACACAGGTTCTGATCATAGATTTTGTATCGAATTAAAACCTGAATTCTAGTTTTTTCCACGTCTTAGATAACATATACGAGTTATTTACACGTAGGATAGATTGCCTCTCACACTAGGTGTGGCTTAATAAAGATTTGAGTTCACCAAATATGTTTACAACCATTTAATTTCCAAACTAATAAAATGTAATCAGCATTAATTTGTCATGCGAGTGCCGCCATAAATCGACCCACTTACAAATTCCAATTTTATTGATAATTAAAATTGCCCGCAATTAGACTAAGTAATACCTAATTACGAGTAATTGTAAATCAAGAGATTAGTACGTCGCAGCGGTGTTTTTATACCATACGATCTTTATCTTAGTTTATGATTTAATTACAAGTTAATATTAGGCCTCGTTATTTCGTATCGAGTCGAAAGGTGTAAAGTTTAATACACACTCATCCTCAGCTATAAAAGGAGTGGCCGTGAAAACAATTTTATATTTCGTCTCCAATTAACTGGTGTGTAATTAAATTTATATCGACAGCGTTTTAGTGTTACAATTTTGATTTAGGTAATTAAAAAAAGTGATTTGTGTAAATTTAAATGAGGTACTACCTACTTATATCGTAACTGCAGAGCATAAAGTCAAACGCAGTAACATTATAAATTGAATGGATTATAAAAGCCTAAAAAAGGTACAAAGTAAGGCGGTGTGCACACTGTCGCAGGAACGCCACGAGCTAAACTGCGTCGGACGAAATTACCCTCTCGGCCGCTCCCATTGTTGGGTTGCCAAAAGCAATAAAAAATTCCCTTAAAACAATAGCACCCCCGGGCGTCGACTGCCGCAAAAGATGTTCATGATAATTATTTTAGAAAATGTACCGCCTTAAACGCTCCTTGGACTTACAGGTGTGGCTCCATACGTAAATATAAAATATTGATCAGTTATGTCTCACAAAATCATTATGCATGAAGACAGACCTATACTGTATGCTATACATTAGGGCTGCCTGGTTCAGACGCTCTACAAATAAACAGCATAAGTAGATAATTTTTTACAACACCCAAGTACCTAAGTGAAAAACATTGATAGTTGGAAGTCCTTAATCCACATAAAATTTTATAGTTTCAATTAAATAAGGTCCATATATGTGGTACATAAATTATTTATTAATTGATAAATATATTAGACATACATACAAGTAGAGGCATAAATTGAACACTGCTTGTAATTACTTTCCTATAGAGTAGGTACAACCGATAATCATGTTTTTATCGATGTCTAGTTCGTTTAAAAAGGTTTATTCAAATTTGTCGTGTCCCTCAAAGTATGTTACTTGGGTAATAGTGGATCTGTTAGTTGGTCATAACACAACGTTAAGCGGATTTTAATAACATTTTGGGTACGGAGGTAAGTAATTACTGTTTATATCATCAACACTCATCCGCCACAATTAAGTCAGTATTTTTTTTGGATGCGCGACAATCACGTTTTGATTACGGTCATAAAAACATGGACATGGCTACACTGTCACTAAATAACGATTAACCATAGTCAACGTTGTGTCCCTACGTTTTTGAATAAATGGTGTAATTTTCATGAATAATTGTCGTGGAAAAAATGAATTCCACTTTGTGATCATATCATGGACCAACAGATTAATGCTACATTAATAACTCTAATCATTGAACTTGCGAAAATTACGCGAAGCAACGGCAAAAAACGATCACACTTGCCCGCAAAAGTTGCTTAAATTTGATTAACTATTAAACTAAAAAATAGATTGTATGATTTATTGCTGAAGATTTGAAAGCTATCATTATTGTTATTCTCATATAGTTTAATCGTTGGTAAAATAACAGTTGCCATGTCCATACTAAACGTCCGCGACAATTTACTCGTGTATTTACTAATGCTCGTTAAGTTTAAACGTTGTTTTCGGTCACATTTAGGCGTAACGTAAGTGGTGTTGAAAAAATATAATTTTCGTCCTTCTCACGGAAGGCCTCGAGTCACAGATCGTATCGTGTAAACTACGCTTTATAATCTCGGTGTCCACGACTCTTCTATTGTTATGAGACATTTAATTTTCATGAATCTTCTCATGGATAAGCGTGCTCTTATATAAATAAAAAATAAAGTTTCGTAATAATAAAATAGACCTCACACTATGATAGCCTTCAACGATATCGTTCGTGTACTGATTATGGTTTAACTCAAGCAAATATAATCCTTATACTTGAGACCTAAGTTATATTTTGGATGAGAGCTAATTTCAGATGTTTAATTAATGTGAAATACCATCAAGAGATTAATTAGTTCTGTCCCCCACACACTTTGCCGGCTATTAATTTAAAGCCGAATAATTCCTCTTACAAATTGAATGTTTGAGAACTCGTTTGTGGTGTGTGTACGTTTTTGACACTGCATGAGCTTACATTCAATGCAGATTTATCGCCATTTTCGCGTAAATACTGACATCAATAGCTGCTGGACCATAATGTTATTATGATAGCCAGATTTATAGTTTCTAATAGAAATAAGTAGTTCCAGCGTTCGTATTAAATTAATGGTCGTATATCATTTTTAAATAAGAGCTTGAAATAAAAACAGCGGCTACTCGGGGGTCGAGTACTCACGCGTAAGGCAACAAACTGTAGAAGTAGGCGATACGGGCATGTATCGAAAATATTTATAAATATTCATATTTTATCGACATATTTTATCGATACTTATTAAAGACCGGCTACCACTCGCGTCGTGAGGTGAGAACGATAGCGCCCCCTGCTGGGTGCGTTCACAGTGAGACGGGAACAAACCGAACGGAATTCAAAATGAAGTTATGGCTTTACATTCCTTTTTTTCACTCGTTTTAAACGTTTTTATTTTATTTTAAATATAATCCTGGTGAAGTTATGACCGTTTCGTACCTACAGTTTATGTAAACCGGTACCTAATTTGTTAATGTTAATTCTGATCTTTCTAACCTTAAATAAACTGATCGAAAAATATTTTATTGTGTCTTTTGCTGTATAATGTCACTTCATTACAGTAGCTGTGTGGTGTGAATTTAACAACAGTAAATAATGTAGGTGCTGCCATTAGCTGGGAGTTGGACAAATATCGAGTGTCAGTGTTTGCGGTGCTTGTGTAAATATCGACATCAGAGTTTGCGTTCCGCATCACTAGATCTTGTTTGTCGAAGTGCGCGAGCGTCGCGTCGTGCGCGGGTGCCATCGTGTAAAGGGTTGCCCACTCGACAACCTTGTCGATAAATAGTAAATGCCCATGTTTACCTCGTTTGCACTAACAAAATATTTTACAATAGTTCATTTAACCAGTCTTCCACGACATTTCTTACAGCCTCTTCGTTTCTCTAAGAAAAAATATGGTCATTTTGACATTTGATATTAAACACAATAATTTATCATACTTTTAAAGTGCAGAGGATCATTTTATTCAACAATTAAACTATTGTAATTATTTAACATAAATTCCCAATATGTTTTCCATTAGACTTACTGTCATATCATGTATTATGCATGAGACGCCCATATTGTTTCCAAAACTTTAATGTGTCGTATCTTTTATGCAATAACTCAGATTAAAATTGTATTAAGTATTATGTCACCCGCAGTAATAGATTTAATATTCAAATAGGAATCGTGCTCGCATTTAATGTGTTTAATCAATCATAAGTTACGATTAATTACTTAGATAGGCGCGTCCGTCTGTCCGTTTGATTGTTGTGCGTTCCTTTCTGTAAGTAAAGACATTTATAACATAACGAGACCCATTGTCCAGTTCTCGGTAATCAAAAGTTCAAGGTTTTATTATGAGATGTTTATTAATTAGTTTGGAATGGAAATAACCGGCTTCTTAATCCGCTCGTAACTACCATTGTAGAGAGACAATGACGTGACTTGAAACTTAGTGCGATATTATTGTGTTAGCGTACACGGATTCCGCTAATTCAACCTCTTTATGTTACCGATCCTATCTAAGGACCACTTAATTTGATAAGAGGAAAAACAAGTGTTTTCCTGATAGCAGCCTTGTTTAAATTCTGAAGTGGAGCCGATAATCAATCTCCTTTATAATGACGGTTGGAAAGTCAGCAGGCAAAAAGTTCCAAATCAAGAGTCTTATCTAGTCAGTAAATACAACGCGAACAGTTATCTTGTAAGGACATAATTGCTATATTTTTATTAACAAAAGGAGTGTTCTCAGCCTACGCATTCTTTAACTAAACTCCCAAACAACCTGCTTTGGCAACAGAAGCCGAACTCAATCAACACAAAATGATTTATAAATTAATTTGGTGAAAATTTAAATAGCTATGGCTGTGTAAAGTAATTCCATAACTTACCCAATCATAATTATCGAGTCAATCTTCTCGATTATTACGACTATTCGGTGGATATTCGAATGATAGATAATGTAGTAGAAAATTAATTAAAAGTAGTTTCGAATTGAAATCAGTTACCACATCGTTTTATATGGCAGAAAGTGCTAGGTAACGGTGAGCGATGGCTACGTACTACCGGTTTTACCCGGCGCGGGCGCAATCATTATCGCTTCTAGCCTCGTCCGTTGGAGCTTTTGTCGAAAACCAACTAACTTGGAACTCTTTTGATTCGATATTTCTTTTGGAAGACGTTCATTTGTTTGCTTTTACTAAGTAATGACTGTTTGTAACTTGTATTTGTTATCCATTGTGTGTGTTGTAACCACTTTTAACAGTTTCGACTATTGTATTCTCTTCTTGAAGTAAAACATTTCTTAAAATAATGTGACTGTAAGCACATTTTCCCATGTGATGATCTTCTTGGGATCTTGATAGAAAATTCGACCCTTTCGATTTACAATATGACGTACATATTTCTAATCAAATAGCTTCGTCTAGTGGCCATTATAAAGACACAGTCGATAACTTAACGTACTTAAGTTGGGATCAAATCGTAAAAAAATCGTGGGCGTTGGGATTATGTCAATTGTACTGATAATTTTTGAACTAGGTAGCCCACCTACTTCATAGATGCTTAATAATATTAACAATAGTCGTAAAAACATTAATTTATGACAATTTATGACAGAAATATATGCAGTAAAACTTTAATTTACGACTTGTATATTATAGTAAAAATGTATGAATATTGTTTTTTTGCAAATTGACACACACCGTATTAGTTTTCATATTTGAAAATTTAATTGCTTTTACAAATAATTCTAACACTTCAATTAATAGTTTGTCGACAGCTTTCTATTTTTGGGATATTTCGCTTTAAAGTATGGCGCAGATTTAATCAATGAGGAAGGCATAAAATGGTTGTATCAATCAAACGGGTCTACTACAGAGCCTACTAATTCAGTTAAACCCGTCTCGATAACGTCATACAATTTGATTTCCACTCGCGTTTAGGCATTGACCAACGTCCATTCATATTCACTATTAATCCATTCATAAAGTTTTAAACATGTGGCCATTTGGCCATTTCCAAGGTTAGATCGTGTATCTGTACCAATACATGAATAACCTCCTTTGGTTGTCGCTACCGGTTTTACGCCCAAAACATTATCTACAGGTGAAGCGTTGCTGTCACAACATTTTTTTATGTTCAACAAAAACGAATTATTTATGTTACTGCAATCTGATATCACTTTTTGGTTTTTTATTGTAGGTACGTTTTAGGGATCCCATGTTTTAAGGTGACCATTATTGTATCCGTCATATGGGTGGCATCAGTTGGATGCATCTAATAATGTTATATGGTGACCATAAATATTTAAGAGGAAACATCTTCTTCACAGAATGTATCAATTGCTTTTCAAATTGTGGTCATAGTAAACGTCTGACGGTAGACATGATGTTGAATAATATTATTTTACATGGCAACTGCTTATGCATTATAAATATAAATTTTAGTAGTGTTTGACCCAAAACAGCTCCTTGGGGTATACCATCAATTAACGAGAATTTACAGTAGGTGTCCAACTGGACCGATGTAGTCAAATAGTAGTAGGTACACAAAAATATTGCTTAGTCATCATCTCATTAGATTTTAATCATAGACGTTTTTAAGTGCAAGTATTTGCGTGACTATTCGCGTCAAAAACTTTTGACAATTCATGTAGCCCAATATTTGTTTAACACAACACGAATTGAAACAAACTACAAAGTTAATAAGAGCTATATTATATTTGCCCTTTGTTACACATAGGCATTTGCGGCGTACTAGCCAAATGATTTGTCATAACTCAATCTGAGACTGGCCTTGATTATATTAAGGATATGATTCACTCGATGTTGCAAAACCTAATAGGATTACTGCAGCACTGGTCATAATTTTAGAGAATAATTAGGCTTCGACGATGACTAAATTGATTCGTCATCTGAAACTTTCTAGGAAAACCGCCATAGCAACTGTAAACTTAATTAAATTTATCAACAAGCAACAGATCCGTAAGGGGAAATCCCAATAAAAACGAGAGCAGTAGTTTTAGAGATTGACGATACCACCCACGTATACAATCTTACGCATAGTGAATCCGATAAAATTGCCAATTGACTTCTGCCACCAAACACTTAAGAACGTACGTAAAACTGTTGTGTAACATCAAAATATTTATTAGAGTGAAGACATAAATTTGACTTACGCAAGAAACTAATCTTTAAAGGCGTTGACAGTATGCTAAATATAGTAGCAAGCAATTGTTTAATTGTTCTGACGGAGAACATTGAGTAGCAATGAATCAAATAGTTCTAACAACGACACTGATTTGTCTGTTCAGAAATCTGCGTTCAAAGACAGAATCAACTTTCCTCGTACAAAGTTATGTAAGGCAGCAATAATGTTTGAATTAACATGTATGTGCAATATGCAAAACAGTAGTTAAGTACCTGCGAGTATTAGTTATACACGAAACAGATCCCGGACTACGTTCGAGTACCCTCCAACTATAACAAGGGCTCTCGACGTAATCATTAGTTGCGAAACTTTTATGAATATTTATGTAATTATTGAAGGCTCGTTTAAATGAAGATCATTAGTTTGTTTGTTTATCTCTAATTGGGATGGCATTTTCAAAGTGAATGTCTAGTGGCTTTTATACATAATGAATTTAAACACATAATTTTGACTCAGACACATGTTCCACATCTAGCAACATGTGTGGTCCACCAATGAGGTCTTAGCATTAGCTACGTCATCGTCAATAGTGTCAAAAGCTGATTAGAATTTACAAAACGATTACTTTAATCGATAATCACTGTTCTATGTGCAAGCTTCCTTATTTCGCCAATGAGTTGGCACGACTTTAGCCGCAATCAATTTGCCATTATTTTCGTGAATCGATAAAGACAAGTTGTAAGTCGTTACCCTATAAACGCAACGTTTAAAGTTACGTTTAAGGCCGGCCATAACCAATGTCCACGTGTGATCGGAATAATTACCGGTCACCTAGTACCGAGCGGTTTAGGCTGAATCACGATTACTGACGCAAGAGAAATACAGTATTTACATAAAAGTATACGTGTTTGACCAACAACACGACGATTTTTCCTGTAGTTCTAATTTATAACTGATTTCTTTCTGGCCCGTTGGTATCAATGATTGCTAAACGCTATCAAATTTTCAATCATACTCGTAACGTTAATTAAAAATCTTTATTTTTAAACCGTGTTCACACATATTTCAGATATCAATCTCAGAGCAATTATATTAATTAAATCAATATGATCTAAATTACTCGTGTAATTAAACAGTGTAGAATAAATCAAAAAGTTTAGTCATTTATTATGTGTATGCGAATTAAAATCCGGTAGCTGTACGAGTTAGCGCGTTCATCGATTTAAACATTTAAATTCGACCGACGGAAGTATCACGCGGCGATAAATTATTTACGACCTTTATAAACACTTAAAATACCAAAAACCATTTCCATTCATAAGACGGACCGAAACGAACTCTTTCGAACGCACGAGCGATACTCATAAAACCTGTTTAGATTTTGATAATTTTATTAACGATCGAATGCATGGAACGCCGAACGCGAGACTCCAAACTCCCATATATTACGGCTTTAACACAAATTATACAAGTTTAGAAGCACAACATAGAGCGTGCGTGGGTGCCTTAATGTTAAAATGTGTCATACGTAATTATACGATCCAGGGAATTTTAATGTCTTCCAAATATCGTCTTCTTTATTACAATAGGAACCTTACAGAACTAGATCTATTGTATCCGAAGATATTCCGTTCGATATGAATATTATAAGAACGTCATTTAACAGAGAGGCATTTTCTAACAAAAAGTGGCAATAAAACTTGAATAAAGGTGGAGCTGCATGACATAAATAACGTGGCGTGGTGCCCTCGAATTTGACAATTAGTGATGTGACGATACGCACCACGGACTCCATGGAGTCTCCGCGGCCCACGGTAATTACTGTTGTCCATTCACTTTATGTCGTTACCCAGATTTCTACATCTTCTTTTATGTCAAACCAAATTTGTAGCAGTGTCGTCGCAGTGTGTGGCGTAAATAATTTATTTTACTTGTCCCAACGTTCATTAGGGGCACATTGTCTCACATTCGAACACATTTTAATGGCGCTACCTTCCAAATTTTATTACGACAATTTACCGCAATTATCTTCTAACAATATGAATTACGAGTTTTCGGTAGAATAAATCTCTGTTCGTAAATTATTGTGATCAAAATAGTTTGAATGCGTCGTTGGTGACGTCGCAGACGCAAGATGCGATAGCAATTAACGAGTGTTTGTAGTCCTTGTATATAAAGAAGTGCTAAAACGTACATCACAATTACTTCTTATATGTAGGTACCTAGCACCATTAGTACGGGCTTATGTAACAACAATATCTACAAGTGATCCGCTAATCATCCGTCTCTTTGATCTTTAGTAACGTTAACTCTTCAAATTCTTATCACAAACACAAGAGACTGAGCATGTTTATTGCTACACAGCGAATCAATTGAACAAACTGCTTTCGGACACTAATAGAAAGAAAACGATCCGTGCGTTGCGTCAGCAACCAGATTAATTAAACTCCTTACGACCGTCTGTGCGTTATTCCATTTAAGTCTCGACGCTCAAGTACCTACTTTAATTAGTAGTTTTCCATTTGTCGGACACCTGGTAAAAGCTATTTGACTTATTAGCTGTGTCGCCTGACCTGATAAGCGTAAACAGATTTCAGCCTTATGGTGATTTAATAAAGCGCAAATTAGTGAGCAGCCCGAGTATCTCCGCGCTGTCTTACGAAGAGGCAAGGTTTTCAGTGCAATCCTATTGGTCAGAGGCGTGCTAACGCAAGCGTCACGCGTGGTACATTTTCAAATAGTTGTAGCCATAATTTGATAGTCTTTACGTCGTTGCTGACTTGTGAATTAGCTTTTATTATTTGTCTTTGAACACTCATGCTAATTTATTTTTTAGGTTTAACGGTTTCATCATGTTGTTTAAATATCACGAATGTTGTTAGTGATTCGTGAACATGTATTATGTTTCCAAATTTAAGTTATTACAAATTATGTTTACACAATTCCCAAGGCTTTCATGTCGTTATTACAATAATTTTAACTACATTGCTAATATTATAAGTCTCATTAATAATAAAAATGGTAGTTGTAGCGGCCAGTGTATGGCTGTAAAAATGCTGCTTATAATATGTCAAAATGATGAAGTCAGAAATGACTATCCATCGGCTATTAACGAATGGTCTCAAAGGGCCGAGACGCGGCCATTGAATTCAGCTATTAGAATACGTGTGCAGGACAAATGTTGGAGATCATCCTTCATATTTGACGTGGCATCGCTTCGACATAATGTCATCCATTTAGCGATACCATGCACTATTATTGTCGTAGCAGCCATTAATGTTGAATCCAATCAATCACTTACAACATCGCTCTATTGTCATTTCAATTCTGGTTTCGGTCATTCGTTGGACAATTATCAACTTTCTACAAATTGAAACGGAATTTCAGTTTGTCGTTGAACAGTTTTGCAAACAATCAGCCGTGTATGTCGATGTGGCGACCCAGCCAGCGCCGCTTTTGGTGTCAAACTAATGTCGATAATTAAATTTTGAGAAAAAGGCGACGTCACTTAATAAGTGTTACACGATACTAACAGTTTTTGTCGCAACACTTGCAACACACCGGCAATTAGCATTAGAACGTGTTAATGATACAAATTTGTAATGGAGAAACTTCTAGGTATGGACGTCTCTTTACTCACATGTAAGTGAAGATAATAATGGCCAACAACATTTGGTAATTCCAAAATTAATGTAGATACTATTTATTGGTAATAAACAGCCAAGTTTGTCTGTCAACGCAGCAGACAATTGACAAGCGTTAGACAATAACAGTCATGAAACAGAAAAATAAACAATGCTTCGTCACGTCACCTCTCCATCTTGTGAAATTACTGTCTTCAAAACAAAATTATTCCCTGATGGTAGATATAGTTTCGTCTAAAATACTAACTGAGAAATTAGTATAAAGAAAGGAATTTTCAAATGATTCCCTCGGAGTAAGTAGTCAACTCGGACCACATACCTACGGCCCATTTGGGACGAGTTGGGGAAATTAAAAATAAAATATTTTTTTAGTGGTCAACTCGTCCGTTTTTTTTTTTGTATGGATTTTTAAACTTTATCAATGTTTGGTACAGTTAGCAACACAAGATTATACAAACGACAACAAACTGCACTCTAGGAAAATATTTTTTTTATAGTTTTTTTCCTTTAGTTTCGTTTTGTTCATAGATTATTTCATATTAAAAAAATCTTACTTCGTAAGAACCTCCTTTTTTAGTGTTGGTTAAATAATTTATTACCTAAATTTCTTTTAGCAATCGCACAAATTCATGTATTATCCAAAATTACTAAGAATAGTAAACATGTGTGGCTTAAACAATGGTCATGGCGGTCACTTATGAAGTAAATGATAACAGGTCGGATTTATGAATGGAATAAAGTTTCTAGAAAATCTTTTGTTTTCAACAAAGTAATAGAACTTTATTATTTCCACACTAACCCTTTTGCTACTGACTGTACCTTATCTCATTGTGGTAGTGACGTGGGACGAGTTGACCACTAAAAAAATATTTTATTTTTAATTTCCCCAACTCGTCCCAAATGGGCCGTAGGTATGTGGTCCGAGTTGACTACTTACTCTTCCCTCGGGAACAGGAGTTTCTAAATCGAAGACTAAGCTAAGTTTAGTAACGGTAAAACTAATTATAGTTTCGGTAACGAATCGAGCCACTCACGACATGGCTACTTACTTAGTGGACGCTGGAAGTGACGCAAAAAATAAATCGTGAGTTCAACACATTCAAAATCTTAGAAAATAAACGATACCAAAACACGATAATATGGACCAGTGTCAAACACTTCTTTTGCTACAAAAGTTTTTTTTAATAGCGACTTTAGCACAATCAACTATGGTGAAATCAATTTAGATTTATATTGTTCAATCACAGTATTTAATAATGCTACTGAATTACGACTTGGTATAAACCATAAATTAAAAATTATAAATCATTTAAAACCTTAATGTAATTAAGTTTTTATTGTGATTCAGGCGTTGTCAGGTATTGGACCCAATATGGGCATTGCATTATGATTTTTGCTAATTTATTACGTGATAAATTAAATAAAGTTATGACATTATACAAACGATAGCTATTATATAATTATAGGATATGAATGTTTAATAAACCACTCCTTACTTCTTAGTATGATTACAAAATAACATCATACGTTTTTTCTCGTAAGTAATCTCTTAGTTGAGTCCAATAGCAATAGTGTTGGGCAAGAGTAGATATAATGGCGGCAGGCGCAGTACTACGTGACAAAACAACGCAGGGCTTCAGTGCTGGGTCACAAAAAATGTTCTCATTTAGTTTCACCGATATCAACAAAACGTGAAAAGTAATTTCATAGTGCATTTTCATTTTAACACGCCTTTGAGCACTTTGCCCTTTCCACTTTCGTTGTTTTTTATCGACATTTTAAATTAAGTAGGTACTTACTTACAGCTTTCGATGCGTCAACCTTTTATTTTACATTAGTCTGACAGTTCGTTGGCCGACTTTTTTGTTTATTGCCGTTTTCCTACTACAGTCACGATGTTATAATGAGCTGATTTGGTCATTGTTACCCCAAAACTCGACACAACATAAACCAAAAGAGGATTTTTGAACAGATTAGAAAATACTTAACGCGAACTGATGGGTTTTGGTGCGTCAAGCTGATGATTGCTAAGCAGATGAGGCAGATGTTACTTTCATTATAATCGCCACATAATGAAATATTCTCAATTAGTTCCAAATGCGGTAAACTACACACACATGTGACATTATCACTATTTTGTCTTATTGTTGAGCGCAAATATGAACCCACACAATTTGGGGAATTTGTTATAATCCGCGTTGACTCTATTGTTATACATTGTTACCGCGGTCGTGGGGATGATAAACGTAGGGGAGAATACAGGGGGCATTGATGAATATAATAATTTAAGAATTTTCAAAACAGTGATCGATCTTTAATATTATTATTCTGAGTAAAATCTCGGCAGCGTCGCGAATCGTACGCGGAATGCATGCATCAATGTGGTCATTAAAAAGTATCGTGAATAAACGAAGGCGCGGTCATACGGTGCAGCGGGTACAGGTGGAGGCGCTTCAGGCGAGGAGTGCGATGGGAGTCGCTCAAACCATCGCGACCGTCCGCTTCGTGCCGAACCAGAGCGGGTTATTAATAATCCGCATTCACGTCGCACGAGCGCGGCGAGCGAGCGGCCCGCGACGACATTCCACGCCATTGTACCGGCCCGCTCCGCCCGCGACACTTTTGTCTATTCACACCGATAAATCACCGCCGGCGGCCACAATGCCAGCATTATTTACCTCTAACGACGACCTCTTCGCGCTACATCGATTAATTAGTACAACACTACAGATAAGATAGCCGGGAAAGCGATCGCTTTCAATTTCCTCTCGAGGGGCACTCGGCGTAAAGTGTGCGTTAAGTGCGGACAATCGGAGATAAAACGTGCGAGACGAGACTCCCTTAATCCGGTGATCGAAGATTGCGAGGAAACGTTTTGTCGTGGGGTTGTACGCTCCACTCGGTCCATTGTCTGGTCGTCACTAATTTGATTGCCCACACACGGCTACGCGTTGACGTGGGCGACCGGCCGTTGCATGGATCCCTAATTAAACCTATGAGATGCTAATGGGAGTCATTCATCGCGAGGTCAGATCGCTTCTCCGGTACACAGTCGCAGCGACACGACTTTTATTGCCGATCTACATAAACATGCATTCTAACCACTAACATTTGCATAGAATTCATGAACTGCATGTGTTGACTTGTTTAGAAGTTCAATATCGACAGATCAAACAAGCGTACTGCTTTCCCGTTTTATTGAATTAACCGTTGGACAGACGGTCGCTGGTCGCGCCACACGCGATGGGGACTCGCCCAGACGCAATGTCATAGTGCTCGTACACATACTCTGTTTTAAATTGATTGTAATGTGTACGAGTTGTGAACAACTGTGATTTGAGTCAGGAGCGTCTTCTTCATTACGCATTTACATGGTCATTCATCTTTGACCTCGCGATGAGACCGTGTCTTCGTCAGGCGTATTTTCCTTTAAAGATATTCTGAATTAACAACATTATAAAGGTATTAGCGAGAATCGCTCGGGGCTTTGCACCTATCTATGGCATCGGCACGGTTAATATGCTTATTAAATTATGTCGATGGCAAAAACCGTGTTTAGCTTTAGGGAGTAATTAGCGGAATGAGTCTTATCGTGAGATTTAATCACTGCCTCTAATTATTGGGTAACATTCAGACCACACTCGCACGCGCCCTTTCGGTTAGCCGTGAGTCGGTTCACTGACATCTAAGTTTTTTGTCATTATTGACTTTTACGAGTTGAGTAATAAGAACTAGATTCGAAACGCGGCTACAGTGAACTACATCTAGATAGAATAGGCAGTGAATAAACAATAGTTTGTCGATTGTAAGCAAGCGTTATTGTTACTGTTGAATAGTAATTGGTATTAGGGTCAATCTTATTGATTAGCGAACAAAAATTTGTGAACAAGCCATGGGACCGGCAGCCACCGCCCGCATCGGTAACGACCCGACTTTGCATATCAATGCCTATTTTAATATCGACATGCATCATTTCATCTAATTGCATTTCCTCCATATAGATCGATAGATAATTCCACATTTTATTTAAATAAATACTAGGGTCTGTTAAATATTTATAATCACATGAACATGTTACATGTCAATTAATGTTACGCTGCAAAATAATTGACGTAAAAACGTTTTCAATTATGCAATAAAATAATGCTGGAGCGTTGCCTTATATGCTCCAATCCACAAACTTGGTTACTTTCAAAGCAGCGAATAAAATTTTTTGTGCGACTAATTTCTGAAAGAAGTTGTTTACTAATTTAAATTAAAGCTCCATAATAATGTAATTTTGAAGACACAACACAAAATGAACTTGAAGCCACCGTAATTAGAAATCTGATAAAAATATCTCGACCCGGTTTCCACGGCTCCTGTAATTAATAATCCTCACGACGTGACCAAACAGGGAATTCTATAGGCTAGGTCAGAAACTGATTCCTAACATGGACGGTACGGACCTAGATTGACTTCAATCGATAACGCTCACTAGGTGCTTCATCAATTCCATACTGTTCGCTCGATAAGGAGTAAGTAATTGTACACCAAATAAATTAGAGATCCCGCACAAAGTGTGACAATGGCGGCGAGGCTTGCACATTTGTTCCCTCTGTCCCCGACCGGGACTACTCGTAGGAATCTGTTCTAAAGTGTTAAATCGGTTAATATAATGATGATGGATGCCGTCCCAACCAAACAGCCCGCAGCGGGGGTGTTTTACCCCACTATACAAATAAAATATTTTTATTATTAACTAGTTTCCTGTCCTTTTTGCACCCACAAAAGGTTCCAATCAAACCGTCTCCGTCGCACAGTTTAATCGAAATCATATTTCTGTTTTGTCATTATGGTATCACGTTAAGAGTTCCTCTCTTTTGTCAAGGATTTTGATTCGAAGGTTTCTTGTTTCCAATGCAGCTTTGGTTGTTTTTTTAATCAGCCACAGCGGTAAAGAAATGTGAGACCTGCGGAGGTAGAGTTCAGTTGTCGAGTTTATTTAACTGCCGTATTGTATATTTTTAATGTTAGAGTTAAAAACCTGCAGAGTGTAATGTTTATTTTCTTTCTGTTGCAGGTAATTGTCAGCGCCTACTGCCATCTGGTGCCTAGTAGCGGCGTTCGCGGAGTGTGATTTTTTTCTGTGTACCGCTACTTCCTATGAATGGAAGCCTGACGTTCGCCATAAAAAGGTGCAACCGTGTCAAAATCGAACAATATTGTTTAAAATATAAGACAGACACATATGAGTTTCTTTCATCATCGCGAGCTTACCTGTGGGGGCTCACAAAAAACACCGCAGGTAGCCCATTTGTTTGTTATTAATTCTCGCGTCGAATCTTGTTTTTTACCGTCGACCACTCTAATACAGTGAGAATATTAATTATAATTATAAACGTGGCTCGTCGTGTTCGTTATAAGGTGCTCTCGTAAAGTTTTGCTTTTAAAATTTAAATCTGATCGTTAATCATGCGACAATGTCGTTTTTATCTTGATATTGTGCTTTTAAAATTTATTGTTTTCTCTCACTGACTTGAATCTCAGGATCTCATGATTTAATGATTTTGAGACTTTATATATGAAGATAAAAGTAAATCGTATGGGCTGATACCGTAACTCTATTGAACATAATACGATTAGAACAGATTTAGATAAACGTAAATAATTCGTACAAATATTTTGTCTGAATGACTTTTAATCTAATTGGAACTAAGTTACCTGATATCATATAAGTACCTATAGTTAGCCGATATGCACTAACAGGTACTATCCGCTTTTTAATCACAATAAAAACCCAACAATAATGTAGATGCTGATTCACTAACTAGAATACTTATTTCTAACGTCTCCCCCCACAAATTATCACTGACATTGTAACCACAGCTCTTCTTCAAATGTAAAAGTCGTTGTCAGTAATCGCTTCACTGTTCTGTACCAATAATAACATTTTTATAACGCGAAGACATTGAAAAGGGGGTTTTAAAGTAAGTGGCCGCCGCGAAGGCGCGTCGTCAGGAAAATTATCAGGAAACTCCCGCGTACGCTTTCTGCACACACTAACTGACATTAAGAATCATACTTAGCGACTCCAATGGCCGACTGTGCAACAATACAACATGCTACGTAATTGAGCAAGACGCACATTGATCTTTAATATTCCATTAAACCAATTGTATGCCCACGACGGATAGGCAATCATTTTCTAGTTTACATATTGACATGTCGTTTGCAAACTATCGTTTCGTGTTCTGGCTGCTTGCGTTCCGAGGTTTAAATGTATTGCTTTAAATGCAAATTGTAAATCGAATGTTCGAAAAATGAACTACAGCTTTTCATATTGACTATCGGAATAGCAACGGGAAGAGCATGGTGGTGCATCGATAGAGCCCACATGCGGTCGCGCTTACCACTCGCGCATTTTTATTACCATCCACGTACAAATGAAACCTCATTTCAACTCACAACAAAACAATACCTTTAACTGCTCGACTCGAATTCTTGAAAGTGCAAAATTTACCTATGACCTCATGCAGCCTATTTCGACTTATGCAAATCCGCGGTCGTGACAAAATAAATTGAAGAATCAGTATCATTTCATCCTTGACATTCGCTCTATTTTAAACAATACTCCGTGGTTCGACATTTTGTTTAGAAAGTGCACCTTATTACTTATCGTGTTAAACGCTTTAGCGTCCGTCAGCGGTGTATGCTCACGAGGTGTGGTAAGGTCACCATTAGCTCCTTCGCTAATATATCACGACTCGAGCATTACGCGTCTATCGCCCCCCGTTTAGACGCGAATTGTCTGTGGAAAGCACCCATTGTGACCGGTGAAATTTATTTTCTTCGCGTCGTGGGAATGAAGCAATTATCTTCGGCCGTTAGATTGAGATATCGAATCGAATTTAGTGCTCTTTGTCAAGATAAGCCTTATCGAATGGCCCACTATGAAGACGTCAATTAAAGATTGACAAAGCCGTTAGCAAACAGGACCAAAATGTCAAAGAAATGTTTCACAGGTCCCTTTGTATTGTTCTACTATGTAGTTCATGCATGAAAACGCCGCTGACACGACTAGCGTAGGACACATAATAACATATCTCGTTTATTTCTATGATCTGTGAATCCAAGGAAAACACTTAGAGTCGAGTAAAATAAATAAAAGATGGCGGGTGGAGCTCGCGATACTTCTCAAATTGAATATTAGATTGAAATTACGCGCTCGGGCGGCTCTCTCCTCCGCCTTTTGTTACGCGAATGATACATAAAGCGCGCGCGCATACAAACACAGCAATAAGAATTTTAAATTAGCATTCTTTTTGTGTAGCACGCCACCCCTATTCTGCCCGCACACCCCACCGTCTTAATAATATGGAGAAATTGAGTTGTTATACACCCTTTTTGGAGGAGGCGCGGGTGCAACGGCACACCTCGCAGAGAAGCCTTTTTGTAATTGAATTTAGATATTCTTTTCCCGGATATAACGACGGGGAGGTCGGACCGCTAGTTCCTCGAGTGGGATACATGTAAATGCGGCGATATGAAATTCTCGACGCGAGACACGGTGACGCGCCGCGCCGTGCTTTATTATCGCTTACGTTTTATTTATTTCTTTTGTAACGTGCTTGTAAAGATCTGTTCGGAATGCAATAAAGACTTGTATAATTATATCAAATATTTAGATGATACATAATGTAGCCAAAATAGGTTCTATTAATTTGATCAGCCTTCCGAGAAGCAACGTTAGCATGATACTGGTATGTAATTACTAAAGGCTATTAACATCGGCCGTGTACAAACATGGCGGCTGATTGTGGGTTTCGTTTTAATTGCGCACACGCATCGCGATACCGAGTTAGAGGTCTCTCACTGAAACCAACGTGATGTATCTGGGGATCGTGAGAACATTGATCAATTATTGATTTTGGAGCGATAGGCAGGCCAATACCGGCAGTTAATAACCAAATACAAACATATACTTAAAGTAAAAATAATTACCATGAAATTGCTCTGCATTTCTCGTACACGCTGTGATGATCTCGAAATAATTTTGACACGCAACTCCTAAACGAGTAAAAGCAACGCGTCTATTATATTCAGCAATTTAACCATTATCTCGAAACGTGACAACCAGTGAATTTACTAAATAATTATCCATTCAAATTCTGACTGTCAACGGTTTGGTAGTTCCCACAATTGTCACTCTCACCCGGTTCCCATCCTAAAATGACATTAAATAATAGTTAAAGTAAGCTAATTTTACAGTGGACATAAAGTGTGCCCTCTCTCCTCTGTGAGGTAAATTCGTTAGCCATTACCGGCCGTCACATTACGTTCACACTGTTCATTCAGTCGCAGTGCCACTGCAAGCGGACAGCGATTCTTAATGATCTATCTCTTAGATCATTTACCTTTTGAAATATTTCTTTGCGATTTACAAAGGACATATTAAACATGCTTTGTTATGAAATTGCAAAAGCTTTGCCAAAAACATAAAACGCTTTTATTCGCCGTATTTTATCGCTAACTATATGAACCCAGCCCATAGATCTCGACTACTTAATTGTTTCGACATTACATTCCTCCGTCGTCGGTAATTATCGACGACACCACTAAACTTCGGAGTCGGTGAGAAACTTCGTAGCAGGTTGTTATGTGCGGCTACTTTTGTTAGTTTTATTCCCTTTTGTTTCCTGAAAGCACAAAATGGCCGGACTTTTACGTTTTGTTTATATTAACCCCAGAAATTATGACAAAAAAGGTAACGACCATTCAAATTAACGTTAATGACACATTTCTCGATAACGTTAAGTCAGCGTCACGCTCTTCCACGAGATTAAAACTAATTCGAGGTCTTCCAAATTATAGACGTATAGAGCGGCGGATGTCGCCGCGGCGGGAGCGGCGCCGGCGCACCAAAACCGCACGTCATTGTTTTTTGTGAAGAGGCCTCCGGCACCTTCCGTACCGATGCGAGCCTCGCCGCTAATTAATTATTTCACATGTATCGATCATTAATTACGAACGGCGATAGCATCCACCCGTTATCTACACAAAGACGGCCAGCAATTTGTCGATCGCAATTATCTCACAAATCACACGCACCCACAAAAACGGATAATGATTTAAAATTTTAACACGACTCAGGCATTATGCCGCGTAGACATTAATAGCAGAAAGCATCGAGATCGAATCAATCTTAATCTCGTACAGAAACGTAATCCAGATTTATTTATGACGGAGGAGAGCGCGTGTGCTATTATACTCGTCTGCGGCAATTTGCCTCGGAAATTGTCTTAATCGGCCGCTCAAGGGACTATTTATGTATAATTATTTCCAAATTCGACGCTGCGTTTGATGCCTTTCCGCTCTCTTTGAGTTGGTTCGACAAAAAAGTCATCTGTTGCAACAATTAAGCTGGGGAAAAAATAGAAATAAGTATCGAAGGGTCCGCAATAATTACAGGCGCAAATTGACGGTTCGTAAGAGCCATCGGTCGAATGGCGCCTGCCAGGTTACCTGCAGCGCACACGCGATGCTCGCCCTCTGCCGGACCTCCACGGACATCCGATACATGCGCCAAATTACTATTCATCTATTCGAGTAGTATTACCTAGTCTAATTCCTAAAACGGCCTGATTTAAATTACCTCTATAACTTATGTCTTTATCAAAAGTTTTCCTAATAAAAATAAACGCTTGATCGGTATTTCAGCTAGGTATGTCTGACGGACAACAAAGTTCTCGTCTATCGACATTGTTGAATGAAAGCCTCTAACAATCTCACAAGCCTTTGAGTGGGGGCGATCAAAGGTTCGCTCCACAATGACGACAGCCGGCGGGCGCCTAACACAATTAGCTTCGAAAGCAAATAAATCATAAAATCATCTGGTTTATGATCCGATCTCATTCCGAAGATTACTTTGTGCTTTCAAATACTCGACCTTCCAATGTATTTGTATTTCAATACAGTATCTACTGTTCTGCGATTAATTAACAAGACAAATTAATGGGAAAGTCTTTACTTTGCGTTAATCATCATAAGTTTCGCGTTTCACGCGTCAAAAACGCTTTGTAATTACAAACACATTTACGTTGCGGTTCCTACGAATTTGCGTTGTCACTTTATTATCGTGTGAAATGAGAGAGCGTTTTTAATTAATAGCTTTCTCCTTGATTTTAACGTACTTGTTGGTATTGTATTAAACAGATGCTTTGCCTTTTAGCAATATTTGTTCAACACCTGTTCTTTTGTATATTATCTTAAGTATGGAAATATTAATCTCTGTTATGGCGAACTGTGGTATATAAATCATGTATTTTATTAAATAAAGAGCGATATGAAACTGGTTAGTAATGAAAGAATTCGATTCTCATTATAACTAAATCAAACTATTATCATACATATCAGGTTTAGTAATTGACATTAAAAATCTTATAAGATTGGTTGTCACAGTCCATATTTGGCAACCAGATCCTAATTGGCACTGTCACGTAATATTTGTTAGAACTGAGTAATCTTGAGTGCAATTAACTGAAACCGTCGTTGACGATAAAATTGCTTAACACGACTTAAGGAAAATCACAGACATCGCAAACTGTTTTTAAAATATTTGTAGCTGTGATGGCTCCTAAATTTGTTGATATGCCTCCCGAAGCTCCTTGTCGAACAACCATTACAGTAACGTCTGCTACCGCAAAAAGATGCATTCCCATCGTCTTCAGGCCCATTACCATTAATGAAGGTTTAAAGTTACCCTAACGGTGGACATTGTTCGGATCGTACCTTACCATGTTCTACCCAGGTCGCTCCTCCGTTCCCACGTCTAACAAGACTACCGTCATTACGGACATTTTACATACATTCCCCCCACTTATTATCAATGTATTAAGTAAATCGTTCCTCTGGACTCAGCTCAATTTTATTTCCATTAATAGCTTTTCAACATTAGTCGTATGCAGGCTCTGGTTTTCACAAACCAGCCTTACTTGAGCTTTCTGTGTTACGGAATGTGCATGGTGGCAGATTTAAGAGGTGTAGCACCAGTACTAGTTGACCTCTCAGCTGCAGGTCAACACTTGTATGAGTTGGGTCAAGTTATATTGGAATAGTTACAATTTCCCACGACTGATTTCTTCGGAAGCCTCGCGAAGTCTGATAATGAGTTAATTAGTGTTCCTGCAAAGTACTAGGTGTCAGAATATAAAGTTAACAGATAATCTTCATGTACATGTAACGCTAGTCTAACAAGAATCAATTAATTATTCCATTCACGTCGCTTTGATAAACATGGGGAGTCCACGGTATTCCCATGTCGGTTGTGGGCGGAGTGATAACGATACGATAGTTACACGTGAATTATCTATTGTTTTATCTATTTATTTGACATATTTATCCAAAATATTTTAAAGTAACCTTGCTCGGAGATGATATTTTTTGTCTGTTGTTCGAGACTATAGATTCCGAGTTTCCACCCACAGGCAATATTCAGGCTTAACACATTATTCAAGGCTTCACTATCAATGAGTTATTACTCTGAATATATGCAAAATTACAACAGGTCCAAGGTACGGGGTACATTGAGCCTCACCCGCATATAATAGCTACTTATATTTCGGTGTCTGACAGCGTCGACTTAATACCTTATTTATTGTAATTCCTCGCGCCGACTTAGTAGATGTTGTTTAATGTGCTTTTACCGTGTTTTCGTGAAGAAAGCAGTGTGAGGGTAATTATTTAGCAGTGTTCTGCGGTTTCGTTGGCGAGCGGCCGCCGACTTAATGAGGGGCTTCGTAATAACCCACGATTATTAATATGGACGTAGTTTACCGCGTCTCTCGTTACCGACACATCCCTCATGCCACGCTATTTGCTCTGCCATCCACACTCACGAGTATATGCACCCATTATTGCCTTAAACAATTATCTAAATTCCATGATTGTCTTTGTCTAGTCTACTTCAATGTAAGCTTGTAATTAAATGTGATCAGTTTACATTCGTTATGGTGCTCCAGCAACGTAATGCTACGAACCGCAAATGTCACAGTTTCCAACTAGTAAATTGTAGTTCGAAAGTGATACATGGCTCACGAACTCCCATTCCGCGGATACGGTAATGAGTATGTTGATTGACTTTTCATGCCATTGCCTCTGCTAATTATAGGATTTAATGGTATCCGAGTATTATATCATTGTTAATTTCACTTCCATTGAGTTTACCTCGTTAAATTTCTTTTCGATTGACTTTCTCTTTAGATAAACAAGTGAGATTAGCCCGTGATCATGCACGATACTGTGTTCGTAAATTGGACATTGACAAAAACGTTATTGAATGGTAGGTACTGTACTGTCGGTATCAATTACATTGTGGGAGCCTCATTAATGCTTTGAAAAGCGCGCATCTTCATTATGACGGGCTCGATAACTATTGTAGGAGAGTCAGATGCGGGCGGTGTAGCGGTGCGCGTGCGCAGCGTCCGCCGTGCGACTGTATGGCAAATACGTACGAGCAAATTGCGTCAGTATCCACGCACACACACGCTATTGTATCCGCCGTACTTTTCTCACGCTCACACACTCATATGTACGTGTAATTTGCACTCGAACGTAGCTACGTAGTAGGTTAGTGTGCGTGTTTATCGGAAATTAGTTCTGCTGCAAGCATCGGGGTATCGGTGGAAATTGACAACACCACTGATTGTAACGATGGGAATCTGCGCACGTGTGCCCACATTAAACATTTACTTCACCAAGTGCCACTCCACGGCCGCAAAATACAAATTATAGACACATTTGACACATGAGCCTTTTGATTTAGCGTTTCTATACATTTTAATGACAGTTTCGCGCGTATTATGCGGCATTATTCAGCTAAACACCATGTTAACATGCCAGTGTGTTTTCCAATAAAATGCGACATTATTTGTTTAACACTGGAATCGTTCGTTCCGTCTGTGTGTATGTAAAAATAAAGATAGAAGCAAATTATAGCATTATGGACCATTCACCTCGACTCTAATTACCAGCTCTTTGCATAATTTCCATACACATTAGCACTGCGAAATGATCTACAAATTGCTATTGCTGAGAACTAGCATCATAATTATTATGTGTAATTAGTATTTTTTACTTTGTCACATGATAGTTTCGTATAATTGCAAGTGATGCATTTCTAAGCAGCATTTATGAGAATCCTGTTTGATTATACTGAGGGACGAGAAACGTGTCTTATAAGAATTTTGTTTAAGTTCAATTTACTTTAGCAGTGAGCAACAAGTGGGGGATCAGAATGAGTTTCCAACCACCCTTAGTTTTCACTTGGAACTGTCTTAACAATAACTGGTATTTGATATTGACTTTGAGAAGCTCCTTGATTACTTTACAAACACTAATTTATTATTATAATTAATACTAAACCGAAAAATTTGTTTAAGAAACTAGTTTCTCAAAAATTTTTTTCTTCCAAATCCTTCTAGTAATTTATAAAAAAATATAGTCAAACCACTTAACGAATAATAAACTTGATTAAATACGAGACTTGTACATAAATCATACATCATTATAATTAAAATATTGATTTTGCGGGTGTCCAGTCATTGGCAATATTTCCTAATACTTGTAATATGAGAAAAAACTTCAATCACCTTCAAGTCAAGACATAAAAATATGAATAAGTAAATTGTCAATAAGAAATTAAGTGTCGAACGAGCGCCAATTAGAAAGTTTATGCTTACAAAAAGAAATAAATATCTTGTCTGCGCAATAAATAGTGTTACTGCAAATTATGTAGTAACATTAAACGTAGGTAATTACATGAAATTAAATAAATAATTATTTGCCTTTAACCTATGATAAAATTTCATTAAGAAGTCATACTTGTACGCGGTGGAATGCAAATCATGCAGTACCGGTCAAGCTATGAAGATGGACGAATGACTGACCCTTCTCTTTAAAAAACTCTCTTAATTAAAAACTTTTGTCTCCACACTTGGCGACCTGGTTAGCGATCGCACTTTAGAAAATTCTAGTTTACCAGAAAATGATGCTGCTTAAGAACTAAAGGATTAATAAAATTATGTATTAACTAAGCTTATAATGACCCCTTTTTTAGATTCTAACCCAAGTATATCTTAACAGTCGCGCTTACAACACAAACGAAAAAGTTATTAATATCAGGGTATAAGTATAAAAAAAGAAATAAGGAAACTCATTCATACAAAATGCGTGGTCTCCACAAATATTTGCTTTACAAAGTCCCGTTTGATATCAATTATCGAATGACGATTTCAAGAGCCACACTAGTACGTTGTAATGCAAACAAATGGTTAGGCGTGGTTCACATTACAATTTATAGGAAAACCAAGGTCTTGCTAATAAAACTTTGCTGGTATTTACATGGAATTTTGTTCGAATTTTAATATCTGCTTGTACCTATATATTTGCTTCTTACACAACATTTGGTATTTTTTTTAAGACCTTCCTGTTTACTTTAAACGTTTTCGTAATTTGTTAAGATGGGTTGTTGATATCAGTTAATTTATTAATAAAAAGGAGATAACTGAGATTATTGGAGTTTTATACTATCAACAAGAAATAATGAATCAATCATACGAAAAAATTAAGTTTCATAATTAGTCTCCAATCAGACGGAATGATCGTGCGAATTATCAATTGAAAGAAATTACTATGAAAACTATTAATCATACCGGTGACAAATATTCGTTTCTAATAAAAACGTTAATTACTTTATCTAGCCTTCAAGCCTCATAATAATATCGATTCTCTTCCAAACTACCCAAATCTTCATCGCGTATAAGATTTGCCTGAAACGACAAATTACCAGGTCTCTCTAGAACAAAATTTAAGTACTACAGTTTTTCCAACTTTTAAAACTTTTCCAATCATAACTTCTTCAGATTATTTTCGTCCAATACTAGTTTAGTCAGAATCTACAATTTTCTTAGTAGTATCAGTTACAATCAGATTCTTATATGATACTGGAAATTCCCATACATTGCCGGTCAATCTAATAAGATTCATTGAGAAAAGAGTTTACTACGTTTTACACACAGCTACAATTAATCACAATCATTTTAAAGCCTGTATTTGACAATTAGTGATGTAATTCGTTATAATTTAAATACTAATAAGTATTATCAGTAAACTCATCCGGTGTAAGGATTCGGGTATTTGCGGTAATGGCTGCGTTATCACATCCTGGCTTAATCATTCATTAGTCAGTACTTGATTAGTATTGCGAAATTAAAAATTAGTCAGTTTCGTTAGTTCGAATTTGTGTTCATTCTAATTATTTATTGGTCATCTTATTAGTACCGTTGGGGAAAACGAGTTCCTTATACAGCCAATCCCCAGTTTGTAAGACAAGTTTCTTCGTGAAATTAGAATTTTACGACAAATTTGCAAATGGCTTCGTGCTTATCAGAATTGCATTTGGTTACGTACACTAGATGTCTCTATTTTAAACAAATGCAGATTCCTTTGTATTATGAGTAATTTCGTCGACTGTAAGATCGGCACCACCTACTGCCTGAATAATAGTAATAATTTATTCTTTATTTGTGTGTCATGTGACATTTTCATTGATTATCTCAACTGTCAACTAAGTAAATATATTATTTCAGTCCTCGTTAGGTATTTGTAGGACAAGTATCTTTGATAACGTTAGATAACGGAGATGACGGCTTAATCTCGATTTTAACGAATTTTTATTCTAGATTGCCTTCTTATTTTAAATTGCGTAAGGTATGGATGTAATCAAGCCTTATATCAATGGATTTAAGGGCCATTTTACTATGAGATTTCACTTTATCATAAAACATTTTAAATTTGTCGAGACCTAACTTTGTTGGTTGTTTAATTGTAATAGTGTCAGCATTGACAACGTTGACAAGCTGTCATTCGGATAAATTGATCGTGGTTGTTTGCGCAAATGTCAGTTAGATAACGATTACTAAGTATGTATTTTAATTTAATATAGGTACCTATGGGAATATATGGCTTATCTTTTATCGGAAAGACGATATTAATAAGTTTAAACATTTTGTAGACAGAGTACTTTATTGTCCACCTTTGCCGGCTTCACTGACAAATATTGAATCACATTCCCAACATGACTTATCCAGGAGAATTATTGTAGTGTTTGCCTAATTTAAATAGGCCACCCACTGGGGATCTATCTTTGGAAAACAACGTAGTGAGACAACGATGACCCTACCCACTTCCGGCTGAGCGCTCGACACAAATGTATTCAATAGTCACCTTCGGTTATGTGAAACTGGTCCGTGAGAAGTAGGTGATTGATTACGGATAGTTTACAGTTTATAAGCAGATTGATACCAGACAAATATTAGACCATAAATCTAATTAATTACTAAATACTATTGAACGACTTACAAGTGTTTAGAGGTCTGAAGCTCTTTCACCCTAAACAATGAATAAATCTTGATGTTTTTGTTGCAGGAGAGCATGTGATGCCGGCCTTTGACGCCCGGCGCCATGCCCACGCCGCTGCAGCCCGGCGGCCCCGCTAGCGGCCCGCCCCCGGAGCGCAAGCGGCGCCGCAAGCGCGACGATCCGCAGAGTTCAGCTGCGCTCGAACCTGACGACGACGACGGCGACATGAGTCCAGAGGAAGAACCGCGCAACGCGCCCGCGGCCCCCGCGGCGCCAACCCCAGCGCCCTCTTCCGCACCCGCGCCGACCTCACCTCCCGCCGCACCAGATGCCGTCGACCTTACCTCGCACAGAGACTCTCCGCCGCTCTCCTCCGACGTCGAAAGATTTGACGGCAAGATCGTCTATAACCCTGATGGATCTGCCTACATCATCGAGGACCCTGAATTATCAGAAGGAGAAACGAGCATACCCGATCTACCAAAAATAGAACCTGGGTGTATCGTAGATAGTCGCGACAACAACGTAGTGGAAAGACAGCTCGATTTCCCACAGATAGCGAGCGCGTTCTACGTGTCAAGAAACCCTTCGTTGTATGGCGCGTTATATGGAAGACTGGCAGCAGAACGAGCGCGAGCGAGACCCGACGCGCCTGTTATGCACAGTTATCGAGTATTTAGTTTTCGCGGAGGAAAGGACGCTCCTAGACCGCCATCTCCTCCGGCTGAGTGTCCTGTTAGCGTACCAGTCAAACCTATCCTAATGTGTTTTATTTGTAAATTGAGTTTTGGCTATGCAAAATCATTTGTAGCGCACGCACAAGCGGACCACAGTTTATCGTTACTGGACTCTGAAAGAGACGCCTTATCGAGAGAGAATGCTTCTGCTATTATCCAATGCGTGGGCAAAGATAAAGAGCCACTAGTCTCATTTTTAGAACCTGTTGGTGCTGCCGCGCCACCTCGGTTATCATCTTCGGGAAGCCCTAATATGACAGAATTACCAAGCCCATCATTAGACAAGCGACAAGATTTAATGACAACCGACAGGGATACTGAGTCAATGCTATTAAACGGAACGTGTGATGAGAGGAAACCAAGCCCCACAGCGGCATGGAGGCCGCCACGGTCGATAGCCGAATCTTTAATGCCACAACATTCCTTGATCTCCGTGGCACATCCACATACGATTAATGCTTCAGTGCAACCACGGGCCAGTCCTAACTCATCCCCACCTTTTCAAGCTACACCACCTGCCTTCCTTTCTGGAACGACGATAGGTGTCTGCCCAGATCATTTAGGAGGAAGGCCGTCTGGTGCAGATTGTCCAAAATGTGAATTAATTCTGAACTCAGGTAGATTAGGTGGCCCACTAGCTGGTATGCATAGTCGGAATTCCTGCAAAACCTTGAAATGTCCCAAATGTAATTGGCATTATAAATACCAAGAGACGTTAGAGATTCATATGAAAGAGAAACATCCTGAAGCTGAGACGAGTTGCATATATTGCATAGCTGGACAACCACATCCTCGGCTCGCCCGTGGAGAAACATACACGTGTGGCTACAAACCATACCGTTGTGAAGTATGTAACTACTCGACTACTACTAAGGGTAATTTAAGTATACACATGCAATCTGATAAACATCTAAATAACATGCAAGAGCTTCAAAATGGTGGCAACCCTGGCGAAGGAACTTTACCTCCTGCCCCACAACATACTCCGCCAGGCCCACACAAACCACCACTACCGCATCACTCACCCTTAGGTCAGAAACCAAAGCCAACCTTCCGCTGTGATGTTTGTAACTATGAAACAAACGTTGCACGTAACCTGAGGATACACATGACTTCCGAAAAGCATACACACAACATGCTTGTTTTGCAGCAAAACGTAAAACATATGCAAACGTTATCAGCTCTTCACCACAGGCAACAAAGTCAACAACAACTTGAAAGTTTATTGCATTTCCATGGTGGCGATGCTCCACCTCCTAACCCAGAAGCTGCTCTTGCTGATATGGCTTACAATCAAGCCCTGATGATTCAACTAATGACTGGAGGCCCAGGTCCTTCACCACCTGAACTAGGAGCTCATCTCGATGTTGGCTTAAATCCAGAAGCAATGGAACCTCCTCCAGAGCCTGCAGATCCAGAGCCAGAGAGAACGTACCATTGTTGCATCTGCAACTGTTTCTCAACCGATTCCTTAGAAGCACTGGGCCATCACTTGGCCCAAGATCGCACGAAAATCAGAGAACAGGAGATTCTGGCTTTGGTAGCTGGTCACTACGTGTGCAAACTATGCACATACAAAACAAACTTAAAGGCCAACTTCCAGCTACATTGCAAAACTGACAAGCACTTACAGAGGCTTCAGCATGTAAACCATGTCAAAGAGGGTGGACCAAGGAACGAATGGAAACTGAAGTTCTGTGGTGGTGTTGGAACAGGTGGTGCAAGCGTCGGTGGTGTACAGGTCCGATGCTGTGCGTGTGATTACTATACCAATTCTGCGCACAAACTGCAGCTTCACGCAGCAGGTGCGAGACACGAAGCTGCTGCCTTACTATTGAGACATCTTCGCGAGTGCGCGACACGTATACCTCGAGAACGTCCCCGAGTATACCGCTGTGCTCTCTGTGGCTTCGGAGCACCTCATCGACTGCCACTTCTGCAACACGTTCGGTCTGTAAAACATATGCAGATGGAACAAATCCACCAGCTCCAGCGTCGCTCCGAGGGCAAAGACCCAACCCCTGATGTAGCTGAACTGTTCCAAGTCATTCCTCAGCCATCTGAGTTACCGAGCCCCTACGATCAGCAAGATAATGGTGAGTACATCAAAGCAATAAATGTATAATTACTAAACATTCTACGAACCTCCCGCCTGGTTACTATAAAATGACTATATACAGTACAATTATATAAGTAGGCATATAGATTATTATGAGTACCTACGTAGGCAGATACTTAATCTAATTTAATTGTTGGTTTTTTCACATTTAGTCCTTGTTTGTCTTTTCATGTTCACTAGAGTGGTAATAAGGAAATTGCTTATTTGTCAGCTAATAATTTTCCAACCGTGACTGGCCTATTGTTATTGCACATTAACTTCCTCAAGGCGTTGTCTCCGTAAGTTAGAACTTAATGATAATAATTAGTCAGTTATGTAACGAATGTACCCACTAACAATGTAAGAATATTCTATCTAGAGGTAGCGTTTGTTACTATCTACACAATGGCAACGAAAAAACGATTCACGATCGAAAACCGATTAGATGCGCGTGCGCATTCTGCTCAGTTTTTCTACTTTGCGCTAGATGTCGCTCGTGACAACTTTTGTTCAATCAATAAACGAACACGACACAACGAAATATATTATTATTTATTACTTCTGTGCTAAACACATTTCGTAACATTTTTATTCTATAAAGCGTAAAAATCCCATTAAAATTAATTCAACCAAAACCATTACCGGCGTTCGTATCGATAAAGTAATACTGAGTCGACTTATGAATGTGATTTCGAAACGTCACTATCGGTTTCCAATTTAAACCGATTCGTTCCTTAATCAATTTTGTTCTGCGTTTTTTCAAAGTGAACTTCTTTCTGTGGATCGTGTCAACAAACACAACGATTTGTTTGATGTTAATTTGTGAGTATTGTATGTATGATACGAAGGCACATCGTGCTCTCCGTTTTCGTCAACGAAGGCTTCATTATCGTTTATCGCGTGACCGTCACTCCGTGTTCAATCTGAGAGGCAATCTCCATTTTAAGCGATGAGCATTTAGCGAAGAATTCGTAATCACAATAATGAGATAATTACACACGAACAAAATTTAATTTAAAGCGCGCAACATTAGAACAGGTTTCTTTAATAACGTACGCCTTACACGGTGTCGCCACAGTCGGATGCCGTCATTGGTCGGAGGCGGCTCCGCCCCGCGCGCGAGGGAGACGGAGAGAAGATTTGAATTGAGAACGCGAATTTTCCATAAGTACCGCACACGGGACAATGACTCGCATTACGTATGTGGCGGTCGCGCATTAAGGATGATTGCCCCCTTGTGATGAGGCTGCTACATCATCACACAATGTCGCCGGCCGCATCGCCCCGCGCATGTTTATGGCCACGGTGAAATACGATAAACTCCGAGAGAAATGTGGAGGCGAAAGAAATCCGCCTTACACCATTGTGTGCCTCATGTTTATGCTTATTACTTATTTTCACCTTATTGAGAGAGCCATTTTAAACGATCGATTTTGATATAAATTTTAGGTTTTCGAATTGCTTATGGTTCATTGCAAAACACAACGATGAACTAAATTGCATTGAGAGAGAAGATTGCACTCATTTAAATTCACACGATCTCGAAGTAGGTACGCACATACTCAGATGACACAAAAAATGTCATTCTTCAGTTTTGCGACATCATTAAATTTATGTAGCTTCCTTTGAATCTGTCACTGTTTTACCCCTCGGCTACTGATTCATTAGTTACTGTCCCTATCATCAATATGATTAAACCAGAATAAGAACCGGTTTATAATTTTATACGTTATACAAGACCAGCACCCTGTTCTAAAAGATTTTTTGCCTCGCTGTGCTAAGATCAATAAAGACGTCTGAGTCCATTATTCACTAAAAGATTCAAGATGATAATAAATACGGCAATATTTTCGTTAAAAAAAGCAAATGAATATCTATAGGTAGTCCTGGCTACGTACACCTATATATTTTATCTGCAAAATAATAATTATCAAGGTCTGTAAACACAGTAAAGACCGTAATGGTCAGTAGGATTAATTTTAGAGTATATGCAAGAGTTGAAAGGGTCAAATACAGTTGGAAACTCGAACCCGCAACACCGGTACGCAAAGACAGTAAAACGCTCAGTTCCCATTGTGTCCCTGACGCCACATTGTAAAAATTCTGACCCAAATCTCGCAAAACAAAACTCACACTGCACAATACTTACTTTACGACGCTATAACGATGTGGTGTTTCCTTAGAAAAGACCCTTTGTTCATTGACAAAAAGCGTCAGAGATCGCGTTTATGCAGAGAAGGTCCTTTTACCTGGCCATTGTTCTATGCTCCTACCAGACTGTGGGACGGCGGCTTTACATCATAAATAATTACATTCACTGGTCACTCTGGAATTAGGGTCAGTTGCGCTATCATTATTATTACGTACTCAGATTTACTTATCCCTCTCCCCTTCATTAGATGTAACGGTTTTAACTGCTTAAAACTATAGAACGGGTTCCCGAACAGGGGGCCGACTGGTTTCAGCTTCGTTCGACTGTGAGATAATTTCCAGTTTTAATTAAGTGAAAATTCAATGCAGTGCTTTGTGGACTCTTATTTTTTGCACAATTATAAATCGACAATTTCACAGTATAGTCTAAAACAAAAAATAAAAATATTGTTTACATGAAAATCTTGTTAGAATGACGTCGGATTAATTACCTGTATTTTTTTGCAGTTTGTGTTAAGAATACAATAGACAGTCCTTCTATAGCCAAATTCATCTAATAAACTATAATTGTAACGTTACATTAACGAATCAGTTCTCCCTCGGCCGTTTCTTTCACCTTCCTTATTTGAGCGTAAACAATGCGGCCGAGCGTCTTTCACACGCTGCCGCGGACTTATCCTTGGTCAAAATAATAATTGCACGCTCACATACAGTCGTCTCGCTCACACCTATAGTCACATACGTCAACTATCCCGATGGATTTGATCCGATGCGAAACGAAATATTCGAAACCTTTTGTAATAATGAACAATGATTGTTTGCTCGTCCTGTATCTTCTTTGTGTGCAAAATTACAATATACTTGTTACGTTAACATTAATACATTTGTGAATGTGTGCGTACGGGATGGATAGAGCGATACCTTTGTCTTGCCGGGACGTCGCAAACAAAACGAGTCCTACTAATAATATAAAAGAGAAGAATTTTATTTTTAACTTCAATTCAGAAAAGTAACAAACGCTCGTACCGAACAATAGTCAGCTTCATTTATAGAAATAATCTTTTTTGTAGATAAATCTCACGTAGATGTAGGTAGACATTGTGGATTTACGGTGTACAGATTTGTATCCATTCGGCCCGCAGATTCCGTAGCGGGAGGTTCGTTGTGAACAACTTGTGTTTTAAGAATTTTTGTTTGTAAACAAATATTTTTATCGCTTGTTTTTTGTCAACAGACACTAAGGAGCCGATCGATCAGAAACCAGAGTTAACTCAAGAACAAAAGATGATGAGATTTTTGGAACAACATCAGCAACAACAACAACAACAGCAGCCACAACCACAACAACAACAACAACATCACGTTTCGCAACAGATTCAGCAAAGTTCCAGTGAGAGAGAGGAAGAGCGCGAGACTCCAGGACCACACGCGTGTCCTTATTGTAATTTTAGTTGCTCGAACGAGTCTCGCCTACACGCACATGTCACCTCCGTACATGGCGACCCGTCTCGACATTTCATTTGCCCTCTTTGCCAAGATGGCTTCAAGGAACGACCAGCCCTCGAACGACACGTCATGCAAATCCATTCCGTCAACTCAGAAGGGCTACAACGACTGCTATTACTTGTTGACCAGAGCCATTGGTTGAATGGTGGAGCGCAGTCCCAAAGAGACGAATCTCGACAAGGTGATGATGAGCGGGAAATATCCTCACCACGATCGGAGGGCAGCGCTGATGGTGAAACTGAAAGATGTTCGACATGCAACCGCACCTTTAGAAATGTTGATGAATTGTGTCAGCATCAGAATGAATCCGGCCACCTCGAACTGAAACAAACACCGCAAGGGCCAGGTTACGTCTGCTGGAAGAAAGGGTGCAATCGATACTTTGACGCGGCTCATGCACTACAAAATCACTTCAGAGAAGCACATGCGCGGAACTCTATTGCCAACATGTCAGTGTCTGAAAAGCATGTGTATAAGTACCGTTGCAATCAGTGCAGTCTGGCGTTTAAGACAATTGAAAAACTACAGCTACATTCACAATACCATGTTATCAGAGATGCAACCAAGTGTGTGCTGTGTGGAAGAAGCTTCAGATCTGTGCTAGCACTACAGAAGCACGTTGAAACTTCCCATCCTGAATTATCTGAAGAAGAACTGAGTGCCTTCAAACGCAGCTTAGCATCAAATCCACTATTACAAGCTGCACAAGGCACAGCTTTAGATGCTGCTACTGCTGAGCTTTTACGTAAAGAAGCGTTGAGAACTCCAGATGATGACCTCGCCGATGTTGAAGATAGAGATTCTAGTGCAACAGTCGCTGATGAGTCCGGACATAATGATGCTGAAAACTCGGATGACTCAATAATTTACAAAGACCAACAATTCTTGGAAGATTACTTAAATTCCCAAGCAATGGCTGAAGACTCATACAATGACCCTAACAGGAAATATAAGTGTCATCGGTGCAAAGTTGCGTTTACACGACAATCTTATTTGACTGCACACAATAAGACACTCCTCCACAGAAAAGGTGAAAAGCTAACCTACCCCATGGAAAAATATCTAGATCCAAACAGACCATTCAAATGTGACGTATGCAAGGAATCGTTCACGCAAAAGAATATTTTACTTGTTCACTACAATAGCGTGAGCCATTTACATAAATTGAAACGAGCTATGCAAGAACAACAGAATAATAATAATCCTCCCGTGTCGCCCGGGGCGGGTTCTGCACCATCTAATTTGACACTTACACCCAAGAGTACATCGAGCGAGGAGGATGACCGCAAACGATACAAATGTAACATTTGTAAAGTTGCGTACACACAGGGTAGTACGCTCGACATACACATGAGATCGGTGCTACACCAAACGCGTGCTGGCAAGTTGCAAGAACTAGCCGCAGCTGGCCACGTGGACTTGTCACGGCCCCTAGTGGAGCAGCCTGACCGGACCGACCCCGCCAAAATATTACAAGACGTGTTGTCGCCGAAAAATACATCCCCTTCGTCTACAAGCAGCGGGGGCCCGCGTTCCTCACCCCCTGCGCGCCCAGGTAGTCCGCGTTCGCCCCGCGCAGGTAACACTACGTGCGAACGCTGTCAGACGTCATTCCCTAACGGGGAGTTACTCGAGGCACATCGAGCAACGTCATGTCCGTACGGCGATGCGCGGGCGCATTCGCCGCTAGGCGAAGCTGAAACAGCTGCACTTGACGAGATGGTGGCCAAGGGTAACCCGCCCAAACGTAATTCACAAATGTATAAGCAACTATTAGAAACCTTTGGATTTGATCTCGTCATGCAATACAATGAAAACCAACGAAGAAAAATGCAAGAAGAACGAGAGATGGCGCGTGTACCAAGTCCACCGCCGCCGCCTCCTGAGGAAAAGCCACCGGATGGGGAATCCAAGTCTACGTGTCAACATTGCAATAAAGAATTTTCAAGTGTGTTCGTTCTTAAAACCCATTGTGAGGAAGTGCACAAGGATAAAGTACCTCTAGAATTTCTAGAGCAGTTCGCGGAACAGTTTAAATCGGAATATGAAAGGAAGTCTGGTGCACCTAATTCGCCTCGTGCTGCCTCTCCCGCGCCGCAGGGTGATAGGTCACCGTCTCCACGTGGTGACAATAGTGGAAACTTTAATGAAAATGGAAGTGCACAAGGTGATGCGCAAGCTGGAGCACTTCTGGCTGCGCAAGTGCAAGAGATGCAGGCAGCGTTAAACATGATTCAGCTGCAACAACAACTAGGACAATTGCACCCGATGGTGGCTCAGATGTTATCGTTGGGGCTGCCTCTAGGTTTGAACGTCGGAGCACTGGCTGCCATGAACCTTCAACCACCATTGGTGCCGCTAATGCTGCCACCTCCTCCATTCGATACCATGCCCTTCGCCCACGACGCCCAGATGAAACAACAACAATTATTACAGCAGCAGCAACAGGTCAGTTTTTAATAATTATTAGTTTAATCAATATTTCAATATTCTTAACATCCCATCGTTAGCTAAACCTACACTTCATTACTTATACCAGCAGATAATCAGATAGTGACTACTTATTTATACACTACTTATATGACTTAACATAAATTTATAGACATTATACAAATTACTATGAAATAGTGATGTCATATTAACGCCAGTTTAAACTAATAAGTACTAGAATAATCTATAACTCTCGATCCTGTAATTCTAATTGGAAATAATTATATACTTACTATACATACATGAAATGTGTCACATAATATAAGGAATTAAATGTGGGACTATTACATACTTTTAGTTACAATAATAATACTCTTTAACCAATGTAGTTATCAGGTAATAGTAATATAATAAATCACCAATAAAAAGTACATAATAGTATTATATCAGAAATGCTTCTTATATAATTCTTATAACAAATATCATTATTTTTTCTACTGCTGGGTATAAGGCTCCTTTTTCTGCCCTACTTATTCGTTTTGTGCATCTTTAAACTAAAATTATTAAAAACTAAATGTAATTTATATAACTATGAAATTACTTAACAAAATTCCGTCGAGACGTACAAATAACAAGTATTTACTTATACAAATACAAGGCTTCGCATTGATTATTTTCGTCAGTTACTGTGTAAATTCGATCGTGGGCAATAAGGATATCTACGACGGCGTCGTATTGTGAGATAAGCTCGACGATTTACGTTAGCTATCTGTTTGCACAAGGCGACAGGGAATCTATTGTTGTATGAAGGGTCCGACCATTATTATTAGTAACGACTTCCCTTAGCATTCGGACTTACCTGCTTAATATCGTTGTTGATAAATGAACCCTTTAACAACTGAAAACTCGTTTCGTGTCTACGGTTTCAATGCTCGTCTTTAATATAGATTTCTTTTGTTTGCAGGCTAACGCTGCAGCTGGTCAAAAGAGAGCGCGTACACGCATCACTGATGAACAACTGAAGATTTTGAGAGCGCATTTTGACATTAACAATTCGCCCAGTGACGAGGCTATCGCGAAAATGGCCCAACAGTCTGGACTCGCTACCAAGGTAATCAAACATTGGTTCAGAAATACTCTTTTCAAGGAGCGACAGCGAAACAAGGATTCACCTTATAATTTCAATAATCCTCCTTCTACCACCCTCAATTTGGAAGAGTATGAAAAAACCGGTGAGGCTAAAGTAACAACTTTAGATTCATCAGCAAGCTCTGATGAAGGAAAGCCACCACCTGAAAAAAAGGCAAAAATTGAAGATACTAGTATGCTAATGCAGCAGGAAGTTAAGTCGGAACCCAACGATGAACCGACGATGGAGGAAAAATACAATTCGTATGATGATCGACACCAAGAAGATAAAAGCTTTATCTTTCCTCAAGCACCATCGCAGAGCCCTGCGCCAATGATTCAAAACAATGATCACCATCATCAAAACAAATCGCGACCTCAAACACCAACGCACATTTCATTAAACTCATTGATTCAATCTCAATTAGATTCGATCCCAGCGACGAGTATACCACAGCCGCCTCATCCATCGATGCTACCACCAAAACTGAATCCTAATTTCACGTCCCCAAACTCCGCGCCCCCGAACGTCCTACCTTTGACCCCGAATCGCAGCCTCAGCCCTGGCAGGGGGCCGGCCGATTTCGGACTTTCCGGGGGCAATTCGAACGGATCCAACAGCTCAACGGGGTCTTCTGGCAAACGCGCCAACAGAACTAGATTTACTGACTATCAAATCAAAGTATTACAAGAGTTTTTTGAAAATAACGCATATCCCAAAGATGATGATCTCGAATATTTGTCAAAATTATTGGGATTAAGTCCTAGAGTAATTGTGGTCTGGTTTCAAAATGCACGCCAAAAAGCTAGAAAAGTCTATGAAAACCAACCAGCCGCAGATCCACCTGCGAGTGCCACGGATGATGCCAATAGATTTCAACGTACTCCAGGTCTTAACTATCAATGTAAAAAGTGCCAATTAGTATTCCAAAGGTACTATGAACTTATAAGACATCAAAAAACGCATTGTTTCAAAGAAGAAGATGCGAAAAGATCAGCACAAGCACAGGCAGCAGCGGCTCAAGTTGCGGCTACATTAAGCAGTGAGGATTCCAATTCCAGCAATGTAGAACATCACCCTCCCCACGTGCCAGTCTCACCTGCGCCGCCTCGTACGCCGACTCCCGCGGCACCTAACTACCCTGTGTCACCAGCGCCTCCTGCGCCGTTAACACCAGTTACCCCACTATCGCACACACCTCGTGAAGAAAAAGATGGAAATTTTCAGTGTGATAAATGTAACCTAGTCTTCCCTCGTTTTGACTTATGGCGAGAACATCAACTGGTTCACATAATGAACCCAAACTTATTTCCCACATATCCACCCGATTCCCCTTTTGGAATCTTGCAACAACATGCACAACTACAACAACTAAATGCAAGCCTTGGCAGTGATGAAGCTCGCCACCCTTTAGTAGCGGCTCTTAACCAACAAGTCGCTAAGAGGAAATTTGATGAGTATGAAGAAGTCGAAACAGGTGAACAGCCAAAAGACAAACGCTTAAGAACTACAATTCTACCGGAACAACTGGATTACCTCTACCAAAAATACCAAATCGAATCTAATCCATCTCGTAAAATGCTTGAAAACATAGCACGCGAAGTTGGACTAAAAAAAAGAGTGGTACAAGTTTGGTTTCAAAATACACGAGCACGTGAGAGGAAAGGACAATTTCGTGCACATGCACAAGTTATAAATAAGCGATGTCCCTTTTGTCCAGCATTGTTTAAAGTAAAAAGTGCTCTAGAAAGCCATTTGAGCACCAAACACGCGGATCAGTGTGCGAGAGGTGAAATCAATGTAGACGCATTACCCGATGAAGAATTGAGTACAGAATCAACCCCGAGTTTTGGGTCTCAACAAAGTGATCGGCAGCAAAATTTTTCCCAAGCGGGGGCTCCCATGTTGCCCCCTATTTTTCCACCTTTTCACTCAGACATGGAGAAATTTATCAAGCAGTACAGTGAAGAATCAATGAAACGCTATGTAAGTGAATTACAAGCGCATGCTGCCGCCCAACAGAATGGCGGCGGAAACGAAACAACTGAACGACGTCCCGAACATGGAAAATCAGAGATCCCTTTAGATCTCAGTAAACCAGTTGATCTGTCACGACCTGGATCTGACGCTGACGAGCGCTCCGACACCGCTTCCGAGACAATGGAGTTCTATGAAGAAGACGAGCCTACCTCGCCCCTCCCTGGCCAGCAACAAGCGACACGGCCGCCGGGAAAACGTTACCGCACTCAAATGTCGTCGTTACAAGTAAAAATTATGAAATCCTTATTCGGGGATTACAAAACTCCAACTATGGCGGAATGCGAGGCGCTCGGTCGAGAAATTGGACTGCCAAAACGTGTAGTGCAAGTTTGGTTCCAAAATGCACGTGCCAAAGAGAAGAAGGCGCGCCTGGCCGCCGGACTCATGGAGGTGTCCGATGCGCCGCCGCCGGAGGAGTGTCGAGTATGTGACTTCAAATACAGTCACAAATACTCGGTGCAGGACCATGTGTTCACACGTGGTCACATCGCGGCTGTACGCGCGCGGCTCGAAAGTGGTGCGGGCGGCGGCGACGACAGCACGCTCGCGCTCATGCAGATGGCAGCGCGCCTCGAGAGCGGCATGGGCGGCGACTTGCACAACGCGTTCCTGCGGCCGCAGCTCGCCGGCAACGGTGAGTGTACTACTTGACCGCGGAGTGAGTCGCCTAGCGCTTCCCAGCTCTACGCGACCCCGCATTTTCTTACGTAGAACCTCGCAGCGGCGAGCTTCCCTCGATCGTATGAACAACTATAATGTCCATATAATAGCGTTTCGAGCGAAGCTCCTTTCGTGCCGTGACGGTCGTTGCTATTTTCCTATTAGTGAGTCCTTTTGTAAATAAAATTTAGGTGTAACTGATATAGCTTAAGATTAAAATCTCTCTGTAGTGTTCGTATTTCAATATTTTGAAGATTTTAAATTGATGTCATTATCATCGTTTCCATCCATGGTTGGATATAAACCTCTACAAAAGCACGCCGATAAGTTCGATAATTGAAATCTCCAGCTAATTGATAAAGTACCTACATTATTCAAAGACTAAATATGCGTCGAGTCGGTTCACCGATGCGAAAGGTAATAGCGGCACGTACGCAGTCGATTCAGTCTCTCAGAAATTATTTCGTAATTCAAATAATTACGGAACGTGGCAACAGTAAAAAAACATTACCCAATCTTCAAATTATAATATAAATCTGAAACCAGTGTGAAATAGATATTTTTATGTAGGTATATGAGCATTATTTGTGGTACGTTTTGTTGCGCATCGGCCATGGCACGTGTTGCTTGGCGCGTTGTCATCGCAGAGAGAGGCGGGCCGCGGGCCCGACCTGGCTGGCGCGATGCAGCGGTGGGCGGCCGCTCTAAGCCACTATACACATGCAAACGATGCACAACAATGGTAGGAGTTAGGAGTTAGGACGCGTGAAGGACGTCGATATCGAATGGGACCGATCTGGCGCATATGCATTTCGCTCCACATGAATAATCAATTATTTAAATGACGCCAATCAAGACTTTCTCGGAAAGAACACATCGGTGTCCATTGTTTCGTTGGTTTTATTACCTTATTATGCTCTAAATATTGAAAGCCAACACTACAGAGAGACATAGACTAGTAATCTGTTGCATAATATTATTCTTCCTAGTTGTTCGTATTTAAAACTCCTATTAGGTTATTAGCGACATGTCGATTGTTGTAGGATTGTAATGAAAACCAAATTATATATTTTAGAGAATTTAAATGTTTTAGTTATTATTGTGTAAAGTCATAGCGAAGCCTGAAGTCTATAATTATTTAAAATAAGGTGCCTTGTAGGATCCAAGTGTTTTGTAAATTATTTTCTCTTGAGCTCCACTGTAAATAGTTAAAAGTATACTACTAGTTATAACGATGTGCACTGTAAAATTGTTGTCGCCGATAGCTGTTCGTATTTGTATTTCGATAGTTCTTATCTATAGGTAGATATAAATATATTATTTGTTTCGTAGAGGCATCTTAAGAACTTGTGATATAAATGTATCTAATTAGTTTACTTCGCATATCTTTCGCAAAGGTCTCGGTTAAGGGCACGAGCCTAAAGATCAAAAATACATACAGACATAACATTACAAGTTTGTCGGTTTTTACATAATAAAGGATGCTTAGCTATCGTGTGGGGTCCCGGTTGCAGTTTGTGCTATTCTTTCATGGCATTTACATATTTGGGTCTTGATTGGGGCGTTAGGCGATATGCAAATATTTTCTCCAAATTTGAATGTTGCGTAAGTCGTGGGGCGCACGAGCTGTGAGCTAATGCGCCCGCGCCCCGGCGCACGCGCCGCGGGAGCCACGCTATGCCCTTATTTATTATGTAGAAATTTTCGCTAGCGACTCGTAAACACCTTGATACGTCTCTATTGATCTTTCAAATGCAAATGTCCCAGTCTGTCGGTGAAGAAAATAATAAGTGTTGTTTACTATTTCTTGAATACATACCACAGCATTCTGGTATTATTGAGCATGTTTTTATTTGCATATCGCTTTTTGTTGATTTTATTTATTTTTGTTATGTTTGTATTTATTTTTGTTCCATAGTTTTACTATAATCTTGTTTGACATGTAGATACCTACCCAATCGTATTGACGTCAAGGCGACTGACATGCACCTTGATTTTGAGTTTGCCTCCAACCCGACTTCCAATAATTTTATTTTAATTTGTATAATTTAATTTTTAACCTAATTTTATGCGATCTGCATTTACTGTTATTCAGATGACGTTATTCTAAATAGTTATTTGAAACAAAGTCCTGTGCCAGCCAGTGAAAGAATTCTTTGGTATTTGCGGCGTTGACTCGACCGCCTAGGAAAAGATTGAAAGTCTTGTAAACTGATAGTATTATTATAATTATTATCTACAGTTATTATATTTGCAGAATTCGTTGAAATAAATGCAATATTTATATTATTGAATTATGTTTTTTTTTTGTTTTTTATGTTTCCTTGGTTCCTTTATCCTGAGTTTGTTTTTTGTTTGCTTTTGTTGAAGAACATTTATGCGGAATGCAATGTGAGGTAACAAAGACTGTTTAAACAAAGCTGATATTTTTTGGTAGAAAGTTTCTGACTCTCGGGGAGTCAACGAATTATTTAAGGACAGGTGAACATTGGAGATAATTTGAAATGTAAAGTAACTCACGCAGATAGTTACAATGTCGTTGTAAACCCATACCTGTGGACTTAAAACAAAGATTGCTTTATTTTAGCAAAGGTATTGTAACAAAAGATTTGAAAATGTTAGAGGTTATGTATTTGGTGGCTCCATGGGGGATAGTTTTAAAATGATTCAACAGACACCCTTTGTACTTGACAAAGACAAACAGATTGCTAGTTTATGTAGTTAGAAGAGATATATGAGTACCTTAGTGTTAAGAAAACGATCGTGACGGCATGTGGCTCTAGTCCTTACATCTCTGTTTCTGTGTATCTTATACTATTCACGTACTAGCACATTTCATGAAAAACGGAGCCTATAGCCACCTGTTTGATAAATAATTTCTTTGAAATAACCAAATTGATGAGAAATTATACTAGATAGTGCTTTATTGATATAAACAGTCTCCAATGTTTTGTGGTATTACATATGATCTGATATTTTGAGAACACGTGGGTTAGTAAAATAATAAATAGAGATGAAAATTGTTTCCGAGATGAGATGTAAATGAAAGCCGTTTCATGCAATTTTCCACAATATTTCGATAGGCATAGTTGTATAGTGCTTTGGTACATAAGAACGAAATTCGCTTGAGACCACGTGGTTACTTACTGTCACATAACAAAAGACCTTGAAAGAACAAAAATCTAGAAAAAGTCCACACTCACTAAAAACGCATTGCTCGTATAAATGTTCATTTTTTATTATATAATTATTTTTTAGTTTTATATTTTTTATATACTATTTTATTTAGGTTATAGGTGTCATCGTTTAGCTATGAAATAGGTTATGAATGCTGTTTGAGGACCAGACTAAAGACTGAAGGTAATATGAGTAGTTGTCAAGATGTTCTGAAAAACTAAGTATGGAACAGAATTGTTGCAACAACGCAACGTCTCGTCTTTTATCCCCGAAGGGGTGGTAGGCAGAGCTGCACGTTACAACTGTACAGAATTTTTGATATAGGTATATTGAAAATCTGAATCCCCAAAACCCAATAAAGGTACTTAGGTACATACACCTAAATCACCACCCACTTACAATCGAGAAAACAACATCACCAAAACCTTGATATAAGTATTTACATCACAATTTTTTACCCACCCACTCACTGGGTAGAGTTACTTTGAAAAAAATATTAAATTACCAAAGTACAAAGGAAAAATTGAACTGGAATAAAAAAGGTTCCGTTACCGACCTGGCTAATTATTTCATTGTAAATCACAATAATATAGGACGTGCTTACCATAAAAATAAGGCTTTTTGTTAAAATACTCGTCGTACAATAGATTTTTTTATGAAATCGATATCATGTTGGTAAGTAGGTAGATCATTGGAGCGATGTTTTAGATTGTTAGTGATCACCGAAAAAAATGGGCCCGTTACTAGATGGTTGGAATTAAGGAAAAGGTGAGCAGCTGTCTGTCACAGCAAGGCGAGATAGGAAAGTGATGTACTTAACACTCATTCTGACAAATAGTTATCAATCGAAAATATTAGTTACAATAAAAAGGGGTAGTAAATAAAAATATCAATACATAATATAATTTTAATGAGTCTAATCTTAGTTAAATTATTTTTTAATTATAATATTATCTCGGTCTCTGAAACAGGATAAACAAAATTTTTACCGCCTTAAAATAAAATCATGTTAAATCACAAACATAAACAACACTACACTTGCTACGACTGCGTAGTACGTACGTAGCAATGCTACGCCACCCTACTACGCGCTTACGTAGCGTAGACTACGGTCTACGCACATAATTCAACTCCAAAACTAATCTAACGCGTAGACATCCAACTAGCTAGACATAGCTCAAACAGTCTTTGATAAAATGTCGACTGTATTGTTTAGTAATAAAGTTGAAAACTTAGTAACAGGAGAGGGTAACTTGATGTGCGGTTGTCCGTGTAAAATGTAAACTAAATATACCAAAAATCGACCATCTAAAACTAGTTACTATTCATGTCAGTGGTTCCTTTAACTGACAAAAGAGGCCAAGGTCATCCACTGTCAAAATAAAGGCTCACGTAGCCATTTTTTTTAATCCCCTGCATCCGTCAAATCACAAATGATCGACCTTTGACGTGACTCTTAAGATTTTTGTAAAAAATATATAAAATCAGGTTATCACGTATAAGTTTAGTTACGTTACGCTCGTACGGTTTGTTTTCTATTTATAGCCTTTTATTATGAGTTTACACAATTTGGTAATTTTGAATTTAGGTCATGAAGTTAGCCTTAAATGAAGTCACATGAAGTTAGCAGTGTACCAAGGACAGGACTCGAATGACAGTAAGAGAAAGAATTAGATATGTCTCATAAGTTAGAAAGAGAGAAGAATATTTTCCAATAAGATTTGAAACGTAAAAAAGAATGGTAAAATGAAATGATACCTCCTTCGTACTTTTGAATTTTAAAAGATATAGATATAATAAAGACTAGGTAACCTACACTAGTTTCACAAACAACTAATATTTCTTAATAAGGTACGTGCCTACGTCGATGGACATATTAGTTTCGGAATTTGACATTATAAATTAAGACTCTAAAAATAAAAGATTAAAACAACCATTTGTATCACATGTGGGCGTAGAATAATTTGTTGGATCGTGATTAGATACCTACCAACCAACTTACTGAATAGGTATGATTTAAAACTAACATTAAAACAAATGTCAAATACAAATGAGACATAAATATCATACTTATAAATGTTCCATATAAAATGGTGTAAATAAATTATATTTATTGATATTGCTAATCTAATGGGGCATCTATATCCGTTTCGAATATTTTAACAGTAGTTTTTAGTAGAACTTGTGGCTTATTATGCCTAATAATTTTATAATGTTTGACTAAGTTAATATTAAATAAACAGTACATTTTACCATTCAGGTCCTGTTTTTAACAAGCTGATATAATTTCTAAACAAGTGTGTTAAGCTTAGAAGGATAATGATCGTCTTCTAATAAATATTAATGATTATACTTTAGTCAGTATTGCTCAGTATTAAATCTTACAATAATATCCACCCCTTTACACAAAACCAGCTGTCAAAACAACTCGATTACTTACCTACCTACCTATATTAAACTAAAAACATCCATCCTTTCTCCTACTACGCTATATTCGCAGCCCGACATCACTCGTAAACTTCAATAGCGTCGGTTTTACGCGAATTTCATAAGTAACCGTTACAACCGCCGATAAATGATCACAGAATGCTTTGTTAACACCAAATCTTCACGGCAAATCGTGTTTTCACTCGGTGTAAAGATTTACTGAATAGAATATGCTATTACAATTGCTCGCTGTCGCCTAATAAAAGGATGAAACATGAATGATATTACGCGAAGAGATTTCACGTTCAATGTCAAATTTGACAGGAAAGAAAAAAAACACCAGCATTCTTTACAGCCAGTCAAATCAAAGAATGGAGGCAGAGCTCGTTACTCTGATTTAATCACGATAAGGTTCTCGTAGTTCGGTAGCATCGTTACCAATTGTTAAGTAGGTATTTATTACCGATGATATCGACGGATGATCTGCAAATCTGTCGAAACAATAATGAGTGTGTGAGGCCGGCAGGAGGGGAGGGTCGCCAGCACGCCCTGGAGTCACGTCGAGGCGTCCCAACCCATTACCCGCTCCAAACCGTATCGACAAATAACCGCCAATTATTGGATCGCTCTACAATCTTTTTACAATTTCTTCTCCGTCGGACGTTATTATATTTCTATTAAGCCTTTTTTGTAATCAAACTACTAATGATTCGATTCCATTTCCTAGGCCGACGTGCCGCCTTCGCAATGTTAATGACACTACGTAATTAGATCCGGATGGTTTGAGGGCGTTGACTCTGCTGCGGTGCCCGACCGGTAGATAATGGCAAAGTGTCAATTTTACTAAAAATATGGTAATTTACAACGGACGCCATTTTGTCTCTTCAAAGTTGAGACAACGTCGCTTGATAATGAGTTGACACCGTTAAGAATGATGTAGGAAATGTTTGTGACACGATCTGTTGGATTCTGACACTAAATGCTATAAAACATAGGAGCATTATTGTACATCACATACTTACCTCATTTAAACACTCATATTATCGTTAACAATGACACCAAGTGCTTACAGTTTACCTACAAGCCATTACAAATGTACACCTATTTACTAGCCCATAACCCACCAACAATGATTTGACCTAAAACCTAGGTTTAGGAATCAAAAAGGACAAATTATTAGGTAATGTTTTTAGACAAATTATTCTAAATTTTCTCCACCACAAGAGATTATTATTTTACCTTAATAACATAATTGACGAAAATGCGCGGTAAGTACCTACACGTTAAAAGAAAATCAGTCGCAATGATTACCAGTTTCACTGTAACTTTTCTATTACGTTACGTAACATTCAATTTTATTTAAGTACCTACGTGAAGCGTTTGGGAAATTCCTAATCATTAATAAGTAAAACTAATTTGGTTATTAGCGTGCCAATAGTAATTTTCACATCAACCGAATGAATATTCGTAGCACTTCAGAGCACTTATTTAAATCTTTTTTTATATAATACTGAGTTATTATTGTCTCACTTAAAGGCTTCTTTGCTTATTATGTAGAGATGGCACGTGTATTGATTATTGCTCATTGGCTTAGGCATCTGTCATAGTTAACTGTTGCGGTTTTAAATAAACATTTTTGTTGGTAATTGAAGTCTTAATAGGGTTTGTTTCAACATTCATACTCTCATTCACGGGAATGAACTCGCATAGTAGCGAATAGACTGCTATTCGCTACTATACGCGACATTTAGGATCGTTACTCATATTTAGACAGCTGTTGTATACCTATTAATACGAAAAACGAGTCAAATTCCCTTACAATAAAACGGTTTTCTGTTATTTTTGCTTGCTTATATACGCAATTGATAACTTAATCTAAACTTACTTCGAAAATTTCGTAACACCTACGCAAAGAAAAATCTATTTTTAAACCCAAACATAAGACGTCATGAGGAAAAGGCAACTGATAAGTAAGTAGATTCAACAAGTTATTTTTGTCACTTATGGAGCGGGCGCGACTTTTGGTACAGTTTGTCTATTGGCTGGCAGTCGTGACTGCTGCAACTACCGTGACCGACGACAGCTCTCATTGCCAATTAGAAGTTCAATCACCGACGTCAATTCAAGCAGCAACTGAAAAAAAAAACAAGCATTGTGCCCACAAGTCATGTTTCAATTTGAAAAATTGATTTGTGATGCGACGAACCACATTTGTTACTATAAATACTTAGTTTTCTAATCAAAGCGACATCACGACGCGTCTATAACAAAAGATGATTCTTGTCAAGTCATTTCATCATCAAACGTCATTTGTAGACTCATTTATTCGCTTTGTATAAACAACGGATCATAATGCTGTTTTTTAATAGTGGTGCTGTGTGAAATGATTGATGCAATGTGTTGTTTCTTTGTAATGAATGTACCTAAATAACATTAGAAAATCTTCAATGTTCACTTACCTACCTATTTATCATATAAAGAATAAGCAAAAACACTTTTTTATAAAAAGAAAGTTGCTCTACACTAGGATTTTCTCCCGTTTTCGTTCACATACGCATTACGCCAGACCCGAAACAACGATTTGTGGATTTAATAAAAATTGCTCCGTGCGGAAATTGAACCCGCTACACCTAGCGTGATAGGCGGTTGTCGAGCCATAGCACCAACCGTGCTGTCAACTTTTTATTTACTCATAATATGGTATCTTCGGAAAATTTCTGCTAAGTTCTATCCTCAAATTTCCCAATCGTTAAATGCCAGTCCCAAAAAGCTGACAACTTACTTGTAACTCCTCTGGATAAATACCCAGTAAATTGTGAGTATTTCTCCATTTTAAGTATTTATTTCTCTCTCTCATATTCTTAAAATGAATATTTATTCATTTTAAATATAATATACACCCAGTAAATTGTGAGCATTTACCCGAAAAATCATCTATCTCTACTTACCATCAACAGATCCGTACTGCTCCTTATCTGCGCTACAAAAAAGCCTAGGCGAAAACTAAAGTAAGAGATATTTGTACATCCCAATGCTATGTTAACAACTTAACAACAAAGAGTTTTAAGTCAGTAATAGTTTAGTGAATGCGTTTTGAAGGCAAACCCAACCTATGTATTTACAACAAAGATAATAGTCTCAGAGATCCCAGAGATTTTTAGCCAAAGGAACAAGTTACTAAAAAGTTTGAAACATCCATCGATTCACTAAATATTGATTACTAAATAGATACTGAAAACTGCTTTTAAATTAGCAAATAATTAACTGAAATCATTCCATCAATTTATTTCAAAATATCAATGAGCAAATTAACTTGACAAAGACGTATGCTCCGGACATTTAGAAAGTATAAAACTAAGTAACGTACCGAACAAATCTTGTTAGTTGCCACAAATTGCCATTACATAGTTAACTTAATGACTATTTCCATGTTAACTGACCACTGAACAGGGTAACATTATCTTCAAAGGATTAGAAACAATGTGTAGAATCTGGACTTAAAAATTTAAATAGACCTCTAACTGCTTTAGAATATGGTTTAAAACTATCTGTTCCTTTTCTCTTTACTACTTTTAGTTTACACCTTCATTCATTAATTATAAAGAATCATTAAGGAGGTAGAACTGATAACAAGATAAACTAACTTTTAGTTATCAAGAACTTTCAGAGCACAATTATTCTATTGTACTAACGTATTGTTTCAAAATAGTAATTTTTGTGCAGAGTCATCGTCCGTTGTTACTTTTGCTTAAATAATTAAAAGAAACAATTGTAGAACTGATTATTCTTAGACCTGAAGATGAACTTAGGATCGAAAAGAACAAAAAAAAAATTAAACACCAGAAAATGAGGTACGCCAAAACGGCGTATCGGCGTGTGAAAATTAATAGGAGACGAAAGCCCAAGTCTTTCCCCTCATGGGAAGATCTTGTGTAAAACTAACGATCTCATACAAAGTCTGAAGGAAACAACTAGTTAGGTAGAGATACTTTACTAATGAACAGGCAAACTGCACTCAATGTCCAATTAATCTAACTGATATTTAAGACAACGATGTAATGAGTTATTTTGTTAATAAGCACGCAGCAAGGGTTTATTAACGATGTTGCAAACTGATTATTTGCGACAATGTAGGGTTCGTTGCACAGTTATTAAAGTACCAACTGCAAATATGATTGTGTACGAGGAAATTTTCTTTGTTAAAGCTTGTAAATTATTGAAAGAAATAAAGGATTATTCTTAATTCCACATGGTAATTTATGTCTAATTAGAAATTTAATTTTCCACGTGGTGGTCCACGTGGTATGTATTAATAAACTTAAATCAATTCTAAATGCCTACGAAGTTTGGATAATCATCCAATTACTTCTTCCTCCTTGGGCGAGGTAAGGGAGAATTTTAGACTCCTGCTTTTCGGACCAGAGCCCTGGTAAACCCCCTCAGTAGTCCGGAGCTCCAGATATTCAGGTGTGAGAACACATTTAAAAATAATTTTCGAACAACATTCTATGATATCAGAATAAATATCGATATCTAAATATTTTATTAACAAAACCATATCAGAATTTTCAATAAATCTAACTTACGTAAAGATATTGCTTCAAAATTATTTCGATAAACCTTACGGATATATTTCAGTTAAGTACATATTTCTTACCTTTAAACAAAACATATTTGCCAACAGTACCTGCTTATAACAGAACAGGGAAGAAAACGTCTCATTTCAGTATATTAAAGTCGTGATGATTATTTTAATCGTTTGGCTAACAAAGAGAAACAGCCGCGGATTAGCGGTAATTATCCGAGCCGACTTCTCGACGACAGTTTGTTCCGCTACGATCTTTACATTCATACTGCTGTCATTTGTATGTCTTTTACTATTTTCTGTTGCTATACTTAGTTTTAGTTTTTAAGACATATAATATGGATTTAAAAATGTTCAGAGTTCTCTTGTTTGCCATTAATTCCATAAAACCTTGTCAAGAAAAATTTACAGTTCTTAAGTATCGGTTTACTAATCTCTTTACTAAAATCTAAACTTCAACAGAGTTTGGATTTTCGAAATTTTCAGTAAAATGATATACCATTATCAACATCATCATTATCAGATTGTTTCGGTTCACTATTGGATATATGCTATAGTCTCTTCATTTCTTCGTTAGTATATCACAGAAATTTGTCTCATAGATAACATAGTTGGTGAAAAGTAAAAAATACTAATATGTGGTGCATCTCTACCTTCCATTATTAAGAATAGGGAATTTGATAGCTTATTTCTTAAGCTAGTAGTATTATTCTTAAAACATCTGGTAGATTCAGGAACACAGTTTTGAATATATAGAAGTTACCCAATTCTTCTCTGGTCGTACAACTAGTTGTAGAGTTACTAGGATGCCATACGTACATAGCTTTAGGCAAAATAATGGTTACGCATGGCTATACCAACAGGTGGCAAAGGCTGTGTAAATTACCGTTTATTAAAGAGCATGCGTGATACATTAACAAATTCTAATAAGTGTCATGCTCTCTTGATGTATTTACTTACTCCCCTTTTTTAATATTTAAACAACTTACCCCACACAGGATTTCTTCTGTACCTTGAGTGCATTTGCAAACTTTTCACATAGGTACCCACTCACTCATACCTGGAAAAATAAAATTCTTGATTCTTGATGAATTCTTCTTCTCAAATTGATCTTAGCTATCAACTAAGTTCTTAAAGAACTTAGGAGCTATGCCTGTGGTACGTGCAATCACCACAACACGTCACAGTATACTGACACCGACACCTGAAACACGTATTGTCTTAAGCGCATGATTGTGTGCGTGTTAATGTACGCACACAAAGAGAGCGCTGTCTTATCTAGTCACCTAAGCCTGAGCGCTCCCGGATCTACACGCACACAAAGACAATGTGCAGGTACATTTACACAAATGAGTATTGTTTACTTGAGTTTGTAAGACTGAAACACAAAGGATTTGCCAAAAATTTTTGGACAATGAGAAGTTGCTACAGTGTGCAACAAATCGCTCATTGGTCGTTGCAAGTGCTTTCATAGTTCACTCCCGTACTAACTCTACTACTACTACAAACGTTTATCGCGAACTTAACCCTAGAAAGATAATCTTATTTTGACCTACGGTAAAGATAATCATACGTCTATGAGACGTATTCGCATTTATAAGTGCCTATGGGACAAGTTTCCATAAATAACCTTTTAAAAAGTTATTGAATCATTAGTTACGGGTTTTCTACGACAAATAAAAACATAATTACAATTAGGAAATGAATATAATTTAAAAACAACGAAATTTTGTTAACCTCTTACAAAATAACTAAAAAAATATAAAGTCTTCCTTTGTTGAGTAATTATGTAAATCTTAAATTTAAAATCAATTTTTTTTTACTTATTATTATAGAATAAGGACTAATTAACAGCTTCATATAAAAAATCAACAAGTTTTAAGTTTAAATCACATTTAGATACAGCCTTTACATATATCAGTTTTATGTTCACCACAAATGCTTATATTTTATTTATAATATGTCATTTTCGACATCCTTGTTATTTTTGACGGACATGCAATTCCTCCGATGTTGAGTCTATTACTTCAGCAGCAACTTCATCAACAAATTCGTCTTCGGTGTTACTCTGCACGTCATCTTGATTCAAGTCATCCTCCACTTCACTGTCACTCTCTGATAGAATCTCATCTTCACTGTTCTCCAATATTTTTTTCAATTTGGTTGTTATCAAGGGCCCCGCGTCCAGCCATTCTAATAGACTACCAAAATGACGTAAAATATAAAAAAAAACGATAAATAAAACGAACTATTACTACTGGGATGAGGTTCAAAAGTTACGAGCAATGAGGTTCAAAAGTTACGCAAAGGATAATCATACGTCTCTCGAACGTATGCCATCCCTGTATCTACGTAATTATTGTACTTACCAGGGCGACACAGCCGTCTCGCGAAAGATCTGCCCGGCCACTGGGATAACTTAGAAGGACAGAACGGTACGATGCGAAATAAAAAAATTATAGCAATATTTGTGTTGGCCGTGCGTCTCAAAGACGTAGATTATCTCTCTAGGGTTAATATAATAAATAACACGTTACATTAGGTCCTGTAACTTAGCTTTGTGGGACTTTAATAACACCCACCTGTCATCGTTTCTCCCATGTAGTGAATGGTACAAACATTTGTGAATCGATAGGATATTTCATACCTTAAAATAATTGATATATGGTATAAAATTCTTAATAATTCATCTAACTCCCTCTTCCGATCTCTTTAGTGTGATTAGTTGATTTATTCATTTTCTGTTAACTCATAGACGTTATTAGATTTTAATCAAATAAACTTATTAGCCTTGATCAAGCCTTCATAAACTTTATATGCCTCATAATAGCTTCTGTGGAAAAACGCTCTTTAAAAGCTACTGGGTATCGTATAAGTTAATTCACGATTTACTTAAGTTCTTATTGATGAAAACAACTTTAATTTATCAGTTGATAAAGTTCATTTTTGTATGAATCCTATCTGTTGAGCTCGTTGTAGTAAACAGCTGATCATTGAACCAAACCTGAAAAATTAAAATTAACCATTTATATTTTAAAATGAAACTAATATGCAAAACTAATATATTAGCTAAAAATCACGGTTTACTCACGTAAATTAATGGAGAAAAGCTCTACTAGTTTCGAGCCACAGAGGGACTCTTCATTATGAGCAGCGTGCGCAGATGCGACGACGTCGCGCAGCCTACTGAAACTAGTAGAGCTTTTCTCCATTAATTTACATGAGTAAACCGTGATTTTTAGTTAATTTAGTATGTCTCACGATAGTTATTATAAAAAAGCCAATTGCTATTGAGTACTGTTATTGATTTACATAATAGTACATCTACTAAAAGAAAAAATATTTCTGCGAGTATTTTATGTACTAGAATCGTCGATAAAGACCACTAGAGGTGATAATAATATTCTAGATTACATAAAAAAATATGATATTTGTATCAACATTTAGTAAGCATAGTACGAGCACATACAAGTAATTCCAAAGCTACTAAGCCATACATAAATACATACTGTCAATCCAAGAAATGTTTCAATCAGTCACAGCCAATTAACCTATTTACTTCATCACAGTAAGTACCTAATTATTTTTATTTGAAATTATATCTTATGGTAGTAATTTCAAGGTATATTTTGATTTGCGTCTCGTGGTTCAAATGTTATATAGAGATATTTGTCGTGACATGATCGTCAATGAATTAAGGACACATTTTTAAGCATTAAATACTTAAGAGCTTCAATTTGTTTTACTACAGTTGAACCAAATGTCATAATGGACTTCTCAGATTATATCTGTATTGGCCTTCTGAAAACTTTTTTAGATATCTCACAAAAGATTTTGTAAAATAGCCTTAAAAGCTGTTCATCATAGAGCATATCGCATAGAGAAGTTTTGCGCATGCATCATTACGCTTTCTCAATGCGGATTTCAAATAAAAGCGTTAACTACATACAATTAGGTGTACTAGATCATAGAAAACGTCATAAAAATCCCAAAATTATCGTGTCTAACTCTTAACTCTTTGAAGAATAATAGGTACCTCCTTTAGATAGACTGGGTACCATTAAAAATAATAAATAATATAAAAATAAAATGCGGAATCCAAGTAGGCATAGGTAAAAAGCGGTACATTCTAGCACAGCGGTGCCGGTGGTAACCGCGCTCGTGCCGCCCCGCCCCGATATTTTCATTACCACTATAAATACCTAGGAATGAAGTCTTCGCATTGCTGCTTATTGAGGTTGCACCTTAATTATATTTCGCGATAACCGCGCACACCGGCTTAAATAAGGAAACTTTAATGGCGAACATTTATTTAAGTTTTATGCTGTTGTTTTGTTTTTTAGCTGATTACTTTACCTACAACAGAGGAAATGTATAATTTGAAATTTTGTAATTGCAAAACTTTATTACAAGCATGCACTTCTATACTTATTATAGTAGAAAACCTTACTGTAACTCTTTAACAAACCACGATATAAATAACATAACATTGAAAAACAAAAATAAAATGACACAAAATCCTCCAACCTGTCCCAAAACCCGCGAATCTCAAAAATGACCCAAATAAGTACATAAATAAAAGACGGGCAACTAGGTATAAAGGTAGGACCGCCAGAATCTGTGACAAACAACATGATATGAGACCACGTTATTCACCCGTGATGCAAAAATAATCGAAACGTGATCGAAAAGCTGTGATCTGATGCTAATGATGACCGTCACGTTCACACAATAGGCGCCGGTCTAACAATCTTGATCAGAGTGACGCGTCTGTCATATTTATCTGAGATATGAAGCTCATATGTACCATAAAAATCGTTTACAAAAAGGAATCCTAGTATTAAACCTCAGTGCTCAATTTTTAAGCTATCCAAATGTTCGATTTTTATGACCATTGCATAGATACGATGACGAGTATCAAACTCTTACTGAGTAAAAACCACTCCGTTACTACTCCTGCTATTCGAGCCGGAGCCCCGGTAAACCCGCTAGGTGGTCCGCAGCTCCGGAAAATTAACTTTAACTAAATAAGACATGAAGACTCTTTTACAAAAATGCAAAAATGAAACTAGAATAAAGTATCAAAATGCATCAGCGGCATACTCGCAGAAAGTTCTACTACAACATTGTATATGAATCGAACTTCCCTAGAATAAAATATTTGATCGCGTTAGTCATTCTGTATTACATATTTTATTGTGTTACATAATTCAGTAGGTGAACTAGTTGATTCCCGTTGTTCCAGCCGCTTGGAAATGACGTTTGACTCTTGCCATACTTTGTAACAAGTTACTTAGTAGTTTATGATGATAGATCAAGAAAGATAATCCTAACTACTGATTGTAAACATTATCAACTAATAGTATCGATAATTCACTGAATAAGTATCTCTTTCGCAATTTATAAATACGTGTTTGAAGTGGCATTCGCAAGATGCAAATATTAATAGCTTTCGTAGAAAGTTTGATCATTGCTTACAGCCTACTATTGAAAAAAGGTTTCTTTAGACTAATACGATAATAAAAAAGAAATTGTTAGTAATCGAAAGTAGGTTACATAGGAAAGAAAACAACATAGGAAGAAATATCCACCATCTACTTACCACACATGCAGTAAGTGAATCAATTTCTTCGTATCTATTAAAACTCGTTGGCTGTCACATCTGTTATGTAAACAACACACTTGACGATGCTAATTTTATAGATAACGCAAAGTTACGTGCATAATAAGAGAAATCGGACGATAGTCGACGTCCGTATTTCATATTATAATAATGAATAAGCTCTAGTCGGCGACGCGATGACGACGCGAGTACTTAAGCGCGCTTTGTAGGCTTGATCATCTTAATTTGTGGCTTTCATCACATATAATATACATTTTAACCTTGCTACATGAGGAACGCTGTCATTATCTGACACTAAAATGAAAGGACTCGATCTTTCTTTTCAACAAAGTTCTTTAATTTTGAAACTGAATGTTCACCACAGTAAAGGTTCGGTTATCTAAAACAATTTGTCGCCTTACGCGGACTTTTCCATGTAATTTTTTTTTTTGTTTTGATTAATCTAATACCTATGGAAAACAGTAACTAACCTAATCATTTTTATATTGTCATAATATAAAGTACACAAACAGTAGATAGATTGATACACCAGAAAAGTCCCGCAATGATTCGCAATTTCGATACGAGGGGACTTCTCGAGCTTAAGACCTATTCACACACTCGATTCGCCGGATACTTCAAACCGGATACCCAATGGCTAATGTAAGAGTGATCTGCGATTAATTAGTGGTAGAATGAATGATATGTCTTATGTGAAAATGTTATTAGTTTTTCTTCGCCGTCGACTATCCGGCCTCGACTCTCCGGTAACCGGAGCGTGTGAAAAGGGGCTAACGGACTGGCTGTTGATACTTTATATTCCTTGCACATTAAATGAGTTACAAAATCGTCACAAATTACCTTAAGATTTGACTGTGAGATGAATTTATGACGGGTCGACTGAGACGAAGTATTTACTTAATTCGTCGTGGAAAGTTTTTATCCCAAGTACGTTCCGAGGTACGCTTTGCATATCATCACTACGTGACGTCTGTATAAATATTAGTACATATACTAGAATATCCATGTATTAACTAATCGTATAGTTTTACACAAATACATGAATTTACTATACACTTAATAAACAAGAACGTACCTATACGATAACTTGGGAATAGGTTGCGGGGATTTACATAGTAATCGATTTTCTGGTTTCATGAACAGTGGAATGATTTGAATTATTCTTCTAAGAAACTTGGAAGTTTCTCGAAACATTATCATCATCACTCTATCTAGTTAAAAGTCCATCTCAACTAAGTGTTAAAACTAAGCCATCCTGAACATAAGTATTAAAGTAATGCTCAATAAATCCGAGCCAAATCTCGCTCGATGTTTTAACGGTTGGACGCTGTTGATTGTCGTCGAAATCGTTCCTACACTAATCAGAGCGGGAATCACTGTTAGTTCGGTGTCCGAACGCATAAAATGCTGCTGCATTCAATTAGTGTTTTGATATCTATATTTAACTTTTCTTTAGAACTCGATGTTTGATGATCAAACTTTAGAGCACGATATTGTGTGATATATTTGCAATTAAACATTCCTTTACATACATCGATAAAAAGATATTGAAGCTGGATAATATACAATTTACTTTTTAATTAGATTTTGATTTTTAGCACAGCTTGTGTTGAAATTAAAGTTATTGAAGATAGACAGAAATATCAAAACACGCACAACATCAACAACGATTCACAAAAAGAGACATTAACACTACAATATAAAACTCCATATCACCGAACTTGCAACAACATCGCATGGTCGCATCACAAGCAGCATTTTAGCGCTGCGAGCCGTCCCGTTGGTAAGGGGCCCGCATATCCGCCATATCCTAATTGAGCCCATTCCGTCGCGCTAAATAGTCCAGATTGGGTCCCCACAAGGATTGTTATCTGATTCAACGATTGCTAATGCAATAAGGATGTTCACGTCTAACATTTGTTCTCTAACACGGGATATTGAGTATTAGAATCGTATTATTTAATGACGAAGTGTCGTTCGCGCCCGTCCTCGTCTACATTAAGTGGACGCTCTGATTTACATTCAATTTCCTTTTCCTAATCTATTGTTGTTTCGATGTTCGGTGGAAAAATTGTTTCTTTATTAATGGTTTCATTTGTTTTGATATGGATTTTGATTGCCTGTGGTACTACCATAAAGATGTATGCAGAGGCCGATTAGTATATTTTCAAATGAAACTGTGTCCTCAGTCCTAAGTCCTAAGGTCCATTGCTTACAAGCTTTTATCATAGGTTTGAATTTAGAAACATTATTTGACGTCTCTATAGCGCATGACGCATCTTTGATATTGTGGCGACCTGATACAATAAATCCTCAATTGCACAAGTGAAGTTTGCGCATCATGTAACAGTAATAGAAATTCCCACAGTACAGCTGTTAGTGAGCCGTCAGGCATGGACTTAGACTAGTCACAAGAACTCATTGAAGAATGGAAGCATCACCGTGCTCCCTAAAGTATTATGTATTTAAGCTCAGTGTCTCAGTCGTCCGCTCATCACGTGCAGATGTCCGCGACATTTTCTTATTTAGCTGCAACCCCAAAAAATATATTCTTAACCCCCATAAAATATTACGCATTACTCAAATAAAACAGTCACACACACAAAAAGGAATAAAAATTCAACAGTTAAACACGATCTCGAGCGAGCATCGAAGTGTAACGAGTCTCAAAAATTTCGCTCCCATTATAAAAAAGCATATTGTCGAAATATCGGACTTGATTTTGAGAGCTCTTCATACAATATGCTGGCCTCATTATAAGGGCCCTTTGTCCTTACAACCAGTTTCTTTGCAAAGCAATGGGCTTCACAATAAGTGTATCAAATCAAAGTACCCCCTCATAAGATTCTTTATTCATGACCACTTCATATGTCACCCTTAGACTTAACTTTAGTTTTTAATTAAAGGGATTGTCTTTGTAACCGTTTTGTCGTGAATGTTGCCATGTGACAGTGCACAATGATGACGTACAATAATTCCTTTTTGTTCTGTGCACGTCTTATCTGATTTGTAAAAAATAATTGTAGTTAGATTTCAAATAATTCTCACGTTATTTTTTGCTGTATATAGTTTGTCTATAGTTCAAGAGTAAGACATTTGATGGTCAGTTATCATAAGACCATACATCAATAGTCCTTTAGTTTGCAAAATATTGTTTTATTACAACGACAACATGCAAATTAAGGTAACCAAAACAAAAATAGCCTTAAAAGGTAGCATTAAACACGAAATATAGTACTTTCTATCACACCTACTTTACCTAATAATTACATAGTAAGACTTTCCCAGTCTAGCAGCTACAATCTAGACAAACTATAGCCACCTGCAGAGCTGGCTAATTATCAAGTGTTCCCGACTCACGATCCGAACCCACGACAGCCGGGTTATACCACCCTTTCATTACTTTAACCAGCGATTACAGACAACTTAACTGTTGTTTAAAATATATTTTGTGAAGAGTCGGGCTTCTACTAAAGAGATTTAAATTCATTCTATCCGCGATACTTTTAAAAACAAGACGCCATTTCCACTTTTATCGAAAGAAAAAATGCAGTTAAGAAATTTAAATACGATTTTCATGATAACAATTTTATTATGCTTTGCACCCAAGATGAATTTTCACGGTATTGATATTCTAGAAACTCATGAACATACATTAAATATGATATGTACATCAAACAACAATATAGAATATGGAGCATTGTACATTTTTTATTAAAAAACCAACACGCCCAATGATTTTATTTACATTTACATAATAAATAAATTAAAAATACAATAGAACATAAACATTTTCTTGGAATCAAGCTCGCCTACGACTTTATTGTCAGTAACGGCTATAAAAATAATATAATAACATTGATTTATAAGTCTTATGTTATTACTGAATGAATATTTTGCTTTAGTCAAGTGTTATTCCATGCATACTGAGCGGTTACGTATTCTGTTGTGGAAAAAAATAAACAAAATCTGCACGGAATGTTCTGAGTACCGGTAACGATGCTACATGCTACAATGTAAACAAAGCAGGCATACAATAACTGTCATAGAAACCGTTGACGGAGTAATTGTTGGCCAGGAGGTCAAATTAGCAATCATTTGCGAGCTGTAATTAATGAACCCGCGGCACTATTCTGTAACAAACGAATAAGTTTTAATCGCTTTTAATGCAAAAACAAACATAAAAACTAAGCAATGTGTTGTGAAAGTGTGTCCAAAGACAAAATTAATAATTTCAAAGAGAACAATAGGTACAGTTAATTACTTAGTCTTGATTACGACAATACTACAGCGACTGCGTTCAAAAGCTTCGTTACCTAATTTTATACGCTTGGTAGCCAAACCAGAAATGTATGTAACGGACATTTTGTTAATTACAAAATAATTGCGCATGTTAATTTCGAGAACGGATGTGGTATACACAGGTGGCCAAGAATACGGTCGCCGGCAAGTCACCGTCGCGTGATTCCCCCATCACCACTTTGTTTACACAACCATTACTCACTTAATGAGCACACTAATGTAGGTGCGTGACGCAGTAATTAATACTCGCGACCTCATATCACTTGCTGGCTGTAATTTTTGCTGAGGGTTTTTTGGCCACAGTGCATCGAAATCGGCACATCGTGTAAGGAAATCGCGTGTTTGTTGGTTAATTTCCTTAAAGAATAACGGGACCTTTGTTCTATTTTGAGTTTTTAGTTGAGATTTGTTGGTAAAAAGGTATTGAAATCTACTGAAAAACTTTCTGTTTTTGGCACTGATTGACACAGTTGTGTGTTCTTTACAGAACTATTGGATACTTTTGTCTGGTCTAGCAATTTCCTTAGCGGCTTTGTTCGCAGTAAGTTTGCTTACAAAGTAGGACAACAGTGGCGCTTTAATAACAGTGGCTCTGTTACGTCTCTCGGCTAATAACCGTAGGATCGAGCAAACGTTTAATTGGCGTATTTATCGCAATTACACGCATCCATGGTTTGAGGGCGAGTGCGAACCGTGATAACAGATTTCACTTCTGACCCAAGCTAGAAATGTAATTGGAAATTAATTCATTGTCTGAGCCACGACCTCGCCGCAATCTCGCCGCCGATAAACTCTTTATAAAACATTTTTTTGCATAATTAATTCGTATAAAATGTGCTATTGGCACGTTCGTATTGTTACTCAAAATGAAAACCTTGAACGTTGAAAAAATCCTCAGTCAACAACAACAATGGTCGCGAATTTGTCATTACCGTCGAACGTGACTGTAACCCAAACACCGCGCCCGCGCACCGGCCACGCATGTCTCGTTTATTTTAATATCACCCTGATTTTTTACTCTTTTCCGTCAATTTTGTGCTTTTTTCATAGCGACCTTTTTGTTCTTATAACGTGACACCTTTAACGGACTTTTCACGTACACTGAGAACAAAGTAGAGCTCACTTAAGTCAATTTATCAAAAATCCTTGCGGCGTACACCGCGTACAATGCATTCAGAAGCTTGGAAAGTATCACGTGAACATAGATTGAGTTGATGTAACTTTGATAATCGTCCACAAGTAACCCCTTAATAGAAAAACTTTTCCTGTAGGTTGGTAATTGAGTTTTGTTAAGTAAATTAGATATGTTTGAAGAAATCTTTGGATTGGTGGAAACTCCACGTCATGTAGAGCTTCGCTTATTGGATATGCTAATGTCACCGGGACTCGCACATCATCTACATATAGGTACTTATGTATTTGTTTATAAGGCTCACATTTATGATAATTATTATATTTTCTATACATAATTATATGTTTAGTTATTTAGGTGTTAATTGAATGATCTTAATTTTCAATGTTTTTGTTTCATGTACTGATCCATGATGCCATTATAGTATGAGTAGGTATAATTTATTTATTTATTACACACACACATACACACAATGGACCATCATTTCTCACATTAATTTAAAATATTGTAAGTTGTCATTTGTTTTTGCTTCTATGTTGTAAATAAGACACACACTGAAGGGAAAGCTAGTTTTGAACACTTCTGTCTAAAGAAAGTCTGCAGATTAAAATAGAATATTCCGTAGCAGCCTCGCGATGATGCCAACATTTGACATTCAATAACTCGATCGAATCCTATTTTTATAAGAGATTCAGTTCGTCGGAGAAAAATTGAATTGTAAAAGGAAAAGTTGGCTCAATAAGTACATTTAAGGCGCGTCATCGTATCGGAGGCGCGTCTGGTACACCTGTTAACTCCTACATATTTCTAAGAACAGCAAACAATTTTTATTTCACATGCTAAATACACATCGCCGCCACAACTTTGATGTCATTTAGCGAAAACAATGGAAAGATCGGAGCACACACTGGCATGCTAATTCCAACATTTTATTTAAATAAACTTATTCTTATTATAAACGTGTCCTATGTCCAACTGCTGTTAAAATTTATAATGCTATTTTTACGTTTAAATGAGTCATGTGGGATCTTGAATGGGTTCTTTACACTTGGCAACGATTCATTACTTATCGTTTGATTTGTCATATACATACATAAGTGACACGTTAAAAAGTCGTTTACCTTTCAACTGTAGAGATGTCGGTGCACGGTTGTTACATGATTTCTATTCCGTTATGAAGATGCGGGAGTGCATCGTTTCGTCACGCGCATGTAACACTATGTCCGCGATATCCGCCTTAATACAAGCGATTTGCATCGGCGTGCCTTATGAGCTTTCCTAGCAGTTTTCGCCATCATAAAGTGATCAAATAAGTTATCAAACGCGACTATAAATCAGAGGCGGTGGGACTTTCCCTCATGTGTCGTTACGATTCTCTACGCCGTCTTACGCTGCGCGTATCTGACGGTTTGCCAGGTTTTTGTTTGCCGCTGTTATGCTAATACGTAATGATGGGTTTCAAGTTCCCGGCGAGGCATTAACGTGTGGACTCAGCCTTAATACTGGCCATCATTGAGCCCTATAACCGTACAACCATTACTGTAGGTACTGCACGTCCCACTTTGTAGTAAACAACTCAATCTTCAGCTTGCAAATACATTCTAATATCGATTGACCCATCCTATCTCCTCTGAATATACGACCGTCATTTAGATGAAATCCTTAATTAAAAATTGACAACTAAATCGTTTTTATATCTCACTCCATAACAAGGTAAATATTATGTTGTTTGCACACGCGATATTTAACGATACAATTTAAAATTCAAAAGTATCGCAGCTGCTGCTAAGTATCTTGTTTTATAGGGTAATGAAAAAAGACCTTATTAAACCGCTGGATGAGACTGCAATCGAAAAAAATGTTCGTAGGTATACAGGTCTGAGATCATTGGTATGCGAATTACGAAGAGTCGAACAAAAGACATTATAACATCCTGTTCCCGCGACACCACTTCAACTCTTATTATTAGCCTAATGACAAAAATTTATAGCTCCTTAAATTCGCCGTGCTGCAAATATTAAAGTTCTTTTTTTACGAAGGGAAATGAGAAGGTTCGCTCGGTTTTAGCGTCGTATTGGGAGGTATGTTATGATACCACCTTTATATCTTTGGGCTCGGCTTTTGTTCATTCAGTTTGGCTGTAAAATGTTGCGGCCGATGTAATTGAACTGTTATAAAAGTGTATCATCGTTTTGTTTATTTTTAGCAAACGTGTGTCTTTAAAGGAATGACAATGTTTCCTGTAGATGTAACAAATGTCGAAAGTTTAGCTTCCACGGCGATACTACATCAAGATAGAGCCATTGTACGGGGTGGGCAAAATAAATATAAATGAAAATGTATTGGAATGCGATCCTTTTTCATTTAATTTATATTCAGTTACAATAAATAAGCCAATTGCTCCGTTTGCTAAAATTCCGTAACATTTAAACAAGTCTACATAAAGACCTTTTATTAAATTACAGTGAATTGTTTAAAAAAGGAGCTATCGACACGTCACTTCTTTCGTATAAATTAACACTTCACCAGTATGGAAGACTATGGGCGAATAATACCACAAATTAATGTCTACCATAAATTACCGCAGGTGAATTAAAACGAGACGTTTCTATAGACTCTTAACAGTTTTTCAATGGGTTTTTACATTAATTTTCATATTTAGGTGGTTTTATTGAATATATGCATACAATTTTGGGGTAATTTTCCCTTAAAACAATGTAGAAGGATATATTAGTGACTATATTTAAATGGGCTTCGTTTATTACTTGTTTCACGGGTTATCATAAAAGGTTTTGGACACTGTCAGGCTGTGAGGTCTTTATTTAGTGTGTTTATGTTACAATTAGGTAGTTATCGCGTTAGGTATATCGGTACACGGCGCGCGCGCAGTGGGCGGGTTACGGTCACCGATCGAAAGACGCCATCTTTAGATTCATTCGGATTTGAATTCATTCAGTTTTTATATCGAAATTATGTAGCAACAGGAACAAAAAAAAAACGTTTGTCCAAAATAACTTAAATGTTATTTTTCGGGAAAATGAAATATGTATTAACTAAACAATAACTTTACATTTTTCTACTGTAGTATTCTGTTGTCCAATGCCATCATCATCAGTGGAACAAAGGCCTTTTCTCGTTAAGACTTGTCAAAATCTCATAATCCCCTCGCCTGACAGTCGGCATGGGGATTGTAGTTTAAATACAAAGAAATTAAAGAAGCTGTTTCTCTTTCAAAACAATAACAACAAAATTTTGTAATACTTAAGCTTAAAAAACCTGTAGAAAATAAATTGATTTTTTAAAACCGAAGACAGTATACAAAGTAAAGTTATTCACTCCACCAATACTTTAGTTTTAACTTTATACTTGTACAAGCGTATTTATCTCATTGCGATACTGAATCTGCATTTCAAGCGGGAACGTCCACCGGTCGGAACCGATGGATTTTTATGCAAATACCATACAATACACAGATGGAATGTCCATCATTCGCCCGCTATCGTTTGTTTTAGTCTAATTTGAATGTCTAATGCACGTAACTCCTTATCATTTACAAATATGGCCAAATGATATGCGTACAGATACGACCAGCTTGAAGTCGTTGCGAAACTTTTCGAACCTGTTTTCGTGAGTGACTGTACCGCATACAATGCCTACTTTTCTATTAAATCTTCATTTTTTCTACATAAACAACAGCCTCATATATTGGCAACATAAGATAAAGAATCACAGCCGTCGCTCACGACTCAGCTACGACATTTAATATAAACAGTTTTCTACGCACATTTCAATATTTGACTTTGGTAAGCCTATAAAGGTTTCTTTATTTCAATTTACGTCTCCTAGTAGGCGGGCATTATTGAAAGAGCAGTTTCCTACCGAATTCCCGTTGTATAATCAACGCTTTTCTCGCGTATTTTTATTGATTCACCCAGAGACCTCCCTCCCCCTTCTCTGGAGGAAGCTGGGTTGGAAGCTGCCTCCTACCGCGCATTCATAATCGCATCGACACACACGACACTTGGCGCACGCTAAACACCGCCTTATGGCGTTCGGAATACAGTCAGAATCGTGTAACCGATACCCGGTGAAATAATGGAAGAGAATCGTGCGTTACCAGCCACGAGACATTAAGCGTCATATAAATTACATTAGCATATAAATAAAGTATTTTTGTTGCGTCTCCGTCGCTCTGCCCGCAGTACTTACTTCTTGGGTCTTTTACGACGTCGGGCGCAGGGTTAACCCGGGACATTTTTGTTCTCCTTTTTAGATAAATCCACGGTCTTAACGACCGTAAGCAAATACATGTTATCGGTATACGTTTATTGCTTATTCGAACTCATAAATAAAGTCGATGGAAACACAAAATTAATTTCGTTATGAGAAAGAAGGTAAACACGTTTAGATAAAATACTCGGGTGAACTTACGAGTGCTTGTTACCAGTGCGACGTGGAGTCCAATTATTTATAACATACCTATAAAATGGGGGGAATAATGCTCAAGTAATTTTCTGTTCATCTGTATTAGATTTTCATTTTTGTATGTGGGGAGAAACTCTTATGTAGGCAGGGTTATTATATTGAAACATGAATATATTATACTATTGAGAAAATTGAGGAGAAGCGATCGCCCTAATAATAATAGCGATTGGATTTTCTGGAGAAACCAAAAGATATTGGATACTTTTACAAATTATACCACTCTCACAACTAGAAGAACGATAGATAAAATACACTGAGTGAGCCAATAGAAACATTTTCATGCCTTTTATTTATCAGAAATTCAGGTTTTTCAGTAAAAAATAACATTTAGTAATTATTGGTATTTACACTACACTCGTTTCATATTAATAAACTTCAATATTGAGTCTACATCCCACACAGATCTTCAATATCAAAAATCTCAGACTTACCTCCAAGAATTAACATACAGGGTGTTTGAAAAAAAGAGTACGAACGAAATTCCAGTCAAAACGGCCATATAAAAGTGTCTCGACGTCGTAAAAGTTAGCAATATCATCATACTGTACTTAAGTAGGTACTTTGCATATATCATGAAATAGGTATGTCATATTGTTTATCACGGTGAAGATAAAAAAAGTATAGAGTTAAACTAAATTCCTTTGTTTCAATTGCCTGTTTCGACAGAAAACCACGATTTTTACTAACTATTCAGATACAATTACTAATTAAATGATACAACATTTTCATTCGTTTGTTGTTCAAAATGAGACTTTATACACAATATTCAGAATACATAATGCTTTGGCAACCCCAATAATGATTTTAAAACCCTCCAAATCGAACTGTAGTCAAAAACGTACCCTTCTATTTATCTCTATCATTAAAAGAGCTATACAGATTCACTCGTAGAAGCCACATAAGTATACTAAATATACTACGTAGTAGGTACGAGCGTGCAAGATCTGAACGGAGCAAAATAAATGGGACAAACGAGGATAGGAAACGGTCGGGAAGAGATAAAGGGGACAGTTTGTAAAGCGTAATTATTTCAGAGACAAGAAAAACCATTGTTCAAGGAAAACTAAAGAGTTCCTATTCAACATTCACTTTAATCTTTTTTAATAGCATATGTATATTGTATAAGGTTACATAGAGGAAAACGTTTCGTTAGGTATTAGTTCGTATATATTTAATAATGTAGGTGCTTCTTCGTGGAATCAAATTGACAATTCAACTGGGTGACACGTGGCGCCCCCCTCGGCCACCCACACTAAATTTATTCCCATAGGTATGACGTTCAATCATTGACTTTTTTTCATTTTCCCTCCGAAGATTTTCCTTACCTACATGAGTGCTACACACGGCTTATATTGGTATTTTGATTGCTTCGACAGACTTATGTGAAAACTGCGTAGATTTGTGTGGATGGAACGTAAATTAACAGTGTTCTTTGTCTTCTGTAGAAGTGTACGAAAGACAAAGGATGCTGGTTCCCTAGCAACAAGACGACTTAGTATTATTACTATTTAAGATAACAGATAGCACGACGTTATGACTAAGACAGTGGGTATTTAAAATCCCTACAAAAAAAATGGTAAACAATAACAATTTATTGTTTACAAAAATGTCTTTCCAGGTAAATGGAGGGGGGAGGGGTTAAATAAATGGTGAAGTATTGCTGACTAAATTACCACGTGAACTATCACATCACGTGTAAAAATAAATTTTCTTCAAAGGGATCAAAAGAGGTGCATATATCAATCGTAGCACCCACTTTTTGGCACTGTTATCTCCAAATATCAAACCATTCAGACTCTAAATATCAAGTCCATTACCATGCTCAGGCTATATTCCAGATTCCATACTACTATTGAAATAATTTGGGTAATAATTAATAATTCCGGATATTAATTACAAAAAGAAGAATATAAGGAAAATCACAACTATATACTTAAATGTCATATACATTTGTCGTCCTACTGTCTTTGTCTACACCAAAAGAGAGAAAGAGACGTGATCCTGTGTATGTATACTATATAACACTTAAACTAGTACATAATATCATAAAGTCACTATATTGACTGTAATTTTTCCTAATATATAAGTAAAGCTGATATATTACAGACTTGCTACTTCAGTCCAGCGTACGGCTAAGCTGAATAGAGAAGGCTTCAGTACTGAAAACCTATAATAGCTTTCCTCGGCAGCTTATTGCTTCAATCAGGTGTAGATTTAGCACAGACTTCACTACTATAACTCCTTTTTCTGTGCAATTGAATTCATGGCTATAGTAATAAATGGCAGGAAAATGCACGTTTTCAAGAAAATAGTCCATAATAATATGTAACACCAATATAATAATGTTTCAGTATGACTAAAAGTAATTGGCAATCACAAAATTCATTTTTTAATTTCATTTAAATAACATTGTATATTTTTTTATTTAACATAACCTCAAAACAATTTTATTTTTATTATTTATTTTTTATACAATAAAAGATTTTTAAATATGACTAAAATTGGCATCAAAAATTTAGTTTAAAGTTTCTCATAGAGTTTTTTTTTTGTTTAACATAACCTCAAAACTAGTAAATTAACACTGAACAACAAAGAACACACAGAGATCGGTAGAACACCATCAATGTAATACCAAAACACTCAATCTACATACATACAACTACATAAGTATATAGGTACATTAATACCACCTTAAAAACCCAACATAGTTCTAGACATAAACCCACGGCGTAACGTAACATATAGCAAAATATAAATCGCATTAGGCATATCGCGTGGCCACATTTTGTGCCTTGAATACTAAAACGGTTTAGAAAAATTACAACCCAGATACATATCTTGGATCGGGATCGAACATCTCCGGCTGTAATTCGGATTCGGGCGCGACATCGAGATAAATGAAGGAACCAGGGGATGTATGTAGGGATGGATCACCCCCCCCCCCCCCTACAACCCCCAATCGAACCCTGGAAATGTGTCGCTGTTGTTTTAACATGGACGGAGTAAGGATTTGTTGTGTTTATACGTCGCTACTGATTGCAGTCGGTTTTTGTTTTTTATTTATTTGATTTGTGGTGTTATTGGTATTGTGGTATCACCACGTGGTTGTGGTGATTGTTCCTTGGTTGTGATTTTCAAATCACGTGTAGACTAGATCATGAAGTTCTCTAGTCAGTAAATACGTTAAATGGTATCAGTATTACATGCTTTGCCGATAATTGTATTCAAAAATTGTTATAATATTCTTTGGATTTAAATTCGTAATTTAAAAAAATTACCACTTCTTTGTTCTATGTGAACAAAGGATATTGAATTACTTCTTGTTCTTCTTATTAGTTCTTTGAACCAATGCACGAAAAACCACGTGCAAATAATTTTGCAAGTCTTTCATGTGAAAAAAAGAAATGATATGAGAAATCACACTATAAATAAACCGCAATACCTTTACCAGTTCACCACAAATAATATCAACAATATCTAAAATATCTTACTAATATCATAAACTTAACGATAGTTGCCAATTTTAAAAGTGATTACGTTATTTCTACAGTTGGCAGTCTACCAAAACTTGATACTCGAGTAATATTGCTCGTATTTACCCTCTTTAAGAAAAATAAACAATCTCCCAGCTTTTATAGATAAACTCACTATACAGCACGTTATCAAAATATAATTCAGTTATATTTACATTATAAATTATAACTGTTACACCTACACTGGCTATTGTCTGCCTAATTTACTTTAAACATATTCAAACGTCAGTTTATATGAACAATATTTTTTCTTTTAAATTCTTTGACGTACATATGTACTGTTTAATAACGCCATCTCGCGTCAGAGACTGTAAACCTATAGCTTATTAGATGGGACATTAGATATGCATCACAATAAAACAATAGACAAAAGCAATTTCAATTATAATACCGTACCCTCAAATTACACCCTCATGCTTAAAAAAATGAAGTACAATACAAAAAAAAATTGACTAACATAGGACAAATCAAAAATATATGCACCCTTCCACCCTACGTGACGTGCTTCTGAAACGATTTACATGAGCACCGTCACCTCGTCGCGTGCCCACATTTTTTATTTAAATCATACTATTTAGATATGCCAAGACATTTCTCCTTCACTGTACACACGAACAATAAAAATAACGTTTTTAAAACAACCTGTATTATATGATACTTAAGGTTGTACTTCTCTGGCTTTAAACGTATTTCATTGGAAATTGAATGGTAGCTCACGTGATTTTGTGCATTGTTATAAAAGACATTGACTCGAAAAGTTAACACAAAAGATTTGTTGAATAAAATGAATCTAATTCATGTATCGGATTTCGTGATGTACAGACGAGTTTAGAATTTATTTATAACAGAATTTATTTTGCCGTTTTCAACTTTAATGTTCTTTTTTTAAGAACTTTTTTCGTGTAAGATTCGATTTATTTTCGTATCACGTATTTAGGTGTACTTAAGTGAAGACTAAATACATTCCAATACGTTATTACTAAGTAATCAAGTCATTGGACCAAACTTCACAGAGACAATAATTATTCCATGTCATTAATAAATTAAAGACTTAAGGTTAAAAGAGACGTGAAGGTCGTGACTTTATTGTTTTACCCTCTAAGGCTCTTATAAAATACTACTATTTTTGGTCACTAACACATACACACACAATTTATTCAAATGAAATCATTTGGCTGCTAATTTTATCACCCATTTACTCACTCGATTATAATACTATACCTACTACCTAAAATGGACGTTCCAAAATTCTAAATACACCATACCTATAGAAATAAGATTTGTAGTTTACCAAAATAACTGAAATTCAATTTACCAATCCGTAAACTAAATAAAATAAATAATCAACCAACACACAAAGTACACACGAATTATTAAGATAAGTATATTTGAAAACATGTTTACTTGAAAAAAGTAAGTAATAACTTTACCTTTAACGAACACCTACATAATAGCAGTATATATCAAGCTTATTAAGCCCGCATTATCAAAACACTCCGTTTCCAAACATATTAAGGCTCGTATTCCTCCACATATATGAAAAGGCTCCCCCCTCCCCCTTCGACCCACCCACCCTTCGTCTTATTTCGTTCATAAAGCCCCCTTATCTACAATTTCGAGCCCATTTCATTTGAATGTTACGAGTTACGTCTGTATCTTCTAATGTTCCAATGCATATATCGTTAGGGGAAGGTTTTAAGACCACCATGCAAATGATAACGGGTTTAGTAAATGCGTCGGTTATTCTCCATTATATCTTCTTCTGTAAATTCATTTTATCATTTGTTTTAATGCCATACTTTGTTGTATACAAGAATGTGTTCGTGTAAGCTTTATATATCAGTCTCCCTCTTGATTTCACGTCTACTCAAGTGAAAAGAGTCGTAATCGTCACGGGTTTGCGTTTTCCTTATTCGGACGATCTTAAGGCTATCTAATTAAGGGTGTATTTACTCCCTCGCCCATCCCCTATGTGTTAGCGGCCTAATGAACGCGAGGCGTCGATGAACTGTTGTTCCTTGGTAATTAAACGGTTGTACGCATGCGCCAACCACGCCCAGCCGCGCAGCCTCCGCACCAACCCTCCCCCCTGCCTTTAATTACTGCCAAGACATTACCCCTTAATGCTTTTATATAACATCTAAGTTGATTGTACTGAGGGCACAGAAATGTTTTATCTTGGAGGGTATAATACTGTTTGTGAAGTTAATTCTCTTTTCTGTGATTTGGGTAATCATTGTGTATACAATTTCTTAATGTTGAAATGTTTGTGAGAATCTTCAAAAGTCTTGTTGAGCCTTATCTCTGAAGACAAATCTTTAAATTATCAAAAGTCTTGTTGTTACTAATGAAATAAATGTTGAGGTCTAAATAGCCTGGCATGTTCGTAAAAAATGTATGAAACAGACCCTAGTTCAGCTTTAGTTACATTCCTTCATTTAGTGAGACTATTGTATGTCATAGAATACTCTGTTAAGTTGATGATCACTTTATATGAAATGCCTTATATACTATGGTGTTGTTGAAAAACTTGATATATCACTACCTTCAACTAAGGAAACTCTACCTGGTTATATACTGGCTGGTAGTAAAACATATCTAATCCATTAAAAAAATGACAAATTCCAAAATGGCGGCTGTATACAGAACGCAAATGTTCTCATTTGTAACACAGGGTGTTTGCACGCAGCTCACGTTTACCACCTCTCTCATTTTTCACTACATTGGTTTCACGTGTGAATTATTGTTTTTTACCGCACCCTGTTTGTTTATTGAGGCCGCGTTTTTTGGAAAATTAGAGGAAAATTTTGGGATTTCAGGGTAAATGCTGAATAAGAGCTGTAGTTTCGTTGTAAATGTGTATTCAGATCAAAATAAGTTTTAATAAAGCATTAATTATGTTTGTTATACATATGAAAAGGCTTTCAAAAGCTTTTTGTAAACAAATAAGTATATAAATCAAAACATTTTACGTATATACCGTTACAATCGTTTATTCGTAAGCCAAAGAATGTTCGCCATCAACATATATATTGCTTCCAATCTTACACAAAGCAAATAATCACAGTAAAAACGTAAACATTAAACCGATGCATAAATAATAATGTAAACACTTACACCGACTCGAAACGTATTACCATCCACAAAGAGCTACGAAGCAATACTGTCCAAACTCAATCTAAATTTCATTTTACGCCTCAAGTATCACGTACGGGCATATAGAATAGACTCTATCGTCCTTCGTAACTCGCAAGAACGTCCGCTGTCAAATTTTAATTTCTCCCTCAAATATTTACCGAAGGAAAAAGGATTCCCCGGCGGGCCGCGCTCTAATAAGTTTTCCATAAGAGAGGAGGCAGGGGAGAGTGGGGAACGAAGGCAAGGCTCTTATTGTGTTTGTAGAAGCTGGCGCATCCGGGCGCATACCTAACAAGATGGATATGTACCGGGGCCCATCCCACCCTCCTACCCCTTTCGGACCGCCCTCTATGTAGATACGACAGCTCTCGGCGTTGCACCGAAATTGCATTTTCGAATACTAATTCCTTTTCGTTTCCAACCTTTTAGGAATAGTACTTATTTAAGTGGATGCTCAAATGTGGAAGTTGCCGCTCGCTGTTTATTTTTGGCCAGCGTTTTCTTGAATATGTTTTTGAATTTCGTGTGCATATGCTAGGAATGGGATTGTGAATTTATTTTTATTGCTGCATTAGAAAGTTTCGTAACTATATTTGAGAGTTGAGTCTTAGAAGTCCTGAAATCAGCTGTTTATTGAAGAAGACTTCATTTTCTTTCAATACCCTGATATAGAATGTAGTAGTATAGAGTATATTACAACCAATACAAAACATATACTAAAGTGGGCCACTGAATACGTATTACTTATTTATAGACTGTATTTACAACCGTCTCAAGCGATACGAGTAAAACTCATATACATGATTATTAAACCACTATCTGCTACATCGCTCCGGTGATAAACCACCAAATGTTCTATCTAAAAGCAGAATCACTTCACTATACGACTATATCTAACTACCAATCTGACTCACGCAGAAATCGAGTACTCAAATGTTACGTTGACTTGGGTAATCGAGAAACGGAGATCAATATAAGTAAACATTAATATCTAGTACACAATAAAAACCCTATTCTACATACTGTTCAATGACAAAACTCGATTCAAACCTCATTAAATCAACACTAATCCCTTCTGAAAACTCATTTTCATTCGAATGTTAATCAAATCATTCTAGAATACGGACGTATTCTATTTTTAAATCACTTTCCACAAATGTACCAATCACGTTTCGCGACAAACTCAATGAATATTTCATAGTACATTCGTCATCTGTGAATGTTTACATAGATTCCCATTACATAATGTACAAAATACGGCAAGATCATAAAATGTTATGTTAAAATGATATTAAATACGTATGTATGTAGGTACGACGTGCACGTGTTAAAGTCCCCTTCCAGTGGTGCATTATTAAAATATCTATGTATATTATACCAATATGAAGTACTGAATGTACGTAGTATACATACGTCAATACAGGAGCTCAGATATGTCATGCATAACGCCTCCCCCTCTTTGTAAGAGGAAGCACAATAATCTGAGAGAGGAGGCTGGTTGGGCCACCTGCGACTTCGGTATGAGCTGTCGACGCATTTTCAAATTGAATTATCAATATTTCACAACTTTTCACTTTAGAATCCTTTATAAAACAAGCGTTTGTTGTTATAGTTTTATATTTATTTTAAGGATAGCTTACAGACTATGTAATTACTTTTTAAATAACATTTTTAATGTTTGGGAATAAGGTTTCATTTTGAACTAAAGGGCAATGTTTCTTTGCTCTTCAATAGATAACATACTGTATCAACTCTCTTCAAACGCTAAACATCCTATATCACTTATCAATAACATTAGCGAACTTTCGAGAACTTGCAGTTCCATAGCATAATATATTACCGTTTGTATTGAAAGCTCCACAGTTCTACATTTAAAACGCAAATTAGTCCGGCCGGTACATAAAGAGCTGGTTGTTTACATTTCCACGTAAACATGGCTGTTACGTTTCCATGGCTACGTCACCCTGAACACACTCAAACATTCGACGCTAGCGCACCTGTGAAATCAGCTGACATAATGATATCGTCATCATCATCATCAGTTTAAAAACACTGATGAACAAGAGTCCACCATTATCATCAACCTGTAACAACAAATGCCCCGTCGACAATCGCAGCGTCGTGTGTCGCGCAATGCTGCTCGTAATTACGAGCCTCTAGCATGGCTTGAAACTAGTCGAGTTCCTCGTCAAAACGTTACGTGAGTAAGCCGATAACATAATAATTAACAAATGCCCCACTGCCAATCAAAGGGCTCTTCTCACACAAGAAATAAGCATTATATAATCACCACGCTAGTCCAAAACGGAGGTTGTTTCAAACTTTGAGCATTAAGTAATCACCACGCTGGACCAATAAGGAGGTTGTTTCAAACTGATAATTTGAGGTTATAAGTCCAGGTTCACCATATAATGTCAGTGGTGTCTACAAAACTTAGAAAGTAGGTACATATCACTTAGAAAAAGTCACATTGGTACCTACCAGGCTTTAGCACTGACCACCACCACTACAACCACGACGTTAGTCTTCCATGGCGGACGATAACTCGCTTCTTGTAGCTAATGGCTCCTTCCACATATCTTTTTTCTACAAACTTTTACTATACAAAAGGGAAAATGTTTGTAATCACTTTCAGCGTGGGTTTAAATCCGTTTTGAATGTAAAACCGCCAAAGAACGGACAGCAAACGTCTTGTGGGCTGTCGGTAACCCGACTGCGGTCGGCGAGGTGCGAAAGCGTAGTACCAAAGCGTGGTAATTATAACAACCCCCCCGCCCCCGCAAGCGAGGGGTGATTGTTTTAGTCATTAGCAGCCATCTAGCGGTACTTAGTGGAACCGCTTGGTCTTTGGTCATCTACTGATTGATAACGATGACGCCTGAAGAAATATGAATTTTTTGCTGGTGTATTTCTGTCATTGATTGACTCATTCACATGTCACAAAATTATAATTTAAATCCTAAAATCTTTCTACGATTCTCACAAGTCCATTTTGTTATTTATTTTTCTAGGAAGATCTTACATCTACTGTTAAGATTCTTCCCCTTCCTCACTAGAAGCCTGTCGACACAAATATTGATATCGATTGGTCTTCTTCCATTCTCTCCTACCAGATGTCATCCTATCAGAAATTTTCTTTATATTTAAAATAACTTTCTATGAAGTAAAAATAACTTAACATTTGAATGAAATCAATAAAAGAATAGGTTATATCAAAAATAGACGTTTAAATTTTGATACTCCAGTTCTATGTTTAACTAAGATTCTTTCCACCGTCAAACTTGTAACTCTGCCGGTCTCCCGTGGGACTGAAGTGCTGAACTCATGCCCTGAAACAGTAACACACTTATATGAATATCTAAAAATAAACCTCCTCACCGCTTTGTTATCATTCCCGTTCCTTCTCTGTATAATTTATGAGTGTGGGTCTTTGCTCTGCAAGGGGCTATTACAGGCTGATATTATTAGGCTACTCTAGGTCACGAAATTGAACCCATTTTGCTGTCACAACGGGACATTTTTATACAAATATGGACTTGATATAACAAAGAAACCTCAAAATATGTAATTTGAGGAATGTTATTTAATTCTACTTGTATGCGGTCAATAGAATACTACTATGATATCGTACATTATCGTGTTTGCCAAATTAACTAACTGTATATTATATAATATCAATAGAAAGAAATTACAGTTAACAGAGCATTTAACTATATATGGTTTATAGACGAAATTAATTTCTTAAACCAAAATAATAAGGAAAATGCAATTAAAACGCTCCGCTCATCCGTGGCCGCCGTTTCTCTGACGTCAAGTACATCGCCCCTTCAGAAACAGTATGATACTTTAAATGATTTTGTTTGCCTGTTTTAAATATCTACCGCAAGTAAGTTGTCAAGTCCACGGATATTATCAGATGCTTCTGCGTCACAAATTGTCTTATTGTTATGATTTTCCTCGCTTTGCAAATACGTGGATTTATTTCTTCTTTAATACAAACAGGTCTAAGGGTAAAGAAAAGCTTCGTGCAACTTGTTATTTGAAGTAGTCAGTATCGTTCCGTTGACGACGCTGTAAAGGTTACAGCAGACCGAGCGACTCCTCGTAAATACGAATATATCTTAATACTCGCAATCTGCTCAAACTGAAATCGTATATTTACACTATCATTCCACGAGCTCTGAAAGAAGTAAAAGCCAATACAAATACTCGTAAAATACTCTTCGAGCGCCAGATTGAAACGAGGCGCATCCACTCACGTTCCCGAGCCCTTGTCGCCACCAAATCGGTCCAATATAGCTTTTTCCCGTCGATTATTTCAACCAGCCTTTAATGTTTTTATTTAACGCCTTCGGGTATTGAGTCGGTGTCGGCTTTCGTCACTCAGCCTAATTTATTGCAGGTCGGAGCGTTCGCGCGACGTGTTTTTGGCGAGGTAAAAACGCGCGCGTCGCCCGAACACCGCGCGTACCGCCCGCGCGTTTTTGTCCGCGTATCGCTTTAATTACGGCGTTCAGAACGCGCCGTGCAGACCGGCCATTGTCGTGCTTCTTTGCGTTCCATTTCAGATACAGCCATTTATTACAGTTTATGCTGGTTACACTTATGTAAATGTTACGCTTTGCAAATTAGATGCGTGTGACGTCACTACTTTTAATAACAAAGCCTCATCTTCGATCTTATCTATCAGCAAAGTTATTTTTAATGAAACAGACTGAAAGAAATCAAACAATCTAGGGGCCATGTATCGTAAAATTAGATTTCACCGCTTGTCTCAGGTCATAAAGCGTGTGGACACCGACATGTCCTGAAAATTATCCGAGCGAAGCCTCCCCGCTGACCGGGGACTTGAGAAAACATACATTTTTAACGTACCCCAAACTCCCGCCACCCGAGGGTGAGACGGGGGAAAATTACAAAAGAAAACAGCCTTAATTTCCAATGTCATCTCCGTTCCACCTAATCCTCTTATCGTTTTATATTTTGGCCTTTGAATTTTCATTTATTTTTGTTTGTTTAAGGAAAAGGTCCGCCGCGGTTTGTTTAGTCTCGAGATATTTTATTGATTCGTATGATTAGGTGTGTAGCAACAATCTCTGGCATACAATAAAATAATTACTTTCTTAGAAAAAGTTACACTAACACAGATAGGTAACTATGAAGGACCTTAGAAACCAAATAAACATTAAAAACTTCCAAATTCAAAATCACATTCTAAATACAAAACTGCAGAAGTGTGCGTTTCAAACTTTACACTACGAACGTAACAAAGTACAAAATGGAACACACAGAGACAAAATGCTGATACTTACACATTCCGGATCCGGTCGGGAATCGTTTTACTCTCTTATTGGTGGATGCAGATTGCAACAGACAATAGTACGTCAGTGGTGGATGTCGCATTAATCAGTTGTAGTGCAACCATAATTCAATCAGTGGTAGGCACCGGCCGTGGTCACCGCTTGTTTTATGCATGTGTGGAATGACCAATGTGTCAGATGTGAGAATGCTGTGTGGATGAGCCGGACATCGAGAGCTGTCAGGGATTTAGGAAAATAGAAGTAAATTGTGTCTCTCTAGTCTAACAAGATGATTGATGTGAAAGTTTTTTATGATATAAAAGTTTTTGGTTGAAAAACTGAAGCCATTTTTTGAACTGTCGATAGTTGTTTGTTTAAGTTTTTATATTTATTTCGGTTACCGTAAAAGTCGATCATTAAAACAAATGCCTTTGCACATAAATTTTATATAAGCCAATACTTATCATCTGCTCTATACTAGTACACGAGAAAATCTCCATTTCGAATCCATTCGTAGCGTCCAATATTTCCATCGAGGATCGCTGTACATAGTTTATGTACATTCCTATTCCTAGTTAAGCTCTCAACACAAGTACCACATCCATCTGGAGGGTCATTTGTCCGGCATCGGCGACCGGGAGCGAGACTCTTTCATATTTTACATAGAATGCGGTGCACTGTCAATGCGTCCGTACGCTCAGTCTCAATCACTCAGCCAGCTATATCGATCGAGCATTTGCAAATTAAACCCACGATAATATCACTGCCATTGTGTAAGATCCTTAATAGCCATAGAAAAGTCATATTCGTAAATCTCAACGATTTTCTATTTACTTTTTTAAAGTAATAAACTTTGTTTTTGTCATTAATCTAACTCACCATTAAACATTTTAATTTGTAGGTGACTTTTAAAATTCGAATCTCTATTTTTTGTTATGAGTAATGGCGGTTTTTGAAAAGAAATTTGAATAACAGATTCGAAATTCGAAATAGGCACACAACACAAATAAAGGAAAATTAGTAATTTATTGTGATAGAGCCAGTTTCTGGGAACATTAGACGCCATTAATTGGACTAAACCAATAAAGACGACATCTTTGGACACGTGTAGGGACTTTTAGTGGTAAAAAAAAGAAATTGTGTCTTCGGCAACGTATTCTAAATATTTCTCGGGGCGGCCGAGAGGCTTCGATATTTAATTGTTGTTTTTTGTTCGAATTCCCGTTTTTTTGTGATTGAATCAACATGCTGCTGTTATTGTATAAGTTCAGGTTTTGATCACGGCTTTTTCTGACTCCGTTCAATTGTTTGTGTGTTTTAAAGAACCGAGTCGGGGTAGTTTTTTTTCGTATCGGCAATATGGTAATGTGAGGCTCTTAATCAATCTGATGAATTTCAAATCAGACGTTACTGTGTTTATATTAAAATTATTATGAAGAAGGTTCTCTGTATTATATTCGTAAATAAATTTATTCGTAGAAAGCCAAGTAAGCTTATTGACTGGCGGGTAAAATAATGAATAAGTTACGAAATATTCTTTGAAATTGTGAATACAGATAATCATATTGATATTTATTGGCTTTTTTTCTTGAAGTTTTCGATAAGTCTTATTTTTAGGTACTTATAATTTCATAAATTGGTGTTTAAAGTTTCAATTACAGTGATGATAACTAATTTGATTGGTTTCCATGGCATACAGTTAATAGCATCATAGTTATTCACCTGATTTACCCGTTCCTAATTTTTCTCAACACTATTAAAGCACCTCAAACATCTTTATTATAGGACTAAGTATAATATCATATAATCCAATATTATTTACTACGTCACTAATGACGTCATTAAATACACCTCAAACACATTATATTTCTACCCACTAAGAACTTAAGGCAACACATGACTTCTATTACATAATATTGATTGATAGCAAGCCCCTGACCGTCTTCGCAGTACTTTCTATAATGTCATGCCAATCGGGAATCGAAGGGACTTACCGCCAGTCATCCGCAAAGCATTTATCATATAGGCTGCACCCCAATGTGTGAACTATTCATAATGTTTCATTAAGTGGTAATGTGGCTATGATACGCGAACCAATTTACTAGCATATAAAGTAAAATATTATGATACATATTAGGTACTGTTTTCTTTTCCAAAGTAATCTTTTGATGCTTGGTTTTCTCGTGTTTTATTTTCTCCAGTGTACCTATATTAAAACCAAACACACTTTTGGTTTTAAAAAATATCAGAAACGAACTCTGTGTTACTCTTAATAGAGCTAAAATTCGTAAAAATGCTGAATGAAATCTACGTTCAATTTCAAGTAGACTGGTAGTTTCTGTGACCATAAGACCCATAAATAAATGTTACATCATATATCTGTAAAATACATACATTAACATCATATTGCGCACATTGAAATGAGTCCCCAATTTACAAGGCAAAGCGTTTGATAGTCATTGAAAAATTGCATTAATATTCTCATAACATACCATTTTTCCAGCAATATAATCTTCGACCCTGAATTTCATCCCAATTTTGCTCCTTGCCACGTGATTCTTATTATATGAGACTCAAGAATGGTTTAAATTCAATATTGTTATATGAGTTTACATCTAAAACATCGGCACATGTAAATGTATCCACTAAACTTCCTGCGTCACCAGTTTTTACGCGCGGAACAGAACATCAATCTGTAGATTAGAATCAATTTGGTTCATTCGATTTTATGATCAACAGCATCTTAGACTAAATCACATACGCTTGCTGAAAGGCACATCAAAATCGACTATTACTTTATTTTTAATTTCAATACAGACAGAATGAAAACATTATTATTTTGCGCGTGCCCACATCTGGGGCAATTTGGTACAGTAATCGAACCGACTGAACAGAACAAAAACATAAAGCATTTTATGATCGCCCCTGTTGATTTATTTCTCATTCATAATTTGATGTTTCGGAACATCAGAGGATTTAATAACGCCAGATAGACATCGCTTAAACCGATGTAAAACTGCTCGCGTCTTGTGTAACAATCGTAAAATACACATTAAGACGCATTAAGAGACTGCTGTTATAGATTCACTCTGCTAAAGTCTTCCACCCTTAATCTTCAGTTATTTTAAACCGCCGAGAGATCCACCAACTTTATTGGCCGAAGTCATAACTGCTTTTATTGCTTTAAATCGTTATTACGCTAATATTATTTTATTACAGCCGTTTTAAAGTTGTTTCTTAGCCGAAATAAATCATAAGATGTTGGTATCTTATCAGAGGTTTAGATGAAATTCTTCAGAGTCTGATAACGTATCACTGGACTGATGTCAACATCAACAGATATCGTCCAGACGATTGGTTGCCTTATTTATTTCACATTGTTGTACTAAGATGTCAATGCTCCCTTTGTAAACGTTTGACCGGTGAAAGCACTCCTGTCCAATGTAAGCGACATTTCCTCAAACAAAGTCCACCGGCGCCCGTCGTCGTCGAGTGTCAACAATGTACCTAGTACGGCCAGTAACGTAAACACTTAATTAGCATCATAAAGTACCAAGACTGTGCAATCTCCCAACACTTATCAAACGTCCATAATAATTTGAGACGCGTTGTTATGGCGAGGTGCAAAAGTGGCTGACCTGACATCACGCCTGTGACCCTCGTCAGTCGGACCTCTCTCTTGCGCACGACCTGTGTTCTCCCTTGCACATCACGCCCCCACTTTTCCTAATCATCTTCTTAAAGTCACATGTTTTGGTCACGTCTTAAAATTAATGAACTCTAAATCTTTTGTAGTAAATACGATTTTGGATCGATGCGTATCGTCGTGTGCCGAACGCCGAGGAGTCTCGGTCCATCACCGTCGTCTATTGTCATGTCGTCTGCTCTTGCTTTATAAACAATCTCTTTTATTTTCACCTAAGAGTTTAATCGGCGCGCGCTTGTGGAATTTCTGTTTCTATTCATATCGGGTGGTCGTTACGGAGGTAACAAGAGTACAAAGGTTGTTTTGAGGTGCCATGTCGTGTCAGATGACGCCAATGGTCCAACTTTCGGCGTGATATTTGTTTTTTGTCAGCTCAACCCGTTATAGGCACCGATTGACACTCTTAGCAATTGTTACATTATCATTCGCTTGATCATTGATCCCATGCGATAGACATTCATTGCGTGCCATAGTAAAATTTACAAAGTCACACGGTCGTCTTAAAACGCTCAATTTCAACAAGATGAGATGTTTATCAAATTGATCACTGAACATAATGACATCTATAAAGGAGCTGTTTGACACAAAAACTTGAGATGTTTAACGTGGCTGACTATTTATATTAAAGTACAATATTTAGATTGTTATCTGAACTGCGTATTTAATTAATGTCATATTTTTGTAACGATCATAAGGCTGAAATGAGTGGTCATTATGTAGCACACGGGCACTTTTTACCAGCGTGCAATTTGTCATTTATTCCGGTCATGTTTTTATTGAAATTATATCGAATTAATTGTGTCTCATCATGCTTCAAAAAGTCATTTCCTTCATCATGTTTAATCGAGTCTGATAGGAATGCGGTTATAATTTGTAATGAGTAAGGATCGTGAGATATTTCTCTATGCTTCGCCCTCTAATAGGTTTGGCTCGTTACATGATTCCCATGCTTTCTTTGCTCGCATCACTTGTTTTTCTTGTTGCTTTTAAATTGGGTGTGATTTAAGTTGCTTGCTACTATGTAATAGCAGTCCGCAGTTAAGTATCAGTGATATGCGCACGCTAACAAGCTAAATGATACAGGCTATCTACTCCAATGTCAAATGTAATAAAGACTGCTTGCTCTACACGACGTTATTACTTTTACTGCGTTGGAAATTGCAAAAGGAAAACTGTATGTTATTGTGATCTTATGAGAGTTAATTTTTGTTCGAATAAACATTGTAAAGTAGATACTTACTTAAGTGTTGAATCAAAAAACCAGTAGTCATTAGTTATAGTAGGTACTATCTACGATCAGCGAGACTGATGAATAAAAAAATCCAATCGTACAATTGAATAGCGTATTTACGCCAATCATCGCGATTCGCGGTATTCCCATTTGGCCGGCGCGGTTGGCGTGGTATTGGATCGTACTATGAAGTCCGCAATTAGCTCTCAATCAGTGCAATCGGGCGTCTCGTGAGCTGATCTGCTCCACGCCCGTAAGTAATAAAAAATAAACGGACACTCCAACGCTTTTTATATTACCATGTCTAACTTGCTTGAATCTGCCCAGAATAATCTGCATTGTAGATGATATTTATAGAAGTGTTCAAGGTAGATCTATGTTACGATTTTTTTCAAGTATTGTGACAGCAGCCACTTGCCTAATTCAAAAATATTGAATGAAATATCATTTGGGTGTATGTACCAAATGTTTGATTCAATCGACTGAAATCGTCTTGACCTCAAAAGGTTAAAGAAACAAAACGTAATTGCTGTTCCTCAGTATTTCGCAAAAAGGTAACATTAATCGATCCGATCGCTTCACAGTTCATTGAAGACAGAGCTTTACCCATGTCTTCGATGCTCTCCATAGCAATTTTAAACGTTGCTGGGCCGTATTTAAACAGGCACGAAGCAGAAATTAAGTGCAATTAGACGAGCGAGACGGCGTGCGGGAATTTGTTGAAAAAGCGTCGGAATGCTCTCGCGACGCCCGCGACGTGTGGATCGGAACGCAGCGGCGCCCCCCACCCGCCTCCCTCCCTTATTGCGTTTGTATTCCGTCGATAGCTCATTTTCACTTTTCTTTCCCTCTAAAAGTAAGACTCAATCCAATCTGGTATGCTGCAGGAATTTCCAAGCTCGCTTCGAAGTTTATTGCTTAATAAACCGAGACTTCAACAATTACTTTAAATGGACCTCTATCTATTTGTTTGATACTTAATACTTAGCTGTGATTTATTTGATGTGATTCTAATCTTGTATTTCTGTTGCAGGTAAGTACGAGCTACTTCCACGTTAAGTAAGTTAGCCACACGAAGAGTATCTTGCATCTGAATACGTTTGAGGTAGGCAGAGATTTCTCTTCTATAAATGTCGCGCAATTTATTGATAAAAGCGTTGCAGATTAATAAATTACGTGCCTTTAATTTCCATTAAGATTTAGGTTAATGTTTTCCGACAACCGATCCACAATTTAGCCCGTCTGTTATGTACAAATTAAGCTATTTACGTCTATCATCGAAGTTACTTCACACCTGTGTATGGTACGACACACCCACACGTATCGTAGGCGCGCTGCACACACGCGCGCATCCCGCAACATTATTGCGGAGGCTCAATCAACGCGTCCATTAGGTGCCGAACATCGCACGCATTGTTCTGCCGCGCAAGCGCATGAGTTAGGGCCTCTTGAAGGTATAACTGTTAATTATATAGCGCATATTCTGCGGTCGTCCGAGAGTACTTTGTCCGGGATTATTTATGAGGAAGCGGTGTTGTTGTCCATTGTAGGAGTGGTATGGATCCCGTGCAATGCAGGTGCACACTGTACACGCACAATTTATTTCTGAACTAATTTAAATCCTTGCGAAGAAACAGGTTACTGTCTGGAAACGGTATTGTTGTTAGCCTTTGTCCAAACATAATGTTACGTGTTTTCTTAAAATCAATTAAAACATGTTTAGCACATATTTCTATTCCGTATCAAACACACATTCAAGTCAAACATACATTCAGCAAAATCTTATAAGAACGGGATCGTTTTTTCATAGTACCAATAAATTATGCATTTCTCTGGAATAAAAATGACGCCAGAATCCGACACATTTTATCGACACGTATTACCAATGGAACAGCGCCGTGCAGACAGCATAAGAATTGTCATTATTTGGGGTATAATTCCAAAAGGCTGCGCGTCAGACGATGAAAAACCGCACACGACTTTTACGGCGACAGCGAGGATTGTTTATGGTCCCACTGTCAGTCAGCCGATCGTTCGATTAACATTCAAAACCTGCAATTAGTTCGAGCGCTTTCTTTGTCCGTGTTCAAGCACTAAACCCAACACTATATCCACGTCCAACATGCCATCCTGCCATGGAATTCAATGTGCCACTCATTGCTTAGAAAGACACTTGAGTAATTACACGCCCTTTTAAATTTTGATCGTAACTTATAATGAGTAAAATTATGTTGCTTAAACAGACTATCACTTTCAATATCGCCTGACTAGATAGAACAAAATGTCAGCGACGCAGTAAGAGCGACCTATCACGACCAATTCGTACAACAATTAAGCGGACCTCTAGAGTGGACATAAAACAAACTATCCGATGGGGACCAACAATGGCCCGGACGGACGCAGCCGCATAAAAACTCTTACGACATAAAATATTAATAGAAATGCACGTGTGTTCATTGTCAATAAATTACCCGAGTGACAGAGCAATAAAAAAGTATATTTCTTGTGGAGTGAATGGGAGGCTGCGAGGAGGCTTCGATGTGAGGTAGCCAATAAAAGTGGCTGGCGTTCGGTCGTAAACTTCCGTCGCAGACTGCGTGGCGAGACGCGGTGCAAGGCCGAGCGCGCGCCACCCAGCCCACCGACCACTTAGCACCACGCACTGCACCTATTTAACTGCCCAATACTCCATTTCCATTAAAACAAGGTTATTCCAAACAAACAAAACACCTAATCAACATATCCATGCCACAGCCGCGTCCCGTCGTTCATCAAAATAGTATTGAAATTCAAATCGGAATCAACTAGAAATAATATTTGTAATTCATTACCTAGACTCGACGATGATTTGCAATACCGAACTCGTAGAAGCGTCCGGATAACACGTTTCGAGACAAAGTAATTTGATCTCTATAGTATTCCCATAAGAGGTATGAAAGTTGCATGAACTGTTTGCAGTGTTTCCAGAGATATTTTCTAAACCAAGTGCAAAGAAAGGTCAGGGGACTTAAATTAAATTAGATTATATAAATAATTGATAGAACACGACAGTGGATGGACGGCTTGACGTACGGCCGGGAGATATGATCAGTGACCCGCTGATACAACCTCACCTCCTAATCTTCACGATTCCATCTCTTAATACCTCGTCTTGTTTCGTTATCGAACAAAAAACATGTAATGCTTTTAATTAGATTAAATTGATTTATTTTATATTGATCGGCCGTTGAGATAAACGCGAATAGTGAAGGTAATTAAACTCGGCAAATAATAAATGAACGTCTGTACTTGATCATCTGTTGAAACATATTTTATGTACAATTCAACTGCAGGGAAAAACGAATCCTATCCAGCTTCAATTAGTTTCAAATTCATATGACTAATTTTATTTCGAAATATTTTTCTCACAGCAAATATGAATAAATATTTAACTTGCCTACCATGTTTAACCATAGACAATTTAGGAGTGACGAAACTCAAATACTTAACTGGAAGCAAAGCATAAACTAAACGCACCACGATGTCAATGAACACTTACTTTTGCATCACCATAACTTAAAAAGCAGGTCAACAGGAAAATATTAACGCATTCGAACGAGAGTTCAAAAGATCGCATCATAAGATCTGCCTAATTAATTGGCGCTAGAGATAATCTCAGTTCTTTGAATTAGTATCCCCTTTCTCCAGTTTCATTAAGAATCACGTGAAAAGAATGCTTGGGTCCGGACGTAGGTAGGTACCTAGCTATTGTACTTATTACTTCTTACTTATGTTTTTTATATGAGATCTTTTGTTCAAGAAGGGGACAGCAAAAACATATAGATTAATATTCGCCTGCCCGAAGTGTAATTAACAATAATTTGTGAAACAAACCGTAACTGCATGTAAGGCTTTGTGGTCGCCGACACATTCTTCTCTATTTTGTTTCATGTTTCATTTGAACATCCATTTTGCTACCTGAATGTAAAGATTTATGTATTATTTTTGTTTTAGGTATGTAAATTCTTAGAACACGTGTCTAATCTTATTGTTATCTTTGGTCTATTTTCACATGGATTAGTTAATCCTGTAATATTTGTTACACATTTCTTTGAGAACTTACGTTTAGTTATTGCTATTGAACATTTTTCTCTATCTAAAACTTTGACTAAACTATTTGGATTTAAAATATAAGTTAACCTCGTCTCATAAATAACACAAAACAATTAATTCATTACAAAATTTTCATGTATAATTATGAAAATATAGTCCAAAGTGGTTTATAATAAGTAATAAAAGGTCGTGGTAAAGCCAGCCATGCTATAGTCGAAATATTTTCGTTTTTTGCTAATTAGCACAGATACTTAAACTGACAGGAAAGTTTTTAATGAATCCGGTATTAATTAATGTTTGGGGCCTTTTAGAGCCGCGAAATGATTTCCCGGAAACCGCTCTTTTGTTCACGGGCCGGTTTTTATGACAATAAAATATTGGTTTAAAGCTGTAAACGTGTCTTTTGTGGTTTAATAAAAGATAAAGTATCAGTTTGTCTTAAAATTATATTACGTAACACTATTTATTAGTCAAGGTTTAGGTAGAGCTCGAGATATTTGAAATATAACCTAATTTTCTAACAAGACATTTCAGATGTCCTACCATATTTTTACATTAACCAGTCCCTATATTAGTGCAATGCAGATCCTAACTATGTTTAATAGAAAACAATTTACATGGAAGGTACTACCTACAGTACCCATAGAAAAAAAAATCTGAGCACGCATTACCCATTACGAATCTCACCAATACTTCAAAGATTCCAGGTATTGTAAAGTAAAGTAAAGCAACAAAAACTCGAACCACCCAGCTTTTATTGACAAAAATTCTCATGTATTTGACAAAACAATAAGACACGTCCGTCGTACCCTCGATCGTGATCCATATAGCGCGAACTTAGCTAATGAAAGATAAAAAAAAATATATAAGTACACCTGTGCAAACATAATTTTGCTACCAGATTTTTCTATCAACAACCTTAAACTGTTAACAATAAAGTTGAATATAAAGAATTGGAACGTATTTGGGATGTAAATTAATGTAAGTTTTTATATCTACCTGCGCGCGCGCTTCGCAGCTTATTGTCTAGCTTGTCTGAATGCAAACTGCACAGCCGGCAAATGCATCAATACAGGGTTGTCGATTAGCCTCATCACTGTTTATTGATCTACCTTTTGTTAATTGACCATTGTTGAGGAAATATATTCTAAAATACAGAGTAAAGTAAAAAAATCTACATTCACAATTGGGTAGAGCAAACATTATTATTGAATTCGTGGAATAAAGAGCTTTGCCCTAAGAACTTTAATTTAAATCAATCGTCCAACACTTAAAAGGTATAAGTAATATTAAAGCACAAATCAGAGATTTGTTTCGAATTAAAAATGTTCTTTGAATCGCCACCCCTGTTCAAGTTCATACACCTTTAACAATAGATCTAATAATTATTATTTTTCATCTGCTACGTTTTTGTCACAGTTATCAATCAACGCAAGGGCCGGTCCTTCATCTCTTTCTTTTATATCGTCTTCATCATCTATCTATCCTTGTCTATCGCCATCCAATGTAATTATATGAACACCTGGGCGCAAAAGAATGTCGCACAAAGAGACGAGTAATGACGATCCGAAACTTAGATCGGGAATATTTTGTTACCGAGAAAGCCTTTTGCTTCATTAATTATGAAACACAATACTCTTTACAATTTTCGTTAAAATTATATTCTTTGAATGCTGTCATATTATTTGATAAATCGCCTTTTGACTGTTACTTCTGTTTAATAAAAAAAAACACTACCGGGAATTTACGTGAACACTGGTGTCGGACCTTAAGATCGAAACCGTAGAGAAGCCAATTGATTTTATCATTTCGACAAAGTAACATCGATTGATATTTTATTTCGATAAAAAGAAATGTACAAACCTTTTTTGTAAAATATCCAAAAATTAATATCGAGACACAGATGACTGAACATTGGTGACATTACGCGTCCCAAATTGTAGGTCCCATAAAAACATGTAATTGTTAAAATTTTTGAAATCATACTTCTAATCGAACTCAACAAAAGTATGGAACCGAATAATGTAAAAAACTAGTTATATCTAAAGAAAAGAACTATGGTCACGTTTTTAATCGAGAGAGAACTGTAAATGATACCGAACTAAGAGTCATTGATATCTTAAACGATTTAAGGGACATAACGAACTTTTTTGGACGAATACAACTTATTATAAAAGCAATGCGGTACGCGGCTATCGTACCGTCACAAGTCAGGCTACTCCACTTGACATTTACAACTCGGACGGGATAATAAACAACGACGCATCCTCTTCTTTCATTCCGCAACCAACATGGAAATAACGACAGAATATTACAAATAAAATAAAGCACGTCGTGAAACTGCTATATTCAAGTCGGAACAGCATCTTAAATCTATAGCAGATGTTAAGACGACGGGTCGCACCTCGTGGTACGTCGTTAATGAAGAAATATTGCTGGCTTTTGATAAGTCGCGCGATAACTGCGCACCGCCCCGAGCGCACTATCGATTCTCAATATTAATTACACGCCCTGCCGTTAAACCTTGCTCTAGTGCGCATTAAGCACATCACTATCTGATGCTGAGTAAAGCATCAATAATTTCCAAAATAAAACACACCAGAGCCTTCCAAATAAGGTCTACCTAGAAGACTCAGAAACAAAATGATTTGCAAACAATATCTCAGATACCTCTACGCCCCATCTTTCAATCCGAAGTTAAAGATTAAAGAGAAAGAAAATTCCGAAGAAAATTCTCAATCTTGAACCCACATAATAAAGCTGGTTTTTGAATAAACATCGAAGTGATGAAATTTCGGCGTATTAAATTGAAACTATATCGACGGTCAGCAAATCCTGAATGTGTTTGTTTAGGGCGAGCCCACCCTAAAATATTTATTTTATCTCGGTTTGCCGAAGTCGCGTCAATAGTTTGTTCTCATTTTTACCCCGGTTTAAGAGATAGGATCGATATTCGGTTATAATTTATATGGCCGCTTATTGCCTGTTGTTTACACGTCCATTGGTTGAGATATGTAAAACTAACATCTTCTGGGCAAACGTTATCTAACTCAAATACCTTCGCAGAATTTGGTCATCCTCGAGGAAGTATTGATTTTTGAATCTATGAACTAATTCTAACATCCTGTTTGCTTTGTCTTAAACCAATGATGGGGTCGTCCTCTTCATACATCTTATAGACAGTTACGGAAATACCACTTATTGGGATACGTGACGATATTGTATAAAGCATTCTCCCACAGTCTGTTCACCTACTAAAACTTTATCGTTTCTTTTCCTCCTTACTTCTCTATCGGGATTATCACAGCTAACAAAGCAAACTTAGTTTAAACACAATATCGTTCGCGTTAGATTAAAACGGCAAAGTTCTTAAGTTTTAACCTGGATACAATTTTCACGGAACTCAGATTTGAACTGTAGCATCTTCGTCTTGGAAAAGATTGCTGTATCTCTACTATGTTGGCATAGAGGTTATATTTGAATAACGTTTGGTTGTTAAGTATTTGGCGGAGTGTGTGCTACCTGAACTTACGTATTGTCTAAGTACAATAGTTGCACTGGTCCCGTATCTCGGGAGACATAATCCCTTAACAAACGGCACCTTTTTCTTTTAGAGCTGTGACGTAAATTCTTTGTCTTTGGATTATTGTATTTTTTCCTAATCGGTAGGTAAAACTAAACATTTATTGTGGTCTTGGTACACTTTCTATGCCACCTGAAGAGGCTCTTTTCGAAGTTTTATAGCAGCTGTAAATCATTTGCGGATTTAAAACAATAGTTATTCTGCGACTTTTTCTTTTCTAACTGTAAATTGTGCAAATTTTTTTGTTGAGTGGCACGCGCCGATTTTGGACCTTTGTAACCACGTTTTCTTTATATTTCGTTTAGCTTTTATAAAAACAACACAATCTTTTGTTTAAATATTATTATGGTAATTAATGACTAGCTTACTTAACCTCTCCTCCTTATTTCTCTTATTAAGTAGTATTTCGTCCAATAATAATTATTATTCTTAAAAATACACTTTAAAATAATAACTTGCTCTTAAATCTTATTCGATTACTTACCTGAAAACGGTTTCGCAATATTTTTTGCGATTGCTATTAATTTACCCAGTCATCAAGGGCGGCTTTGTCACTGGCATCAAATTTACACATCGGTGCGCTTGCGCATCGCAGCTGCCGATTTTAACAAATAATGCCAACTGATAACCCTCTGTTTGAAGTAGGTGCACACATTTCGCATAACACTTATCTTGATTTCTTCATGTAAGTATAGAACGAACCTCATAAAACCTTGTTTTATTAACTCTTTGTACAATGAATTTCGTTTTCTATATTACACCGGAGTTGTTGTTGCAATCTTTGATTAAAATGATAACAAGCTGTTTGGGAAACTGCAAGTTTACGCTAAAATATCACGACGCTTATTTTCTTTCGATGAATAAACAGAGAAAAGGAATTTATTAAATCCACAACATTCATCTTGCTAGTTCTGTCTGTCACGCCTATTCATACATCGTTTTAGAAATAATTAATGGAGAAACTTTACTCTATACCTACAACTTTTTATATGCAAAAAAAATATATTGGTATCGTCCATTGATACGAAGCTTTGTCCGTGCCCACCCCATCGCCCCACCTGTAGTGAATGGTCGAAGCGTTACAATGAAAAATATATGTTTTTTTTTTACGTTCCTTTTGTCGGTGGCAACACTATAATTCACGTGGAACAATTATCATTGTCTTTGGCACCTCAGAGCACTGTGGTTGCTTAGTTCGGACTCTTTTGTGTTTTCCAAGATTTTATAGATGCTTCTTTGTTTCCTTAAAGAGGCCATTGTTTGGGCACGAAATGCGAATTGTACAAAGAGTCTATGTACAATATACTTATATAAACATACATATAACGTAATCCTGAAATAACTAAATCTCATTGGATTGGATCGCTGCAAAGTAGCTAATAAGAATAACCCGACTGCCTACAAGCACATTAAGTAAATTGATTTATAGTAATTATGAGAAACATTATAGCTACAGTATCGATAAAAGAAACTCGGATTTAGAATCGATTTAATTTAAACTACAATTTACGAGCAGCAATAAATAATTCTGTCGCATCAACTCCGCGATCCATTGTCGCCATTTTTTAAAGCCATTAAAAATCCTATCAATGACTTCCATTCGAATGACAAAATCAGTTGCAGTAGGAGCTGCCCCCGTACGTATGGCCGTCTCTCTCACACTTGCAATCAAAACTTAACCAGAACAGAAACAGAATTAGCCTGACGCATTCGCTAACTAAAAATATTAACATGCGTAACAAATTTCAATAAATAAGCAAATAAATTGCTATTCGATAAATGCGCATTGTTAAAGTTTAATGTTTAATATTGATTTATATGAATATTCATGTACGTATTTAGTTATAATATGTGGCGTTCGTTATTTATTGAAAAAAAAAAACATTAATTTTTATATATTAAAATGGTATTGAACAGCGTGACTTTATTGTGTGCGGTGCACGTGTGCCTTGTTATTGAAAATACTAATTTTGATTTAATGCCATACATGTAGGTTTTATACATTATACATCTCATAAAAAGCATTGAATTTAATATTATATAATAAAATGTGTTTCTAGTGAGAATAAATGTAATAAAAACGCCTCATTGAAGATGCAGATTTGCTGTGAAAGTCGCTAGGCTTATCGAACGACATTTCAAATAAACATAAGGTGTAGTACATAAAAATTCATGGAGTTTTCGAAGTAAGAACTTTAATTCAACAAACTAAAATGTATTCAGTCAAAATGGAATCTCGGTAACCGATGTGTAGCGAAGGTCAAACGTTGCTTACTTAATTTTCTTATCAGAGTCCATCTTGTTAAAAAGCGACACAGCACGAACGAACTGTTAGCTCATTTCATTCCCCATTTCCTCAAGACCTTTCATAATTCACATTCATTTTTCATCTTACAAACAACTGCAACTGTTTTATGTCGTCGGGTGTCCGTGATGTGTACCTTATGTCATTGTACCGAAGGTTTACGACGACTGCATCGTAAAGTTGTCACGTATCCAGAGGCTTGGATGCGCCGTGCACCGTGTCATGACTAAAAGCGATTCGTCGCTAAACAAACAAGCTTTTTAAATGCTACCTAACTTGTCTTTTTTATATCGCTATTTGAATATTACCATCGTTTCAGTAAGGTCGTGACACGACGCGGCACCGGCATCACGTGAGAGATATTTATAAAAGAAAAGCCGTGTATCGCCGATATAGCGTAATTTCCAATTTAATGATTGCTAATACCAAATCGGGGCTGCCGGCACGTCAGCCCGGTCGACGTTTATTATCGGTTCGTATATCCGAAATGTCTGCTCGATGCCTTACCTAACCTATAATTCTATTTAAAAAGTTTTAGGTCTTCACTAGGTCACCCTTTTCGAAGTAAAAAATAATTTGTTTTGTTGTCACACAATTCATATTTTAATGAACAACTTTTCTACTATCGTGCTAATTTCCGATGATCCAACAAAAAATAAACACTCAAAAAAAGAACAATAAAACACCCCTCAGCCATAAACAAGGAGCTACTGAAATGTTTAACCACAAACTCTAAATAAAGCCGTATCGCACGCTATAAACAATCTAGCGAAAAAAAAAAACTGTCGAAAAAACTTCATCAACAAAAGTGACAAAAAAGTCCCCGCGATCACATGCAAATGTCGCGGCGAGTCGCTCATTACCGCGCCATAAAACCATAACAACAGTCATTACGAGCACAATTAAAAAAAAAACTTCGTCAACACTAACACTGTGCAAGTGTGACGAAAACCGCTTACGGTGCGCCCACATAGTTTGTTTTCAATGTAAAAAAAAAAAACTTAAAATCGAGGGCGCCACCGTCTTATGCAAAAAAGTCCTTACATATTCACCCCTCGCGAATTTTACTTTAATGAATGCTACTCGACGTTTTTTTACCATCACTCGACGCAGTTGTTTTGACGGATCGCAATCTAGCCACTAATTGCTTTTTCCTCCTCGGGGTGCGCATTTCACTTCGCAAAATTACGTTTTATTAATTGAATAATATTAATGATACTTCCTCGCAGCAATCAATCTTTAATGACGTTTTTATTCGTCGTGAGAGTGACGTTACTCTCGCTTTTCCTTGGGACCGTCCGAGATGTTGTTTTTTAGTCGACGATCGATGTTAATTATGAATCTAATGGCTCCCGTGATACACTTCCATTAATAATACGTCGGACGACATCGTCCCGCTCCGCAGAGATTTAATAACCACGCATCTTGCACGAGATTAATAGTGCATCTGTGGCCGGCGTTATTATAAAAATATGGCTCGGCCCTGCTGCACACTATCAGGGCTCACATACATCGCTGCTTTCGAATATTTGGTAAAATACATCCCCCAAGATTTAAAAATAAATATATCTCTGGTTAATACAAAAGCGGACAAGCGAAACAAAAATGTCTCATTATAATGCAGTACTTCATCTGAGTGGATTTAATCCGAAAATTCGCGACAGCTGCTCGCACAGAAATGTCAAAAAGCGTGTGTATGATGGGACTAGTTAAATAAACGTTGATTCATTTCTAACGCGTAAACGCGGCATATTGTTCTGAGCAGCTATTATTACTGCTTTTTATTTAACCATTTTATTTTATTATCATAACGATTTTTTTCGCTATGGATCCGCTCGTTGGTATAATTTCTTTTGTTCCGCGTTCTGATATTGTTTCTTGTTTTTTTGTTATTTTTTTCATTGTGTCGCGGTGTTGCCATCGCGGCGCACGCGTGATTTATTCCCCCTTTTTGGGTAAAACAACACCCGTGCGAGTTACGATTAGTTGGGTAACGTAATATCTAATTACTATGTGCGAGCACGTACGAACATAACTCGTGTGCTTCCTCCCACCAATGTGGTTTATGGAATTGGATGCTCATATTTCGGCAGTCTCTCGGTGGCCATAGTTTTTGTCCGTGTCTTGGAAGTAGCACTTTTACCGTGTAATCTGATATCTTTATAGATCCAACACTCGGGTACCAAGTACTCACTACAGAATATCACATAAAGAAAAAAACCGCGATCACCCACCGGTGCACCGCTGCCTACACAAACAAATGGAGTATCCGAAAGCTTTTTATGCAGCTTACTTTCCCCTGGGATGGTGGCTAATGTTAGTAATTCTGAATTCAATCATCTCAAACAAAGGACGTCTCTCGCGTAGCTAAATGGCGTTTTTTAATCGGATATTATAATTAATGTTCCTTTTGTCGCGTGCTGACGTGCCCTCGCGCGAACAATGGGATATCTAATAGAAAAAGATATAAATATTTTTTTCTTAGAAACGAGAGGCTACCTGACGATAAAACACAGGCGACAGACGAATCCCGAGCCGAATTAAATTAGAATAATAATCGATGAGCCTCTTTGTTCTGGCCTTAAACTTTTGATTTTGATATGAAATTAATGCTACGATTGCGTATTCAACAGCTACTGGACGTGCGGACGTCTGTCTTGGTGGCATACATTACCAGGGAGTGACGCGATACACCAACATTGTTAGTGTTCACCAACTAATTCAGACGTAGAATGTAAAGCAACAAAAGCACTCCGGTGACCCTTAAAAGTCTCATCTAAACGAGCATCCTTGCGAAACTCGAAATCGACGTAAATTTTTTATCAAGCTTAACCCTCTAGCCCTCCTCCGAACCCTTCCCCACCCCATGGAAAAAAAACACTAATAGTTAAAATGTATAATACGCGTGTATGGTAGAGTTTTTTTACTTGTGGGTATAAGGAGTAAGCAATAAAAAACTGCATTATATCACGGTGCCCTCCCTTCATTATGTGTCGCGAGGGTCGTCCGCGCTGTGTGCGTATTTCTCGTGCGGATACGTTCGTTTGTGTGTTTGGCGACACTTTTAAACAATGTTCTTTAAAAAATATTACACTTTTTACGTGGCAGTTTCTTGTAAGAACTTTCTTTTAGAGCTTTTGTTGTAGTTGATTATGGAGTTTATTTCTACTTTATTAAGATTCTTATTGGATTAACTTGATGCGCCTCTTAGAATTTCTTCTTATTCTTGTAATATAAAAATCTTATTGAGTACATTCTATTCACACACATGTGTTGCTTTTATACTCTCAGTGCCTTTTAATAAGCAAAGAATAGTGAGTAATAAAAAACTCCAATATCCTGGCAGAGACTCATAAAGCAAAACAAGGAACATCAGTAGCACCCTACCGAATCGAATCTATAACAAAATTAATAGGGATAAAACATGGGTGCCAGTTTTTTTTACGCAATTATAAGTATACACAGGGTGAAACTGCAACTACATTATAGGAAAGACATATAATATTCTGTCAAAAGATACTTAAAATTACTTTCTTACATTTTGTTTATTAAAAAATAAATTTAAACTTTTTTTAAATAAGTCACGATTATCTAAGATAGGATATTAATTGTTATATAACCGCTAAAGAATAGTCAAATGTGGTGTGGTCAAAAGGAAATGAAAAAGGTAACCGCAGACTTAATGAAAATATTTAGTTAGCATCGCATTTTTTCAAAAATATTACATTTCTACACCCTGTATGAGACACATTACGTATCACACAAAGCTTATTATTTTTTAAGCCATAAAAATAACGACTGTCTCCCAATAGCAAACGATCATAAATCGATACTATTGTATTGTGGTGTTTGATTAATATTTCTCGATACGTTTTTTCTAATCGATTTTTACTGTAAAGTTTTGTTTAATGAATCTTGTTTTTTTATTTTTGTGATAAAACACAGACTAGTGAACATTTTCATCTGTCATCAAATGCCTTCTACCTCATTATAGTAGTACGGATTGTGTGATAATTTGCAATAGTTTCTTCTCTTAATTTTGATAGAATTATAATTTTGTAAATGTTGCATCTAAAGCCACTTTGGATAAGTATAGCACTTTTTAAGATTTTATGAGTGCTAAATTTTTTCGTAACAAGTTTTATATATTCCCATAACCGTTGCTTGGTATAAAGCTTGCATTAAAAACTCTAGTAAAATAATTTCAAACAATTTGCGAATTTTCTTTAAATTCATTTCAAAGACTCAATAGGTACTAACCAATTCTTAAAGAGGCAGTAAACATACCTACAATAGAGAAACGCGTTGAAAATTTTATTAACATACTACAATTATTATTGGCCGTTGAGACAACATTTTGCATACTTGTACACACGCGGTAACGAATGCATTATAATGAGACTCTGTGTTACGATCAGTGCCGGTGACCAATTAGGTATTATTATAGCGCTTTTCTTTCTAAATAGTCATCAGTACACCTTCATTTCTCTCGATTCTTGATTGTTGCTAAAATAAGTAGAAGAAGCTAATCTGTAAACTGCTTTATAACCTAAAATAAAACGGTAGGTACACGGTATCCTAAACGGTCTACTAAAATACGTATATAATATTAAAGTGTAGTAAAACAAATAGACATTAGGTCCGAGACGGTGGCGTGCACCGTATCGCCATTCCACGCCATAAAAATAATCAAATATATTCGTTCCATCTCATTTGGCGGCGTCTTAAACGATTTCTCTCGTCCGTCCTTTATTACCGAAAACATAACTCCTCATTTTGTTTTTTATCCCCTATCCACGCCACCCCGACGGGGCATAAACCTTACGGGGGTAACTGCATATATTTTATGGGTTTTACGCGGATTTTCCTCATGTACACTGCCCTCTTGTAATTTTAATCACATCTGTTAGAAACTACTTCGTTTCTAGCCGCCAACTAAAACAACTTTATAAATCAAGATTATTGTACCTTCTAAAACATTGTTTATGATGATACAATTACTTTAATTTGCCCATATATTTCGTTCCTTAAGGTTGAGTTTCCCTTGGGCTAAGAGCATCATCCCAAACCGTAACTGACAGGAATACATAATAACACATTGTTTCATTTACGCGAAAGACGTACATAAAGTGTTTTATCAGTGGGAGCCCACATATTGTGAGGGGACGCCATTTTTTCCTCGTTCTAATGCGGTTAATTTCCTTTTTTCCTCTTTATTTATAGTAATCCCTTTATAAGGTGATTACGGAAATGTGTTTTTGTGGACGTAAAAGAGCGCAGCGTGGGGCCTGCAGGCTCTCCTTACTTACGGAGCTTAGGTGTGGCGGGACTTGGGACACGCGCTTGTCAACAAACCGCCGCGAGGATCAGCGACACTCTCAATGACTTGCTGTCCACTAAACACTTAGCTACATCAGCCCCAATTTATCTCTGACCTCTACTGGAAACATTACTAAAACGTCGCTCAACATATTGTTCATACTTTAAAACTTCATAACATAACTTCTTATATAGAATGATAAAATTACATGAAACATAAGTAGCATTGAACATTCGATAGCTTCCCATCTTAATAGACACATTGAAATGATCTCGAGTGTTCTTAAATTATATTTTAAAATGGAAATGTACACAAACACGTTCGGAAACTGATATTTGAATGCAAGACTAGTGTTGTGACGCATTGAAGTCCGGGACTACATGATTTGTCCTTGGTACAGCCCATTCATATTTATGTAAGTCAGAAACGGTCGCAATCTCATAAAAATAGTCTTAATATTAATGTGATTGAACACTTGTTAGGAAATATATGCAGGTCTGAAATAAAAGACCTTGTTCCTTCATTTTACGTTTAAAAAACAAGGCCGTTTGTTTATCAGATTTTGTAAATTATGGAGAAGTTTTTGGAAGGAATTTTTGTAAACAATATCATTCACATTCAAATACGAATACTACACATTACACTTATATATTGGAATGTCCAATAAGAAAAAAAAACAAATTCAAATTAGAATAGATGGTAAATTTTAATCCTGTTTTCCTGCCAGTCATAAAGCTAAGACATATTCTACAATTTCTAATTTCCATAGTTTTCCCTGTCATTCACCTCTAAACGTCAGAAGTTTGACAAACAGGCAACACTTCCTATTATTTCCTGTTCGGATCCCGTTGGACAGGGTTGACAAACCTTGACCCAGAATTTGATACTAATGTAGTCAGTAGCTATCAAACTCATTGACGTATTACTAAATGAAACATAGAATATCGATGATAACAAAAAATTGCGTCGAAAAATTGTGAAAATCCTAATATAAGGTTTTTTTGGTCATTTAGAAAGTAAAGCTCTTATTCTGTTATAAAAAATTTAATAATTTATGCTACATACAAAAAGACAACTTTATTTTAACGTTTCCTTACTAAGTGTCAAGATTACTTTTCAAAGAATTTCAGTTTGCATTTCATAGTTTTTCTCGTTATCTGAACACTAACGCCATCTGTTATGCTTTTCGAGAAACTATAAAGTTTTATTTATAGCTCTTTGCTATGTTGATCGTAATATTTATTCTCAAGATAACGAGTAGGTAGTATAAACTAGTTTATAAACTAAAGATAACATTATTTAATAAGTAAATCGAATTTCTTCATAAACACGATCTGAGAAAATCTAAAGTTAGTACTTTAGATTTTTAATGGATTTATAACGATTACATATATTTATTAGCATTATTTCTGATTATTAAATCAGAACAAAACATCAAACGAAAAATACTCAGATATAAATTACATCACCCTTTAGCGAATTAAATGTGCTTTTTACTCCAGCGCACTTTATTCTTTCACAAAGACAGCACAAAACAAAATCCCAAATGTGCTCATTACGGGAGTGGCGAGAGTGGCGTACCCTCCACCCTCTGCATATAATTGCATCTTTTTGTCTAAAAAATGCTCGCCTCGAGCACTGATTTACGCATACAAGGTGTGCAATAATAACGCCGCCTCAGAAAAATATTATTCAAACATACCACCAAGATTAGAGGAATATCTACCTTAAGGATTGTAAATACGACATGTTTTTCTATGTACTTGTAATAAACAGAGCGTTTTTACTGTAAACGTTGAGTAAAGAAGCTTGGGGTGGCCCCTGTCTCACCCTCGGTTTTTTCGAGCATCTTTTCCTTAATTTATATAGAAATGTTTGGTCTCATCTAACGCCTTTGAACGTAACAAGCCTTACTACGCAAGTGAATTTTTTGATTTCAATTTGCATTTTCCATTAGTTTATTCTTAATTCTCTTTTATTTTCTATCTAAATGTACATTATGTATGTGCTGTAGGCTAGAGGGAGTATTGATGCTATTTTTACGCGCTTATTAATACGTTACTTAGTTTAATAGAAGAAAGTTGAAGAATATCATGTTTATTACTGGATATCATATTTATACTATGTATCTTTTTCCAGTAACTTTCAAAGTTCTGCCTATCAATCAATGTTTTAATTAAAAATACTACTTACAGGTAAGGTTTCAAGACAATTCATTTCAAAGGCATTCTAATAAGAGTACCTACGCCTCTCTAATAAGTATGAATTAGTTCCATAGTTGGCTTTCTCCTACAGTCTCCCGTAGACAACAGCCTCAAGTTTTATCGTCGTAATGTTTTGTCATTCAAAATTTAAGTACAAAAAATAATAATAAACATTCACAAAAACTTCACACTTAGATTACGGCGAGATTCTCATTTCTTGTAAAAAGAATTCTTTCTAACGATGACTTTCTTTAGTCGAATCGTTATTAAAAATATATCCCCTGCTCCCCTCCGAGGGAAAGTTGACTCATAATAAAGGACGGCATAATTTTTCCTTTTAAAACTTTTTGATTAGATAAAATAATGGGGTGGGGTGGGAGGCCGAGGCTCGCGGCGATGCGCCGATATCGGCTATTCTAATTGTTGTTCCTCCGCCGATGTTTACATTCCTTTGTAATTCAAAAAAATATACCACTTCGTTAAGTCCGCCGGTTTTTCTTAACAAAAATATTTGCTGACTACGAATTCAAAGTTGGATTCTAATTAATCGCGTTTGAACTTCAAAATCGATACCGTCAGCCCTCTTTCGAGTTAGCACATAAAGCCGCCCTCTTCCTATCGATTTAAATTGAAAAAACATCGACAGTTGAATTTGACATGTCGTTAAAGTTTGGCTGCTTTGTGTCGTACACATCGCCTGTTTGTATTGATTTCTATTCATTTATTTAATTCATTGAACATTATTTGCGCAACCTAACAAATGCTTACAATTGCTCGATAAGTAAGCAATGGATACATTGATTGCTTACCCTTTGAATGTTGCTGTTAGCATATGCAGTCATTCTTCATACAAGTAGGTCCAGATACACGTATGACTGGTATTAACTCTCCCATATTTGAACGAATAATATATGCATCATTATTATCTTACGTGGCTCGTAATGAAGCAAATGCTAGTTTGAATACAGCGGTACTGTTTACTTTGTATTGGACTGCTACTAGTATGTACTAGTTTAACAATTCACATACATTTATACTACACAAATCCACAAGTACGGCCAACTCCAATTAGTTGAGGTACTTTTTTGTCCGAAACCAAGTATAACGACTCCCCAAAATATAAAATGTCACAGACGCATTACTGACCCGGGTTTAGGGTTGTCCCCCGTTCTTTTTTCAATTTAAACCGTTTGACAAGCCGCGCGTCGAACGCAGCTATGGCCTTTCCGATGCCATACAATGCCAGTTTTCAATAAGATTGGTTACACTACACTAAGCAATGCAATCAATCAAAATTGCATCGGTTGATAGACTTCGACGCACGCTCGCCCCAACCTACCCACGATCGTTCGCGCTTGAGTTTTATGTGGCTATTTTAATTTTCGAAGTTCATATTTCAAAATTGAATATGAAGAGAAATATTCCAACTTTTCCGTGAAATCCAATACCTATCAACATTATAATTTAAATTTTACGTATTTGTTTAGTCATTTCACATTACAAATCGGAATTAAACCATTAAATTCAACTCACTGTTGTCCAACAACCCAAAGATAACATCTAATGATGTTAATCTACACGTACTAAAATGTAAAACAATTATACCAGTTCGACTTAATGATGAACAACGAACAATAAATCCTAGGCACCTTTTTTCATGGGCAGTTGAATCACAAAGAACAGTGGGCATCGAGCGTGGAAACCTATGTAATTATGTTTGTACGTAATTAAATAAAAACAGAGTCTATAGCCGTTTAGCTAAGTCGGGCTATGTGTCAAGCGGTGCATGAAATTCTGACAAAAACTCGACAATTACTCGATATATCTCTCATCACTTAGTTTTAATGACAGCCCTAGTACAGTTTAACACCTCGTTGACAGCTCTCCATAATTATCGGGTTTTAATAGCCGTTATTCTGTTGTTTTTATTATTTCAATCCATGTTACTTTGTAATAACATTTCACACGATATGTTTTTATTGGTGTGTTTTATATACGGAGTTTAGTGTCGGACTAGTTGTCCGATGATTAGTACGTAGGTATGTATTTTAAAGTAGTTCAAGCTTAATACGTCGAGAAGTCTAGATTATTAGTTAACCATAATTATGATTTAATCTTTCGCTAGTATAAAAAACCTTTTATGCGCAAATCAAATTTTGTATGCGAATTGCTATTTTCATAAATTATTAACTACAAAGCAAAAAATTAACATAACTAATGAAAAGCAAACAAACAACATTCCCCTTCGTTAGTGTACGCAATAAGAAATATCTATCTCCAAAAAACAAAAATCTAAAATATCTATAAAAATAATTGAGACACAACAATCAAAGAACAACAAAACGAAATAATATGAAACATTAATAAACCGGCGATGTATCACCCTTTAAATAATTAATCAACGAAAAAAAAAAGTGTAAGAGAAACAGTGGGAAGTTATCATTAGTACTAATAATAATTGGTGGGTTGTTATTTTACCCGTTTCAAACAACAAATTAGTGAATAATTAATGCATGAGGTCCGCCCACGGAGCGTGTTCCCAACATTTCTTCATTTGTCTTTTCTACCGTTCGGTTTACCGTATTTATTAATTTTTTTTTAGGTACGTTATTTTTTCCACATTCCGTTTTTACAAACTCGTGTACTACTGTAATTATAGTTTATGTTCCTTTAAATAGCAGTTATAACTTGATAACTAGTTATTTGGAATCGGTATTTATTAATCAGTTGGGTTTTTTTTGCGTTTTACGTGTTCCATGAAACGAGAATGTGTTAGTTTCCTATTTTAAAACGAAGTGTCGTGTTATTTAACATAGTTTATCTATGATATAGAGAGAAGATTGTAGACTCTACATGCTTCAACATTTTAGTAACTGATTATGTCGCTTATAGAAGGCATAAAAATTTGCCAACGAAACATCTCGATTTCAATTGACATTGGAAGCACTATTCATGGACTACATTGCCCTTGGTTTACATATGTCATAACATCAATAAAAATGCCAATAAAATATTCACTGAGAAGTCTAACACTAAATAATTCACACTACCTGCATAGCATAGAAAATACAGTGACATTGGCACCTGACACCCCCCACACGAAGGGCATGTAATTAATAGCCCCTACACTGAACACTGACCTAGTACAACTTTCCCATGAGTTTTCCTCCCCTCCACTAATTGCCAACCCTAACGAACCATCGGTTAACCCTGCAAACACCGACATGCAAATTAACCCTTTCTCCGCCGTCTGTTTGTGCAGTTTACACCGCTTTATTGAATTAAAACGAACTGACTGACTTAATAAAAGGGTTGAGGGATGATACTGTGTAAGGAGATTCTCGCTCGGTAATTAATGAGTTCGCCCCAAGGGCCCTGTGATTAGGTGAAGTTGTTTAATTATTATGGGAAAGGGTTGGGAGCTAATGTGGGTTAATCGTTCCGGTGCTGTCTTAAAGGAGCAACTGCGTATTTGTTTAGGCTTGTGATTCTATTTGTACCTCGCTTTGATGTGGTTTCACCTCCGGTTAGAAGGTAATGTGTGTTATTAAATTAAATGATCATATTTCATTCGCTCACAATAATTATTCCAAAGTAGGTAATTGGATAATACCGTGACCATAAACTTAGAAAATTAATCTCCATAATCGTGTTCACAAAATTCATTACACGAGATTAAACAAAAAGCTTAAAAGGAAATCCCTGTAAAGGAAACTGTAATAAACTTGGGAGTAGACTTAAGCCATAATTACCATAAGCAACAATGTACTATAAAAACAAAATCCTCCCCTAAATCTGTGGGATCCTAAAATCAAAAGTTTCCCAACAGGAAAAGCCGGGATTGTTCAAATGAGCGAGTGTCCGCCCGCCCATCCGCGTTAATTGCTTAATCGCGTCGTCAGGGGCGGATTTAATTGGCCTCAGCCTGACCACTTAAGCTCGTCCAGGGGCCGACAACTGCCGACAATTTCCGACAACTTCCGACAACTTTGAGTCGGTAATTACAAGGCGAGATGTTTAATTACGCTCGGTCGCCCGCTCGGACACCACGAATTAATTACTCAGCTGAACTTCGCCACCGGGGGTTCGTGTTGCTTACAAACTGTTTCTTGACTTTGAGGTATTTGAATTGCTGGAAAAGCGCTTGTTTTATTTTTATGAATAATTAACAAGGGGAAATGTTTAATGATATCGCTGCTTTGAATTGTTTATTCGACGCTTTCTTTGCTGTAATCAAGTTTTGAACGCTGTTCTTTTTTTTCTTCTTTTTTAATTTAATGACTGTTGTTTAACTTTTAAATGTTTTATCGCGATTTTTAATTCAAAGCTCTTTACGAATTCAGTTAAGTGCTACAAGGACGTTTTATATTTTTTATTCTTTAAAAATACATAATTAACAAGTCAATGCAATTGACAAAATCTTGTTACAGTATTTACAACAAAATAATCCAAATATTCTTTGTTAACAGAAATTACTCATTTCCTACTAAGACAAATTTTCTTAATTCTTCATTCAAAAACCAACACAATTCATACATCTTACTCCAACTCTACTAAAGTCTACAAACACGTATTTGCTAATTATAATTGGGTACGGGATAGGAATGAGGATACAGTGCGTGGAGGCGGCTCTTACAATGACATACACCGGACACCGCACTCATTGTTTAATGTTAGATAGTAGGTCACTCGGTTTAGGGTATCCGATGATACTTACAGCTCTTAAATGCCATTGTTATTAAGACAAGACCACATTTCAAGAATTTTGAGTTATTGCGAAACATTGTTGTATTGTAGATTTTTTTAAAACATACTTCTAGAAGATATATTGATTTCAAATATCGCTTGAGGTCACCTCTAGAAGAAATGATGTATTTTCTCCCACTCCGAAACTTTTATTCTTCATGACAAAATAAAAAATACGTGTCCAATATTACGGACTAAATAGATTTTTAATTTTGTTATCATCCCCATCATCATCCCTACTGTTGAAATTACTAGTCTTCTTATATTTAACTGGCATAGGAAACTCATGGAGTTAGAAGTATCAGGAACCTAATCTACCAATAAACTGAAACAAATGACTCCACATTTTTTATCGAAGCAATCTTAGAAAAAAAAGTATCATAACTAAATGAATTACTTACCGTATTCTCAATCTATAATACCAATGAGATATCGAAGAAGATAGGCAGTGGGAAAATTAAAGAAATCTGAAAGTGATCCAAGCAAACACGTAATTTAATATCAATCAAGCGGTCCGCTAGGAAATTACTCAGAACGAGAAAATAGAATTAAAAGAACACGGATGCTAACAAGTCTCGATTACAAATTAAACAGACTGAGTGTCAGCGCACAGCCGCTGATTTAAGGAGATGAAAAAGAATCTAATTAGAACGAGACTCCGTAGCCGGTCTTTAATTGAGAACTTTTAGCTCTCCCCCCCACACCCAAGTCCTGTTTGCATTTCCCCCCTAATCGCGCTCCGGCGTCGATTACATTTTTTTAACATTTTTTAATTTCGTTCGAGCTTTTAATTTTCTTCGCGCGCCTTTTCTTTTATGCGGCGTTTTTCTTTTCCGTTCGCCGAGCGATATTTCTCACCGCCATTATACCCGCTGTAATGAGATTTTCTTTCATTATGTTTAATCTCCCGATTAATTCAAATGTTAATCTTCTTTTTCCACGTAGCTTTTTTATGGATTAAACGCTACCGTGGCGAAATACAGAGGCGTCGCAATCAACTACGGATTTCGGGCGCGACATTTAAAAATAATTAAGAAACGTGACGCTCTTCCGGCTGACCGGGTGGTACCTAGCTCTACAGCTAGCGCCAGCGGGTGGGTGTCCGAGTGAGATCGGCTCGCCGATTAGATCGTCAATAATTTAATTCGCAACAAATTCAAAACGCCGGTCCGCCCCCAGATAGGTGCGTCGAGACGTGTCCGGAACGCCAATGGCGAGTCCAGGAGTCGGCAAATTGAAAACACCTCCGCCGCGGCTGTAAACACGTCACGTGATTTAGGTTTTAATCAAGTAGGGACGCACCGCCCCGCCGTAATTGTGACAAATCCTCTGTTTGTCCGAAGAAACTTTTAACTCGGCGGCAGAACGGGGCCGGAACGACTCTTCGCACGTGCCCGGAGAGGGAGACGCTTTTTTGTCGACACATGTGCTCCCTTCCCTCTACCTCGCCCGTTCGGGCTCTTGATTAATTTTTAATATTTTTTCTTCCAGTTCACGTACGCAATTTTCACTTTCCCGCTTAGACAGCGCAGTTTCGAACCTCTCCGTTTGAAATAGTGACGTCACGCACTCTCGGTAAATATATTAGGTCGGTTCTACTTACCGCCCATACTTATAATAGTTGCATCATATGCAGACTAACATTCTTTCGTCTAGTTAGTGTTAATACGCGTCAGTTGTTAGCGTTAAACGTTTATTTCGCCCGCGCTACACCTACATACCTCATTAACGAATTAGCAAGACTTGCAATTGTCGCACTTAACGCCGGTAATAAAGTCAATGAAGATTAAACTCAGAGACGCGACATTTTACCACTGATTTTTGTCCCTACAGACATTGATGGCACTTCAAAATGAAGTACCACTTAAGGCTAGCTTTATTTGTTTATTATTACTGTTTCAAATTTACCACAGGCTGTTAATGAGTGAATGACTGTCTAGTATGTAGAATACGCGCTGTTGTCGCTTCTGTAAGATGAGTCCCGTAATCGGAAGAGCGCGCATTGTGTCTGTAATCTGTCGCAATTATCGCGTGGCGCATATCCCGATTAGACGCGGCGCGACGGCAATTAGGTCGGCGGACACACGCGTTAACCTGCGCAATGAGGATACGCCTAAACACTCGCTCGTTGTGCCAAAACGACCGGTATGCGCTTATTAACGACCTCAATGCTAATGGAAAAAATAACCTCCAGCCGAAATCAATGGTCAACATACACAGCCAGTCTCCCCTGTTTATAAATCACATCCGCACTCTTTGTAAATTCACCTTAGAAGCCCACCCTCCCGAGTTCAAAGAGTGCGCCATCCGGGGCAATGTCCAAATTATAAATTCGCATTAGATCGGACGCGCACGGTTCGTTTACCATTTCATTTTGGTTCAATATCGCCACTCTACTTTGTTCCACACACTCCCCCTCCCCCGCGCACCCTGCGCCTTAAGACGCCGGGAAATATCTGCGTTTTAAGCTATATTTCTTTCATCCCTCATTTTTGCAGTTCGTAGCAATCTGAAATCCAACACGTCCCCCGCAGGGGTCTCCTTCCTCCTCGGGTGGCGACCCCCTATTCTTGTACCCGGATAAAAAAAGCGATATCTATTTATAAAATGTACGCACGCATATACGCGGCGTGTGTGGACGCAGCATTAGCGTATGTGTGAGTGGTCCAGGCTCCGTGTGTGCGTGGCCCGCTCATTTGCAAACCGTCTCCTGAGATAACGTCCTCTAGTCGGTTATCCCGTTCTTATTGCCTCCATCTTTCCTTGATTGCTGTGTGTGTGGAAAACTTTGGAGCTCTCTCACTGATGGAAATTGATTTTGCCGCTGAAAACGAAAAAGTTACAATACGTCTTATTTGGAGACGCATTGTTGTTGTTGAGGCTTAGTTACATGGGCGCGGAAAATATACGAAGGATGTAATCGTCTGCTCTCAACTGGAAACATGTTACATTAGGTTTTAATAATTAAAAAATAATCACATAGGAAAGTATGAGGAGAACTATTCTAAATAAGTAATCAGAAGGCGCCGGGAGAGGCGGCGGTGGCGGTGGAAAGCGACGGCGGCGGTGGCGGCGGCGGCGCGGGCAGCGGCGGCGCTCACGTATGAACGTAATTATAAAAATTGAAGGCAACTCAAGACCCACTCCTTGGGTCTCTCCCTCACTCCCGCAGCGCCGTGCATTTTTTCGTACATATTAAAGTCCCCGCCGCCCGCTGCCCGCGTCACTTCGCCCCGCGACTCCTCTTTTTAATCGATTTTCCCGACACAAGGGGTGAGTCCTCTGGGGTGAATGTAATTTTTTATGCGTTTTTTTCGAAGGAGGAAACCGTCGCCGGAGGTGCCATTACGCCACGGCTTGTTGAGAATATTTTAATTATAAAGCATTAGCGCGTTTTATGATACCACTCGCGTTCGAATTTATAAACGATCGAGAGCTAAAGTAATTAAATATTTGAATGCGGTGAGATTTCCGCGGGGAGTTGGAGGAAGCTGGGATAATGGACGTGGCGGGCCGTCCGCTCGCGCGTTAATATGATGGATATAAAATTCGATGAAATTATTGGTTAATGGCCTTTAGAATTGCTTTGGGGGTGAAATGATGTTTCAGCGTTTTCACGAAGAAATTACATTTGTTTGATAACTTTAGTAGACAGGAATAATTAATTGTTGTTTACATTCGAGTAGTTTCTACTTAAAAAATGTTCGTTGTATCCTGTTAGTCGAGATAGTGTAGTGGCTGATTGATGACTGTAGTCAGTCGGGACGCTCCCTGCTTCCCTCCTTCGTACGATTATCGCTTTAGATTGCGAGACACTTTATTTGTTCAGCAAAAAACAAGGTTTTCAATTGATTCCTTTTGTGATCCCATCAGCGTTAACTTGCATCAACGTGGACGGACGGATAAGATTTATCATCCGGATAAGTACACCATACGAACGTCGAACCATACGAATACGAACATGCATAATTAGGACAAATCATGAAAATATTTAGCAAAAAGTTCTGATTACAAATGCATACAAACTAACCACAGACTAGAAGAAGAGTTTTCAAAAGAAATTTTCTTAAGACACATGACAAAGCATG